>NC_059173.1:63018350-63700225 GCF_019923935.1 Bubalus bubalis
TAAATGGTACCCAGAAGACCAGGGTAGGTGGAAGGGAGATGCATGGGTCTTCTTTCCTCTTTTTCCTACTTCGGCATCATTTTTTTGGTGTTAGCACCTTCTTGGTGTCCTCAGCTCCTATGGGCCTCAGTGGTTCCAGCTTCCTCTCTGCCCCAGCCCCTGGCTCTCATAAGGCCTCTCTCCCTTTGTCTTTTCAGCTTTAAGGGTACATGTTGTTTCCTGCCATTGCAAATCAAGTTGCCCTCACTGTCTGCACCCTCTCTGATTTTCATCTTCCACCTCACCTATGTAACTAGTCCTTGTTCTTAAATTCCCTCTGGTTTAAATAATTAACAGTGGTTTCTGTTTTATCATCTATCCCCTCCCACTCTCAGTGTTAGTAGTTTGCATTAATATGGTACATATGATGACTGCATGCCTGGGTGCTCAGTTGTTAAGCTGTGCCCAACTCTTTTCAACCCCATGGACTGTAGCCCACCAGGCTCCTCTGTCCATGGGATTCTCCAGGCAAGAATACTGGAGTGGGCTGCATGCCCTCCTCCAGGGGAATCTTCCCAGCTCAGGGACTGAACCTGCATCCCCTGCGTCTTCTGCACTGTCAGCTGGATTCTTTACCTCGCAGTCACCTGAGAACTCACATTTGGTAAGACTGATGAACAGACAGTGATATATTATTATTAACTAAGTCCATAGCTTACTTTAGGGCTCACTCTTCATATTATGCATTCTATATGCTTTGATAAATATATAATGATATATATCCACCAATATAGTATCATAGAGGAATCTTCTGTGTTCCACCTATTTATCCTTCACTTCTTTCTTCCTTCTCCATCCTACTGGTAACTCCAGGCTTTTTACTATCTCTATAGTTCACCTTTTCAGAATGCCATATAGTTGGAATATATGGCATTTTCAGACTGGCTTCTTTTTAAGTAGTAAATATACATTTAAGTTTCTTCCCTATATTTTTGTGGCTTGATAGCTAATTTTTTATTGCTGAATAAATCTCCATTCAGATCACCTTAGCTGCCTCCAAAGAAACCTCTGTGAAGGTCAAGAAGCAATAGTTAGTACTGGACATGGAACAATGGATTAGTGGTTCAAAATTGGGAAAGGAGTACATCAAAGCTGTATATTGTCACCCTGATTATTTAACTTCTATGCAGAGTACAACATGCAAAATGCCAGGCTGGATGAAGCAGAAGCTGGAATCAAGATTGTCAGCAGAAACATCAATAACCTCAGATACACAGATGATACCACCCTTATGGAAGAAAGTGAAGAGAAACTAAAGAGCCTCTTGATGAAGGTGAAAGAGGAGATTGAAAAAGCTGGCTTAAAACTCAACATTCAAAAAATGAAGATGGTGGCATCCGGTCCCATCACTTCATGGCAAATAAATGGGGAATCAATGGAAACAATGACAGACTTTATTTTGGGGGCTCTAAAAATCACTGCAGATGGAGACTGCAGCCATGAAATTAAAAAAAAAATTTTGCTCCTTGGAAGAAAAGCTATGACCAACCTAAACAGCATATTAAAAACCAGAGACATTACCTTGCCAACAAAGGTCTGTCTAGTCAAAGCTATAGTTTTTCCAGTAGTCATGTATGGATGTGAGAGTTGGACTATCAAGAAAGCTGAGCACCCAAGAATTGATGCTTTTGAACGGTGGTGTTGGAGAAGACTCTTGAGAATCCCTTGGACTGCAAGGAGATCAAACCAGGCAATCCTAAAGGAAATCAGTCCTGAATATTCATTGGAAGGACTGATGCTAAAGCTCCAATACTCTGGCTACCTGATGTGAAGAACTGACTCATTGGAAAAGACCCTGATGCTGGGAAAGATTGAAGGCAGGAGAAGGGGACGACAGAGAATGAGATGATTGGATGGCATCACCAACATGATAGACATGAGTTTGAGCAAATTCCAGGAGATGTGAAGGACAGGGAAGCCTGGCATGCTGCAGTCCATGGGGTCACAAAGAGTCAGACACAACTGAGTGACTGAACAACAACAGAGCTCCTCATGGACTTCCCTGGTATCCCAGTGAGTGGCACAGAATATACCTGCCAGTGAAGGAGACATGGGCTTGATCTCTGGGTTGGGAAGACCCCCCTGGAGGAAGAAATGGCAGCCCACTCCAGTAATCTTGCCAGGGAAATCCCATGGACAGAGGAGCCTGGTGGGCTGCAGTCCATGGGGTCACAAAGAGTTGAACATGTCTTTGGAACTAAACAACAACAACAATGCTCCATTATATGGATATACTACAGCTTGTTTATCTATTTACATATTGAAAGATATCTTGGTTGCTTTTGAGTTTGGTTTTGAGTTATGAATAAAAGTGCTATAAACATTTGTGTACAGATTTTGTTGACATGTAAATTTTTGACTCACCTGAGTATCTAATTTCTGGGTGATATGGTAAGAGTGTATTGAGTTTGGTAAGAAATTCTCAGGCTATCTTCCAAAGTTGGTGTGCCATTTCACACTCCCACCAGCAATGAATGAGAGCGAGTTCCTTTTTGCTCCACATCCTTGCCAGCTTTTCAGGGTTTCAAATTTTAGCCATTTTAACCACAATGTTAACTTAATCTTTTTTTCTTTTGTGGCATAAAAAATTTAGCTCAATGGCTATGTCATGTCTGTTGGTAAGATGCTTTGTTAATTATTACTATTTCTTAAGGACTTATATGTTTTGAAACATCTGTTATATATTTGCTTCTTTTGGGTCTCATTGCTTCTTTGGTCACAGTTAGTCTTGTGTTTCATTTCTTAATTGGTAGTAAAATCCAGAAATCAAGGATGGGTGTGTGTGTGTGTGTGTGTGTGTAAAAATCAAGGATGGGTGTGTGTGTGTACATTTGCTTGTGTGTTGTAGTGTGCACCAACACATCCACATCCAAGGCAAGAGAACAAGACATATTTCCTATATTTTCTGTGACAACTATCCTGATCCATGCTTTCTTTGTTAAATATGTAGACCAGTAAGCCTAAATCATTATTTACTATGGCAGTCTATAACTCACAAAAGAGGAACAAGATTGTACTTTTCCATTATGGTTTTGGAAAATGTTCTAGGGCTTAACCTATTTTTGCTGCATCTCTCATGTTCATTTCCAATACTCCAACCTCAGTTCTAGCCTCGTTATCACTTGGTTCACACCAGTAATCCTCCAAGTGACATTTCTGCTTGCACATTCTCATTCATTTACTCCACGACTACATACAAGGTCATGACAAATCTACTACAGGTCAATATTATGCTAATCAGTGGGGATAGAGAGACCAGTGAGATATGACCTCTGCCATCTAAAATATTATATTGTAATATTATATTGCCATACAGTAGGAGAGAAAATTAGGTAATGACATAATCAGAACAGAATTTAGTAGGTCAGACAATACAGATATCACACAATAACAACATACTTACTCATGAATACGCCCAGGTAATTAGTTTTGGATGGAAGTTATTGGTTACTATGCCAATAACTCCAACAAGAAAAAAATGAGGAGGACCTTGACCTTGATGTTAAAGCCTTTGCCCATGACCTCCTCATGGGCAAAGCCTTTAAGATCATCTGGGAATTTAGCCACATAAAGTATAGTGTAGATCTTGGTCGTTCAAAAATCCTTCAGTGGATTCAAACTTACTTTTAAACTAAAACCAAATGCCTTAGCTTGAAAATTAAGGCCATTCATGTCTAGACCTTTGCCTCCCTCTCCAACCCTGTCATATTTTACTTCTGCAAATCTTTTGTACATATAGTCAAACTAGGCTGTTCTCTGTCTTCTGCATTCATTCAACCTATCATTCAACCTATAAAATTCCCTCCTCACCTCTACCTGTCAAAAATTTTACCTACTGTTCCAGTTCAAATAACAAGATAATTGTAAATATACTGGGATCTCTCCAAACACATTCAATCTGATTTCCTCAATCATTTATAACACATATATTTTTCTCTTTGTGTCTTACCAGAATGTGAATCTTTGCATTATTTGCATAGTTATCTAGTGTACTTTAATAGATTAGAGGTCTCTTGAGGGGTTTTTTGCCCCATAAAGTATATAGCACAGGGCTGTGACCATAACATGATCTCAAGAAATATTTGTTGAAGGAGTGAGAGCTTGAGTTCTCCCTCTCTGTTAATGTCAGCTGAGTCTTCAGATGTGCAGTTTGAGAAGCTTTAACTCTTAGGGAAGCATAAATCTCATTGTCTTTCCAACCGAGAGGTTCAGATTTAACTGGGAAATAAAAAGCATACTCTCTGTTCTACAGAAAAAAACCAAGTGTCTGTTTAGAACATTGCTTGTTCTTCTTACAAGTTTCCATTAAGGTAGCATATAACACCATAAATATCTTGCATCTGGACCTGCAATAGAGCTATAGTTGTTTTCCCCTCTGGCTCTGACCGTTCTAGCCTGTGTCTAGAAATTTGGGGTTGTATGCAGAGGCAAGTCAGAAGTCTTCCCGGTAAAGGGGCAGCAGAGAGAGGCTCATCTCTAGGGGCGTCCATGGAAAGGGAACATCAAGCATGTGGACTCGCCACATGGAAATGGCAAAACCATACCCACACGCGTGTGCATGATCAAGCAACCCACAAAACTGTTCCTCAGATCTCTAAAAATATGAGTTGTTAGTGAACAGTCTAGGTGTGTGGTAAAACACTAGGCTCTTTTGCATCTATGATTACTTTGAAATAAACAGGCTACCAAATTTGTCAGCAAAGAGATGGCTTGATGAGAGTAGTGTTGGGGAGAGGTGGCCAGTGTACTGATGAGTGCAGAGAAGGGGTCCTTGCCAAGAAGCTTATGTTTGAAGCTCAAGGTAATAGGGAGAGCTTGAAGAAGGAAGGAAAACTAATAAGAGCAGTACTTTAGGAAGTTTGCACAGCAGTGTTTCCCCCAACCCAGAGAAGTTGACAGGACAGGTGGCCCTTTGCAAAGAGGGCTTGGGTTTGCAATGAGCTCAGAGGTTGCCCTCTGGTCCTCAGCTCTGTGTTCTCTGGAGAACGCTGTAGCCCTGCCCTGTCTGGCTTTTTTTGGTGTGTCCTCTGCCCTTCCAGTTTGGAGGTCCACTCCGCTCTGAAGGTGGGGATGAAGGTGTCAGAAGCACACATGTAGCAGTTGATCCCTAAGAGGGAATCTGGTCAAATGGAAGAGGCAGGACTCAAGGACTCAACCTTGGGGGAGAGAAAGGAAAAGGAGTCAGCAAAGAATCAGAGGCCTTTGTAACAGATTCTGAGATGAACACTGAATCAGGCTATACAACCAGCAAAACCAAGTGAGTTTCAAGAAGAAAGGACTCTTCTTTGGGATCAAGGGCAGTGAGTCTGTGAAGCATCTAGGAAACCTGTACCCTGACCCTGGTTAAAATGAATTACTCTCTCATCTCTGCATACCCTGAACAGCTCTTATTTTTGGAAGCTCAGATATATAATTGAGTCCATGGCCTTTTATACACATGTTACTTAAGTAATTATAGGTTTATGAAATAAATATCTTTATCATCATCATTATTTTCTGGTTGACTGCAGATGAGGAAACTAAACTCAGAAAGGTGAAATAACCTATTTAGGTTTATGCAGCCGGTCAGTCGACCTGGGATTAAAACTCAGGTCTGTTTGTGTCCAGCGTCTGAGTTTTCAGTACTAGTAGTCATTGGTGGCACTCGAGTTTTGGTTTGTGTGTCTGCCACCCCCAAAAGTTAAGACCCTTTTTCAACTGCTTCTTTGATCTTTACCACCTCATGCACACAGTAAACATACAAGGCAGATTAAATGGGTAAGAGAGAAATGGAATGAAAAAGAACAGGCTGTCAGCACGGGTGACAGAGACATAGTAATTGGTACCTCCTGAAATCAGACTGCAAAGGAGTTACCTCTGACTTAAGCTAGATTTGCTATTCCCTATCCTGGGTAGTCTGGATGCATCTCCAGATTCCCATTTCCATTTATCTGACTGGGCTAAGAGTTACTGTGCAGCCATCCCATAACCGTAATTGTTAAGGGTCAGGTTCTAAAGCTAGAATAATGTTTGACTCACTGGCCCTTACCATGTCCTGAACATGCTGTCTAACAACACTTATTTGCATAGAATTTTCTATAGTTTTTATTTTTTTTAATGCTTTGTAAGCTAATCTTGGTAAGAGAAAACTCAAGGACCACTGAGTGAAATTGAAGTACTTTTGCTCACTTTGAATATAACATTGGATTTGCCCTTCCTTGTCATCTGAAAAAGAGGCTACCTACATGACTCATCAATGGAACAGCAACAAAATTGAGTGAAGAAGGATTGTAGATCCTTGGATAAACACGATCTATAAAAGATCTGAGTGACCCTATTTAGAGATAGCCCTTTGCAAATTAGAGTTGGATTTTCCCCTAGACGAGTGAATGTTGGGTGACATTTAAATTGGTGTGGTATACTGCCTTTTTGGAGAAGGTAATGGCGCCCCACTCCAGTACTCTGGCCTGGAAAACCCCATGGACAGAGGAGCCTGGTGGGCTGCAGTCCATGGGGTCGCTAAGAGCCGGACACAACTGAGCGACTTCACTTTCACTTTTCACTTTCATGCATTGGAGAAGGAAATGGCAAGCCACTCCAGTGTTCTTGCCTGGAGAAACCCAGGGACGGGGGAGCCTGGTGGGCTGCCATCTCTGGGGTCGCACAGAGTCGGACACGACTGAAGCGACTTAGCAGCAGCAGCAGCAGCAACTGCCTTTTTATTTAAAAATATGTGTATGCTGGAAGTTTACATTTGAACGAAACACAGGGATCACTAGATTCACACTGATGAGAAAACTGAAATTAGCCAACTGGTTTTAAAAATCCCAAAACTAAGAAGGTGGGGAGTACACCAGGACACTTGCCCTATCCTGTTTTCTGGTTACCATGGCAAACTGCCACCCAGCAACCCTGTGGCCCCGTCCTCTCAACTCCCTGGAGACATAATTCTGAGCTTTTCAAACGTTTCTTATCTGGGGTCATACAATTTGTTTTAGGATGTTAATCCCAGCACCCACTTTTTGATGCATATATTATACAATAATTAGGGGGACTTTTTAAAAGAGTCATGTTAATTCAGTGACTTAAGAAATGTTTACTGAACTTCGGCCATGTGCCTGCCAGGCACTGTGCTAAAACCAAGGGACACAATGGTGAGCCAGGCGTGGGCCCTTGACTCCAGACACCTCAATGATAGTAAAACTGGCTTCGTATTCTGCTATTTGGGAGCTTAACCTCGGGTTAATTACCTAACCTCTTGGATTTTCAATTTTCCTTATTGTACAAGGGAACGATATCTCATAGGGCTTTGTATAAAAGTACACATGAAAATCCTAACATACAGGAGCTCAGCAAATGGAGCTATTATTAGAGGCTCATTTTATAAGCAAGGAAGCTATGGTCCAGGAAGGCCGAGCTATTTGTGGAAGGTCACACAGTTGTGGGCAATCTGATTCATCATCCGGCCCTGATTAAATGGCTGGGACTTTCTGAGCATGCTCAGCAAAGAACCCTTCATTTACATTTTGCCGAATAATAGCTCATGCAACAATTGCTTTCTATGGTATTTTGTTACACTGAAATCTGTTTGAATGTTGAAGTGGATGACAAAATAGCCAATAATGATTTCGCGGGTGTTAAGGGGGATAAAAACGGATATTCTTGACTTGAATTCTTCATCTCTTATAATGAAAGAAATCTCAGAGGTCATTCAGATAAATACTTTGTATGTATAGGTACTGGCTTTCTTAAAAGCTGTCTGGTGTTAATTTTCAAGGATACTTATTAAGTATCAGATAATCATCTTACAAAGCACGCTCGGTGTGATAAAGCTCTCCAGTTTAGAAAACCATACATTTTCAAATACTGTTTACTTTTCAGACCATCATGGTAGGTTTGTTTCTGTGTAAAGTAAGTTGAAGAGGTTACCTAGTGGCCATGCAGTGGTTCAAGTAGTTTTAGAAAGATTTAAATTTCAGGGAACACACAATTTTAATAAGTAGTCATATGTTCAGCTATCCTATACCACATTTCATTTTACGAAAAAAAAAAAAAAAGCTGTTACCTTTTTCGGGACTGAGTTTGAGTGAGCTCACTCTGGGACCAAGGTTAGGAAGGGTCATCCTCCGGAATGGACTTCCACCTCTCTTCTGCTCCTCAGCCACCATCTCTTCCCCAGGGTGTCTCGGGATCTCTGGGAGCTTGTTATAAACGTAGATTCATCCAGACCAACTAAAGCTGATCCTCTGGGGGAGGTGCGGGGTGGGTTTGAGAAAACACAACTTCAACCAGCTCTCCAGGTGGTTTACCTCCTAATAAAGTTTGAGAACAACTTCAGGTGTGTCTGTTTATTGTCTCACTCTGGCTCCGGTGTGAAAACGGTGGTTCTCAAACCAGGTTGCCTGGAAGAACCACCTGGAAACCCTTGAAAAAATGCTGTTGCCAGAGCCACACCCCTAGTGATCCTGGAATCGCTGGCTTGGGATGGAGCCCAGCCACCGTTGTTTTCTCCAGGGGATTCTCACGTGAAGTGGAGAACTACAGCAGACCTTCTGGGCTCCCCCCGGCCCCAGGCCACTCTCACACCCTCCCTCGCTCCCAGTACTGTGCTTTCTTCCACCACTTTCCAATTTGCTGCTTCCTTTACTTGCTTTGTACATCCCTCATTCCTGACAGATGGGATTCACGGACAGCTTGGCCTATGAAAAAGAATACTGTAAAACATGGACAGCAGGAAGTCACTCCATATTTAACGTCTGTATTGCTTACTTGTAACCTCCAGGAAGGTTGTGTTCTACGCACCATCCTATAATCCAAATGGTGCCCTTTGCACCCAGCTCTGCGATTCTGATTATGAGGTGACACGCCTTAAAAATAAAACTGCAGAAAAAAGGAAGGATTGATCCTATTGCTGCTGATGTTTCCATTTGCTATTGTGACATGGGGGAGTGCTGGGACACCTTTCATTGGGCCATAAGCTATATTGCCTGTCACCTTTGGAGACCCAGTTTCAAGACTAAAGTTGTTCCACTTCTTTCATTCCATGACATGTGGAGATTTACTTCCTCTTCCGGATCTTAGCGATCATTGTTTTGTGCATTATCTTCATTTATAAATATTTATTGGATGCAGGCCCTACTGGGATAAGAATGATCTACAACCACATGCAACAATATGGATGGTTCTTCCTAACATAATGCTGAACAAAAGAATTAGACCCAAAAGCAAACGTACTGTATGATTTATGTAAAGTAAAAGCAAGCACAAAACTAATCTATGCTGTGATAAATCAGGCTTATCATTACCCACTGGGATGTATTGACCAGTAGAGGCACAATGAGGGGCTTCACTGGATCATGTTCTATTTCTTAATCTGGGTAATGTGCTGCATTGGATTTATGGTAATTTACTGAGCTTTTAACTTATGATGTGGGCATGATTTGTAGCTATTTTATATTCCAATAAAAGTTTAGAAACAATGTGAAAAAGTATTTATTTCATGGGCACTGCAGGACACTAGGGATTTGATGGTAAGTCAGTCAGACCTGTACCCTGCCCTCCAAGTCTTTTTTTACAGTCATGTGGAGAATGCAGGAATGTTAGAGCAAATAAGGTTTAGGGAGAAAATGAGAGCTAAGGGGTTTGAAGTGTGAACAGGAGTTAGCTAGTATAAATGGTAAGGGAAAGACAGATGTTTACAGTAGCAGGAGCCATATGACCATGGTTCAGAGGATGAGCAAGCATGGAGGGATGGAGGAGCAGAATGACTTGGTGGGATGGGAATATAGTGAATAAAGGAAAGCAATGGAGGATGAGACTAGATAGATACACGGGCCAGAGCAGAAAGACCTTTATAAATAATTTAAGGGGCTGTATGCCAAAGCCTTTGACTGTGTGGATCACAACAAACTGGAAAATTTGTGAAGAAATGGGAATACGAGGCCAATTGACCTGCCTCCTGAGAAATCTGTATGCAGGTCCAGAAGCAACAGTTAGAGCTGGACATGGAACAACAGACTGGTTCCAAATCGGGAAAGGAGTACATCAAGGGTGTATATTGTCACCCTGCTTATTTAACTTATATGCAGAGTACACCATGAGAAATGCCAGACTGGAAGAAGCACAAGCTGGAATCAAGATTTATGGGAGAAATATCAATAATCTCAGATATGCAGATGACACCACCCTTATGGCAGAAAGTGAAGAGGAACTAAAGAGCCTCTTGATGAGTGTGAAAGAGGAGAGTGAAAAAGTTGGCTTAAAATCCAGCATTCAGAAAACAAAGATCATGGCATCCGGTCCCATCACTTCATGGCTAATAGATGGGGAGACAATGGGAACAGTGTCAGACTTTATTTTTTTGGGCTCCAAAATCACTGCAGATGGTGACTGCACCCATGAAATTAAAAGACGCTTGGTCTTTGGAAGAAAAGCTATGACCAACCTATATTGGAGTATAGTTGATTACTCCAACTATATGCTGGAATGTTAGGAAAGACAAGGCAAATAGAGAAGAGGGTGGCAGAGGATGCGATGGTTAGATGGCATCATTGACTTAATGGACATGAACTTGAGCAAACTCTGGGAGATAGTGGAGGCCTGTGAAGCCTGGCATGCTGCAGTCTGTGGGATCACAAAGAGTCAGACAAGACTTAGGGACTGAACAACAACAATAGTTGATTAACAATGTCGTGTTAGTTTCGGGCACACATCAAAGTGATTAAGCTATGCATATACACCTATCTCGGAGAAGGCACTGGCGACCCACTCCAGTACTCTTGCCTGGAAAACCCCATGGACGGAGGACCTGGTAGGCTACAATCCATGGACTGCAAAGAGCTGGCGGAGAAGGCAATGGCACCCCACTCCAGTACTCTTGCCTGGAAATCCCATGGACGGAGGAGCCTGGTGGGCTGCAGTCCATGAGGTCGCTAAGAGTCGGACACGACTGAATGACTTCACTTTCACTTTTCAGTTTCATGCATTGGAGAAGGAAATGGCAACCCACTCCAGTGTTCTTGCCTGGAGAATCCCAGGGATGGGGGAACCTGGTGGGCTGCCATCTATGGGGTCACACAGAGTCGGACATGACTGACGTGACTTAGCAGCAGAAGCATACACCTATCTATTCTTTCTCAAATTCTTTCTCATTTGGGTTATTACAGAATATCGAGTGGTGTTCCCTGTGCTGTACAGTATGTCCTTGTTGCTTATTTTTAACAGAGTAGTGCAAGGCAGCAGTGTGTACATGTGTTAATTCTCACTGAGAACTCTCTTACAAAGGTGAGCTTTCTGGTCAGCTTCCAGTCCTCCCTAAGGGGGAGGGCTATTTCAAAACAAGGGCATTAATGGTGAAATGAAAAGAAGTTGTTAGATCCATCCATGGGGCAGCTTAAGGCAAGTCTCTTAACCTGAGATTTCTCAGCTTCTTTCCTTGTAAAATGATGATGACTAGCAAGCCCCACCGACCCCAGGGAAGACGAGAAGGTAAAGTGAAATCCTAACTGTCATCACCCTATACCTAGATGCAAGGAGTTACTCTTACTATTTCACCCTAGTAGGTCTTAGAGAGCCTTTCCCAGTGTTTCCTTCAGGACTCTTGTTGCTGCTGCTGCTGCTGCTGCTAAGTCGCTTCAGTCGTGTCTGACTCTGTGCGACCCCAGAGACGGCAGCCCACCAGGCTCCCCTGTCCCTGGGATTCTCCAGGCAAGAACACTGGAGTGGGTTGCCATTTCCTTCTCCAATGCATGAAACTGAAAAGTGAAAGTGAAGTTGCTCAGTCGTGTTCGACTCTTAGCGATCCCATGGACTGCAGCCCACCAGGCTCCTCCGTCCATGGGATTTTCCAGGCAAGAGTACTGGAGTGGGGTGCCATTGCCTTCTCCGCAGTACTCTTGTTAGATGATATCAAATGCCTATGTTTTAGCTTCATGTTCCTAGGAAAGGTGTTTCTGATATGTGTGTGTGAGTTGCTCAGTCATGACTGATTCTTTGTGACTCCATGGACTCTAGCCCACCAGGCTCCTCTGTCTATGGGATTCTCCGGTCAAGAATACTGAAGTGGGTTGCCATTTCCTCCTCCAGGGGATCTTGCTGGCCCAGGGATCGGACCTACATCTCCTGCACTGGCAGGTAGATTCTTTACAAATTGCACAGCCTGTGTTTCTGATATTCCTGGAAAAAGGACTGGAATCACCCTGTCCTCATTTTTACCCTTGAGGTGGATCTTTCTGTCCCTGTCTTGGCCATGTTGGCATTTTGGTTCATTCTGTGTTCTGACAAGCTGCTTCTGAAGCGTGTGAACCTCCTGGATCTTCTGGAAGCATGTTTTAGTTCTACAAGTGGCCCCACCATCCCACAGGTGGGATGTGCAGCCTTGGGCAGGAACCAGAAAATGGAAAAACCTCCACTTCACAGACTGAAAGACAAAATCACTGCTCTCCAACTGCCTGCTTCCCGCTCACCAGTGAAGAAATCATAGGTGTCACATTATAACTACTATCACAAGGACAGAATGAACTAGGTTCATTTCCAGGGCAAACCATTCAACATCACAGTAATCCAAGTCTATGCCCCAACCACGAATGCTGAAGAAGCTGAAGTTGAATGCTTCTGTGAAGACCTACAAGACCTTCTAGAATTAAAACCAAAAAAGATGTCTTTTCATCATGGTGGACTGGAATGCCAAAGTAGAAAGTCAAGAGATACCCTGAAAAACAGGGAAGTTTGGGCTTAGAGAACAAAATGAAGCAGGGCACAGGCCAACAGAGTTTTGTCAAGAGAACACTAGTCACAGCAAACACCCCCTTTCAACAAAAGAGAAGACTCTACACATGGACATCACCATAGGCCAACACTGAAATTAGATTGATTATATTCTTTGCAGCTGAAGATGGAGCAGCTCTATACAGTCAGTCAAAAAAAAAAAAAAAAAAAAAGTCTGGGAGCTGATTTGGCTCAGATTATTAGCTCTTTATTGCAAAATTCAGACTTAAGTTGAAGAAAGTAGGGAAAACCACTAAGCAATTCACATATGACCTAAATCAAATCCTTTATGATTATATAGTGGAGGTGATGAACCGATTCAAGGGATTAGACATGGTAGAGTGCCTGAAGAACTGTGGACAGAGATTCATATCATTGTACAGGGGGTGGTGACCAAAACCATCCCAAAGAAAAACAAATGCAAGAAGGCAATGTGATTGTCTGAGGAGGCCTTACAAATAGCTGAGAAAAGAAGAGAAGCAAAAGGCAAAGGAGAAAAGGCAAGGTATATACAACTGAATGCAGAGCTCCAGAGAAGAGCAAGGAGAGATGGGAAAGCCTTCTTAAGTGGACAAAGAAACAGAGGGAAAAAAATAGGATGCGAAAGACTAGCAATCTCTTCAAGACAATTGGAGATACAAAGGGAACATACCATGCAATAATGGGCACAATAAAGGACAGAAACAGTATGGACCTAACAGAAGCAGAAAGGATTAGAAAGAGGTGGCAAGAATACACGGAAGAATTATTCAAAACAGATCTTCATGACCCAGATAACCACCATGGTGTGATCACTCACCCAGAGCCATACATCCTGAAGTGTGAAGTCCAGTGGTCCTTAGGAAGCATTACTAAGAACAAAGTTAGTGGAGGTGATAGAATTCAGCTGAACTATTACAAGTCCTAAAAGATGATGCTATTTACGTGCAGCATTCAATATGCCAGCAAATCTGGAAAACTCAGCAGTGGTCACAGGACTGGAAAAGGTCAGTTTTCATTCCAGTCCCAAAGAAAGGCCATGCCAAATAATGTTTAAACTACCATGCCATAAGGCTCATTTTGCATGCTAGGAAGGTAATGCTCAAAATCCTTCAAGCTAGGCTTCAACAGTACTTGAACTGAGAAATTCCAGATAAACAAACTGGATTTAGAAAAAGCAGAGGAGCCAGAGATCAAACTGCTAACACCCACTGAATCATAGAAAAAGCAAGCAAATTCCAAAAATACATCTGCTTTATTAACTACACTAAAGCCTTTGACTTTATGGATCACAACAAACTGTGGGAAATTCTTAAAGACATGGGAATACAAGACCACAATACTTGTCTCCTGAGAAACCTGTGTGCAGGTCAAGAAGTAACAGTAGAACTGAGCATGAAACATGGACTGGTTCACATTTGGGAAAGGAGTATGTCAAGGCTGTATATTGTCACCTGCTATTTAACTTATATGCAGAGTACATCATGTGAATGCCAGGGTGGATGACTCACAAGCTGGAATCAAGATTGTTGGGAGAAACATCAATAACTTCAGATATGCAGATGATGTAACTCTAATGGCAGAAAGCAAAGAGGAACTAAAGAACTTCTTGATGAACATGAAAGAGGAGAGTGAACAAGCTGACTTAAAACTCAACATTCAAAAAACTAAGATGATGGCAACTGGTCCCATCACTTCATGGCAAATAAAAGGGGAAAAAGTGGGACCAGTGACAGATTTTATTTTCTTGGGCTCCAAAATCACTGCAGATCATGACTGCAGCCATGAAATTAAAATACACGTGCTCCTTGGGGAAAAAAGCTATGACAAACCTAGACAGTGTATTAAAATGCAGAGACAATACTTTGCTGACAAAGGTCCATATAGTCAAAGCTATCATTTTTCCAGGAGTTATTTATGGATGTGAGAGTTGAACTAGAAAGAAAGCTGAGCGCTGAAGAATTGATGCTTTCGAATTGTAGTGCTGGAGAAGACTCTTGAGAGTCCCTTGGACTGCAAGGAGATCAAACCAGTCAATCCTAAAGGAAATCAACTCTGAATATTCATTGGAAGAACTGATGCTGAAGCTGAAGCTCCAATAATTTGGCCACCTGATGTGAAGAGCTGACTCACTGGAAAAGACTGATGCTGGGAAAGATTGAGAGCAGGAGGAGAAGGGGACGACAGAGGATGAGATGGCTGGATGGCATCACTGGCTCAATGGACATGAGTTTGAGAATCTCTGGAAGACAGTGAAGGACAGGGAAGCTTGGCGTGCTGCAATCCATGCAGTTACAAAGAGACAGACACAACTTAGTAACTGAACAACAGCAACAATGTCTAAGAAGATACGTGAAAATCCTTTTAATATGTAGGTTTGAAAACTGCTCCAGTATGAAAGTTTGGATTTATGTAATCATGTTTTATTCACAATTTAAACCATAAATCACAAAATTATATGTTACTTGTATGGCTAACTACTGTTTCTAAGTATCGTTTGCTGTGTGGTATTTTTGAATGGAGTATCTGTCTTAACTATGTATCCTCCCTAGTTTCAGAAGAAAATATGGAAACATTATTTACCACTATGAAAGTTCATCATTTAAAAAAAATATTTGTTATTTTTAAATATTTTTAGTCTGTGCTGTGTGACATGTGAGATCTTAGTTCCCCAACTGTGGGTCAAACCTATGATCCCTGCATAGGGAGTGTGGAATCTTGACCACTGGACTGCCAGGGAAGTCCCCATGATTTTTAATATTAGACAAAACATGAACAACTATATCATAAATATTAGTCACAATAATCAATTTGTATAGTTCTAAGATACAATAAATAACTTGAGATATGTTGAATACATAGTATTACATGGTATTATAAAACAATTGAGCACTGAAGAATTGATGTTTTTGAATTCTAGTGTTTGAGAAGACCCTTAAGAGTCCCTGGGACTGCAAGGAGATCAAAGAAGTCAATCTTAAAGGAAATCAACCCTGAATATTCATTGGAAGGACTGATGCTGAAGCTGAAGCTCCAATACTTTGGCCACCTGATGCAAAGAGCCGACTCATTAGAAAAGACCATGATGCTGGGAAAGATTGAAGGCAGGTGGAGAAGGGGATGACAGAGGATGAGATGGTTGGATGGCATCACTGACTCAATGGACATGAGTTTGAGCAAGCTCTGGGAGATAGTGAAGGACAGAGAAGCCTGGTGTGCTGCAGTCCATGGGGTTGCGAAAAGTCAGACATGACTGAGTGACTGTACAACAGAAAACAGTTAATCTTACTGAAGTATTTATTACACATTTAATTTATTTTTAGTATATGTGCATCCAGCTACATTCCTAAGTACTGAACTTGCATAGTGATCTTTAATCCCAGGGCTTCTGGATATAGTTGAGATATATTATTTTAGATTCCAGATACATTATTTTCTTTCTCATGTCTGTCTTCCAACGCACCCTTTCATTCCCTGTGCTGTGCTTTGCTTAGTTGCTCAGTCATGTCCGATTCTTTGTGACCCCATGGACTGTCACCTACCAGGCTCCTCTGTCCATGGGGATTCTCCAGGCAAGAATATTGGAGTGGGTTGCCATGCCCTCCTCCAGGGGATCTTCCCAGCCCAGGAATCGAACCCAGGTCTGCCGCATTGCAGGTGGATTCTTTACCATCTGAGCCACCAGGGAAGTGCAAGAATACTGGAGTGGGTAGCCTGTCCCTTCTCCAGGGGATCTTCCTTACCCAGGAATTGAACTGGGGTCTCCTGCATTTCAGGTGGATTCTTTACTAGCTGAGCTACCAGGGAAGCCCAATTCTTTCCTTACTTGGGCCTAGACTATTTTTTAATCCATCCATTAAGATTTTTATTTCACTGATTATTTATGTTTGGTTGCTTTTCAAACTTGCTTGTCTTGTCTTTGTTTCTCTGAACACTGAAAACCATCTCAGGTTGCTTTTTACCTGTAACTCTTAGGTTGTGAACTATGCTGTTTGTTGAGGTTCTTTTCTGGGGTGGTTGTTCCCATCTGTAATGTTTGACTCTTCCATGCAAACTCCACTACATGCCCTGCCTAGGTGACTCAACATTCCATGGGTCCCAGTTTCCCCCAACACTGACTTTCTCATACCTTCCTCTTATCAGTTTTGCCTTCTGCTCTACCTCCAGATGGAGAAGGCAATGGCACCCTACTCCAGTACTCTTGCCTGGAGAGTCCTATGGACAGAGGAGCCTGGTGGGCTGCAGTCCATGGGGTCGCTATGAGTCGGACACGACTGAGCGACTTCACTTTCACTTTTCACTTTCATGCATTGGAGAAGGAAATGGCAACCCACTCCAGTGTTCTTGCCTGGAGAATCCCAGGGACGGGGGAGCCTGGTGGGCTGCTGTCTATGGGGTCGCACAGAATCAGACATGACTGAAGTGACTTAGCAGCAACCTCCAGAAATGCCTGCTGTCACTGATTTCTGAACAACTGTACAAGTGAGCTGTATTCTTCTATTTGCGTTTCATCCACAGAATTGTGGATAAGAAAAAGCCATAGTTGAAAGCTTTAGTTAAGAACATTTTAAAACACTATTATGAAGAACATGAATTATGGGTATTAATTAAAAATATAAGCATTTATTACATATTAGGTGCCAGACCCCTTCTGGTTATTGGAGACACAGAGCTGAGCAGAGCTTATCCAGGTAGGAGATTGACAAGCAAACAATTATTACATGATTTGATAAACACTATTAGAGAATCATGACAAAGTGTTCTGGGAGAACAAGTGATAATGATTACAGCAGCTGTTGGTGGATTCTTTGTGCCAGGCACTGTGCTAAACATTTAACTTTGTAGTGATTGAACACCGCACACACACACACACACACACACACACACAAAGAACCCTGAGAGGCAGCTGACAGTGACACACACATGTTTATATGCTTATTTTACAAAGGAGAAAACTGGGGTCATCCTGTGAACAGGAGTTATACCACTAATAACTGGCAGAACTGGTTTGTCCCCCTCCCCCCCAAGCATATCTTTGACTCTGAGACACTCCTTGTCAGGAGAAATTGGAGAGACTGCAAAGAGGAGTCAGCGACTGATCTGAGTCCTGGATGGGTAGATGGTAGCCAGTCAGGAACGTTCTTGGAAGAGAGAAGTCGTAACAGCATGTGGAGGATCCAGGAGTGGGGGGCTGCTTGCTGAAATGCGGACATAGAGACCGTGGAAGCACTGTGGGAACGGGGTAGAAGATGGGTCTGGAAAGGTAGACTGGGGACCAGATGCTGAGGATATCATGGCCACTATTGTCTCTATCACTGACCAGCTCCAGCACATCCTTGGGATTGGAGGGAAATAAGGGATTAGGGGAGGGGTTGGGGTGATGGGTAAAGTATACAACTGGTGTGTATTTCAATAAGGAAAACCTAAAATTAAGATCCTGGCTGCTGCTGCTGCTAAGTCGCTTCAGTCATGTCTGACTCTGTGCGACCCCATATACAGCAGCTCACCAGGCTCCCCATCCCTGGGATTCTCCAGGTGAGAACACTGGAGTGGGTTGCCATTGCCTTTTCCAATGCATGAAACTGAAAAGTGAAAGTGAAGTCGCTCAGTCGTGTCCAACTCTTCGCAACCCCATGGACTGCAGCCCACCAGGCTCCTCTGTCCATGGGATTTTCCAGCCGAGAGTACTGGAGTGGGGTTCCATTGCCTTCCCTGCATTGCATATAAATTCCCAGCTCCTGTTTGCCGTGTGTATAAAAGCACCATGGAGCTACTGTCCAAGGAGCGGGTGCAGCCACCATCCCGATGCTGTGTTTACCCTGTCAACACTTACGCCTCACTGCACCGTCCTTCCCTCACTGCAGAGCATCTGTTGCGGTTTATTACTGGACTCCACCTCAGCGGTTACAACTATCAACTTTTTTTTTTTTTTTTTTTAATGGTGTGCTGTGGTTGAAACTTTGCAAAGAAGAAAAAAAATTCCCCCTCCTTCAACTGTGTTCTGGAGAGTCTATGCTCTATTTAATGACTTCAGACAATCAAATTAAGAACACAATAATAGTAACTGGTGATGTTTACAGGAGGGACAGTGACCTAGGGCTTTTTGCCCTCTGGTTGGCACATGGTCATCACGTAGGTAGAAATGTCTCCTGGGTAATGAACATCTCTCAGGGAATAAGCTACGTTTGGGGCTTTTTTTTTTTTCAATGATACAGAGACAGTTTTACCAATCTGCAGGCCAAATAATTTTTTGAGGCATTTTTTTCTGCATTCACAACATTCCTTTGCTTTACTAGTGGATATTGTAGAGAAAGTGTAGACATGAAGTGTTGTTACTTACTGTGGCCCTTTATCTGTATAAAAATTTCCCTCTTAGGTACATGCACAGTGATTAAATAGAAATGCTCTGAGTGATTTGAGCACATTATTTCATTTGAAATCCCAATTGAAGTGTCTTATAATTATCACAGGTTTAGCTGAACTGTGTTCTTGGCTTGTGCTGTCAGCCATTCTTTTTATTTCAGTGCTGGATCATCACTAAATTCTTGTATTTATTTCCATTTTGCCAATTAGCTTAAGTTGTTAGTGCAAATTTATATGTCCTGGTTCTTCTAAGTCCTTGCCAATTACTTTGGAACATTGAACACTTAACTGCACTTGCTCTGGGGTACTAGCAATGAAACAGTAATTAACTGAGATATTTGCCTCTTTTCCTTAAAAGCTGGAGAATAGGATTATACTCCAATAAACAAGCTTAGAGCAACATGATGGTAACTCTTTTGATAACAAGTTTTTAATCATCGTTTACATGCAATTTTTTTTTTTGCATTAGTTAAACGCTACAGAAATGAAAACAAACCAAATTAGGGTTTGTCAGATATAATAAAATGCTCACAGATCAAATCTGGCTTGGCTTAGCAATGCTCTACAATTTACATGACGTTTTAAATAAATCATAAAATGTTAATCATGCAGAAATCTTGACCTAATCCAAGTAATCGGATTCAGTTCTGCTATAGATGGGAAGCCAGTGGGATTTTCCTTTCTAATTACATTTTTATGTAATTTTTTACATTTTTTATCTTTTAAAAATCCATTTATGGTTATTGAGACTTTGAAATAATTTTTAAAATACTACTTTAAAATTAAACTCTTTCATCATGTTCAACAGTTTGGTCATTTTCCAGTGGAGAAAAACAAAATGGGGATTAAATGATTTCAAATGTTGTGTTAATAGTTAAGCTGAATTTCAGACACACTGAGGGACAATCAATAGATTGGCAACTTTTGCTGAGTCTCTACTAATGCATCTAGATAAGGATGCTGCTAAGGATCTGAAAAGATATTAAGGAACATGTGCGTGTATTGAAATGTATATATGTATTAAAAGCATATACATCTATATGTATATATGTATACACACAGACACACACAACCCACTGTAATTTTATAAACTGCTTACTTACTATGGCTCTAGGACTTTAGAAGCATAAAATCCAGAGATGATATATGAAAGGATTATTTTGTGTTGTGTGACCTTCAGATACTTGGCTTGGGGTAAAGACTGTGATGCAGATGAGAGCTCTGAGTTGGGAAGTTCTGAAAGTGACCCAGAAGAAGAGAAGCTTTGTCTAAACAAAGGTGTAGTGTTAAATGGGAGGACCAACCGCTTATTCCAACACTTCTTAAAAGTCTTTGGTCTACTGGGAGATCATTTTTTAAAAGTCAATATACAGTCAATTGGATAAATTAAAAACATTTAGCGAAAATACTATATAACCATTTCCTAGATAGTATGTGGGTTTCATAAAGTCAGAGATTCTTATGAAGCATTTTACAACTTTCTCCTAAATTTAATGCCATTGGTTCTGTAGTGGGAGATGCCACTGCCCACAGATGACATTCTTTAGTTGGAGCTTCTTGCTTTCAGATCTAGGTTTCAGGGCAATAGGAATTTGCACAACCAGGGAAAACTAGCTTGTTTTAGGCTTCCAAATCCCCAAGGAAATTTATTTCTTCTTGCTGTGAAACCTCTCCATGTAGCTTACATTTTACGTTTTTCTCTTTTAAGATCCAAGTGTCTATTTCCTATGAAGTTTATTACATCTCTGAAAGTAAGACGTAATACTACTATTCGTATATGGACATGTCATGACAAGACACAAAGATTTCAACTTCATTTATATCAAAATCTAAGCTCTTCCTTAGAAGGTAATGGTTCATTAGGACATCTGTATCTTTGTTTCTCTTTCAGTTCAGTTCAGTCGCTCAGTTGTGTCCGACTCTTTGTGACCCCATGAATCGCAGCACGCCAGGCCTCCCTGTCCATCACCAACTCCAGGAGTTCACTCAGACTCACATCCATCAAGTCAGTGATGCCATCCAGCCATCTCATCCTCTGTCATCCCCTTCTTCTTCCCACAATCCCTCCCAGTATCAGAGTCTTTTCCAATGAGTCAACTCTTCACATGAGGTGGCCAAAGTACTGGAGTTTCAGCTTTAGCATCAGTCCTTCCAAAGAACACCCAGGACTGATCTCCTTCAGAATGGACTGGTTGGATCTCCTTGCAGTCCAAGGGACTCTCAAGTAGAGGTTTCAAATTTCCCTTTCAACCTCTGAATGAGTATCAAGAACCGTTTTCCTGCTCAATCTTAATATAATGCAGAATCAAGTGGATCATCAGATGTTCATTTCTAATAGACATCTCTTTCTCGGCATATCCCAAACTGAACTTCTGATCTCCAACCTTCAGCCCACATGCCCCATGACCCACCCCTCGTGCAACTTGCTCTTGCCTCCATCTTCCTAATATCATTTGATGACCAAACCATCATTCTTAGTCACTTAGTAAAAAAACTTTGGTGCAATTCCCCACCCTGCCTTAATCACCCCATCCTGGTCTACTTTATCCCTCTTACCACGCTCCACTTTTTCTTTTACTCACAGCACGTACCATTTTCTAATACACTGTAATGATGTACTCATGTATAATGTGTATTATGTAATATCTGTCTCTCCAGATTAGAATATAAGATTCACAAAGGCATGAGGACAAGAATCTTTGACCCAAGGGCCTAAAATAGTGCCTTTCTAGATGAAACTCAGGAAATATTTGTGAATAAGTGACAAAATAAGCTATGAACAAATTCCGAAAGAGATTCTTGAGTTAGCTATTTTTATTGCCTAGATGTAGCTAAACGTACCCAATATCAAGGAATCTCCTGCTGACTCTCTAATTTAGAACAGTCCCAGAATTGCTAGGATTTGACTTTCAAAGTAAGATTGAGCTGGGTTAGGTTGGTTTCTAGAGACACCCTGAAAGTGAAATTAATGTGAAAGATGGGAAGAATGATCTCCAATGTTACTGATATCTGATTTTCGATAGATAATTTGCATAGAACCTTTTTAGAACTGAAGGGTGTAGGCAAAGACATTCACTATGGTCTTAAGAAAAACACAGCTTATATTTTGCTGTTCTTGCAATTCAGCATGATCACTTTATTTAAAGAGCCTAGCTTTAATTCTGACAACACTCTCAGTAAATTTGAATGATTAAATTCTTTCTATTTAAACTGACTCAACCTAGCTAGGCGCTTAGATAGTTTTGTACTTATTTCTGTCCTCAATCAAGAAAATACATTTAATTAGTTTTCTTTCAAAAATTTCCGAGAATAGGGAAAAAGCAATAATAAGAATAAAAAGTTCAGAATATATTTCATTTTCTTCTCAGATAATTAAGATAAAAGGCTATTGTTGATCAGATAAATTGTGTAGGTAATTTGTGAGATATAAATTTGAATTTCTATAGTTATTACTATTTTGTTTTTTTTTCCCAGAAGGACTGGCTTTTATTTAATGTACTTGATTAAAATATCTGAATCCTACTTAGTTGTGAGAAATATCAATTTGATGGAATTTTGACTAGCAGACATCAGGTGATTTACCCAGAGGTTCCTCACCACATAGCTAGTCAATGTCAGAGCCATCCATGGAACCCAGGACTAAGGACTGCCAGGTCAGATCTTTTTCCCAATGTATATGCAGATTGCTTTATTTCTTTCCTTCTTGATTTAAGCTTCATTTTATTACTGCTGTTACCACTGGAATATAACTTCTGTTGTGTTTAAGACCAAAAGATAACCAAAAAGCCAGGCTAGTGTGGAATGGCATACACTCTGCCTTGGGGCGTAAACTTGCCCTTTTGGCACCTGATCAATCCTTTTATATATCTAATCAGTTATATGTGATTTTCTGATTCTTCCAAATTTTTCATAAAGAAGAGCACATGCTATTTTACAATGGAAACTTAATTTTAAAAAACATTATTGAAGTAAAATTGTTTTTCATATGTAATAACAAAGTAAATATATCAATACAGTAAATATAATTATCTAGACTAAAGTAGAATCCAATTTATTTTTATCTTTAGGGAATAAATTATGTCATGTTTAGAAAGTTGTTTATTACTTTTGATGTTTAGAAAAAAAGCATACTAAAGTAAGCTTTATGAGTACTCATCCTTTCTTTTTCTGATTCCTTTTGTATAAACAGCACTTATCTAAATATATCTGCTTGTTATTCAAATATTTAAAACAAACCTTTCAAGAATTGGATATATGGGAAATAGATGGGGAAACAGTGTCAGACTTTATTTTTCTGGGCTCCAAAATCACTGCAGATGGTGACTGCAGCCATGAAATTAAAAGATGTTTACTCCTTGGAAGGGAAGTTATGACCAACCTAGACAGCATATTAAAAAGCAGAGACATTACTTTGCCAACAAAGGTCCGTCTAGTCAAGGCTATGGTTTTTCCAGTGGTCATGTATGGATATGAGAGTTGGACGGTGAAGAAAGCTGAGCGCCGAAGAATTGATGCTTTTGAACTGTGGTGTTGGAGAAGACTCTTGAGAGTCCCTTGGACTGCAAGGAGATCCATTCTGAAGGAGATCAGTCCTGGGTGTTCTTTGGAAGGACTGATGCTAAAGCTGAAACTCCAGTACTTTGGCCACCTCATGTGAAGAGTTGACTCATTGGAAAAGACCCTGACTCTGGGAGGGATTAGGGGCAGAAGGGGACAACAGAGGATGAGATGGCTGGATGGCATCACCGACTTGATGGACATGAGTTTGAGTAGACTCCGGGAGTTGGTGATGGACAGGGAGGCCTGGTGTGCTGTGATTCATGGGGTCACAAAGAGTCGGACACGACTGAGCAACTGAACTGAACTGAACAGTTTATTGTATTCACTTTTCCATTTGTGGTTAAATGTAATCGATGGTAGTTACACTTGACTTACTCAGTCAGGCACCGCTTTTCTTGATACTGTCTCTATGTATAATCAAAGGACAGCAGAGATTTAAACTATATTTAGGTTCTCTAGTGCTTTTCATTTTAATTTTCCAGAAGCTGAATTTTGAGCTTAAATTAGCTGGCTACCTTGTAACCTGACCTGACCTTCTAGTTTAGTTTGGTGGAAGAGAGCCTTCTTATTATATAGAGAGAATTCCTACCAGGCAGCAATTTGTATCTAAGAACTATCATGATTCAAATACCATTAGGAGAAGCCTTTAACAGTACTGATCCATTTGGATAAATCTGGAAGAGAAGACAGAAATCTGTAAATCATTATCAGAAATGGAGTCTACAGATTGGTTGAAGGAGAAAAAAAAAAAAAAAAAAGACCAAAAGAGGAAGGAACTGATATCCTGGATAAGACAGTGTGGGAGAGCGAAAAATGCACTAAACTGCTAAGGTATCCCACTACCTCTTGAAAGGAATATGGTATGGGGTAAAATGGCCTTGGATGGAGAATAAGTGGAATTAAAGCTCATCAGTCCAGGGGTCCTGGATTGATGAGTCCAACAGTCATGGAGAGGAGAGATGACAGTTTACCTGGAATCAAGTTGACTGTGGTTCCAGAACTTGGTGGGTGCCAACTACAAGGACATAGCTTAAAGATGGAATTTCTTGCATCCAGAATTTGTCTTGAGGAGGAGTCAGGATATGATACATACAGAGTATGAGGAAACATGGGAATCTGTTTAGCCTAAACAGAGGAGCAAACATAAATTTAGATCTCATCAGTTAGTCCCTGGAGGGACATAGCACCAGAGGGTGTAGGGGATGTAAACTTGCTTTGATATACTAAGTAATCCCTGGGTTTTTCCTGTCTAGACATTTTCTATGTAGTGACTATTAAAACGTGTTCATGATGGCATGTTATTTGTACTTCGTCTATGGTCAGTCCCTCCTGCTCTGTTCCTCTCTTCTTCATGAGATTCTGCTTGATTCTTTTGAGGAGGGACCACGTACTGTCCATTGTTTTATACCTCAGCTATTGTTTTATACCACTAACAATTGCAGCCCTATTGCCACCCATGATCCAGTATCCCCAACCTCTCTAGCCTGTCCCATTTTCATCTCCTTGGATTCATCATGATCTAACATGCTATATCATGTACCTATATATTATGTCTAAGTTATTATCTGTTTCCTATTCTGGAATGTAAACTCCATGAGGACGGATTGTTGTCTCTTCTCTTAGTTGTTTTCCAAAAGCCTAAAAAAGTGCCCGGGGGTTAGGAAGTACTGAGTAACTAAGTGTTGTTTAAACTGTTGTGTTCCTTGTTAAATATCTTGGTTGGTGGCATATATCTTATGGTTATGCTATTCTCCTCTTGTAAGCAGAGCTGCAAAGCTTAAATCAGCAGAGTCTCTCCTATTTTTCTGTAAGGTGGGAGCAATTATAATAGATGTTGACCTGAAAGGAGAGACAGGGCATCAGTTAAGGTGGGACTGACCCTGGGGCCTGGAGAGACAGATGCACAATGAAGAGCGCTTCTGCTGCAGCCTGTCCTGATTCTAAGAGGCTCAGAACTTCCTTCAGTGCCCAGAGTTCCTACCTAGGAGAGCTTGGCTCTAGGTTCGTTCTGTCCCTAATTTACCAGGTGACATTGAACAAGTCACTGTATTCGTCTCACTGTCTATAGTATGGGAATAATAATAGTCTGCTATTTTTGTTTCACAGGTTTCCGAGTTAACCCTGTATACGACATGTTTAAATAGTTTTAAAAGTTTGCTGTTGTTTTAGTCTCTCAGTCACCTGACTCTTTTGCGACCCCATGGACTGTAGCCTGTCCATGGGATTCTCCACGGAGTGGACTCTTTTGCGACCCCATGGACTGTAGCCTGTCCATGGGATTCTCCATGGAGTGGACTGCCATTCCCGTCTCCAGTTTAAGATGCTATATATTTGTAAAAGCATTTGTTATTAGTACTATTACTGTTATTATTATTGAAGTTTTTATTTTTTAAAATACTTTCCCTAAGATATCATATCTCTATGTACAGAACAAGATTTGAAGCTACAATATACAATTTGTTTAGGTGATATTATTTGTTTAATATCCATATGAGATATTTCCTGGTTTTGAATATCAATCGTTTTTGTAAGGCATGATTTTTTTTGGTATTTTCTTCATTTTTATAAGAATATAAGTTACTCTGTAGACAATCAGACCACGAAGTTTGGTTCTTTGTGATTTTGGCTGAGAAGGTGGTGGGTTTGAAGTGGAGGTTGTATGGCGGGCTCGTGAGGAAGGCTGAGGTGGCTCGTGAGTGCACATGAGGATTACCTATGTCAGGAGCCAGCTCATCAGGTGCGTGGGCCATAAAACGAGGGCAGGAGGGACACAGTGTTCCCAGTGACAGTAGTAAATCCGTTTCAAATAAAGTGAACTGTTTGCTTAAACTTTCCTATGTTCTGTCAGACCTCTGGCGCTGAGAACCAACTCAATATAGAAATTAGCTCACCCAGAGGCTGTAGGGCAGAAAGACTCAAAGGACAGACTGTTGCATCAAAATTGTGTTTAGAAACACAAAGTTCTTATGAAATATGTGGTGTGTTGCTTTTTAGAACTTTCTAGTTTGAACAAATTTACCATTTCTTATATTACTGCTCTTTAAGTATAACATTTGCAACAAAGTACTTACCTGATGAAATATATATATATATTCAGGTCTTTGACAAATCTGTGCTCTTTAAAATTTTTATTAAAATTATACAAGGAAAATTACTTAGCATCCCAAGAGGAATTGACTGTACCGATTCTCATGGATATTTCATTAAAAAAAAAAAATTATGTGGACTCTTTTCAACTCCAGTTTCTCCAGTGAAGATTGTTTCAAATAAAGCTGTCTGATATAGAAAGACATGGTTGCTAGGGAGCCAGAGTCACGATGGCTGATGTTACTAGGGAGGATACAGAGGTGAGTCCCTGATTATAGAAGAGAACCATTTTTCATTCTCCTTGAAAGTGAGTCTTCTTTATACACAGATGACAAGCTCACTAACTCGGTAGGAGTAATACTTCAGAAAGAAATATGAAATTTTAATATGTTTCCTCAGTAACGTAAATCTAAAGCTATTTCTTCAGTATGAATACAGTTTATGCCCACCTGTACCTTAATGGATGGTGGAAATGCTTTTGGCAGTTCCACGTGGTGCAAATCTTTTGGCAAGCTCTCTAAGGCCTTGCTACCTGAGTGGAATGAGGAATTTCTGTCTAATATTTCTTCCATCTTCATATTGGTTGAGTATAGGCCAATAAACATTTATTGAAATTTACTACGTGCTAGGCATTTTATGAGGGACTTTTATCCCATTTTCTCATTTAATCCTATAATCCTGATGCAAGTTATTATCATTTCAATAAACACTAGGAAATATTAATATTCTTTGTCAGTTAAATGGTAGGATCTGAACCCCATTTGGTGTCATGAAGTTCTCTCTTTTCAAATGTCTCATGTTAAGGAAGAACAGGAAGGATGAGATGGTTGCATGATATCACTGACTCTATAGACATGAGTTTGAGCAAGCTGTAGGAGTTGGTGATGGGCAGAGGAGCCTGGCGTAATGCAGCCCATGGGGTTGCAGTCCACTCCACATAGAGTCGGACATGACTGAGTGACTGAACTGAACTGAAAGAAGAATAAATACATAAGTATATTCATGTAATTTTTCTGTTAGTTTTACCAGAGTTTTTAAAAATTTGTATGTGGGAATGTTTAGTGAAAGACTTTCAGGAGATTATCCTGACTATTGAAAATAAAATGTGGTGAGCAGTGCTTAGTTTTACCATTTGATAGTGCCTTGTTGTTTGGGCTCCCTGTGGGACATTAATAAATACAATAGAACTCAACTTAAAAAAACAAACAACTTAGTAGATTCTTTGTATAGAATATTGTGTGAGGAAGGGTAAAACTCTCATTATGAAGCTTTCACTATAATGCTGTGAGGATATTACCAGATGGTAAAAGGAAAGCACCCTGAGTAGAAATCTTAAATGCTCCTGCAATAATTGAGCTTTGCAAAGAGGGAGTCCTATCAATGATATGTTACTCTGCAACTTTAGATACCTTCAGTCTTCAGCGTGCTAGAACTTTTTCATGGAGTCACAAGGTCAAAGCCAAAGAGTGTCTGCAACTTTTTCCAAGATGATGGAATTTTCACTTATGGAAGCTGAAGGAGGGCAGATGGGATCGACTGCTACCCTTTAAGAAAAGGTTGTGAGTGTTTGGGTTCACGGGTGACCAAAGTGAAGACTAGAAAGGGCACCCTGCTAGCCTGAGAAGCCACATCTTGTAGCCCAGAATATCTTTTAGAAAGCAAAAGTGGATTAAAAAAAGAGAAAGCAATGTTCTTGGAGAGCAAGCTGTGTGGCCTGAGTGAGATTTATGGAGGTAATTATTGTGTCTGGGTCTTCAAAAGTGCTGGAAAATTTTATGACCACCACCAGGTCCTTGTAGCCTGGCCAGTGGAGACTGAAGAGAAAGGTTATTCAATGTTTCTGAATATGGGTTTATTGCCCATGGGAATTAAAATTGAGAGTCTTTCCCATGTAGTGCTTTTTCTTATGCTATATTATTTTTAGAAGTAGTTTTTTAAAAAAAGAGAAAGGTCTCTTCCTTTGAAATACCTCTTTGTTGATTACTATTAGGGGCAGGATATTTGATTAGATAGATGAGAGCACGTACAGCAAATGCCACCCTACTTGAGTAGAGGTTGCTAAGAAACATAGTGTTTGGGAACTACTACCTTAATGGTTATCTACAAATTTAACACCACCAATTTCTTATCTCACAGAGGGCGTGGGCAAACTAAATGACTCCAATTTTAGAGACTGTGGCACTGTGCATTAGACATCAGCTTTTGCAGCAGACCTGAGCCTTGGATTGGACATGGACCAAGATAAGAGATATACGTGAAAGACAAGACTTGTTTGTCAAACCACTGGCTGCTCATAAAACATGACAATCAGATAGAGCTGTATGAGTCTTAAACATAGGAAAGAGGAGGCTGTATTCTTCCACACACTCTGTGATTTTTTATCTATAAGCTGGCTTTCCAGGAAAAACCTTATGAACAGTTGTAATAAGATGACATATCAATGCAAGTTGTTAAGGGAAACAGCAATGTTAAAATCATCTGTAGGACTGCATTGTTCATAAATGAGCCAGTTGGTTTTGAAGGATTTGATTGATCCAGTGAGTCAGAATAGCCAAAATATTTGTATAAATTACCTGGATTGATATAACTAGGGATTATATATACATGCAATTCACAAAGCATTCAGATATTAGTAGAAAGTCTTGGATGTAGTCTAATGTTGGCCTCTCTATAATTCAGAAAAAGATACATTCAATTTACTACTAATGTATCTGCTGAGTCCTTATTTTATGTCAGGCATCGCAGATGTGACTATGGACTAGATATAGGGAAAATCGTACTTCTACAAAGAAGAATATTTGCTGAATCCAACATTGCTATTGAGACAGATTGTGGCACACAAAACGGGACTATTTGACCTTGGTTGTCATGTCAGTCAAAACTGACTGTTCTAGAGGATATTGGTCCATCATAGCAAAGACCAAAAAGACCTGCATATTTTAGGTTATAATCATATGAAATTTTAAAAATCTGCTTCATAAACATTTAAAATCTTCTTTGTTCTTTAGACATACACAAATGATTGCTGCTACATTTCTTCTCTTTCCCCTATTTTAACAGGCAGTGGCTACAATTGATTCAGCACTACTTTACCAGACTAAGCAAAAGTCTATTTGCCTTGCATGATATTATTAACAAATTAAATCTGAGAAATAACTTAAATTTTAATGCTTCACATTTAAAAGTTCATCTGTGCTAATACTTAAATAACACAATACCCTATCTTTCAGACTCAGATTCCATACCTTGGTCTTCTTTGGTTTTAGGCTTTTGTTGGAAGCTCTAAATTTATTTAATCATTCTCTTTTCCAGAAAGGTGAGAGTATTGCTCTAAATTTTGTTCAACTGAAAAAATGGTGCAAATCTTACTTCAGATTCATTCACTGAGTTATTTATTTTACTAGGTTAGATAAAGAGTTAGTCACAAAGGCAAATAATATAAAGCAATATTACCTATAATATTCTTTTAGTATATTTGAAGAGAAGGGAATGGCAACCCACTCCAGTACTCTTGCCTGGAAAATCCCATGGATGGAGGAGCCTGGTAGGCTGCAGTCCATGGGGTCATGAAGAGTTGGATATGACTGAGCAACTTCACTTTCACTTTTCACTTTCATGCATTGGAGAAGGAAATGGCAACCCACTCCAGTGTTCTTGCCTGGAGAATCCCAGGGACGGGGGAGCCTGGTGGGCTGCCGTCTATGGGGTCGCACAGAGTCGGACACGAGTGAAGTGACTTAGTAGCAGCAGTATATTTGATAGAAGTATAGAGTGACCACATCATCAAATGTATGCCTATAAAGAAATTTGTCTCATTTCATTTCTCACTGATTTGAATTACTACTTTCCCCAAATCACTGAAGATGAAGCAATCCTTCTAGGATTTCTATATAAATATAGGTAGTTCTTTTTCACTTTTCATATATCAGATGAACCAGTAAACTCTAAATACATTTTCCTTTCCAATTTTCTCCTACTTTATATTGGAATATATTGTTGCCAAACTGCCTCCCTCCATTTTTGTGAAGGTCTATATGTATATGCTTGCTGTCTCCCCACACTCAGACATAGACACACAGGTATGCTCACTTTGCCTCATGAGAAGAGACAGTGTGAGAAAAAAAATTCAAGACCCTAACACTATTCTTTCCATCAAATGTTTAAGTTTCTAAACCTCAAAGAACTTTAGTTTCTTTATTTACAAAACGGAGTCAATCAAACCTACCTTTTTGGCGTTTTATGAAGATTAAATGAATATGCAAAACAAATAGATTCTGACAAATTACGGGCAATAAAAATGTATCTCTTTTCTTCTTATTGCTAATTGTTGAATGCATTAGCAAGGCAAAATATGCTACTCTTTACTTTTTTCCACTAAGATCCAGGAGACAAGGTAAGATTATATTTTACTTTTCAAAATGTATAAAGTTGCCATTCAGAAGAAGTAAGATTTAGTACTAGGTGAAATAATTTAGTACTAGGAGATAAACAATAATGATATTGTTTCATGTATTTCCTTAGAAGAAATATATTCATTTGGAATTTTATTAACCATAGAAACTATTCTATAGTTTGACAAATTGTTTCAATGAATGAGGTTGTTTTTAAATTTTGTGTGTTTTTGGAAAAGCTTGTATACACTCCAACCTTTTTTTTCACCATGCCAATTCAATTTACAATTATGCCAGAAGGACATCCTAATGAGTTTAACAACACAATGCTCAGATGTAGTGTTCACACCTAATCTTTTAAAGATTCTTTAAGGTTTAGGCATTTGTGGTAGGTAGTATCTAGCTATGGCCACTACCAATTTCTTTCTTCTCTGAAGATGTATGTTGCCCCTCATGTCAAGTTCAGTTCAGTTCAGTCGCTCAGTCGTGTCCGACTCTTTACGACCCCATGAACCGCAGCACGCCAGGCCTCCCTGTCCATCACCAACTCCCGGAGTTCACCCAAACTCATGTCCAATGAGTCAGTGATGCCATCCAGCCATCTCATCCTCTGTCGTCCCTTTCTCCTTCTGCCCCCAATCCCTCCCAGCATCAGAGTCTTTTCCAATGAGTCACTCTTCGCATGAGGTGGCCAAAGTATTGGAGTTTCAGCTTTAGCATCAGTCCTTCCAAAGAACACCCAGGACTGATCTCCTTCAGAGTGGACTGGTTGGATCTCCTTGCAGTCCAAGGGATTCTCAAGAGTTTTCTCCAACACCACAGTTCAAAAGCACTCAGCTTTCTTCACAGTCCAACTCTCACATCCATACATTATCACTGGAAAAACCATAGCCTTGACTAGACAGACCTTTGTTGGCAAAGTAATGTCTCTGCTTTTGAATTATGCTCTTTAGGTTGGTCATAACTTTCCTTCCAAGGAGTAAGCATCTTTTAATTTCATGGCTGTAGCCACCATCTGCAGTGATTTTGGAGCCCAAAAAAATAAAGTCTGACACTGTTTCCACTGTTTCCCCATCTATTTCCCATGAAGTGATGGGACCAGATGGAGTCTAGTTTCCATAACCTTTTGTCTGGGCTGGCCTTAGTGACCAGTGTAACCAACAAAATGGGTCAGGAGTGATGCTCTGTAGCCTCTGAGCCCATGCTATCAGAAGTTTCATATCTTCTTTGTTGATCTTTTGGGATATTTCCTCGCAGAATCAATCCACCTTGCTGTAAGAAGCCCAAGACACATAGAGAAGACTTTCAGGAGCTCCCACTGACAGCCGAGCTTAGCCCCAGTTGCTACCCATTATTAGTGACCAGCAATGAGAATAAGCCATCTTGGATGTCTAGCCCAGCAAGGATTCACATGACTCTAGTCCCAGTAGCCACTGGACTACAACCACACAAGAAAACGTAAGTTAGACCAGTCAACCTACAGAACCATAAGGGAAAATAGTAAATTGTTGTTTTAAGCCACCACATGCTGGGTAGTTTGCAAAAATATAGACAACCAGAGCAGCATTATAAGCAGAAAATGTGATTCTCAAACAAACATGTTCATATAAAGATGGGGCATCTGTTACGTTAAACCTCAAAATATTAAGCAATTTGTGCCCTTAATTAGGCTTCAAATCCTGTTTCTGATTTCAGTGTCATCAGACTTTAAGAAATATTGTGAGTGTATGGTGTTAGATTTGAGGGGGAGAATTGAAATATAGCATTTTGGAGCTCTGAGCTTCATATGTATCCATCCATTCATTTAAATATTGATTATGCAAAGCAATATGCCAGGTGCTGTGGGGGATAAAGGCATGAGTCAGAAAGCTGTACCCATATTAGCATTTTGGAAGACCCTCCCTTTTCCCTCTGAAGACAATTAACACAGTGTTCAAGTTGCCTGCTGGGTTTTCATTTGGTGTTCTCTTGAGTTTTCTGTCTTCCATTTTTTGGGGCCATTTCCTACCCAGATTGTTTGTTTTTTGAGTGTTTGGAAATTATAAAAAGAAAACAAAGACTCTTAATTTGAAGGAAAACCAGTTACATATCTAAGGACTTGGTAATATTTTAAAAAACAAGCAAACTAGTAATACTAATAAGCTAGAATTTTGGATTTTTATCTCTCGCTCCCATTACTATTGATCCCATAATGTTATAGTTCTCTCAGTGAGATTTAAGTTCATAATCTGGTATAAATGACAGGGTGGATAACAGAATTCCTATGTAGCCCAGATGCTTTAAATGTGATAAGCCAACTATTAATTGCTTTCAAGTGCTGTGACTTTGCTAAAAACAGGAGATTTGAAGGCAGAAAAACTGAACTCTGACAATATTCTTTCTTTACCTTAGGTAATTTTGAAAATACTCTAAGCCTGTTGCATTTTCTATAAAGTGAGTGTAAAAGTGGTCTTGATATCCAAAGCTATTGTGAGATTAGCTGCAGTTATGTATATAAAGTACTTGAAAGACTCTAGTGTATAGTAAGAGAATCAACATTTTTCTGAGATCATGGTCATGGGAATTATATTTTCTATGGTGTAAAAAGTGGTGATGCTGAGAGTTCAATGCGATTTTATTTAGGTTCCTCAGTCAGTGGGGCAATTAAAAATTATCTGGATCTACTTACTTTTGGGGCTTTCCTGGTGGCTCAGTGGTAAAGAACATGGCTGCCAATGCAGGAGACATAAGAGATGTTGGTTAAATCCCTGGGTCAGGGACGATCCCCTGGAGAAGGAAACAGCAACTGCTCCAGTCTTGCATGGAGAAGTCTTGTTTTGTCTTGTCCATGGTAAATCCCATGGACAGGGGAGCCTGGCAGGGGGCTACAGTTCATAGGGTTGCAGGGGAATCAGGCAAGACTTAGTGATGAAACATTTCCTTTTTCCAAGTAGTTTTAAGTTTTTAAAGGGTCATTTAGAAAGCAGTGCAAACTTTCTTTAAATGAAATCCCACATAGATGGACCATTTGTTTGGTTGAAATTGGGATGGGGACTAGTCTCCCTTTCTGCGGTGGTTCTCATGACAAAAACCTAATGGTTTAGTAAAGTTTACTTTAAAAACAACTGCACTAGCTATTTTTCCTACGCTTGCAGCTCTATTTCTTCCTAGTCCTGCTTTGCCATATGTTGTAAGCACTTGAAACTATATATTATCCTAAATGGCCTGTGTCATTTCTTGCTTTCCTATAGGGGTTACAATTTCTTACTCTTGTCTGCCTAGGTCTAATCTGTACTATTGCTATACAGGTTCAGCCTCCTTGCACCAGATCGGAGGTGAAAGTATATAAAGGGAATATTATTAAGGTTATAAAAACAAAAACTTTAAGATGCACTAATTTGCTATTGCAAATGTTTTACCCCAATTGCAAAATGAAATCAAGTATGTTTCACCGTAATTGCTCAAGCCAGCTGAGCAACATTTTCATCCCATAGCTTGAAGTTTTATAATTTGGGATTTCTCCAAATACACTCTAGGGAAGTTGGTAAAGGCAGCTGGTGAACACAGATGTTATTTCATTAACATATTTAGCCAAATCTTGATAAATCATAATATACATTTCATTAAACTGGGAAATTCCTTTCCTTGAGTACCTTTTCTGACTTCCAGAGATTTTCAGGGTTGGTGACCTGTATTCATGAGATTTACCTGGTTTTAGTTCTTTTTACAGTGACCACTTAAGTGCAGTCCAAATTTCATAGACCTTTGACTTGCTCCTGGGTTCTCATGCCACTCAAGGCTGTGCCTCCGCTGTCACTGTGAGGCTGGGTGTCCCTTATATTAAGCATAGTGGGGAGGTCTGAGAGCCTGCTGTTGAACCTGTAAAGTGTGAATAAGAACATCTCTTATGTATAACAATATAGGGAGGAACTTAATGTTTGCATGAACACATAAGTACGTGAGTAGCAGGTGACAGCTTTTTAAATTAAGCAAAAATCAAATTATAAAAATAAAATGTTTATTTTAAAATTTGAAACAACAGAGATGCATGTAGATAAAAGGGGGGGATCTCCCATTGCTTGTTCATTTTGTTCAAGCATTCTGTAAGTTTCTACTTTTTTGTTTGTTTCTATATTTATTTTTTTAATCAGCATTCTTAGACAGAAAGGAGAGAAAATGAGGCAGAGGCAATATACCAACTTTGTTTTGATTAATGTTTTATGATATATCTTTACCCAGGCTTTCATTTTCAAACTTCCTCTTTCTTCTGTTATAATTAATAAAGTTGGAATTTCTAAAAGGTAGTCAAAAATTTTTTTGTCCTTTAACTACAACATGTAATGTATTGAGGTTTAGTATTTCAAATTGTTTCAAATATTTCAAATTGTCCTGTGTTTTTAGAACTGATTATTTTTTTTTTATTATTCCTTTCTTCTACTTTGGAAGTTGTATATTCTGTTTCCTTTTTTTAGTGGTTTCCCTAGAAATTATAATGTGACTAATTAACACATCAAAGTCTAATGGAAAAACTTTACCTCTCTCCTGCTGCTGCTGCTAAGTCGCTTCAGTCGTGTCCATGTCCGACTCTGTGCGACCCCATAGACGGCAGCCCACCAGGCTCCCCCATCCCTGGAATTCTCCAGGCAAGAACACTGGAGTGGGTTGCCATTTCCTTCTCCAATGCATGAAAGTGAAAAGTGAAAGTGAAGTCGCTCAGTCGTGTCTGACCCTCAGCGACCCCATGGACTGCAGCCTTCCAGGCTCCTCCATCCAGACAATATAAATCTTAAAAAACCTCTAATTCCATTGACTCGCCTTCTGATTTGTATGATTTTGCTAGGAATTATAATTATATATTTTTATACTTCATGATATATTACTACCATTATTGATTTTATATTGTCAAAACTCAGGTTTACTCAAAAAACTTACTCATTTCTTTGCTATTTATTCTTTCTTATATCTCAGACTTTCCATTGGGATCACTTTCCTTACACCTGAGGAATATCCTCTAGAATTTTACTACATAAGGTCTGCTAATGACTTTCTGAATTTTTGTTTATAAGGAAATTCCATTGTTTTTCCCTTTTTAAAAGTGATATTTTCTCTGCATATAGAATTCTAGACAGACAGTCACTTGTTTTCAGCACACTGAATGTATCATTCCATTGGCTTTGGTTTCACTGAAGCTGAGAAACAAAATGTCAGCCTGTTGCTTTATTGAAGGAATCCTCTCCCCTCCTCTTCCACCGAGCCCTGGTTTCTTTTAACACCATCCGTCTTTGGTGTTGTGCTGGTTTACTATTAATATAAAGTGAGATTTCTTTGATGGGGACCGATTAGGTTCCTTAAATCTGCGGACTGATGTCTCACCATTTCTGGAATATTTTCAGGCATTGTCTTCCTAAATATTGTATCTGCATCATTCTGTCCTTCCTTCCATCTAAAGCTTTGACAAAAAATTTGATAACATGCTAACTCTATGTGCAAAAAGTATTAACTTTCATTTTTTCACTACTTTCTTCATATTACATTGTAGATAGTTTTATTCTAATCTATTTTTACAGTTCTTAATTTTTTATTCAGCTGTGTTTAGTTTGCTTACAAACATATCAGTTGAGTTCTTAAATTTAAGTATATGTATTTATTTCTAAAGTATCTCTGTTTTTAGGTTTGTGGGTCATTTTTAATAATGTTCACAGGTTAATTCTTCTCTTTAATAGGCATTTCATAATTTAGTGTTAACTATTCAAATATTTGAAAACTCATTTTGCTTTAGCTTTTTAGTTGTTTTCATAATGCCTTGATTTGATGTGTACACATAAGTTTTAATCCTGAGTTGCTTGTTTTCTCTGGGAAATTATTTACAGGAATTTTTGAGTCCCTGGATGATGACAAGTTCCTCTAAATATCTGGGGGGTAGTTTTGCTTGTTTCTGTCCTATACCTGAGAGAATTATGTATAGGAAAACTTTAAAATGAATTTATAGTCTGAAGTCTCTGAACACACAAATGATATGGATTTGAGCTACAAATCTATATAAAAGCTCATTTAAAATTATGACATCTCAGGGAAAATGTATCCTTTTTCTTTCCTCAATATCAAAGCAAATTTTCCTGTAGCTCCCTGAAGGTGGGGACAGAGGAATGAGCTTATTTTTTATTCATTCTCACTGAGCATTTGGCCAACTGGCGTCCTAGATTATTGGTTGGTAAGACTCTCTTATAGACTCTCTAACTTGGGTTAACCTTTGTTTTCAATCCCTACTATGCTATAGGGTTTCCCTGGTGGCTCAGACGGTAAAGTGTCTGTCTGCAATGCAGGAGACACAGGTTCGATTCCTGGGTTGGGAAGATCCCCTGGAGAAGGAAATGGCAGCCCACTCCAGTATTCTTGCCTGGAAAATCCCATGGATGGCAGAGCCTAGTAGGCTACTGTCCATGGGGTCGCAAAGAGTGGGACATAACTGAGAGACTTCACTTCACTATGCTGTAAGGCTCTAAAATTGCAATTCAAGTTTCTAGGTTTAGAAAATGCCCAATGGTAAAAGTAACTTAGTTCTCTGCTAATCTTAGGATTCTCTTTTCCACTTAGCTTTTTATTAACAATAATTTACTATTTTTGTTATATCATAAATATTTTTAATATGACATTTTCATATTTAATCCAGTATTTTTAGTTGTTTTCAGGAATATATTAATAATCAATCCTTCCAAATTCATAGGCACCATAACATATGAAGCAGAAATCTCCATTTTTGTCTATATCAAGTATGGCTATCATTCAGTCATATGGAGACTTTGAGACTCCATATGTGGAATCATATGGAGACTCTTACTTTGTTACTAATAATAATTGGGTTATATAACATTTTATTTGTAGGTGCCATCATTTCAACTGCAGACAACTTTGTTGTGATCTGCATGGTTCCCAAATAATGGGGTTACATTACTGGTCCCCAGAATATATTGGCTGATTGAAAGACTAGGGTACACTTTCTTCATTCAAGGAATATTCTGCTTTTTATCCATCAGAATGGCAGCATTGATCCGATGGCAGTAAGTCATGCTCTTTAAGTTCTTTTCTCCATCAATACTGATTAATTTATACTGATCTATCTCTACTCTCTGAGCAGGAACATTTGTCCCCAGGGCCTTGAATTCATGAAGACAGAGGAGGCTAGGAAATACACAGGCAGACTTCTTCCAAGTGTGTGTGATATAGCAATGACAGAGATGGTTAATTTTCTTCCAATATCTACTTCTGCATTTCTCCCATTATAATAAGATTGTTTTAGCTAGATACATGACTTTCTAGGGCTTCCCTGGTGGCTCAGATGGTAAAGAATCTGCCAGTAATACGGGAGACTGGGCTTTGATCCCTGGGTGGGAAGATTCCCTGGACAAGGGAATGGCTATCCACTCCAGTATTCTTGCCTGGAGAATTCCACGGACAGAGGAGCGTGGTGGGGTCACAGTCAGACATGACTGAGTGACTAACACTTTCACTTACATTTTCCTAGAATAATAGAATATACTGGCCAGCTTCCTTTGTAGGAAGCATGACATATAACTATGTTCTGGTCGAAGGGGTGTAAAAGGAAATACCTGTGATGGCTTCCGGGACCCTTCCATATGAGACAATTGGCATGGACCCAATGAGCCTTCTTATCTCTTTTCCCGTATGTGCTGCCTGTACTTTATATGGTGGCTGTAATTCCATCTCAGTCCATGAGTGAAGACCATGCCCAAAGGATGACAGAGTGGAAAGGCAGAAGGAATCTGGGTCCCTCTGGGCTTTGTGGAATAAGGCTGCCTCACCATCCCCCTGAATTGTTTACCTCTTTTTCCCTGAGAGACAAATTAACTTCTAGTGTATTTAAACCATTATTACTTTAGGTTTCTGTTATTCACATCTGAACACTATCCAAACTAATCTAGTGAGTAACCATTTAATAAGAGAAATGATGTAGTCAGGGATTTGTTTATAAATATCTGGGATCCATGACATAACATCTAGTCACACTAATTAATGGCTTTTGTCAATCCTTAGAGGTGGGATTGGATAGTAAATAGCATAACCTAAATATATGATATCTGTTTTATGTGGTGTGCTGCAAATCATGGGGTCGCAAAGAGTCAGACACAACTGAGCAACTGAACTGAACTTCATAGCTTTCAATATGTTTCGAGTTCCATTTTTCTATAATGGCTATACCAGGGCTTAGAATTGGTAGGTTTTTCAACTCATTGGAAGATAGACTGAATGGCAAAATTCCTCTTGATTCCAGAAAAAGATAACCTCCAAATGATTCACTTATGGAAACAGAAGCAAAAGAAGTAAGTAAAATAAAAGCAAACTGAAGCAGTCACCATACATCATAACCAAGGTGGTTTATTTCCAGGTTTGCCACTATTTTTCAACATTAGGAAACTTACCAGTGTGATTTATCCTATCAGTAAATTAAAAGTGTGTGTATGAAGGAAATCAATCAGAAGATACTGAAAAATTGTTCCTACTGGTAAAATCTCTTAGCAATATAGAAACAAAATCTTTTAACCATAAATAGTGTATTTCTAGAAGACGTAAAGCATCAGATCAGATCAGATCAGTTGCTCAGTCATGTCCAACTCTTTGCGACCTTGACTAGATGAACCTTTGTTGGTAATGTCTCTGCTTTTGAACATGCTATCTAGGTTGGTCGTAACTTTCCTTCCAAGGAGTAAGCGTCTTTTAATTTCATGGCTGCAGTCACCATCTGCAGTGATTTTGGAGCCCAGAAAAACAAAGTCTGACACTGTTTCCACTGTTTCCCCATCTATTTCCCATGAAGTGGTGGGACTGGATGCCATGATCTTCGTTTTCTGAACGTTGAGCTGACGTAAAGCATAGGCTTTACTTAATGGTAAAATACTCACATCAGAGCCAAGCGTGAGGTAAAATATTCACTAAAACTGGTAGCACTCCACATTAGATGAGAAATCCTGTTCAATTCAATTAATTAAAAATTTTATATTATGTAGAAATCATATACATTTATCTTTTATCATACTATTTATAGTATACAATGGATATATTATTTCATAGTACTTATATAATACATGATTATATAAATAATACACAAATATTTCTCTCTCTATAATATCATATATATATAATAAATATAAATGTAATACTCTTGATGCAAAAGAAATTACTAGACCATGGGGACTCTAATAGAATCTCCAAATAATGCATATAAACATAAGAATTTAATATATATAATAAAGGTGAGTTTGAGGAATGCCTCCTAAATAAGGCAGAAAATCTAGAATCTAAAAAGGAAAAATAGCAGAGATTTGATTTTTATAAGCCCAAAGAAACTGACAAAAAAAAACCTGAGTATGTTAAAGGGTAAACAAATTTAAAAGGCAAGAAGTAGATTAGAATAAAAAATGTATGTAAATGCATATAATAAAAATATTGATTTAGCAAAAACCTGTATATATGTATATATAAAAAAATTTTTAAAAAGCCAATAAAAATTTAAATTGCCCAATAAAAAGACAGGCAAAGCCTATGAAATAAAAATAAGTGAATGAACTTTTGAAATAACACTAACTCTGCTATAAAAATCAAGGAAATGAAATTAGAACTATTGTGATATACATATATTGTCCCTAAATAAGAGAAGAGTAAAAAAAGGCTTGGTGAATTAGTCAGGAAATGCTGACTGAAAACACTCTTTGTGGGGAAATAAATTGGTTAAGCCTCTTTGAAAGTCCTTTGAACATTTTTATCAAAATTAAAAAATAAATTTAACATGAGCCAAATTTTAACCTTTATACATATAGGGACAGACTTATCTACTTAGATAATCACCTAAGCAAAGTTTGTAATTAAGAATAATTGAGATTTTCCTAAATGTAATTTAATAGTGGAATGGTTAATATCCCAGAAAGTCAAAGTTTTCACCTGAGAAACAACACAAACTTAAATTGGGAATTACTAAAATTCAGTGTGACACTGTTGAGACCTTTCTAATTCATGGTGAAAGAGAAGTGAAGAACTTTAAAAAAGGAAAAATTTTTTAGGTTATTTGATCTTAGAGGAAGGCAAAACATTTCTTCTTTTATGAAGAAATAAATTTATTGATGTCCTTTGGGAAGGACATATGATCTATGAGAGGCAGTGAGAGAAGAGCCTAGGGAAAGTGAAAGGGGATATTTACTTGGTAACCTACATATTTTTGTATTATTTGAATTTCCTTAAAAAACTATACCCTTGTGGCAGAAAGTGACGGGAGCTAAAAAGCCTCTTGATGAAAGTGAAAGTGGAGAATGCTCAACATTCAGAAAACGAAGATCATTGCGTCTGGTTTCATCACTTCATGGGAAATAGATGGGGAAACAGTGTCAGACTTTATTTTTTGGGGTTCCAAAATCACTGCAGATGGTGACTGTAGCCAGGAAATTAAAAGACGCTTATTCCTTGGAAGGAAAGTTATGGCCAACCTAGATAGCATATTCAAAAGCAGAGACATTACTTTGCCAACAAAGGTTCATTTAGTCAAGGCTATGGTTTTTCCAGTGCTCATGTATGGATGTGAGAGTTGGACTGTGAAGAAAGCTGAGCACCAAAGAATTGATGCTTTTGAACTGTGGTGTTAGAGAAGACTCTTGAGAGTCCCTTGGACTGCAAGGAGATCCAACCAGTCCATTCTAAAGGAGATCAGTCCTGGGTGTTCATTGGAAGGACTGATGCTAAAGCTGAAACTCCAATACTTTGGCCATCTCATGCAAAGAGTTGACTCATTGGAAAAGACTCTGATGCTGGGAGGGACTGGGGGCCGGAGGAAAAGGTTGGGGGCGGGAGGAGAAGGGGACGACAGAGGATGAGATGGCTGGATGGCATCACCGACTTAATAGACATGAGTTTGAGTGAACTCTGGGAGTTGGTGATGGACAGGGAGGCCTGGCGTGCTGCTATTCATGGGGTCGCAAAGAGTCGGACACGACTAAGTGACTGAACTGAACTGAATGGATTTTAAAACAATTACAAAGACCCAAGATTCTTCTTTCTAGTTGGGGTTACTCCTGTATGAAATGCTCCATTTGCACGTCCTATAACATTCCACGTAGCCATTTTAAGGAAACCCCGATTGATCATTAGGAATTAAGTATACATACAAAATAGTTCTGCAGGAATAAAAATGGTATAAAATTTTAGCTATTGTTACAATACATGTATATTGTATAATAAATGTATATGTGGACAGTGGTTTCACATACGGTAGGTATATATGTTCTAACAATGCCATTTGTTTGGAAGTAAATACAATTTTTAGATAGTGAAGACTTGGGCATAGAGAGTGCATTTCTATTTCTTTTGAGATAATCTTAAAGAGCTTGAAAATTAGAGAAGAAAAAATTCAGTGAAAATTGGGACCAGAGTTGTTTCTAGAGCATTTCATGTTCTGCTAGCTCTAAAAATCCCCCTTCACCTATTACCTGTTCCATGTGTTTTCATGGGTTAGGAAGAGGTGACTTCATCGAGTCCTTCTCAAGGAATCCTGTATCTTACTTGTAGCCGCTGGAATGCCTATCATGCTTTCACTACTTAGTAGAAGCACATATTTGTCACATGAATAGGAATGATGGCAATTTTTTAATTTTGACATCATCAATATCCTAGAAAGTCAAGTTTTTCACTTGAGAAATAATGCAGAATTAAATTGGGAATTGATAATACCCAGTGTGATACTGTTGAGACCTCTCTAATTTATGATGAAAGAGAGGTGAAGAACTTTAAAATAAGGGAAAATGTTCTAGGTTATTTGATGTTAAGTAAATGTGAAAGCGTTAGTCACTCAGTTGTGTTTGACTCTTCACAACCCCAAGGACTACAGCCCACCAGGCTCTTCTGTCCATGGGATTCGCCAGGCAGGAATACTGGAGTGAGTAGCCATTCCCTTCTCCAGGGTATCATCTCAACCCAGGGATCGAACCCTGGTCTCCCTCAATGCAGCCAGATTCTTTATCATCTGAGTCACCAGTGAAGTCCTTCCTATTTGATATCAGAGGAAGGCAAAACGTTTCTCCTTTTATGGTTGGAGAAAACGAATGAAACAAGTGTACCAATTATATTTTCATTAGTTATTGCTGACAGATTCAACTTCATATTGATTCTATTTACGAAACCTGATTTTCTCTTTTGTGACTCAATTAAAAGCTCTGCCAGTGGACCGTGGGTCAAGCAACAGAGTGAGAGACAAGTTAGTGTGCAGAGTGCTTATCAACTGCAGAAGACCTAAATTTTCAAACTACTGTTGAAATGCCAAGATCTATGGAAACTGCAGCCAAAGAGGCCGCACTAAAATGTACTGTAAGGTCCCAAGGTAGGAAGAGGTTCACTGAGGAAAGGCCTCAATAAAGTGGAGGAAACTGAAAGCTTAGCAAGCAAAAATGCACATCTGGGTAATATCACTAATCTGGGATTTCAGAGGACGAGTGTGTGAAAGAATGAAATGGAGCCTTAGAGAAGAAACCAAGAGCAAGGGACATGATGAAGCAAAAGTTCTGCTCTTACTTTGTGTCTTGTTTCATATCTTGGTACATCAAGAGCAACCTTCTGTTCTGGTTCTATCTACAGCTCTTTCTACTACATCCAGTTCCTATTTTTTTCTTGGGAAGAGGAAGCCTTTTCTCGAAAACAGCACTAAAGCAAGTCAACAATATAATCTCTAAGGATGGAAACATGAGGGGTAGTAAGGAGCTTGATAATTAAACATGTTGATCAGACAAGAGTGGTAAGTTGATTAGCCAGAGTATATTTGGAGGTAGAATGTGGTTAAGAAAACTTCTTTTCTGGAATTGGGTGAAATACAACTTTAAAAGCCACATCAACCAATATCAGACTAAAATTGGAATTGTATACTAATTGAAATGCAAATATTTCTGGTGCTGATTCTAAGTATGCAGAAATGATTTTCCTTATTGAGAATAATGGCTGCTTAAATAATCATCCGTGCTTCTGTTTGGATAGTTTGATTGTTAGGAAGCCATTAAAGATATCCCTGGCTATGTTCGATGTAAAGCTTGGGTTCAGATTATATTTGGCATTCTCTTTTGACAATCTTTGTCAAAAGCATTTCTTTTTTTTTTTTTTTTATCCACCTTGATTTCCATTGTGGGTGTTTGAACCTAATTACTTAGTTAATTCATTAACAGGTTCATCGTACATTTACTGAGAGTACATTCTGTACCAGACACTATGCTGTGGCTAGAGTGGTGAATAAGGTAATAATGGTTCCTGTCATTATAGAGTTTTCAACTGAGTGGATTTTAGTAGAACAGGACAATGTCCCCTTATCGGGATTTTTAGATAAATTTTTATACTCTGTATAAAATTAATGCACAGACCTAATGCAAAGTATAGGAAAAGATAAGAATGCACAGGATAGATGAAAAAATGGTATCTCTTATTCCCATATCTTACAGATAACAACCGTTAAAGTTCCGATATAGTGCTTTCATATTATTTTTCTAAGATATGGAGATCTGTGTATCAATGCCTTTATACTTTTACCTATTTGTCATCTATTAATCTTTATATCCCTCAACATGAATATACAGGTGCCTGAGCACACACAGACACATATACAACCATTTTGTTAACTGAATAAAATTAAAAGACTACAAAGAGTATTCTTTGCTTAGTAAACATTTTATATAAATTTAAATTATAAGGGCTGCCCTTGTGGCTTAGCTAGAAAAGAAACTGTCTGCAATGCGAGAGACCTGGGATTGATCCCTGGGTTGGGAAGATCCCCAGAGAAGAGAACGGCTACCCACTCCAGTATTCTGGCCTAGAGAATTCATGGGGTTGCAAAGAGTTGGACACGACTGAGCAACTTTAATTTTCAAACTATAATAATGTATTCCTTTTTGAAAAAAGATTCACATTCAGCTTCTAAAAATGCTTGGGGCTGGTGCACTGGGATGACCCAGAGAGATGGTATGGGGAGGGAGGAGGGAGGAGGGTTCAGGATGGGGAACACATGTATACCTGTGGCGGATTCATTTTGATATATGGCAAAACCAATACAATATTGCAAAGTTAAAAAATAAAATTAAAAAAAATAAAAATGAGTAATCTAAATAAAAACCTCAACTGTCCACTGAAATCAAATCTTTCTACATTCAACCTATTTTTTTCTCTTTATCTTTCTTTGTTGAACTATAATTGACATACATTAGTTTCAGATGTACAACATAATGATTTGACATTTGTATAAGGATATTCATACCTAGTAGTTCTCAACCTGTAAGCTTTAGGCTCTATACAGAGGTTTCTAAGAATAACATATGCATGGGGTTCACCTCAGACATTCTGATTAACCTGGGCTAGAAAGGGGCCCTGGCAACAGTGTTTCTAGAAGTTCCCTACATGATTCCAAGGTGCAGCCAGAGTTTTAAAAAGTCCCACTACCCAGGCTGTACCCTAGATATCCCACACCAGGTAAATTAGAATCTTTGGATGAAGCCCAGACACACTTTTTTTTTGTTTGTTTGTTTGTTTTTAAAGGTGCGCAGGTGATTCCTATGTTCCCAGGTGATTCCTGTGTTACTCAAAATTGAAAACCAATGGTTGAGAAACACCAAGTTGCTTGACTTAAGGCTTACTTAAGACTTAACTGGTCTTTCAAAAAAACATTCTTCCTGAACCAAAATCAGTTCGAGATAATCACTGTAATAAACCAGTAAAGAATTCTAAGCTTTATCCACTCTGATAGTACCTTATTCGAGGAATTTCTCCTCAATTTTTCTATAAATGCAAAAGAAGCAGAAGAAAGATATGGAACTCACAAGAGAAATATTTCAAAATACTTTTAGCACAGTAATCCATACCATGCTGCTGTATCAGGCTCCAATTCACAGTGAAGAACAAAACTGAAAGCAGAATTGACTTTGGTTGAGGCTATAATGTTAAGGGGAGCACAGCTTAGAAGGTAATCATAGCATCTTCCAGTGAATTCTATGGCAACAAATATAATAATTAAAATAATTTGCCCGTGACTCTTTAACAGTTCAAGATGCCAATGTAAACCATATTCTTATATCAGTTTCAAAGAATGCTAGAAAATACATTAAACATAGTGAATTTAAGAGAATTTCTGCTCAGAGACCAACTAAAACATATAAATTGCACATATTTTATGTATAAGATATATATCTTTTGTATTTATTTAAATTTTTTTCAAATATTCTAATGATCACGTGAAAAAGACATCCCCCCTCCCATCTTTTTTTTTTTTTTCATTACTTACCCTAAGGAAAGAAGGCCTCACAGATCACCAGGAATCAAACTCCACACTTTTCACAATTACAAATGGCAACTAATGGGAGAAATCTGGGATACTACACTTCTTTAGGCTTCCACACACATCTGTTTGAAACACTTAAAACAGATACAAAATTTGTATTAACAGCACTGTGGCATTTCTCTGCCACATCACTTTTAGTACCCATATTAAACAAGCACAGCAAAATTCATATTTACCACATAGACAAATGTATATCTATCTTTCAGTTCAACATATATATATCTGACTTTCAGTTCAGTATATATTTGCATTATAGCTCCATTACAGGCTTCAGGGGTGGCTCAGTGGTAAAAGAATCCACCTGCAATGCAGGCAGGCGACAGAGAGGAGACCAGGACTAGATCCTTGGGTGGTGACTATCTCCTGGAGAAGGAAACAGCAACCCAATCCCAGTATTCTTGCCCAGAGAATTCCATGGACAGAGGAAACTGACGGGCTATATATAGTCTATGGGGTGGTAAAAGAGACAGCACTTAGGGACTAAAGAACAACAATAACAAGTTTATTGCTCAAGAAGTTCCATTCAGCAGAAGAAAAATATGGAAGAATTAAATCTATGAGTTTTGCCTTTCACCATATGACTCCTACTCTTCACCGGAAAAAAGTCAGCTGTTCCAAGAGAGTCACTTCACACCTGCACTGGGCCTCCCGGAAGGTGAAAGCGAAGTGGAGGCAGCCAATCAGCGGCCAAAGAGGGCGAGCTCCAGCTCCGCCCCCACCACTCGAGCAGGCGCAGAACTTGGGGTGAGGAGGCTGCAAGTCCTGCCTGGCTGGAGAGCCTTCATATCCGCACAGCCACCCAGACCAGAGGCATCGTCCAGCTTGTAAGGGCTCAGGTCCCTGAAGCTCAGTCTTGTGTCAGCCTCCCGAGGCTCTCCTCCTGCCCTGGTGCTCTCCGACCACCCGTCCAACCTATTTCTGACCCACGTGACCCAAGGGCCCACAGCGAGGAAGGTGAGCTTGATTTTTCTTAACCAAACTTCACTTCTTTGCCTGCTCTTGGATTCCCCATTATTTGAACAAGGGAGGGGCTATTAGAGGGAAAGAGACAAAGTCTTCAGTTCAGTTCAGTTGCTCAGTTGTGTCCAACTCTTTGCGACCCCATGGCCTACAGCACACCAGGCTTCCCTGTCCATCACCAACTCCTGGAGTTTGCACAAACTCATGTCCGTCGAGTAGGTGATGCCATTCAACCATCTCATCCTCTGTCGTCCCCTTCTCTTCTCGCCTTCAATCTTTCCCAGCATCAGAGTCTTTTCAAAAGAGTCTGTTCTTCGCACCAGGTGGCCAAAGTATTGGAGTTTCAGCTTCAACAACAGTCCTTCCAATGAATATTCAGGACTGATTTCCTTTAGGATGGACCTGTTTGATTTCCTTGCAGTCCAAGGGACTCGCAAGAGTCTTCTCCAACACCACAGTTCAAAAGCATCAATTCTTTGGTGATCAACTTTCTTTATAGTCCAACTCTCACATCCATACATGACTATGGGAAAAACCATATCCTTGACTAGACCGACCTTTGTTGGAAGAGTAATATCTCTGCTTTTTTTGTCTGGTGGTTCTATGGTGGGATTAATGGCTACCTCCTCCAAGAGGGCTTATGCCATGCCCAGGTCTGCTGCACCCAGAGCCCCTGCCCCTGCGGCAGGCCACTGCTGAGTCGTCCCTTCCCAGGAGACACTCAAACACAGTTTGGCTCAGTGTCTGTGGGGTCTCTGGGTCCTGGTGTGCATAAGGTTTGTTTGAGCTCTCTGGCAGGTAAGGGTTTGATTCTAAATGCGATTTCACCCCTCCTAGCGTCTTGCTGGGGCTTCTCCTTTGCCCTTGGGATCTTGGTAGGATCCAACATACTCCAGCTGACAGTCGCTCAGCTGTGAATTGTAGTTTTGGAGTTCTTGCAGGAGAAGGGAGTGCATGTCCTACGCCACCGTATTTCTGGGATGGCTTAAGACTAAGACAATGTCTTAGCACTGTTTTCTTTTTTTTTTTAAGAGTCAGTTTGCGTTGTAAGTGGAGAAGGCAATGGTACCCCACTCCAGTACTCTTGCCTGGAAAATCCCATGGACGGAGGAGCCTGGTAGGCTGCAGTCCATGGGGTCCCGACGAGTCGGACATGACTGAGCAACTTTACTTTCACTTTTCACTTTCATGCGTTGGAGAAGGAAATGGCAACCCACGCCAGTGTTCTTGCCTGGAGAATCTCAGGGACGGGGGAGCCTAGTGGGCTGCCATCTGTGGGGTCGCACAGAGTCGGACACAACTGAAGTGACTTAGCAGGGGCGGCGGCAGCGTTGCATGCACACGCACACACACAGAGTTGTGCTCCATCTAGACTGTTTCCTCAAACAGATGTTTCTCTAACTTCTTCACATGTCCTTCCTTACTGCACCAAGAGCTCTCACTGTCTCTTGGATGGGGCACATCCTTCATTCCACCTAGCCCTCTGGAATCTTGAACATGCTGGCCTAGCTATGAAGTTGAAGTACCAGCTGCTCCTTACAACTGTCCTTGATCTTTACCTTACTAACTCAGATGGCTCCAGCCCATTGCCTGCTATCAGACTGAGCAGCAGTTTGCAGTCTCCCCAGATTCCAAGAGCCTCTGTCAGGACTCTCACTTAATTTCAGTTTATTTCGGGGTTGGGGCACATGAGTGATGCCAGTGTCTCTATTTTGTGGCTGTTCTATTCCTCTATGAATGTTTCTTTTTGGAGCCTTTGAGAGAGGGTTTGAAGGGAAGGGAAAATGCCACTACACTCTCTGTGAATTTGCCTAATCCTCTCTCTTAAAGGGGCTCTTTTATCCACTTTTGCACTTCAGACTTCACTTAAGTAGGTTAGAGGTGGTGGTGGTGGGGGTTGATAGTTTCTGGACCTGTTCTTCTCTTTTCACCCAACCTCCATAGATGGGTCTAGCATCTTTCTTTAGAATGTGCAGTTATTTATAACCCATTGTTCTCAGTTTTGGAGCTTCAGCCAAAATTCTAAGACAACAGGAAGAGTCCTATTGAAATTCTTATTTTATGTATGTGTATACGACACTCACACACACACACAACACAGTCGATTTCACATGGCTTGTCCAGTGTTTTCTTACTTTTCTAAACTTACAATTATATCATGTGCATTTTGTCTTGTCATTGCATCTCTTTGGAAGTGTTTCATATTATTTCATCTAATAAAAGCGTCATAATTTATTTCCCTTTTTAATTGTTTAAAATATTGTTTTTTTTCCTATTTGATTATAGCAGTAATACTCATTAAAGATATTTATAAAATACAGAAAAGTACCAAGAAGACAACAATGTCATTTGTAATTACTTGAAAAAGAACTGCCTATATTTTTATATGTTCCCTTCTAGGTTTTCTCCCTCTGCATATATATAGTTAGTTATATCGATACATAGAAGTAGCTGTATCTCTCTGTGTGTGTGTGTGTGTGTGTGTATATATGTATGCATATCTATCTATATGCATTTTTAATCTCAACACATATTATCATACATCTACGTTTAAAAATGAATGAGGTTTCTACTGTATACAGTTTTATATCCTGTTTTCACTTTCAATTATATTTTACTCTTTCTTCATATTTGGAGTATTTTAAAAACCTAACTTTTTATTACCATAAAATCACATGCATCAATTATAGAGAATTTAGAAAATATAGATTAGCCAAAAAGAAAGTAGTCATAAGAATATTAACTTTTGTTATTTAACCATTCTGAATCTGTCAAACAGCTTTTAGATAGGAAAAGGAGCTCATAGTAATATGACTAGTCAGATCTCACTAGTGCTTCTGTGGAGTTTTCTCTCTGGTCCCCACCCTCTCCGGTTATTTGTGGGCACTCCTGGCGTTTCAGTGCTAGCCGTTCTGCTGCTGCTGCTGTGCGCATCTGTGGGTGGGTAGCCACTGTATGTGGATGAGAGCGTCTGGGAGGCTGTGGCCAGAGCACCTGGTGGGTTGGGTGTGCTGGCAGCTAGCATGCTTTAGGCTCTGGAACCATGACTTTCTGCCCGCCTGGGAGCTCAATCCAGGTCGTTTTCAGTGAGTTCCCTCCCTCCCTCGGATTCTCTCCGGGCCCTCATAGCTCTGCCCTAAAATCTGTCCTTGTACTATCGTTCTTCCACCTCCCATGGTCTGAGAGTTTTGTCTGCATATATACGGAATTTAATTGTAGATATAATTCAAAAACGTACTCCTCCCCAGGGACTGCTGCAGCCCTGCTATAATTCATGAGAGTTGTTAGCAGAGAAGTTGACACTGGCAGTGTGTGGTTACACATAACATGCATACACTTTTATAATTATGAGATAATTTTGATAAAATGCATGAAATTGTATACCATGTGCTTTTCTGGGTGTGTTTATCATGAAATCCTTTATGGATTTAAATGTTTTTTGTCTCTATATGTCTGTATACATGGTGGTTTCAAAGATGGGTCTATGGATACTCCAACACTCCTACTTAAGAGGTGCAGCTTAATTACCCAAAACCTTCAATGCTGTTGATCTCAGTGACTTGCTCCTAGTGGTAGGACATCAGTTATAATGTTAGATTATAACAGACTGTGCATCTATTTCAAGCTTATCCCTCCACCAATCTCTTGACTCTGACTTGAAGAAACTGGAGAGAAAAAAAATGATTACTGTTTTAAGCTGCTTGCTACTGCTGCTAAGTTGCCTCAGTCGTGTCCAACTCTGTGCGACCCCATAGATGGCAGCCCACCAGGCTCCCCCGTCCCTGGGATTCTCCAGGCAAGAACACTGGAGTGGGTTGCCATTTCCTTCTCAAATATCAATAACCTCAGATATGCAGATGACACCACCCTTATGGCAGAAAGTGAAGAGGAACTAAAAAGCCTCTTGATGAAAGTGAAAGTGGAGACTGAAAAAGTTGGCTTAAAGCTCAACATTCAGAAAACGAAGATCATGGCATCCGGTTCCATCACTCCATGGGAAATAGATGGGGAAACAATGGAAACAGTGTCAGACTTTCTTTTTTTGGGCTCCAAAATCACTGCAGATGGTGACTGCAGCCATGAAATTAAAAGACGCTTACTCCTTGGAAAGAAAGTTATGACCAACCTAGACAGCATATTCAAAAGCAGAGACATTACTTTGCCAACAAAGGTCTGTCTAGTCAAGGCTATGGTTTTTCCTGTGGTCATGTATGGATGTGAGAGTTGGACCGTGAAGAAAGCTGAGTGCCGAAGAATTGATGCTTTTGAACTGTGGTGTTGGACAAGACTCTCAAGAATCTCTTGGACTGCAAGGAGATCCAACCAGTCCATTCTGAAGGAGATCAGCCCTGGGATTTCTTTGGAAGGAATGATGCTAAAGCTGAAACTCCAGTACTTTGGCCACTTCATGCGAAGAGTTGACTCATTGGAAAAGACTCTGATGCTGGGAGGGATTGGGGGCAAGAGGAGAAGGGGACGACAGAGGATGAGATGGCTGGATGGCATCACTGACTCAATGGACATGAGTCTGAGGTGAACTCCGGGAGTTGGTGATGGACAGGGAGGCCTGGCGTGCTGCGATTTATGGGGTCGCAAAGAGTCGGACACGACTGAACGACTGAACTGAACTGAACTGAAGGGTAGGAAAGAAGAGAGAACTTAAATATACAAACACAGGAGAGGAAACAACACATTGTTGCAGTCCTCTTTGTAACTGGTCATGAGACTGAAAGTTAGCAATTAAAACTTTTCTTTTTCACTGTTCATTTCAGGTGTCTTTTAAAAAATTTAGCCAATATCTTAGATGTTCAAGGTTCTTTACCTGGTGTGGTGTCTCAAATCTTCATTCTTGAGAAATCTGAGCCTTTGTTTGCTTTTCCTACATAGATGCCATGGTCTTCCAATTAATTTCTTCAATGAGCAAATCAGACCAGGAAACACTCCAGGGCATTCTTTGAGTTCCGTCAATATTTCTTACTTTTCCTGTTTGTGCAGCAGCAGTTCTAATCCCGCTTGACAGTCAAGATCAATCTCAAAAGTCAACACCATAATTCCCTTTATTGCCTGTTTACTTAGTGCATGAAGAGCTTGAATTGGTGGGGTGGTATTGTCAGTTTACCAATTAATGACTCCATTGTTGTATCTTCTGAAGCATTCCAACCTTGGTTACTAGGACAACCAAACCAATAGCACCCAGAGTTTCATGGATGGAAAGCTACATTTTGAGAATGACTCTGTTTTGTGCACAGCCTTTTGAAATCTAGGAATTTTTCCCCTTTTTTGATTAATTGATCATAGACACCTCTCCATGATAGCTGAGGCAAAAATAAAAGTGTGTGCATGCTCAGTTGTACCTGTCTCTTTTGTTACGCCTATAGACTGTAGACCTCCAGGCTCCTCTGTCAATGGTATTTTTTTTCAGGCAAGAATACTGGAGTGGGTTGCCATTTCCCCCTCCAGGGGATCTTCCCCACCTAGAGATTGAACCCATGTCTCCTGCATTGGCAGGCAGATTCTTTACCACTGAGCCACCTGGTAAGAGATAAAAATCCAAGTAGAAATTAGTAATGGGGCTCCAAAGCTCATTTGTGCTTTCAGAATCTAATCAAATCTAGTTCTATACATCCATTTCCATTTGTTGATGGAGCACTTTGGAGCACATCTGACTTCATAGTGAAGTGAAATTGTTCAGTTGTGTCCGACTCTTTGTGACCCTATGGACTGTAGCCCTGTAGCCTGCCAGGCTCCTCTGTCCATGGGATTTTCCAGGCAAGAATACTGGAATGGGTTGCCATTTTCTTCTCCAGGGGATCTTCCCAACTCAGGGATTGAACTTGGGTCTTCCACATTGCAGGCAGACTCTTTACCCTCTGAGCCACGAGGGAATAGGTAAATTAATACATAAATTCATAATGTGACATTTCTTGTCCCACGGTCACATGTTTAGTTGTAGACTAGTACCAGAGACAAGCCAGGATCTATCATTCAAAATAAGCACGGACACTTGAAAAAAGGGTAATTGCTTTACCCACAAATCTTAACAATTTCTGCTGTGATTCTCCTATTGGGAGGGCTGCCAACCTAACCATTAGATTTCCTGGGTAAAAAGCAAACTAGTGAAGCTGCTTCCAGAAGTGTCTGGTCAGCTGAAGAGCCTTCTTTTCCTCTGGGATCGTACTTGAAACTGGCACCCTTTAATATGTCTTGTAAATGCTCAGATAGCATACTAAAAAGCAGTTATGTTTTCTCTCCTAAAACAAAAATGGCCCAAGTGCCATGACCTTTTGTAGTGGATAAAAAATATTGTATCTTATCATCTATTTTGGTGGAAGAGCCCATGTTGCCTGGAAACATCTTTTAAAGAAGTTAATATTAGGCTTCTGTAGTTTTGTTTTTAAGCTTCTCTATTTTATCTTTTGTCTTAATCTTTTTGCTTTTATTTTGTTTTTATCTCCTATTTTCTGAAAAATGTATATTTTACTCAGGTATATTTTAGTAAGGCCTAAGGGTCTTACTATTTCCCATGAACTAGAATGTCTGTAAGATAATGAGACAATCCACCTCCCTAAAGGGAGTCCAGCTTATCTCTTACCAAGACTCATAAGATAGGGGATTCCCCATATACTAGAGTCTCAGGAAAATGACAAATGTCCACTGCAATAATGAGTGATCCCCATAAGGTCCAAATTTGCAATCAAGGAAGATTAACAACTCAATTGAATGAGACTGAGCAATACATGAAATTAAAAGACGCTTACTCCTTGGAAGGAAAGTTATGACCAACCTAGACAGCATATTAAAAAGCAGAGACATTACTTTGCCAACAAAGGTCCGTCTAGTCAAGGCTATGGTTTTTCCAGTGGTCATGTATGGATGTTAGTTGGACTATAAAGAAAGCTGAGCGACGAAGAATTGATGCTTTTGAACTGTGGTGTTGGAGAAGACTCTTGAGAGTCCCTTGGACTGCAAGGAGATCCAACCAGTCCATCCTGAAGGAGATCAGCCCTGGGATTTCTTTGGAAGGACTGATGCTGAAGCTGAAACTCCAATACTTTGGCCACCTGATGCGAAGAGCTGACTCATTTGAAAAGACCCTGATGCTGGGAAAGATTGAGGGCAGGAGGAGAAGGGGACGACAGATGATGAGATGGTTGGATGGCATCACCGACTCAATGGACATGGGTTTGGGCGAACTCTGGGAGTTTTTGATGGACAGGGAGGCCTGGTGTGCTGCGGTTCATGGGGTCGCAAAGAGTCGGACATGACTGAGCGACTGAACTGAACTGAGCAATACAAGTATTATACTTGACAACCAGGCTCTTGAAGACCATTAGTTAAGTGCATCTTTCGAACATAAAACTCCGTGGGCTCCTTCTAGTCAGTTTTACCACACCTTGATCCTATGGGCAAAACATCTTTCAAAATTTTTAGTTTGTGTTGCTTAATGTGGAAAATGTGAATTTTTTTCATGGATATATTCAAATTTTCTGAAGAGCACTAAGCTCCTGTGGTTATTTGTCCTGGGGAAAAAATGGATAAATAGGTTTGAACCATAATGGGCAAGAGGCACCCACTATACTGAAGCTATCATGCTTTTCTCCCCTTTTTAATAACAGAAAAGGGGATAGTTCCAAAGTGCAGAGGTGGGGAAATGCTACCAGAATTGTTAGTTTGTCCAGCCTTTGTTAAAAATCACCTGCTTTTTCCTGTTCATTCACCAAATCCTCCATCTTTTTCTAATTTTCCCAACGTAGTCATTTGGAATTTATCTCTCTTTATACATATTTCCCTGAAGACATTCCAAGGATAATTAAATAAGCATAGCTTTTAATTACTAAGAGGTAACACTTAGGGAATGCCATATTTAAAACATTTTTAATTCCAATTAAGTGACAATTTTACTACAGGTCACAGGCATTTCAATTTATTAATAATATCGTATGGGTGAATATTAGATCAGTTCACATTATGCTTATAAGATACATACTGCACTTGTCTATGATTATTTTTGTAAATGAAATTTCTAGATCAGAGGGAGTACATGTTCATAAGTCTGTCTTGAACAGACTTGCCCCCAAGAAAAAGATGAATTAATTTGTAATTCTATCAATAAGTGTACAAAGAACTTATTTCTTTATACCTTTGCTAACCTTAGATATTACAAGTAAACACAGTTTTTGACATTTTGTTAGATAAAAAATATTGTATCCATTAAAAAAATGCACAAATCACGTATTTTTATAGGTTTCTTGTAATAATTTTTGCCATTTTTTAAATTGAAGTTTTTGTTTTATTGATTTCTTTCTTTTTTTTTTCCTCAGTCAGGTTTATTTTCCTCTAATGAGACAGTTTCAGCATTTCAAAGTTAGGCATTCTACACTTTTACAAACTTCAGTTATTAGCATCAGTAACATAAAAACATTGCAAGACCTCAAAGCACAAATAAATACCAAATAAAACCACACACGATATACAGTAAACAAAAATATCAAACATAATAATGCTATCAGGAATTAAGAATATTAAGCATATAATTGCCATTTATACCTAAAATATTTTCTCCAGTTTTTAATGCAGCTTAAGGTAGAAGAAATACAAGTTTTAAGTATTATTGTTGTTCTTCAGTCTCTAATTTGTGTCTGACTCTTTTGCGACTCCATGGACTGTAGCCCACCAAGCTCTTCTGTCCATGAAATGTCCCAGACAAGAATACTGGAGTGGGTTGCCATTTCCTTATCCAGGGCTTCTTCTCATCCTAGGGATAAAAACTTCATCTCCTTCATTGGCAGGTGAATTCTTTACCACTGAGCCACCAGGGAAGCTCAGTTTTAATTATATATGTGATAAATTTTATCCAACTCAAGGCTTGTACCTGGACTTTCTCTCTACTTTACATTTCAGTCATGCTCAATCTTACTTCAGTTTGATGTATGTTATTCGCTTTTCTTATTTAATAGAGGCTGTGCTTTCAGGAAATTTCCAATAACATGATGCTTTGTTATAATTCTTCCACACCTTGAGTGTATCTTTTCCTTTTTTCCCCAAGGAGGGATCTCTTCAAATTTTCCATTATTTAGAGTTTATAATTACCCATTCTTGAATAAAAGAGATTAATTCAAGCTCAATGTTTGTCATTAAGCCACTTAGCTACTTGTGTTTAGATGTCTTTTGTTGGGTCTTCAGCTAGTATTTGGATGATGTACACAGTTATAAATTACAGACTATTGAGCAGAGCTCCTGTTCTATACAGTAGGTCCTTGTTAGTTCTCTCTTTTATATATAGAAGTATGTATATGTCAGTCTCCCAGATTTAAATCTGACAGATGTTACAGATTACTGAAGCTGTTGTTCATTAATAGGAGAAAAGAAGGAGATGAGTGTCAGAGAGGGATGAGCAGAAGTAGGGCATTCTCTTGAGTTGTCGGCAAGGAAATTTGATGTGAACATTTATCAATATTCAGAATATTACTGTTGCAACTTTACATCTCTGTCTGTGGTGTGTGGGCAGGTACACTGTTCTCAGAAGAAAGAACATGTATGATGGGCAATAGATAGGAGAGCCCCAAATTGTAAGCACATTGTATGAATGGACTGCATATAGAAAAGGACTAGAGGAAATGAGGCTGAGGATAAGGCTGAGGGATTCATCATGTATATACCTGCCTGTGGAGTTTAACGTTATCTCAAAGGATATTGAAATGTTTAAAGCACGTGTGGGGACATGCTGGGACAGAAAGGTCACTTTGGCAATAATTTGATTGGAGCAGGAGGAGCTTCCGGATGGAGAGAATGCATAGGAAGTCATTGCAATGGTCCCAGCAGGAGAAAGGTAGCATCCTTTGCCTGTTGTTTCATTTACTATTATTTTCTCCATTCTGAGGGTTTTCTTTTCACCTTGTTTATTGTTTCTGGTGCTATGCAAAAGCATTTAGGTTTAATTAGATCCCACTTGTTTATTTTTGCTTTTATTTCCATTACTCTAGGGGGTGGGTCATAGAGCATCTTGCTGTGATTTATGTCATGGAGTATTCTGCCTGTGTTTTCCTCTAAGAGTTTTATACATCCTTTGAGATAAAGTTAAAATCCATAGACAGTAAGACCCTGGAGAGAAAATGAAAAGACTTTGTGACTGGAATATAAGACAAGGAAAAAAGGGAGGAATTCAGATGATTCTTACACATTTGGTTCAGATTATAGAGTCAGTGAGTGTGACATTCACTAAAATAAACTGGTCTGTTTGTACTGCAGTATGGTGTGATAATGAACTCATTTTTGGAATTTCCTTAATGATTTCAGATAGAAATCACTATCAGAAATTTTCTACATAGGCAATTTTAAGTTTAGTGGAACAAACAAACTTAAAATGTTGCCAAGAATAAAATGAACTAAATTTTTTAACATCTATGTATGTAGCCTATCTCTGGTGGTTCAGCAGTAAAGAATCCGCCTTCAATGCAGGAGATGCAGATTCGATCCTGATTCGATCGGGAAGATCCCCTGGAGTAGGAAATATCAACCCACTCCAGTATTCTTGCGTGGAAAATCTCATGGACAGGAGAGCCTGGCAGACTACAGTCCATGGGGTTGAAAAAGACACGACTTCGTGACTAAAAACAAGCAAACAAACAAAATTGCCTGTTTCAACTATTTGGATTGTGATATGTTGCTGTTAAGGCTAATAAAATGGGAGAAAATAACCAGCAAGATCAGTATTCAAATCAGGTTTGAGTTGGCAGCATGAGGGAGTGAGAAGGAGCTTATACTTTGGAAGACAGGAAATTAATATCCTTGAATGGAGTTTACTCATTAACAGTGGAATTTGGGGCAAGGCACTTAGTCATTTGCTTCCTCAGTTCCCTATTTGTAAAGGATAGATAATATCATCTTTCAAATTTTTTCAGAGTCTTAAGCTTTGAACTAGATAGCTGATATGAAATTGCTTCCATATTGCTGGTTTCATACCTGAAATGTTGAGAAACAAAGTTATTAGGTATTTACTGAAAATCGGCATTAGCACAGACATTTTCTAGTGAATTGCCCTGTGAGGTAAATAAGACAAGGCATGTGTGCATTTTAATGCTACCTTTGACAAAAAATATATATTTAATTCATTTTTTTAAACATAATAGTTTAGAGACTAGGACATTGCAAATGTAAATTATAACACATTAAAAATGAACTCGAGCTACAATGGCAGTAGTTAGCACCAGGGAGGATATTTTGGTGATCAATTTTTTGATTACCATTTTCCTTTATTAAAAATACAAGAAAGAGAAAAGAAAATGATTTTGCATTCAATATTAATATGTTTCAACTCCTGGCTGTGGTTACACCATATATATCACAGCCAAACTTCTTACAGAAGTAAATACAGAGCATTTCATATTCTTTCAAATAAGTTCACATAATTAAGAAAGTATTTTTCAAATGAAATAGAATGATCTCATTTACTCTGCAGTATTTACATACGTCTTTCATGAAGAGCTATTTGGCAGTAAATCTAGTTGTTCTTTAAATAAACATACCAAAATACTTCTTCAGAGTCTAAAGTTCTGCTAAGAGGAAAAAAATCCACACCAGTGTTGCCTCTGTAAAGATATTATCACTGCTCTTTTTTTTGGTCTAGAGACAAAATATTGGAGAAAATGGAATATTACCAAAAGCAAGTTATGAATTCCCCTTCTACAGAATCTTATCCTTCAGTATTTTATAAACCAAAAAAAGTTAATAGATTATTTTTTTAAAGTACTTATTTGCTCAAAGTATGTCAGAATAAAGAAACTGATAATTATTTACCTAGTTTCAATCCTAGGTAAGCTCTCCTTGGGCAGAAGTCCAAATGAAAGGCTTATCCATTGCAGCTTGTGTTTGTCAGATGAAGCCCTACACATTTAAAACTCAAAACTTACAGGCCCCACATCTGATTGATAGACGTTTTTAGCTAGTGTCCATTCAGCACCGTGGCTTTCATTACCAAGTTGACGTTTTGGGGTGTGTTATCTTTCAGAGATTCTATTTTAACTCTGTTGTAAAAAACGAGGGGGGAGATATTTTAACAGTTGAATAATGTTGAGAATCACTTTCCAACTTGTATCTGAGTGTTGAGCACATTCGTGTTGATGCCAGGGACTCAGTCCAGTTCAGAGCTGATCTTTGCAGTCAGGCTACTTGGGTTCAAATCCTGGCTTGGCCTCATAGTAACTGTGACTTGAAACACTTTGCCTTCCTTTGCTGTGCCTTTCAGTTCAGTTCAGTTCAGTCTCTCAGTCGTGTCTGACTCTTTGCGACCCCATGAATCTCAGCACACCAGGCCTCCCTGTCCATCACCAACTCCCGGAGTTCACTCAAACTCACATCCATCAAGTTGGTGATGCCATCCAGCCATCTCATTCTCTGTCGTTCCCTTCTCCTCCTGCCCCCAATCCCTCCCAGCATCAGGGTCTTTTCCAATGAGTCAACTCTTCACATCAGGTGGCCAAAGTATTGGAGTTTCAGCTTCAGCATCAGTCCTTCCAATGAACACTCAGAACTGATCTCCTTTGGGATGGACTGGTTGGATCTCCTTGCAGTCCAAGGGACTCTCAAGAGTCTTCTCCAACACCACAGTTCAAAAGCATCAATTCTTTGGCACTCAGCCTTCTTCACAGTCCAACTCTCACATCCATACATGACCACTGGAAAAACCATAGCCTTGACTAGACATTTGTTGGCAAAGTAATGTTTCTGCTTTTTAATATGCTGTCTAGGTTGGTCATAACTTTCCTTCCAAGGAGTAAGAGTCTTTTAATTTCCTGACTGCAATCACCATCTGCAGTGATTTTGGAGCCCCCCAAAATAAAGTCTGACACTGTTTCCACTGTTTCCCCACCTATTTGCCATGAAGTGATGGGACCAGTGCCTTAGTTTCCCTAATTAAAAAAATGGGAAAAATAATAGGACCTATTTCATCGCTGTTGAGAGCATTACATTGGTAAACACATAAAGTATTCTTTCACCTAGTTCATGCTCAGTAATGAAAAGCTATTGTTGTTATTATGAACTCAGAATTGTTATTATAATATGAAGATAATAAACAATGAGAAGGAAAAGATTAGGCTCTTCAACTGGTACTCTTGACATTGTGGGCTTCCCTTCTGGCTCAGGCAGGCAGCGGGTAAAACATCTGGCTGCAGTGCCAGAGATCTGGGTTCAGTTCTTGGGTTGGGAAGATCCTTTGGAGAAGGGAACAGCAACCCATTCCTGTATTCTTGCCTGGAGAATCCCATGGACAGAGGAGCCTGGTGGGCTACAGTCCATGGGGTCACAAAGAGTTGGACATGACTGAGTGACTTTCACTCTCACTTTTCACTTGACATTGCAGGGATTTGGGGAAGGAGGAATATATCAGAAGGGGGCTCTGCACCCAGAGATGCCCCCTCTTCCTAGTGCCTGTGATCAATCTTGGAATATCAAGAGAAGGGGGAGTGTATCATTACATCCCTAAAATGCTGGTGACCTAATCGGAACCTTAAGTTCTCTTCTTATTGGTAAAATTCATTCCCAAATAAATCCCTTCTCTCCTCCCTGCCCCCGCAAACTTGCAAAACCCACATGCCTCATTTGAGAAATACATGTGCCAAGTTTGAAATTTTAAAATTCAGACTCCTCTAATTTTTTTGCATACACATAAATTCTGGCAAATTTCAGTGCTGGTTAAAAAAACACGTTTTTGCTTGTTGGAATGCTATTATCGCTCCAAACGATTGAACAGATTTCTTCAGCCTTTCTGAATGTAGTTCATTTCTGAGAAGACAATAAGGATGAAGAATTTCTTCCTCAAGGGTCATGCTGGGGGAGGCTTAGAAAGTACTAAGTTGCTGCATATAATACCCAGAAAAAGTTTCCTCTCATCTTTAGCTGGTTATTTCACGTATTTCTCTCTTTTTTTTTTTCAAACTTCCCAGTAAGACAACATAGCCTTGACAAAATGAAAGATGAGTTTCAGTTGCAATCTATAATCCTCACATAACCCATTATGATGGATAGTCTGTTGGCAAGTCTGGTGGGCTGTAGTATCTACTTTTCAATCCCATGCTCATCTAGGTTTTGCTATGAAGTTATTTTGTAGAAGTGCTTATCTGTGATCAGTTGACTTTAAGTAAAAAAGATGATCCTTGATAATGTGGGTGAGGCTTATCAAATTGGTTGAAAGGCCTAAGAGCAAAACTGAGGTGTCCTAAAGAAGAAATTCCATATGAGATCTGCTTTGTCAGCTCCTGCACCAGTTTCCAGCCTATCGGCCTGCTCTACTAATTTTGAACTTTGCTCCCATCTCATAACACAATAACTTGACATTAATAAATCTCTTTATCTACCTACTTACCCACCTACGTTTCTTTATATTTATCTATCTATCACTGGCTCTATCCCTTTCTCTGGTGGAACCCTGACTGATAAAATCTTCATCTCAATTGTGATATAAAATGCAAAGTACCCATTTCACTGACCCAAGACTTTTTATTTCAGTTGCTTAAACAATTTATTTTAAAAAGCATTTAAGCAACTGATATAGCTGTTTTTTAATGTTTTATTGAAATATTTCACACACACATACACACACGGAGAACACAAATCCAACTGAACACATTTGTGTAATCAACTCTCAGATCAAGAAACAACATAATCTGCACACAAGAAGATGCCTTGGTGCTCCTTATCATCACGCCCCACAATCCTCCTTCCACATTAGTTGAAAGGTGGATCCTTAGGAAATGAAGCCACGAGAAGACTCTGAAGTTCCTGTGTATACTCTCTTAAGTCCGGCCTCCTTCCAGCTCCCCTTTACAGCCACCCTTCCCTTAGTCAGTCTGAGGGCTCAGTCCCATTCCTCACTTGGAAGGCATTACTCATATCTAAATATACACATTCTCCAAATCCCTTAGGTTATAAAAATTTTCATGGCAATTGGTTTAGTGATGTGGAAAAAAAGAAGAAATGGATAAGAGAAATGGAAAACCCTTTCAAATAGCTTGACTGCTGTGGTGATGAGAACAAAATTAGATTAACCTGGCTGTTAAGGATTTGCACATTGATAAAATATATGTATTTGTGTCACAGTTATGGGCTTCCCAGGTGGCGCTAGTGGTAAAGAACCCTCCTGGTAATGCAGGAAACATAAAAGATTTGGGTTCAATCCTTGGATTGGGAAGACCCCTGGAGGAGGTCATGGCAACCCAGTCCAGTATGCTTGCCTGGAGGACCCCATGGACAAAGAAACCTGGCAGCTACAGACCATAGGGTTGCAAAGTCTGACATGACTGAATCGACTTAGCATGACTTAGCATGCACGCATATCACAGTTTATACAGGTTGATATCTTATCTTTTCTAATATGTCACAAACTCCTTAAGATATCTTCCCAGTAGAGCTTAGCGATGTCCCCACACTGCCTAGGGCAGATGCTCAGCCAGCACCTGTTACATGGATTAAAAACAATAATCGTTATTCAGTTTTTAGTACAAACCCATTAAAATTAGAGCAGATTATGCATTTTGAGGATGGCCATTGTTTATCCTCCAAAAGAAATTTAGATTTCCTAATGGTTTCTTAATCTACTAAAGCAAGAATACATGGAACAAATCTAAATAAAGCCTTGATAGATCAACACCTGGGATGCTGCAAAATATTCCGATTTTGTCCTCTTGAGAAACAAGATCAACAGAAGTAATCAAGGGGACTGACTGTTTTCCTTATAGTAAATGATTAAGGAAACCATGAAAGACCTATAACAAGGATGTGAACAAATACTATGAAATTCTTAATGTCATTTCTTCTTTTAGTTATCAACCTTTCCTTTCCCTGGTGGCTCAAACTGTAAAGTACGGGCCTGCAGGAGACCTGGGTTTGATCTCTGGATCAGGAAGATCCCCTGGAGGAGGAAATGGCAACCCACTCCAGTATTTCTTGCCTGGAGAATCCCCATGGACAGAGGAGCCTGATGGGCTACCATCCAGGGGGTCACAAAGAGTCGGACATGACTGAGCAACTTCCACTTTCACTTTTCACTGTCTTTTCCAACAGAACTCCTTGAAAAGCGTATCCATTCTGTTTGGATCTAATTTCTCTTCTCCTTACTCCCTCAAGCCCTCCTCAACCTGCTTTTTGCCTGTACCAAACCTACCAAGACTCACCTGGAGGAGCCGCAGAGCTCAGGCCTCCTAGGACTGGACCATTTGACGAAACTGGCCACTCCCTCTTTTGTGAAGTTCTTGGCGTGGCTTCCAGGACACACTCGGGAGAATGCTCTTCTGCCTACTCCTATGGGAGGTTTGTGTTGATCCCCTCTTAGCTCCCAGACACCTTGTGCCCAGAACCAGGTCTTGCCTCTTCTTTCTGTCTGCACCCTCTCTTCAGTCTCATTTCCTGCATCACCTTCTGTATGTTGATGACTCTCAGGTCTAGAGTCTCGGGTTCCCCTCTGGCAAGGCTCCCAGTTCTAGCTACCTGGTCAACATCTTTAATAGATCTCTACAGTACACTGTCAATGGTAACATGTCCAAACTGGCCTCTGTCTTCTCCCAAACTTCCCCTGATCTTTCACCACAAGCTTGTTTCTCATGTGTTTTTTCTAATTTCAGGCCAGAATCTCATCTTTGATTTTGCTCTTTCACACTCTGCTTCCAATCCCTCAACAAATGCTATGGTTCTCTCTTAAAATTGTTTTCAGAACTTAATATGACTTTCTACCACTAACATCACCTCTTACATGCGTGCATGTGCTCAGTGGCCAAGTTGTTTCCAACTCTTTGCAAACCCCATGGACTATAGCCAGGCTCCTCTGTCCATGGAATTCTTCAGGCAAGAATACTGGAGTGGGTTGCTATTCTCTTCTCCAGGGCATCTTCCCAGCCCAGGGATTGAACCCAGGTCTCCTGCATTGGCAGGTATGTTCTTTACTACTGAGCCAAGCCACCAGGGAAGCCCCATATCTCACAGAGATAGTTACAATTGTCTCCTGACATAGCCTATCTGCTATAGTTTTTCCTGCATCTGGTCTTTTTTCAGTAGAGCAGCCAGAGTGATCCTGTTGAAAAGTATGTCAGATCATGTTACTCATCTGCTAAAAACCTTTTGTTGGCTTTCCAACACACTCAGAGCGAAATCTAAAGTCCTTCTTATCTAGGCCTGCAAGAGCTAACGTGATCTGGCAACCTCATTTCTTACCACTCTTTTCTTCTCCTGCTCGCCATACTGGCCTTCCTGCGTATGCTCAAAGTTCCTGCATTTGCTATTTCCTCTGCCTAAAACACCCTTCCACAGATAGCAGGCCCTCGTTTTCATCCAATGAGCTTCTCCTGCGGACTTTCTATCTCTATCATATTTGAAATTGCAGCCACCTCCACACTCTTTGTCTCACTTTCCTGCGTAATTTTTGCCCAAAGTACTTATGAACACGTTGTATATTATATATTTTGCTTATTTAAGATGCAGAATGAACGTTCTAGGAAGGCAAAGGGCTTGTGTGTGTGTGTGTGTGTTTTCTCCAATAAATCCTATCACCTTGAAATTTAAGTACTCAAATTATTTGTTGAACGATTTTGCTTCTTCCCTTCTCTCCTCTCCTCTTCCCCCGTTCCCTTCGCCTCTCTTCCCCTTTTCTCTTGCCATTTCTGCTAGATGTATTCTCTTGATGATCTCCCCAGTTGCACGGCTTTAGTTACCACAAGGAGTATAATCCCAAACTTAAAAAAACTTATTGCAATGTAAAATATATTTAGAGCCATCTGCTCCTATTGAGAAAAAGAGCTAAGCAACATAGAACTAAAATGTTGTTTCAAATAGTTGGTAATTACCATATGGGACTTATTTCTACTACCAACAAGTTTACTTAGTATCTTATCATTTCTGCTTGGATTATTAGAATAGTCTCTTAGTAACTCATGTGTGAACTCATGTGTGAATACTTCTAACTCATGTGTGAACTGTTTGTAACTTCTGTGTGAAAGCCTCTGCTTTTCAGTCATCAGTGTAATCATATCACACATATTTAAACATATTTCATTGGTTTCCTGGGAAATAGGAGGAGGATAAAAGTGATAATGATGATAAAGGTGTAGAATCATGTATTTTGAAAAACCAGATGAATTTGTTCTTTCACTCAAAGTCAAATAAATGTTTCTGTATGAGTTAACTAACCCTAAGGAGACATTTCAAAGAATGCCTGGATTATATGTGTATATAATATTTCCATTTCTTGAATGACTCTGCTTAGTTGAGTCAGAAGACCTATATTGCAACTAGAACTTTTAAACATTTGGTTCTTTTAAAGATAGTAGAGTTAAAGCTAGGGGCTTCCCTGGTGGCTCAGACAGTAAAGAATCTGCCTGCAATGTAGGACACCCCGGTTCTATACCTGGATTGAGAAGATCCCCTGGAGAAGGGAATGGCTGTCCTGAGGAACATGATGTGTTCCTGTAATGCTGTGGATTATTGCTCATCATTGGGCCCCAATTTGGGTTGGGTCGGCATCTTCTTTGCTTAGAAAGTCATCCACAAATCCATTTTAGATAGATCCATTTCTTTGTTAAGTTACATGGTATTTGAGTGGTGCAGAGTGTGGATCAGTTTTCTTGTAGGAAACACAGAAGTAGAAGTGTTTTCCAAATCTTTCTTTACTTAAGTGACATTCTTCACTGGTCCAAACTTCTTTGGCTAATTGATTTTGCAAACAAGACCTTAGCCAACCTTCAGAGCAGCTGTTTCTGGAATAACGGAGACTGGCAAGGGAGGGAATAACTGTGGCTTTAACAGGCATGCATTCGCTTTCCACCACATTCTAAATTGCCGTTTCTGAAAGGATTGCTTTTGATGACCAAATGCATCTTGTTTTCTCTTTGTTAAAAAAAAAGAAAGAACCTACAGCCCTGTTTTTTAGATGATGATAACACAAAGGAGTCATTGGAAAAATTGGCAAGAGTGAATTGGGTTCCTAATAGGCTGGCCACTGTGACCTGGGGTATTTTTATGAGAAACCCAGTAATGCCCATTTCATTTTGGAATAGATTCCTTTTCCCCAGTGGCACCCCAGGAGCCTCACTGTCTGTTTCAATTATAAATCCCCTGTCTTTTCATCACAGGCTCAAGGCTATAACTGACTTCTGGCAATGTATGATCAAGCCTAAAGGCATTTAGGGAGCGAATTGTACCATTTGTTGATCGTGTAAAAGTCTCTGATACTTGGGGATGAAATTAAAATGTCATTTAGTAAATTAATATGTTAATGGCCAGGAAATCACTTAAGAGGGATAAGCAGTGTCTTCCAACCCTGGAATTTTAGAGCTGGGAGGAAACTTCGGGATCATTTAGTTTAACTCTTGATTTTACCTATGAGGCCAAGGGAGATTAAGTAGTTGGTTTAAGGTCATATCTGACTTAAATAGGTCAGTCGCCTAATTTCCTTCAATTGCCTATTTTGTGACCCACAGTTTTGTTCTCACTGTAATAAGGCTTTGGTGAAAGAGCAAAATTGGAAGCCAGACCAAAGATCTTATGTGCTTATTTTCATTTGTTGACAGTCTTCTTTTTACTAGCAGCATAGGGCAACTATAATAGCAGCATACTAGGCTTGGGCTAGGGGACAGCTGTGAAAGTGGAGAGGCATCTTTGCCTGTCATTCAGTTGCTAAGTCTCATCTGACTCTTTGCGACCTGATGGACTGCAACGTGCCAGGCTTTGCCATCCTTCACCATCTCCTGGAGCTTGCTCAAACTCATGTCCACTGAGTCGGTGATGCCATCCAACCATCTCATCCTCTGTCATCGCCTTCTCCTCCTGCCTTCAACTTTCCCAGCATCAGGGTCTTTTCCAATGATTTGGCTCTTCACATTAGGTGGCCAAAGTTTTGGGGCTTCAGGTTCAACATCAGTCCTTCCAATGAACACCCAGGACTGATCTCCTTTAGGATGGACTGGTTGGATCTCCTTGCAGTCCAAGGGACTCTCAAGAGTCTTCTCCAACACCACAGTTCAAAAGCATTAATTCTTTGGTGCTCAGCCTTCTTTATGGTCCAGCTCTCACATCCATACATGACGACTGGAAAAGCCGTAGCTTTCACTATATGGACCTTTGTTGATAGGTAATGTCTCTGCTTTTTAAAATGCTGTTTAGGTTTGTCATAGCTTTTGTTCCAGGGAGCAAGCATCTTTTAATTTCATGGCTGCAGTTACCACCTGCAGTGATTTTGGAGCCCAAGGAAATAAAGTCTGTTACTCTTTCCATTGTTTCCCCATCTATTTGCCATGAAGTGATGGGACTGGATGCCATGATCTTCATTTTTTGAATGTTGAATTTTAAGCCAGCTTTTTCACTCTCCTCTTTCTCTTTCATCAAGGCACTCTTTAGTTCCTATTTGCTTTCTGCCATAAGGGAAGTGTCATCTGCATTTCTGAGGTTATTGATATTTCTCCCAGCAATCTTAATTCCAGCTTGTGTTTCATCTGGCCTGGCATTTCACATGAGGTACTCTCAATAGAAGTTAAATAAGCAGGGTGACAATATACAGCCTTGGCATTCTCCTTTCCCAATTTGGAGCCAGTTTGTTGTTCCATATCCAGTTCTAATTGTTGCTTCTTGACCTGCATACAGATTTCTCAGGAGGCAGGTAAGGTGGTCTCTGGTATTCTCATCTCTTTATAAGAATTTTCCACAGTTTGTTGTGACCCACACAATCAAAGGATTTAGCTAAGTCGATGAAGCAGAAGTAGATGTTTTTCTGGAATTCTCTTGCTTATTCTATGATCCAACATATGTTGGGAATTTGAGAGGCATATGAGTCAATATTATTTCGGGGTGTTATTGTTGACGGCTGAGTGAAACAGGATGGTTATCAAATTATCTTTCATAGAAATAGCTACAAGTAGATAACAGTTTTGGGGTCTAATAGTCGAAGACACAGGGTGTTTTGGATTGTTGTTTTAGTTAGTGTGAACACACTGCATCACTGTCAAGCATTCCTCAGTGTCTCATATTCTGGATTTTCAGTTATTTTTGTTATTGGGCAGCCACTATCCGAAAGCACGAACCTGAAAAACAAACTTAGAAGACCCTTTGGAATGCCCAGAGAGACTGAATTTAACATTTATGGCTGAGACACTGAAGTTTTGTAGAAAGACTTGCTAGGAAGTGAGAGTTTTTGTAGTCTTAGGCCTTCAGAATTGTCTGATGCAGAATCAGTCTATTAAAATGGTCCCTGTGGAGAATGGATGAACCCAGAGATACTGCAATATGCTATTGAAGATCGTGGGGACCCTAGAAATGTTTTAGGATTTGAATTTCCCTTTAGTTGGCAATGAGGCAGGCTCTGTACTATCTTCTAGAATAAACATTTTTTCCCCTAACTAGTCCTGAACTAGTTATGGTTATGTTATTATAATAGTTATTATAATATTATTACTATTATTGATTATGTTATACTCATATCTTAATTATCAGGGTATCAACAGTGTCTGCCACATGGTAGATACTCAAGTACTTTTCAGGTGAATGTAAAAGGATTATGAATTGGATTTAATTCAGAGAAGGACAGGAAGCCAGTGAAGGGTTGCAACTTGGGTGTGGTTGTGTATTCAAGGCTGGACAAAATATGCCAGCTGTCTAGATCCTGTCACCCAGAGGTTCATCGGAGTCACTTGTTCCTTTATTTTTTTCCATCCAGTTTAGGGAGAAAAAGAACAAGTTACCCACCCATCTGTAAAATAATGATCAACAGCCTTCTGTGGTGGCCTATGACTGTTCTGATATATGTAAGGACTATAAAGAAAGTGAAATTGTTAACAGTCAACAAATACCAATTTCTAATAATTTGATATTAGTATTAACATCTAATAAGTTAATAGATTTAATTTTTCTCAGCAAGAATTTGTCTATACCTTGCTATTTGTGAAATGTTTGGCTTCCATAGATATAGAAGACATAGATATTTCATAGATATTCCATGTAAAGAAGTTCAAATTATAGTCTCTATTAAACTTTATTTTAAACTGAAGATTTATTTGAGAAGAGACAAGAAAACCTGACTTCTTAGTACTTTCATCAACTGTATATAAAGTAATAAATTGGCTTATTGTTACTATTGTACTTTGAGCAATTCTTCCTAACTGACTGATTATATTAATATGATATTTGGAAATACCTTGGCTCCAGTATTTTTTTTTTTTTTTTGCATTTCTTTTCCATGGGAATGGTCTTGATCCCTGTCTCCTGTACAATGTCACGAACCTCAGTCCATAGTTCATCAGGCACTCTATCTATCAGATCTAGTCCCTTAAATCTATTTCTCACTTCCACTGTATAATCATAAGGGATTTGATTTAGGTCATACCTGAATGGTCTAGTGGTTTTCCCTACTTTCTTCAATTTAACCCTGAATTTGGCAATAAGGAGTTCATGATCTGAGGCACAGTCAGCTCCTGGTCTTGTTTTTGTTGACTGTATAGAGCTTCTCCATCTTTGGCTGCAAAGAATATAATCAATCTGATTTTGGTGTTGACCATCTGGTGATGTCCATGTATAGAGTCTTCTCTTGTGTTGTTGGAAGAGGGTGTTTGCTAGGACCAGTGCATTTTCTTGGCAAAACTGTATTAATCTTTGCCCTGCTTCATTCTGTATTCCAAGGCCAAATTTGCCTGTTACTCCAGGTATTTCTTGACTTCCTACTTTTGCATTCCAGTCCTCTATAATGAAAAGGGCGTTTTTGGGGGGTGTTAGTTACAAAAGGTCTTGTAGGGGACCCTAGAAATGTTTTAGGATTTGAATTTCCCTTTAGTTGGCAATGAGGCAGGCTCTGTACTATCTTCTGGAATAAACATATCTATGAAGATAGAACTGTTCAACTTCAGCTTCTTCAGCATTACTGGTTGGGGCATAGACTTGGATTACTGTGATATTGAATGGTTTGCCTTGGAAATGAACAGAGATCATTCTGTTGTTTTTGAGATTGCATCCAAGTACTGCATTTCAGACTCTTTTGTTGACCATGATGGCTACTCCATTTCTTTTGAGGGATTCCTGCCCGCAGTAGTAGATATAATGGTTATCTGAGTTAAATTCACCCATTCTAGTCCATTTTAGTTCGCTGATTCCTAGAATGTTGACATTCACTCTTGCCATCTCTTGTTTGACCACTTCCAATTTGCCTTGATTCATGGACCTGACATTCCAGGTTCCTATGCAATATTGCTCTTTACAGCATCGGACCTTGCTTCTATCACTAGTCACATCCACAACTGGGTATTGTTTTTGCTTTGGCTCCATCCCTTCATTCTTTGTGGAGTTATTTCTCCACTGATCTCCAGTAGCATATTGGGCACCTACTGACCTGGGGAGTTCCTCTTTCAGTATCCTATCATTTTGCCTTTTCATACTGTTAATGGGGTTCTCTGGAGAAGGCAATGGCACCCCACTCCATTACTCTAGCCTGGAAAATCCCATGGACGGAGGAGCCTGGTGGGCTGTAGTCCATGGGGTCGCGAAGAGTCGGACACGACTGAGTGACTTCAATTTCACTTTTCACTTTCATGTATTGGAGAAGGAAATGGCAACCCACTCCAGTGTTCTTGCCTGGAGAATCCCAGGGACGGGGGAGCCTGGTGGGCTGCTGTCTATGGGGTCGCACAGAGTCGGACATGACTGGAAGCGACTTAGCACAGCAGCAGCAGCATGGAGTTCTCAAGGCAAGAATACTGAAGTGGCTTGCCATCTTTTACAAATAGCTGTGAAAAGAAGAGAAGCAAAAAGCAAAGGAGAGAAGAAAAGATATAAGCATCTGAATGCAGAGTTCCAAAGAATAACAAGAAGAAATAAGAAAGCCTTCCTCAGCGATCAATGCAAAGAAATAGAGGAAAACAACAGAAAGGGAAGGACTAGAGATCTCTTCAAGAAAATTAGAGATACCAAGGGGACATTTCATGCAAAGATGGGCTCAATAAAGGACAGAAATGGTATGGACCTAACAGAAGCAGAAGATATTAAGAAGAGATGGCAAGAACACACAGAAGAACTGTACAAAAAAGATCTTCATGACCCAGATAATCACGATGGTGTGATCACTCACCTAGAGCCAGACATCCTGGAATGTGCAGTCAAGCGGGCCTTAGAAAGCATCACTATGAACAAAGCTAGTGGAGGTGATGGAACTAAAGTTGAGCTATTTCAAATCCTGATGCTGTGAAGGTGCTGCACTCAATATGCCAGCAAATTTGGAAAACTCAACAGTGGACACAGGACTGGATAAGGTCAGTTTTCATTCCAATCCCAAAGAAAGGCAATGCCAAAGAATGCTCAAACTACCACACAATCATACTCATCTGACACGCTAATAAAGTAATGCTCAAAATTCTCCAAGCCAGGTTTCAGCAATACATGAACCATGAACTTCCAGAAATTCAAGCTGGTTTTAGAAAAGGCAGAGGAACCAGAGATCAAATTGCCAACATCTGCTGGATCATCAGAAAAGCAAGAGAGTTCCAGAAAAACATCTATTTCTGCTTTATTGACTATGCCAAAGCCTTTGACTGTGTGGATCACAATAAACTGTGGAAAATTCTGAAAGAGATGGGAATACCAGACCACCTGACCTGCCTCTTGAGAAATATGTATGCAGGTCAGGAAGCAACAGTTAGAACTGGACATAGAACAACAGACTGGTTCCAAATAGGAAAAGGAGTACGTCAAGGCTGTGTATGGTCATCCTGCTTTTTTAATTTATATGCAGAGTACATCATGAGAAATGCTGGGCTGGAAGAAGCACAAGCTGGAATCAAGATTGCTAGGGGAAATATCAATAACCTCAGATATGCAGATGACACCACCCTTATGGCAGAAAGGGAAGAGGAACTCAAAAGTCTCTTGATGAAAGTGAAAGAGGAGAGAGAAAAAGTTGGCTTACAGCTCAACATTTGGAAAACTAAGATCATGGCATCTGGTCCCATCACTTCATGGGAAGTAGATGGGGAAACAGTGGAATCAGTGTCAGACCTTATTTTTTGGGGCTCCAAAATCACTGCAGATAGTGACTGCAGCCATGAAATTAAAAGACATTTACTTCTTGGAAGAAAAGTTATGACCAACCTAGATAGCATATTGAAGAGCAGAGACATTACTTTGCCAACAAAGGTCCGTCTAGTCAAGGCTATGGTTTTTCCTGTGGTCATGTATGGATGTGACAGTTGGACTGTGAAGAAAGCTGAGTGCCGAAGAATTGATACTTTTGAAGTGTGGTGTTGGAGAAGACTCGAGAGTCCCTTGGACTGCAAGGAGATCCAACCAGTCCATTCTGAAGGAGATCAGCCCTGGGATTTCTTTGGAAGGAATGATGCTAAAGCTGAAACTCGAGTACTTTGGCCACTTCATGTGAAGAGTTGACTCATTGGAAAAGACTCTGATGCTGGGAGGGATTGAGGGCATGAGGAGAAGGGGAAGACAGGGGATGAGATGGCTGGATGGCATCACTGACTCAATGAATGTGAGTCTGAGTGAATTCAGGGAGTTTGTGATGGACAGGGAGGCCTGGTGTGCTGCGATTCATGGGGTCGCAAAGAGTCGGACATGACTGAGCCACTGGACTGAACTGAACTGAACTGGCTCCAGTATGTTAGTTTCAGTGATTGTGAAGGATTTCATGTACCATATAAATGCAGGATTCAATGTATATAATTTATGTCATATAATGGGGCTTTCCTGGTGGCTCAGATGGTGAAGAATCCACCTGAAGTAAAAGAGACCCAGGTTCGATCCCTGGGTTGGGAAGATCTCCTAGAGAAGGAAATGGTTACCCACTCCAGTACTTTTTCCTAGAGAATTCCATCGACATGGGAGCCTAGCGGGCTATGGTCCCAGGGGCCACAAAAATCAGACACCACTGAGTGACTAGCACACACAATGTAAATGAATTCAGCATTTAAAGAGTTGATTTTTTGAAACATCTGATCTCACAAGAAGGAAGTGCTGATAATGTTAAAAGGGTTTTCAAAGTGGAGAGGTATCAAGTTCAGTAACACCTCATTAGCTGCGAGTGCTTTGTCTGCAGAGAAGAGAAATTAATGATATCTCCACATCTTGTAACATTTGTCTTCCTAGTTCAGCAGCACAAAGATCCTATTCCTATAATGAAATTTTCAGTAAATATATCTTTTCCTGGGCTGCAATTTTTAATCTTCTGTTAAAAATCTAATGTTCTGAAAGTGAAAATGTTAGTCTCTCAGTCATGCCTAACTCTTCGCAACCCCACGGACTGCAGTTCACCATGCTCCTCTATCCATAGAATTCTCCAGGCAAGAATACTAGAGTGGTTAGCCATTCCCTTCTCCAGATCTTCCTGACCTAGAGATTGAACTTGGGTCTCTCGGATTGCAGGCAGATTCTTTATTATCTGAGCCACTAGGGAAGCCCAATCTTTTGTTCAGATCAGATCAGATCAGATCATTCGCTCAGTCGTGTCCGACTCTTTGTGACCCCATGAATCGCAGCACACCAGGCCTCCCTGTCCATCACCAACTCCCGGAGTTCACTCAGGCTCATGTCCATCCAGTCAGTGATGCCATCCAGCCATCTCATCCTCTGTCAGCCCCTTCTCCTCCTGCCCCCAATCCCTCCCAGCATCAGAGTCTTTTCCAATGAGTCAACTCTTCACATGAGGTGGCCAAAGTACTGGAGTTTCAGCTTTAGCATCATTCCTTCCAAAGAAATCCGAGGGCTGATCTCCTTCAGAATGGACTGGTTGGATCTCCTTGCAGTCCAAGGGACTCTCAAGAGTCTTCTCCAACACCACAGTTCAAAAGCATCAATTCTTTGGTGCTCAGCCTTCTTCACAGTCCAACTGCCACATCCATACATGACCACAGGAAAAACCATAGCCTTGACTAGATGGACCTTTGTTGGCAAAGTAATGTCTCTGCTTTCGAATATGCTGTCTAGGTTGGTCATAACTTTCCTTCCAAGGAGTAAGCGTCTTTTAATTTCATTACTGCAGTCACCATCTGTAGTGATTTTGGAGCCCAGAAAAAAAAAGTCTGACACTGTTTCCACTGTTTCCCCATCTATTTCCCATGAAGTGGTGGGACCGGATGCCATGATCTTCATTTTCTTAATGTTGAGCTTTAAGCCAACTTTTTCACTCTCCACTTTCACTTTCTTCAAGAGGCTTTTGAGTTCCTCTTCCCTTTCTGCCATAAGGGTGGTGTCATCTGCATATCTGAGGTTATTGATATTTCCCTGTTAGGGGGGTTCATTTCAAAGTTGAAAATTAGTGAGGAGTCACGTTGAAATATTGCCAGGTCTACATGGTTGGTTATTGAAGAGTATAGATGGAGGGTATTGAGTGAGCAGAGTCAACTGGGCTGGGTAAGGAGGTGGGGGGATGAGGGTGGTCACTGGGAATCTAAGGATACAAAGGGTCTTTTTGAAAACAAATCAAAGTATTCTGTCTAGTAAAACTAATGACTTATGTATGGCAAAAACTAAACAGATGCGGTGCTGAACTTTTCAAATCCTTGGAAAACTTCTGAAATAGCTATGGGTATCAAAATTTTTTGAGGAATGTCCTTAAAAAGAAAAAAATAAAACTAGAAAAAAATTTATATGGATAGACAAGAGGGTGAACCAGCACAGTTTCTTGGATCCTCTCCCAAATGAATCCCCAAATTCCAGAAAAGATACAAGGAGATTTATGGAACTGGTAGGTAGCATCAGAGACTAAGCTAAATTCTTCAATAAACCTGTGGGGAGGCAGAAGATAGTCGGGTCTTGGCATGAAGGTGAAAAATGTGAGTCTGGTGGGAGAGACCGTCAGGGCTCTTAAGGGGGAGAGAGAATTTTCTGGCTGTGCCCTTTGCTGTTCTTCATGTTGCCTTGGGCAAGGCACTGTCCTGCCGTGTTCTAACTGTGGGACAGGAGAGCCAGCACGCAAGTCGGGCAGACACAACATCAAGGCCATGGCAGCGCTTGGGCCTGGCTGGGTGCGGTGTGGGCTTCACGGGTTGGTGGCAGAGGCACATTTCCTGTTTGCCGCACCAGCCAACGGCCTGTGACTGTGCAACCGTAAGAAAAGCTGCAGCTGCCACACAGATAGTTTCAAAAATTTGAAGAGAAGAATCATAAAAGTTGACTGGTGTACCTCAAATGTACTATTAATTAAAAATATACACAGGTACATTTATTTACTTATTTATTTTTTAAAATTTTATTTTATTTTTAAACTTTACATAATTGTATTAGTTTTGCCAAATATCAAAATGAATCCGCATCGAATAATACAAGGTGATGGCTTTTCCTTTCAGTATAGGTTTGTAAATTGAAGTTCTATTGTCTTTCGAACATAAACCACATGACTATGAATATCTGTCATTTCAAATTTTGATTCTTTAAATTGGAATTAAAATTGTAAGACATCTGAGAAGCATTCTGAAAGAGACTCCTGGATTTTTGGGATAATCCCCCTTATTAAAAATAGTTATATTCCCTATGTTTACTTTGTGTGAAGTATTTTTCAGTAAAACTCCAAATTATTGATCTGTATTCCCCAATCTTATTTTCATAGGAGTAAGTTTTTCTTTTTTCTGTTGTCATTTGCATTTCATTAACTTACATATTATTTAACTAGGTTGTGATCAGTAATGACAGCAACTAACATAAGTAGGTTGGGCACAAATCAAACTAATCGGAGTCATTGTCCTCAGTGCTGAGAGTAACGGTTCATGGGCATGAGAGTAGCCTACTGGTTTGGAGGATTCATCATGTTGTTGCGTTTTCAGAGGAAATAGATGGAGTTAGTTTTTTCAGGTGTTTGTTTAAGTATTGGCTTTTATATTAGCCAATTTATGTGCTGGTCTCAAGAAAATAAAAGATGAATGCATAGGAAAAAATATTAAGGCTAAAGTGGAGAACAAGTGTTAGTTAAAAACAGGCAACACACAGAAAACCTGTAACAAGAAGTAAAAATAATGGAATATATAAAATAAAAATATAGAATGTAAACTTAATATTGTGAGAGGGGTAAGGAAGAATAGTAAATACAGAAAAAAGAATTGTGTAAAATAAACAAATGGAGATATTAGATATAAAATATTTGTTAATATAAAACAAAAGATGATTAATAGACTGTATACAGATTAATTAATACAGTGTCACTCAGTCGTGTCCGATTCGTAGCGATGCCATGGACTGCAGCCTACCAGGCTCCTACATCCATGGGATTTTCTAGGCAAGAGTACTGGAGTCGCTTGCCATTGCCTTCTCCGAGATACTTAAAGTATTGATAAAGAAAGAAGAGATAGTAGAATAAGAGAAAAGCTAACAAATGAGGAAGATAAAATTTTCCACATATATCAAATGAAAGAAGAATAAATAAAAGGGAGACTAATTGAAAAATAATGACCCTTATTTTCTTAGAAATAAAGCAAGTCATAAAATGTTGGATAGAAAAGGCACTTAGAGTGCTAAGCAGAAAAGATATGGGAAAAAAATCTCTACATATTATAGTAAACTTTTATACCATGAAACAAACAATATTTCCAGAGAAACACAGCAGATCACCTGCTGTTGCTGCTGCTGCTAAGTCGTGTCTAAGTCTACGCGACCCCATAGACGGCAGCCCACAAGGCTCCCACGTCCCTGGGATTCTCCAGGCAAGAACACTGGAGTGGGTTGGCATTTCCTTCTCCAATGCATGAAAGTGAAAAGTGAAAGTGAAATCACTCAGTCGTGTCCGACTCTTCATGACCCCATGGACTGCAGCCCACCAGGATCCTCTGTCCCTGGGATTCTCCAGGCAAGAGTACTGGAGTTGGGTGTCATTTCCTTTTCCAACTCATGCATGCATGCTAAGTCGCTTCAGTCGTGTCCAACTCTCTGTGACCCTATGGACAGCAACCCACAAGGCTCCTCTGGCCACGGGATTCTCTAGGCAAGAATACTGGAGTGGGTTGCCATTTCCTTCTCCAGCAGATCATTTACAAAGTCATAAGAATCACATTGACATCAAGCTTCTCAACAGCATTATTGGAAACAGGAGCAACATCTTGAAGGAGAGGCATTTGGAATATCAAACTTCTACAACCAAATCAACTATTATTTAACTATTAAGCTGAAATTAACATATCCTCAGACATGTATTGTTTTAGGTTGTTTTAGGAGGTGATTCACCTCCTAGAGATACTTAAAGGCTTAGTTCAGTTCAGTCGCTTAGTCATGGCCGACTCTTTGTGACCCCATGGACTGCAGCACGCCAGGCCTCCCTGTCCATCACCAACTCCCAGAGCCCACCCAAACTCATGTCTATCGAGTTGGTGATGCCCTCAAGCTATCTCATCCTCTGTTGTCCCCTTCTCCTCCTGCCCACAATCCCTCCCAGCATCAGGGTCTTTTCAAATGAGTCAACTCTTCGCATGAGGTAGCCAAAGTATTGGAGTTTCAGCTTCAGGATCAGTCCTTCCAGTGAACAACCAAGACTGATCTCCTTTAGAATGGACTGGTTGGATCTCCTTGAAATCCAAGGGACTCTCAAGAGTCTTTTCCAACACTGCAGTTCAAAAGCATCAGTTCTTCAGTACTCAGCTTTCTTCACAGTCCAACTGTCACATCCATACATGACCACAGGAAAAACCATAGCCTTGACTAGACGGACCTTTGTTGGCAAAGTAATGTCTCTGCTTTTGAAGATGCTATCTAGGTTGGTCATGACTTTCCTTCCAAGGAGTAAGCGTCTTTTAATTTCATGGCTGCAGTCACCATCTGTTGTGGTTTTGGAGCCCAGAAAAATAAAGTCTGACACTGTTTCCACTGTTTCCCCATCTATTTCTCATGAAGTGTTGGGACCGGATGCCATGATCTTCGTTTTCTGAATGTTGAGCTCTAAGCCTACTTTTTCACTCTCCACTTTCACTTTCATCAAGAGGCTTTTGAGTTCCTCTTCACTTTCTGCCATAAGGGTGGTGTCATCTGCATATCTGAGGTTATTGATATTTCTCCCGGCGATCTTGATTCCAGCTTGTGTTTCTTCCAGTCCAGCATTTCTCATGATGTACTCTGCATATAAGTTAAATAAACAGGGTGACAATATACAGCCTTGACGAACTCCTTTTCCTATTTGGAACCAGTCTGTTGTTCCATGTCCAGTTCTAACTGTTGCTTCCTGACCTGCATACAAATTTCTCAAGAGGCAGGTCAGGTGGTCTGGTATTCCCATGTCTTTCAGAATTTTCCACAGTTTATTGTGATCCACACAGTCAAAGGCTTTGGCATAGTCAATAAAGCAGAAATAGATGTTTTTCTGGAACTCTCTTGCTTTTTTGATGATTCAGCGGATGTTGGCAATTTGATCTCTGGTTCCTCTGCCTTTTCTAAAACCAGCTTGAACATCAGGAAGTTTTCGGTTCACATATTGCTGAAGCCTGGCTCGGAGAATTTTGAGCATTACTTTACTAGCATGTGAGATGAGTGCAATTGTGTGGTAGTTTGAGCATTCTTTGGCATTGCCTTTCTTTGGGATTGCAATGAAAACTGACCTTTTCCAGTCCTATGGCCACTGCTGAGTTTTCCAAATTTTCTGGCATATTGAGTGCAGCACCTTCACAGCATCATCTTTCAGGATTTGGAGTAGTTCAACTGGAATTCCATCACCTCCACTAGCTTTGTTCATAGTGATGCTTTCTAAGGCCCACTTGACTTCACATTCCAGGATGTCTGGCTCTAGGTGAGTGATCACACCATCGTGATTATCTGGGTCGTGAAGATCTTTTTTGTACAGTTCTTCTGTGTATTCTTGCCATCTCTTCTTAGTATCTTCTGCTTCTGTTAGGTCCATACCATTTCTGTCCTTTATCGAGCTCATCTTTGCATGAAATATTCCTTTGGTATCTCTGATTTTCTTGAAGAGATCCCTAGTCTTTCCCATTCTGTTGTTTTCCTCTATTTCTTTGCATTGATCGCTGAAGAAGGCTTTCTTATCTCTTCTTGCTATTCTTTGGAACTCTGCATTCAGATGTTTATATCTTTCCTTTTCTTCTTTGTAGGGAAATGAGTATGTTATTGGGAATAGGTCAGAAGCAGGTCTGAGGTTGTAGAAGTTTTTCTCTTGTTTGTGGCTAAGACATTTATTTATAAACATCAGCAAAACTGAGGAGAAAAAATGAGTTTTATATAATGAGTGCCCTTTAGAAGAATAAAAATAGGATAGGATATATAACTATTAACACAGCAGAAGAAAATTTGATTTACCCATTGGAAAGTAATAAATAGAAAAATAAATGAAGTAAAATTATTGTGAAATAAAAAAATAATGGTATAAATAAAACCTAATTTATTAGTAATTACAGTAAATACACATGGGTTAAAATCACAATTCACCATTCAAAAACAAAGATTCAGATTAATTTATCAAAATATACCAAAATCTAGCAATACATTGCCTAAAAAGAAAAAAAAATTAAAACAATAGGGTGCATAAAAAGGTGAATATGAATAAAAAGAAAGTTGGGTAGCAGCTTTAGAAATGATAAATATAATTTCAAGATTAAAATGTAAAAGGAAATAAAAGGAATGTTATATGCAGAAGATATAATAATTAAGATGTATACATCTGTTAATATAGCCTCAAAATACAAAAAGCAAGAAAGTGAAAAATAAAGATATGGTTACAATAATAATTATATTTGGGTAGTTAACTGATCCAGAATTGGAAAAAATAGCATAGAAGATTGCAATAATAATATCATATTCTATGTGAATTTACACATATACATATAATTTTCACCTCCCCAAAAGAGAATACTTTGTTTCTGAGCACACATGACTCATTCACAAATATCAACTGAGTGCTGATCCAAAAATTAAGCTTAATGCATTCCTGAAAGTTAATCCTAAGGAACAAAGTTTAAAATTTATAGCAAAAAGATAGCTAAAATGTTTAGTGTATTTTAAATGATAAACATACTTTATATGTTATGTTATGTTAGCTCTTGATGCAAGAAGAAAATCATTTGGAGAATTATTAATTTAGCTGTGAAAAAAGCACATATCAAAATTTGTGGGATGGAGTTAGATCATTCTCAAAAGTTATTTCTGACAGTAGATCTATTTATCAAAAAGCAAACAGCAATGACAGCAAAGAAACAAAAGCAAAGGAGCTAAATATTCAACTCAAACAGCTTGATAATGAGCACCAAAGTAAATTCAAAGAAACAAAGAAACAATAGACAAGGGAAGAAATCAATAAAATGGGAATAGCAAAAACAGTACCACCATAAAAGTTATAAAAAGGAAACAAGGTTTTTAAAAAAAGCTTGATAAAATATATTGTGAAAACCAGTCAGGAGAAAGATAAATTGCAAATTTATAATGTGGAAAATAATTAGTTATAATTTATATTTAGAAAATATATAATTATTTTCTAATTTATAATTAGAAAATAATTTTAAAACAGGAATTTTAAAGATTGGGAATCAGTGTGTAGAACACTGAACTATGAATTATGAAAACTGTGTGTAATTCAGAAATCCTAAAGTATATAAAATATATGAATTTATGATTTTCATATGCAATTTAAGAATTTTAGGCCTTTTTAAAAAACTTAGAGGGATGTTTGCCTTGGTTGGACATGCCAAAGAATTTTTTCACTTTGATCAAAGACCATGGTAATTTGCCAAGCCTGCTTTGAGGAGTAATGTAGTTCAGCCTTAGGGTCATATCCTTAATTTCTCAGGGTTTACAAGAGAAGACAGATGGCTTTACTATGTTAAAGCAGCTCCTAGTTAAATACTGTCTCCAGAGGATACTAAGCAATGATGATAAATAAATGAGAAAGTGAATTATATTATTATGGAACAAATCACAAACAAAAGCTCCAATGTCCTTGATGGGCAAAAACTCATCATCAAGGAAGCTATGTTAATTCAGAGTAACCCGATCATGTATGGTTATCTCATGCTTAGTGGGCTGTGTTGTTTTGTTAATTTTTAAGTAGACTCAGGAAAATGTGTGTGGGCACTCAACTTGAGAGCAGTGTTGATTTTCTGTGGGACCCTGTGAACCACGCTTTCCTGAATCCATCTCATCCTTTAGTCACATGATTTACTCTGTTGTTTCAAGCCCTCTAGCTTTGATACTCAGAGTTCTGAGTGACTTTCTCCAGGTAGCAGTAGCTTGGCTTGACTACCAAGGATTTCTCTGTGGAAGTGGTAAAATGTATAATTTTCTCAGTACTTTTTTATGCTCTAGAGAATTGAAGGGGATATTTTATACCAGCGTAAAATGGTAACATTTCTGAAAAAGATTGGCGTTTAGTACTTCTTTCTAGATAGCATATTCAAAAGCAGAGACATTACTTTGCCAACAAAGGTTCGTCTAGTCAAGGCTATGGTTTTTCCTGTGGTCATGTATGGATGTGAGAGTTGGACTGTGAAGAAGGCTGAGTGCCGAAGAATTGATGCTTTTGAACTGTGGTGTTGGAGAAGACTCTTGAGAGTCCCTTGGACTGCAAGGAGATCCAACCAGTCCATTCTGAAGGAGATCAGCCCTGGGATTTCTTTGGAAGGAATGATGCTAAAGCTGAAACTCGAGCAATTTGGCCACCTCATGCGAAGAGTTGACTCATTGGAAAAGACTCTGATGCTGGGAGGGATTGGGGGCAGGAGGAGAAAGGGACGACAGAGGATGAGATGGCTGGATGGCATCACTGACTCGATGGACGTGAGTCTGAGTGAACTCCCGGAGTTGGTGATGGACAGGGAGGCCTGGCGCGATTCATGGGGTCGCAGAGTCAGACACGACTGAGCGACTTAACTGAACTGAACTTCTTTCTGTCCTTATTATTCAGAAGCAAAGGAAAGCTTTAGTCTTGGATCGGAGAATGGAGGGTTTCGAGCTTGTGCCCTAGAGGACATTATTTCCCGCTAAAATCCGTCACTGGGGCTGCTTTATAGGGCTCTTTCCAGCAGGGAGGGGCGGAGGCGGGGTTCTTGCATGTGAGGTGGGGCAGCTCTGTTCCTGCTACAGCTCCCAGTGCAGACACAGAGTCTCTAAACACCGGCCCGCTACTGCTGTCTTGGGTTGCAGAACTTCTGCACACAGCCCCAGAGCCAAGGTGTCAGCACCCTCAGGTGGGACTCGGGTAGAGGCAGAGCACAGCGGCCAGGTAGAGGAAGACCTCTTAAAAGGAACAATTCCTCTCCCTCCCCGCAAAAGCTCACTGTGATAGTTTCATAAGCACTTCTCACCTTGAGAGTACAGCTGAAGTACCATTTCCACCTTCCTAAGACTGGGACAAGAAAAGATCTAAAATGATGTAACTATTTGTACTCTCCCCTTTCCTGTTCAGTTAGATCAGTGCAATTGCAAGGGCAAGAAAAGATACATACTATAGCTAAATGCAATCTGCTTCCACAGAAATGCCTCAAATCTTACATGAACCACAGACTTTGCGTTAATGCCCTGGCTAAGGTTGCAGACTTGTAATATAAAGAGTGGGTCAGTTGTGAGTATTGTCAACATTGTGCCGGTGACAGAATTTGTTAGGCATAAAAAGAAAAATCAGCTTTAGAACGTTTCAAGTGTTTTGGTTGAACAGACATAAACAAAAAGATTGGCATTCTTATAGTTGTATCTTATGTTTTCAGAAGTCCCTTCCTATCCCTGGGGAAAAAAAGAGTTCATAATGTATTTATGAAAAACAAAATTAGCTATTCATAAAAATCAAAGGCAATATGTTTTGCTTATATCAACTGGTAAAATTAATACATTTTTTCCTATAATAGTTCATTTGGTCTGACATGATTTTGAATATCGGAACAAAATGTCAAGAAGAGTTATAAATTGAAATAAGAGAGAAAATTCTTCAAGTGAATTATTTTCTCTGTAGAGTCATAGGAATCAATTATTTATTATTCAGAAGAAATGTTACACTTTTAACTTATACAGGGGCTTTCCATCTTTACTTATTGATTCACCTATAGGGCATGCCCCTATTGTAAACATCAAGGTACATTGTTATTATTGCTGGCACTACCTATTAATAACTGGATATTGGAGCTGTGCTTCCAGCGACATGCTTAATCTGCTTTTGATTAAACCGAGCCTTCAAATCTTCTTAGATAGTATTGCCTTGAATCATACTTTTGAATATTAGGAGCAACAAACTTTCTCTTCTTCCTCTCATGTTCTTTTAAATGTGTCCCTGTTTTGTAAAAATGACTGGCGATGTATTAAAACTGCCTTGTGGTCAATCTTGCAGACATCAGTGTTCTCCTCTCCGAACAGGTAGCGATGGAACAGGCAGCTTCCTACATACAAGACACTTGGTAGGATTATTCAATTTTCAAACTTGCTGCTGCTACCAAGGCTGTTAATTGGTGCCAGCTATGACAGCTTGTAGCACGATTGGACTCTTGTTCAACACAAATAATCATTAGCTGCTAATGATTTTAAATCACTGTGAACAAGGCAGAAATTGACCCTATGACCTAAATGTTCCAGGGGATACTCAGGAGTTATGTGGTCTCCTGAAATGCATAAAGTTAGGTGTCTGGATTGAGAGCTGATTTTTTTTTTTTTTTTTTTTAGAAATTCAGGCAAGGCTTTATTGGGACCCCTGCCGCAGCAGGGAGAAGCTAGAACAAACAACAGGTTCCCTTGCTTGCTCACTCCCCATGGGGTGCGGTGAGCTGTTTCCTTGAACAGGGCGAGGGTAGGGGTGTGTCCAGGGTCAGGCTGGAGGGGCCTTAGGTGTTTTGCCCACCCCCGTGGAGGTGATGAGTGAGAGGAGCATGTTCAGTACCTTGCTTTTGCTCCTGACACTATGTTTTTGCTCCAAGTTCTTCAGAAGTGGCTGTTGGGTTTTTGGACTCTTGGTATCTTTTGTTTCTAATTTTCCCCAACTGCACATGCACGCAGTTATTTTTAGTTCCATACAGTTTCTTTGTATTTTGTTGCTAGAAGAGAGGTGTGTTCAGGTGCAAGCATTATGGCTCTGCAGTCAAGGGTCCCATATCCCTGCCTGTTTCATTCCACCCTGTTTTTATTTTTTTGTTAGGCACGGAAGTAGTTTCCTTAAATAAGTAATGTATGATATTGAGGTCTCAATTTACTTAATTAAAAAAATAAATGTTTAATCTGATGTTTTATATTATGTGTGTAAAATTAGTTGCATACAAAAATGGCACATAGGAAATGAAGTAATTCTTGCAGGTTTTGTTTGCATGTTTTTAAGCTTTAGGAATGTCACTTTTATTTTTCTTTCCATCATGATTACCATCGTTAGTTCTCCCATAATCTCTAGATAATGGGTCACTTAAGATTTGCTTGGCTGAAAAAGGAATGAATCAATGGAAAAAGAAAGATGACTCCATCAAGACATTTTGAAAGAGTAACAAAAGGATGAATTGGTGGTGTAGTTTTTCAAATATATTTTAGATATATTTACTGTTTTGTAAACAGATACTGGGGTTACACATGCTAACAGAAGCAGAAGACATTAAGAAGAGGTGGCAAGAGTACACAGAAGAACTATGCAAAAAAGATCTTCATGACCCAAATAATCACGACGGTGTGATCACTCACCTAGAGCCAGATATCCTGGAATGGGAAGTCAAGGGGGCCTTAGGAAGCATCACTATGAACAAAGCTAGTGGAGGTGATGGAATTCCAGTTGAGCTATTTCAAATCCTGAAAGATGATGCTGTGAAAGTGCTGCACTCAACATGCCAGCAAATTTGGAAAACTCAGCAGTGGCCACAGGACTGGAAAAGGTCAGTTTTCATTGCAATCCCAAAGAAAGGCAATGCCAAAGAATGCTCAAACTACCGCACAATTGCACTCATCTCACATGCTAGCAAAGTGATGCTCAGTGTGAACCATGAACTTCCAGATGTCCAAGCTGGATTTAGAAAAGGCAGAGGAACCAGAGATCAAATTGCCAACAACTGTTGGATCATCAAAAAAGCAAGAGAGTTCCAGAAAACATATATTTCTGCTTTATTGACTATGCCAAAGCCTTTGACTGTGTGGATCACAACAAACTGGAAAATTCTGAAAGAGATGGGAATACCACACCACCTGACCTGCCTCCTGAGAAATCTGTATGCGGGTCAGGAAGCAACAGAACTAGATATGAAACAACAGACTGGCTCCAAATCAGGAAAGATGTACATCAAGCTTCTATATTGTCACCCTGCTTATTTAACTTGTATGCAGAGTACATCATGAGAAATGCTAGACTGGATGAAGCACAAACTGGAATCAACATTGCTGGGAGAAATATCAATAACCTCAGATATGCAGATGTCACCACCCTTATGGCAGAAAGCGAAGAACTAAAGAGCCTCTTGATGAAAGTGAAAGAGGAGGGTGAAAAAGTTGGCTTAAAACTCAACATTCAGAAAATGAAGATCATGGCATCCGGTCCCACCACTTCATGGGAAATAGATGGGGAAACAGTGGAAACAGTGTCAGACTTTATTTTTTTGGGCTCCAAAATCACTGCAGATGGTGACTGCAGCCATGTAATTAAAAGATGCTTGCTCCTTGGAAGAAAAGCTATGACCAACCTAGACAGCATATTAAAAAGCAGAGACATTACTTTACTGACAAAGGTTTGTCTAGTCAAAGCTATGGTTTTACCAGTAGTCATGTATGGATGGGAGAGTTGGACTATAAAGAAATCTGAGCGGTGAAGAATTGATGCTTTTGAACTGTGGTATTGGATAAGACTCTTGAGAGTCCCTTGGTCTGGAAGGAGATCCAACCAGTCCATCCTAAAGGAAATCAGTCCTGAATATTCATTGGAAGGACTGATGCTGAAGCTGAAACTTCAATACTTTGGCCACCTAATGTGAAGAATTGACTCATTTGAAAAGACCCTGATGCTGGGAAAGATTGAGGGCAGGAGGAGAAGGGTACAACAGAGGATGAGATGGTTGGATGGCATCACCGACTCTATGAACATGAGTTTGAGTAAACTCCAGGAATTGGTAATGGACAGGGAAGCCTGGAGTGCTGCAGGCCATGGGTCGCAAAGAGTCAGACAGGACTGAGAGGCTGAACTGAACTGAAACAGTTACTGAATTTATATGTATTACTATATCTAGAGACAGACCTAAGAATGATCTTAAACCATACTAGAATTAAATAAAAATTTAACAAAAAATTTTAATGTAGCATAGGGAATATGAGAAATAAGAATGTAAGAAATATAAAAGTGTAATAATGAATAAAGTATTTGAGACCTCCCAATGGTATTGCTAAATAACTTATTATAGCATTACTCTATGCTTTAACTTCTAAACAGAGTGTTAGAGCATGTGAATTGATATGGGTTGGGAGTAGAGTTTTGGGTTGTTTTGGGTTTTTATTTTATTTGCTACTTGCTTATTGCATGAAAAGTGAAAGTGTTAGTGGCTCAGTTGTGTACGACTCTTTGTGACCCTGTGGACTGTAGCCCACCAGGCTCCTCTCTCTACGGAATCCTCCAGGCAAGAATATTGGACTAGGTAGCCGTTTGCTTTTCCAGGGGGTCTTCTTGACCCATGGATTGAACCCTGGTCTCCTGCATTGCAGGCAGATTCTTTACCATCTGAGCCATCAGGGAAGGCCCACGTGTTGCATAACAGCATCTAAAACAGTCGGTGCACAGAACCCCTCAAAGATGGGCGGTTATTGCCGCTCTCCCAGTGGACACTGAAGACACGGAGTTGTCACTACTCTTGTCAATAGCCAGTGAGTGGTGTTCACAGACACCAAACATGACATATTTTCCAAAATAGAGTTTTACTTCTAAACAAGCACAATTGCTACTTTAAGATTCCCTATAAATTTGTATGCATTTCCTAAGAGATTATTATATATGGGATTGATTAAACAATTATTAGTCTCATCTGGCAGATCATGTGGAACAAATAAAAATGGAATGACTTGGAAATCTGCCTGGTTTCTTTTGGAATGACAGTGTAGGGAGAGTTACAGATGGGAAGTAGGAATTCTTAAGTTTTTCAGAGTTGAATTCAATGACGTTGATATTCTTAGATGAAGGTGAGGTTTAGAATTTTTATGGTAACATTGTGTGTTGTCAGTGTGTGTTTTATTCTAACTGGCTCAACCAACTTGTAACTTTTCCATACCAACTGGGTAAATTTTATGACAAGAAGATGCTTAGTATAGCAGTAAAAACTTTTATTTATTGGTTGTCTGCCATGTCCCAAGAATTCGGCTAGGTACTTTCACATATATTATCTCATTTTCACAAAACATGTTCCAAATTGATGGAGAAATTAAAAGCCAAATGTAAATGTATCTCAACTCTCAAGAAGCATGGGGTTGGTTCTTGGCAAAGTTGTCTCTATTTATCTCTGGTCCTTCCAGTCTCCCTTTTTTTGCATCCTTTCCTAAATCCTTGCCCCATGAATACCTGCTCTAAAGAAAGAATATGATATTGGCCATTTGCATCTTATGAATATTTAAGAAACATCGATGACAAAAACCCAAGAAGTTTTAATGTTAATGTATAAATAAGAACAATAGCTTATTTTAGGATAAAGCCCTGGGTGCTCCTGAGGGCATTAGAATCTGGAATTCTGAGATCCTGAGACCGACAGTCACAGATCTTAAGACTGCTGTTGGGTCTGGGGAAAGAAATCAGAGTTTCCTCGGTTGAGGGTAAAATCATAGAACCATGATCCCAGAAAGGTTCTGCAGAGGGACTTTATTATTATTTATCACAAGCCCCAGGACCCAAAGTATCAATGTCTAAATTAGGGGGACAATCAAAGAGCAAAAGCACGTTCAGATTTTTTTTTATTTTATCATTAAGAAACTCTAAATATGTGTATTCTTGAGTGTGTGTACACGTGCGTGTGTGTGTGTGTGTTCTAATGTCTGTGTGCCCACATCTTTGAGCTTGTGTTTGTGCAGTGCTGTGTACACACATGATTTCTCAGAAAGAAACATCACGCACAACACAGAACACCATGCTGGTTTGTCACTGAGTGATCATACCCCAGCAAAACAGAAAGAAATTTTATTAAACTTTATCCCTTTTGCAGATAAATCTACATCAGGTTAGATTCATAGGAGAAAAATGAAGCAACAGATGAAGTTACGGTTGTGAAAGACAGAGGATGGAAAACAAAGGAAAGAATCATTCTAAAATTGTCAGCTTCAAGCCAGGGAAATTTAATCAGAGCCATAAAAAAGTCTAAGATGTGACAAAGCCAGGCGTCTAACTGGATAACCAGGCGCTTGAAAAATCTAGCTGGACCAGCTTTCTATCTGTAAATTGAGGATAATCTTTGGAGAGAAACGTGGGCCTCTGGCTGCTTAGATTCTTCTTCTAGGATCAGCACTATAATCCAGGTCAATTAAAGGAAATTGGCAGAGGTTCTGTGGTGAAAACAAAAGCAGGTTTTTAATGCAACATGTGCTGTAGGTTAAATAATGAGCCCCTGGCTTCTTGGGACAGGATGTACCACTGGATGTGTACTGGGTTCATTACAAAGAGAGCTTGAAGCGTCCACCAGGGTTACAATCAACAGTTATTAAATCCATTTCCGACTGAGACTACAGCTTGCTCAGGTTCTTCACAGGCCTCCTTCCTGAACTGACCTGATTCTCCTGCCATGAAGGTATGGTGTGACTTGCAAAGCTTCGCTCAGGATAGTAACAGTACCTTCTTTTCATGATAGTCTTTTCCTCTAGGGCTGGGCATTTTTCCCATCTGGCTCTTATGTGACTCTTGAGAAATCGAATCCTGTCCTGGCTCTGTGTAAATCACCCTAATGTTTTTGTGTTTCATTATTATTCTTTAATATTTATGGATGTGACATCATAATCATTGTGTGCCCTCTGCCAACTTCTGTAACCTCATTTTGACAGTCTGTGCCCACAGGGCTGTAGATGCTCTGTGAAAAAAAAGGTGCAGCTTTGAGTGCACACTTCAGTGAGGTATCTTAGTGATAGCTTGCAAATTATAATTAGTGTGTTTTCTCTGCATTTTGTTGGGTGGCTTCAATCTTTATTTCAGCTTTTCTGCATATTATTTATTTATTCATATATTTGCCTCTTCGGACCACACCATCAAATTTTACTTTGTGTAACTACCTCTGAAAAGAAAATATCCGTCGTTTTCCCCAGTAATTAAATAGGGCTATTTCATTGCTAATTTACTATCTGGTAAAATCTCAGAGTTTTCTTGAGCATTATTCTCAAATCTAGCCCATACGACATGTTATCACAGATATTTAAAGTTTTGTGATGAACCTAATGAGATCTCATGATAGTTTTGGTGATACCATATTAAAAATCCCTGCAGTATAATTAAGCCCCACCATCCTGCTTTTAAATGAGGGGAGGAAATTCTGAACTGTAAAGTCAACAGCTGCAACCACTTTACAAAAATGTTAAGACAGTTAGCAAAGCCAAAACAGATACAGATTACTATTATGTAAATTTTAAATTTACACACACATTCACATATGCACACATGCACAATAATATACACATCTGCAGGAGATGAGACTTTGCCTTGAAATGAAGATATAAGTTACTGAATTTTACATCGATGTTAACATCAAGTCATGTATAAATTAGCACCTTCTGCTTGGCCCTCTCCCCTTTCCTCTGCTACACAGGTCCATGGGAACTCACCCTTCATTAGTATTCTCACTTCTGATTGACATTGGAAGTCTTGCCCTGCCCGTCGCAATTCCTGGAACTTCTTTCCCCTATATTTGAAGTCACAAGGCTATAAAACCTGGTCTAGAGTGTGGTAGGGCAGCAGTAGCCCACCTACCCTTAAGTCCAAACCACTAGATATGGAACCAGCTTCTGAAACCTGGTTCTCTCTCTACTCGTGCACCAGAAACATGCTCCATAACAGCCAGGGATGTATTCTGCCTTAGATCCTCTAGGTCTCCAGAGGTTTTCATCTGTTAGTGAAATAAAATAATAATAAAGTAAAATAATAAGTAATGAAGTCTCTGGATATAATTTTTAATTGAAATTTTTGAAATGAATGTAGATTCACATGCAGTTAAAAGTTAGGGCTTCCCAGGTGGCTCAGTGAAAAAGAATCCGCCTGCCAATGCGGGAGATGCAGGTTCGATCCCTGGCTCAGGAAGATACCCTGGAGGAGGAAATGGCAACCCACTCTAGTATTCTTGCCTGGAGAATTCCATAGACAAAGGAGCCTGGTGGACTATAGTCCATGGGGTTGCAAAGAGTCGGATACGACTCTAAATGTAGATTCACATACAGTTATAAGTTATAAATAATACAGAGAGACCCTTGTACACTTTGCCCAGTTTCCCCCATAGTAGCATTTGTAAAACTACAGTATAAAATTACAATCAGGGTATTGATATTGTAATAAGCCACCAATCTTAGATTTCCTTAGTTTTTTTTTTTTACTCATAGGTGTGCATTAAGTTCTATAAATTGATCACCTGTACAGGTGTGTGTATCCATCCATGGTTAAGAGATCGACTCTTCTTGTCCTTTTACGATCATCTCCACCACCTTCCTTCTTCATCATACCTCATTTCCTATCTCCTGGCAACCACTAAACTATCCTCCATTTCTAAAATTTTGTTCTTTCAAAACTGTTATATACATTGAATGATACAATATGAAACCTTTGAGGACTGGAAATTTTTATTCTATTCATAATATTCCCTGGAGATTCATCTTTATGGTACTGTAGCAAGAATGTGTTCCTTTTTGTTTCTGAGTAGTATTCCATTGTATGTATTTACAGTAGTTTGTTTAACTCTTCATTTGTTGAGAAGCATCTCGGCTGTCTTTAGTTTTGACTATTACAAATAAAGCTGCTATAAACATTTATGTAAAAGTTTTTGTTAACATATGTTTACATTTCTCTGGGATAGAAGTTCAGTAATGCAATTACTGCGTTATATAGTAAATGCATCTTGATTTTTAAAGAAACTGTCAATTTGTGTTCTAAGGGGCCAGACCATCTTACCAGCCACATATGAGTCATCCCATTTCTCCAATATCATCATATCCTTGCCAGCAATTGGTTTTGTCAACTATTTTGTTTTAGCCTTTCTTATAGGTATATATAGATATTTCACTGTGGCATTAATTTACATTTCCCTAGAGGCTATGGATATTAAATATCTTTTCTTGTGTTTATTTACCACCTGTGTACCTTCAGTGAAATGTCTGTTCATGTATTTTGCCCACTTTTTAATTGAATTTTTTGTTTCTTTACTGTGGAGTTTTGGGACTTCTTTAGATACTAGTTCTTTGTCAGATTACGTTGTTTTCAAATAATTCCTCCCAGTCTATAGCTCGTCTTTTCTACCTCTTCATGTTTACTTTCACAGAGAAAAAGTATTAAATTTCTGGACATCATTGTAACAGTGCTGTGAACAAGGCCAGAGGGAAAACATTGTTGTCTATTATTTAAAGACCATCATTAAGATGTAAATGAAACCACAAAGTCTATAATAGTCCCATATCGAGTTCAGTATAAAGATAATAACAGCCAGTGGCAAAATACAATATTTGAGGGCCTGTTGTGATAAATAACTCTCTATGAATTCATGTATTCATTCACTGAATAAATATTAAGTGAGGCTTATGTGTTAGGCCCTATGCTGGTGATGCGGTAGTAACATACTGCAAGGATGGAAAACCAGAGCTGAGGTGAGAAGTCCACAGTAATGGGATATTGTATAATGAGAGTGTTTAACAGAGGAACTGAAATGCATTTTCAGAAGTAATGCCTGGGTTGAGAGTTGTAGGATGAGTAAGAGTTAACTGGGTGAGGAGCAGAGGAGCAAGATCCTCAGTGGGGCTGAGATGGAGAGCTGGGCTGTACTCAGAGGGGCACCTCAAGTGCAGAGACCCTCCAGTGGGAGGGGCACTGAGAGCTGAGGAGTGAACAGGGCAGCTGTCGGGTATGGGGAGTGAGAGGACAAGATGGGGCTGGCCTTGGTCTCCATTCCAAGGGTAGTTCAAAGGCTTGATGACATTTACAAGGTAGAGGTGAGCAACGAGATCAAACCTGCATTCTGAAAATAATACCTCCACCTTGTATATAATGGAGGGCACAGACATTGACTCTCGTCACAAAGTTAAGAGGCTTCTGTGGTTGTCCCCATGGATTCCAGTGGTGGTTTGAACTGAGATGCTTCCAATGTGCTCTTGTTAAAATTTTCTAAGATTTCATAACCAGCCTCGGACAGAGGAATTTCAGACAAGATTTGGACTGCATTTGTTCTGAGGATTTGGTGGACTGTTTTCGAACACACAGTGAGTGGACGGCTGCAGGGGCAGTTGCTTCTTTAAGAAAAGACAAAGACTATTTACTCACCCTTGAGGGCTGAATCTAGAGCTCTGAATGCTTTGTCTGGTGGCTGAGGGCTAGGTGACACTATTCTAACCAATTCTGTGATAGTTTGGTTCAACCAATCCTAAACCATTCTGTAGATCTAGGACCCCAAATACAAATGTACCGAATAGCTCTCCTAAGACCTAGTGGTAAGAAGAGCAGTATGCTAAAAAAAAGGGGGCGGGGGGCGGCAGGGGAGAAAGGATAAGAAAACGTAAGATAATAAGAGAAAAAAAAAGGAAGTGAGTCAGGGAAATACAGAGTCTGTGACAAATAAGAATGAGGAAAGAAAGGCGTACATGTAGGGAGTGCCGTTCCATGATTAGTTGGCATATTCTCACCAGCAGAGGTTCCTACGTGTGTTGCTCCCTTTTTCCAGGCATGATTGGTGGTGGGGTTGCTATTTTGTGGAAGAAGAGTGTAGCAACCCTAAGAGCTAAATTGGAGCCATCTCTGGGGTAGTCTTAGTTGCTGGAAAGGGTCCATGATAAAAAGCAGCAATTTTGTTATAGAAGCTGTGAGAGGGATGGGGCAGGAGTGGGTGTAGGTACATCTGTAATATAAACCAAGGACAAAATTTTACTCTAAATTCAGAGTCAGGTTTCCAAGTCTACTTGAAACATTTGGTGTCTGTGCTTGTTTATACTTGGCAAATCGTAGTTTCCTCTGCGTGTATGTTTTAATAAAGAGCTTGAAGAGAAAAGGAATACTTCTGAAGCTTTTGGATGATAAATACAGCTTCCAAACCTTTTTTTTTTTTTTAATAATCTAAGTGTAAGTGATTCAAAAGCATGTAGATGGAATCTCTCAAAATATTAAGCAAAAAAAAAAAATATGTACCTAGCACAAATGTATTTTTCTTACCAAACATTTCAGAATTTCTCATTAATATGCAGAAGGTCTGTGCCCCAGTCATATTTATCTGTCTCAAGGTTAAAAGGGAAAGGAAGGACATCTCTATGAACTAAGAGGCAAATGAAATCTAATTTACTTTGGATATAGGTTAATAAATATGTATCCTGGATGTCAAATTAGTTCTAGTAATTTAATCACTGCTAAGTGTAGTTGCTCACAGAGAAACTAGTTACTACTCAGTGAGTTCAGATAAACTCATTTTGATATTGTTGGCCTTTAGAAAAACTACTTTTTTCCCCCGTTATTCTTTCAGCAACCATATTCACATTCTAATTCTAGCATATGGGAAAGGGGGGCCATGCTGGTGGTTTGGGCCTTGGGGCAGTAGAGGCAGCTGGCATCATGAGAAGAGAAGTCCAGAAATGCTCAGGACAGCCCTGAAGAAGTAAGCGCAGTTGTTGATGGCTGTCTCGGGCAGCATCACCGCAGCTTTGCCTCCGTGAAAATGACCCCTCCTTTTTTGTGCTTGGAAAACTCAGGAAGAATTGCTTATGTTCCACCTCACATAACCGCATTTTGCACACTTCCTTTTGATATTCTACTGAGGCAGATCCAGTTGCAAACTGTGCCTTGAAAGACATCCACAGACTAGTACTGGCCAAGTGGTCACACACATTAGCTATTCCATCTGTAGGCTGTTGTCAGATCATACTCCCTCTTTTGTCCCTTTGAATGAAAGAAACAGAAAAATATCAGAAAGATCAGAAAATCTCAGGAAAGAAAAGGATGAACCAGTTATATTTTCTATGTCATTTCACCTATCTCTCTGAGACAATGTTAGATTAGAAATTTTATTGTTTGAACTCAGATTGCTTTTTTTTTTTTATAATACTGTTTCACCTTGGGAGTTCTTGTCTATTTTGTGAAGAGCCATCTCTATTGGGGGAATTTTCTGAAAGCACAGAATCCTCTCTTTCTCAGTTGCTGCCAAATTTTCAAAAAAGATGATTGTGTTGTGGTGCCCGAAGAGTCAGGTGAATACATTTACCTCACAGATACTTTATCCATATGGGGGAACTTCACGGATAAAGGATCCTGAGAGCTGATGCTCTAAACAGTTGGAAATCACTCAGATGAGCTTGAGGAAAACGAGAGCCAACTGGGTGGGCCAGACAATGAGAAAGGGATGGAGAGACTCAAGGAAGTAACTGTACTAGATAAGGCTGAAGAACCTGTCCGATGTCTGTGTTGTGAAGGAAGTCCCAAAGGACTCTACATTTATCAAAGCGGTAAGGAATGTGTGGTTGCTAGGCACCAGCATCATGGAGAAGCTCCACTGTGGCTCTGCTCCATAGGCCAGAGTTGGACGGTAGGAGTTGCAGTAACAGAACTGGACTCTCTGACAACAAGGAAGAAAGACAGGATCCTAAAATAATGACTACAATGTCCTACACCTGCTTTCCATTGCTGGGGAGTTCAGATCTGCCCTGAGCTGCCACCATGGAGTAGAAAGGAATCTCTCTATTCTGTTGGATTATTACATGCAAAATGGTGAGAACCTTTGTTGATACCCTCCAAACCTGAAGTGAATGCTGCTTTCCTCCCTTCTGTGCAGTGATTAAATTACTGTTTTTGTAGTAGTAAATCAAGGACAATTTTACCTCTCATTTGGATTTTTGAAGTTAGCTTCTGTTTTGAATTTTAAGATCTAGATTTTGTTTTATCCATTACTTTTAGAAGGCTTCCCAGAAGCTATAACCTGAAGTGTGTACCTATATTCTGCTGCTGCTGCTGCTGCTAAGTCGCTTCACTCGTGTCCGACTCTGTGTGACCCCATAGACGGCAGCCCACCAGGCTCTCCCGTCCCTGGGATTCTCCAGGCAAGAACACTGGAGTGGGTTGCCATTGCCTTTTCCAATGCATGAAAGTGAAAAGTGAAAGTGAAGTCGCTCAGTCATGTCTGACTCCTAGCGACCCCATGGACTGCAGCCCACCAGGCTCCTCCATCCATGGGATTTTCCAGGCAAGAGTACTGGAGTGGGGTGCCATTGCCTTCTCTGACCTATATTCTAAAGGTTGCTAAACCCCAGATAAATGGGGAAAGGCATTAGTATTTACCAAATATCTATAATATGTCTGCCATTATGGTTGACCTGTCCTTATGCATTTACTTTTCACACCCATCATGTATTTTAATTATTATTTTTATGTAATTATTCCCATTATATAAAAAATGTGAAAGATAAAGTGACCTGACCAAAGTCAGCTCATGAACTGCCAGTAATCAAGGATAGAATCCAATCAAGGATAGAATACATGTTTTAAATCTAAGTTTAAAGCTCTTTCCACAGCTAATTTGACTGCACTTTATGACTAAAGCCCAATTTCTCTTCTTGACATGTTTTTAAGGTCTTAAAATTATATCATGCTTACCTGTAATATTGTGATTTTACAGAGAATTAGACATTGTTAAAATATTATTTCATTTTCCAAAAATCACAGAGAAATTTCTGAGATAATTTCAGAAAAATTATCTCACTTTTTTGCCTCTGAAAGCCATAGACTATATCATTATTCTTTTTAATTCTCTGGTCTCAATTTGGATAATATTTCACTTGTAAGAATGATAATTTTATAAAATACAATTGTGGTTTGTATATGTAAACATGTGTAAGTTTGTGCTTGTGTGTGTATTTAATTTGTGTGACATATATCATTGCCTCCTGGAAGTGAATTAATGACTGTTAGAGTGGTTTGGAAATATTTCCTGTGTTTTGGGGATGATTCTCTGTCTACCTCACCAGTGGTTTTAAAGGGTGCTAGGGTGATTGGCTTCCCTGGTAGCTCAGAGGTTAAAGCATCTGCCTGCAATGCAGGAGAGCTGGGTTCGATCCCTGGATTGGGAAGATCTCTGGGATGAAGGAAATGGCAACCCAGTCCAGTATTCTTGCCTGGAAAATCCCATGGACAGAGGAGCCTGGTGGGCTATACTCCACAGAGTAGCAAAGAGTCGGACACAACTGAGTGACTTCACTTTCTTGGAGAAGGATATGCCAACCCACTCCAATATTCTTGCCTGGAGAATCCTAGGGATGGGGGAGCCTGGTGGGCTGCCGTCTATGGGGTTGCACAGAGTTGGACACGACTGAAGTGACTTAGCAGCAGCAGCAGCAGGGTGATGGGATAAAGTGGTAGTTTCCCTAAATAGATAAGAAACCAGTGACCCTGAATGTCCCAGATAGTGACTATAAAGGATGGTATATTCTCTGTGCGTTAGATATAGTTGTGTAGTGCATGTGTGTGTACTCAGTCATGTCTGACCCTTTGTGACTCCATGGACTGTAGACCACCAGGCTCCTCTCTTCGTGGGATTCTCCAGGCAAGAATACTCAAATGGGTTGCCGTTTCCTCCTCCAGGGGATCTTCCTGACCCAGGGATCAAACCCATGTCCCTTGTGTCTCCTGCATTGGCAGACAGGTTCTTTACCACTGAGGCACCTGGGAAGCCCTAGCTATAGTTGACCCTGCTAATATGTATAATTATCAAAGGAACGACTTTAGGAAGTAAGTCCTTCTGCTTTATCATTTTAGTTAGAAGAAACCCTTTGAAAGAACTAGCAGACTATAATAGCCTAGCATAGCATGGAGAGAGAAATAAATGATGCCAGACAGCATTGAAAAATACTTGAATGCATCTCCTTAAATCAACAGCAGAATTTGTAACGCATATCTCAATTTTCTCCCTACTCTGGAGAGGAAAACCAGGGAGTGCAATATATCACTTATGTCAGTACAACAACAGCAGTTCTTATTGGTTTATGGGACTGCTGTTCATCTCTGAGCATATTCTTATTGTTTCTAATGCTTCATTTTAGAATCTTTGGGTCAGTGTGTTTTCATGTGGAAAACCCTAGACTGCCCAATAGAGTCTGTTTTGACACTGACTCAAGAGAGTTCCCTGGTGGCTCAGACGGTAAAGCATCTGCCTACAAAGCCGGAGACCCGGGTTCAATCCCTGAGTTGGGAAGATCTCCTGGAGAAGGAAATGACAACCCACTCCAGTATTCTTGCCTGGAAAATCCCATGGACTGGAGCCTTCCAGGCTCCTCTGTCCATGGGGTCGCAAAGAGTTGGACACAACTGAGCGACTTCACTTCACTTCAAGAGAGTTACAAAAGAATCCAATTCAGTGCTTGCACAAATGGTTAATCTTACTTAACACTGCAGTAGTTCTATAAGCACAAACCCTTTGTGCTTTAGTTACGAAATTACACCCAATGACTATTACACCCAATGAAATTTCTGATGACCTGCAGTTAAACTACTGGAGTGATAATAATTCATCCTTATGTGTTTATTTTATAATTTCTAAGGTGTTCCGTTTCATTTGAGGTCTTGAATGTTTAATATGACTAATTGCTTCTTGCTCTGGAAATGAGCTTGTTCTTTGATAAATTGTGTGAGTGTTCAGGCATATAAATTGAAAAGATTTAGATTTCTTGACACTGCATAGAGCATGTAAGTTGATGAAGGGAACCTCATGATTACATGCCAAACAGGTTCTTCAACATTATATATTTCCAGAAAGACTGCTGAAAATTAACATAGAGTTAGGAAAGGTAACTTCCTTTCATTGCAAGGTTTTTGTTTTAAGCTAGAAACTGTTGAACCATCATTGAACAGGCGAAAAAGTCATAAAGGTTTACCTAACATATAATGCAGACACATACACGTACAACCAGCCATTAAATGTTATGTGTTTTCTGAAGCATGTGAGAAGGCCAAGAGTAGACCTTGGAATAACTATAGATGGTGGTGGGTGGGGGAATACAAAAACAGTGCTACCAATTACCTTCATCAGCCATGTCATCTTATTATGTAACTCATAGAGATAATGTGGATGTAATTTGATAGATTGGCTTTGGTTTATCTCTCGAGACAGATGTTATCATCTGAACTGAACCCAGTACATCATACATTCATAAAAGCCAGATGGGTGACATGCCTGCAGTGAGTTTAGTGCCTGCCTATAAAGACCAGATGGATGCCGCTTCACAGAAAGGTTTATGTCGATCAGCTGTGGCTGCCTTCCAGAGAGTGAGGAAATGCTCTCCATTCTCCAGAGAGTTTCTCCATTCTTTGTCCTCTGTTGTAATTGTCTGCAGAACCTTTCAGGACCAAGACTTATCATTGATAGAATCATATGCATCCTGTGTTGAAAGACAGTTGTGCTTTTGGTACATAAAAAAGATAAGGCCCTTGGTAAACACCTTAGCCAGAGAAAATAAACCAGTCCTTGCAAGATGATTTTATGCTGGTCTTTTCTCTCACTTATAAATGGCTTTGAGTCCTATAGATGTAGCTGAAAATATGCAAATGTACAAGAGACTTCTTGGATGGAAAACACCCCAAATCTAGTCTCTTCACTTGTATTAACACACAGGATTCCAAGACCTTGTGGTAAGTAAAAATCAAGCCAATGCTAAATGGAGACTGAATTGATATTCCATCTCTATGTGGTTTCCTCATAAAACATTTATTTTTTGTGACTTGTTCTCTTTGTGACTGGTGCTGACTTGGTGACTAAATTGTTCATGCTTGGTTTCTTCAATTTTCAGTCTTATAAATAGTTTGCTCATGGTATAATATTATGATTTTTAAATCTTGGATATATAACCAACTCTTGAAATTCAAGAGAAAGCCATCGCAAGGCTTCATAAATATTCAGATGTATAAATATCACAAGAACAAATTATTTTCCCCATGAAACTTTTTATATTCTAAGACCCATGACTTTCTTAGATCATTTTGCATTCTCTTTCATTTCTGCTACTAGCAATATCAATTCTTTCTCATGTGAGGATGTTTTTCTTCACAGGATGGATTTGTATCATCTTCTGATTTTTACTGTGTAATAGCAACAAGTAAAGATAACAGATCTTCCAGCTTGCAGCACGTTCAACCCAAATTCTTCAGGGTTACTCACTATTGGTAAAACGATGGATATTGTATCTGTGAATGCTATGCCAACTGTGTTACCTAACCCAGGGTACCTGTGCATGACAAAACCCTTAAGGATTTGGAGATACATGAGATACATGACTATTTATTGTGCCTAGCAGAGTAAAGAAGCATTTGATACAGGAGACGGAAAGTATGGATTTCTTGCCAGCATTGGGGTCTTTGTTGTTCAGATTTCTCCAAGTATTTCTGTGTAGCTTCTCTTCACACAAAGCTTGAAAAACACTTAACTAGACAATGAGTTGAAGGTTCCCTCAACTTTCAGGTGTCTGGAGCCAAGGATTCAGAGGATTTAAATTGTCTGGTGAGAAAGCTAAGAGAAAAGAGAGCCATAATGCACAATCAGTTCACACTGCTCACGGGCCAACAAGCCAAAGAGATGGTTCATCAAATATCCCCCACACTTGGCTCTTCCAGCTTTCAAAGCAGTAGGGTTTCTTCACAGGTATTATGGGGTTGTTGAAAAGTGAACATGGCTCTATTGCTGTTCCCCATCAGAAAGTAGAACTGACAGCCTGAATAGTGAATTACTATTCCTCGGGAGTCTTGGACTCCTGAGTCTGCTGTGGTCTAAAGAGTGACAGGCTGGAGCCCCAGCGCCGCCATGTTGGCAGGACCCTGTTTATCCGTAGTGCTCAGGGTGAAGCAGAAGAGCTGAATGAGATCTCTGGGAATACGGGAATCTGATCTCCTTAAAGATCATTTACAGTTAGAAATAAAGTACTGTGAAAATTAGAAATTGCCATGTCCACTGTTACAGACTTTTTTTTTCAATTAAAAGGAATCAGCATTATAAATAAAATAATAGAGCTTTTAAGATTGTTTATAAAGTGTTGTTACTAATTGCACTAATACCTGTTGCTATTATAATCCAGTTGCTTTGGGAAATTTTATAATTAATAGTAAGTTCTTAATTGGAGTGATAACATTTTCTCTGTTACATTTAATGTTACTTTTAATGAGACTACTGCTTCTAAAATTTATAACAGATTTGGTTACACTGGAAAGAACTCAGAGTTATATAATAAGAGGGTTTAAAATGAAGTTCGGGAGGAATTGAAACTAGGGTTTTATGTTTGTTTTTTGTTTTGTTTTAGTTCGAGGAAGATAAACTGTGATTATATTAATATTTATTATTCAAATATCTGGATTAAAGTGATACTATTTGGAAAGCATCATATTTTGTCTGTAATAATCTGAATATTTACATCCCAAAGTAGACTCTGAAAGATGTTCTAAAGTACCAGAACTATAGAGATAATTCTTATAATAGCAAAATTAAAATAGGCACTTGCTTTTTCTTGCTTGATTTGCATCAGTTTTTATTTCTCTAGACTGTGTATAAACTTAAGGAAAGCAAATACTCATTTTTGGGGGCCAGTTCGTATTCGATCTTACTGGATTTTAACCACACAGTCAGAACAAAACCAAATTTTAAGGACTTGTTTACATTTGGTTTACACATTTCTAGACTTTTCCAAATGATCTAAATAATTTTGGTAGTTTACTTTTGTAACTGAAGCAGATGTATGACATTGACAGAAACACTAAAGAAAGGTTTCAGTTTATTAATTAGAATGTTTATGACTTCTTCAAGGCTGGTATCTAAATGCAAGTTAAGGCATTGGTCTGTGAATTCATTTCTGTTTTCAAGATAGAGCTGCTATGGACATTTAAGCAAGATTTAACTGAAAGAGAAAGTTATCTGGCTAAATTAAAGCATTATAACATTTTAGTGAGGTTTACATTTTGTTTCACTTTCCAAACTTGCAAATGAGTTCCCCCAAGCATGAAAGGCAGAAATAAGAAGGTTGGGAAGAATTCAGTCCCTGTATTACGAAGCTCAGTCCCTGATTTCTGTATAACACCCCATTCCATTTTAATTTATTTCCAAAGTTTGACTGGGATTTCTTTTGTGGTCATCTGCAACTAAAAATGTTGAACTGATAACAAACAACTGTTAAGTTTTCCTTCCAATAGTTAGGCGACAGATAACCCTTCTGACTTAATCGAATGCAGGGAACTTGAGGATGGAACCAAGGCAATTCCTTTTCCATAGTTTTGTTCCAAGAAGATCAGTCAAGATTGAACTTGAAATAGATCACTGGCACTTTCCAAAGTGGTCTCAGAAAATGGTCCCAGATAGGGTCAGTCACTCACTCTCTGACCAGATCTGGTCTAGATCACTTCCATCAGAGATGTAGAGAGAGAATGAAAGATGATCTAGGCTAGATCTCCCGTGTAGTTGTGGCAGTTTTCTCTTTCATCTTTGGTAGTGTGACAGCCGTGGTTAAAGTCAAGTTGGTGTTACCATTTGTACTACTCCTTCCTCAAGGAAAGCTCCCTGGTAAGCAGGGAGCCCTGAAAGACAGTGCAAGATGCAGTAGGCACTTTTGAAGGTCCCTGGCCACCCAACACTTTTCTATAGTATGTGCTCCATTTCTTGCCAATCCTAGTATTTAACACTTTGCTCAGCCTGAAAATGAATGCTTTGTCAGTTTAATAAAACTTTAAGTTAAATCTTTAAAACTGATAGGAAATATATAGCAGATAAGAACTTAGTTACTGGAGAATAAAAATATAAAGAGAGAGAGATGATCTTGAGCCATAACAGATGCTAGTTTCCATCTATAATACTCATTGAATATGACCTTGGAAAACATTAGTGATTTCTAATTTTGTGCTCCCAGGTGAAATGATACTAGATTTGAGAGGAATCCTGCAGCAAAACCACCCTCAAAGATACACAATGTGAGGAAAATTGGTCTGAGTTTTCAGTACATCCTCATTAGAGATCTTACAGTGATGGCTTTATAAAAGTATTTAAAATTAACATGGAAGAATTAGAAAATGTTTATATTCTTTTTGATGGATTAATGCAACTTCTGAGAAAACTAATACATCTAAAAAAATTCATGAATATGGGTCTTAGATCTATAACTCTGTTTATTTCAGGTTCTAGAGGATCAAGTCTGTGATAAAACTGGGGTGCTCAGGTATTATGGATAGGCATAACCCCAGAGCAGGTCCAAGGCAAAAAGGCAAGTGAGATGAAAAGAAGGAATGTAAACATGAAAAGATACATAACCAGGCTGGCCACAGCTTTGTAAGAAACCTAACTGATGAACTTGGTTCACAGAGCTTTCCAAGCAGGTCCTGCCTCAGAGCAAACCTTTGTGGCAGGGGTCCACATACTTTCTCTATAAAGGGTTGGATAGTAAACAGTATTTCAGATTTTGCAGGGCACATATCTCTGTGACAATTATTCTACTCTGTTTTGTTGCGAAGATTGCCATGGACAATAAGTAAATGAATGGGCATGGCTATGAATGGGCAGGTTCCAATAAAGCTTTATTTACAAAAAGAGGAGGCAGGCCAGATTGGCTGTTTAACTATAGTTTGACAGCCTCTGTCTTGGAAAAGGGAGAGGAATTTACTTGACCTTTCTTTCTCTTTTAAAAAACGTGCTTATTTGGCTGTGGGCACTCTGGTTTTGGTAGTTGCAGCATATGGGCTTTGTTGCTCCGAGGCACATGGGATCTTAGTTCCCCGACAAGGGATTGAACCTGCATCCCTCTCATTGCAAGGCAGATTCTTAACCACTGGACCAGCAGTCTCTGACCTTTCTTGTTTCTTCTTTCTCATTGGTCAAAGTTTACTTCAGTTCAGTTGCTCAGTCATGTCTGACTCTTTGCGACCCAAGGCACTGCAGCACACCAGGCCTCCCTGTCTATCATCAACTCCCGGAGCCCACCCAAACCCATGTCCATTGAGTTGGTGATGCCATCCAACCATCTCGTCCTCTGTCGTCCCCTTCTCCTTCTGCTCTCAATCTTTCCCAGCATCAGGGTCTTTTCAAATGAGTCAGCTCTTTGCATCAGGTGGCCAAAGTATCACTTCATGGGGTGGTAATACTTCTGGACTTTGTTACCTGCCTCACCAGGTGGTCACTGAGGAAACAGATATCAGACATCACATTGTGGTGCATCATTTGACCTTGGAAATGTTGGAGGAGGAGTTACAGCCTTTGTGAGTCCATTCAGACTGCACTGCTTCCACCAGTCACTGTGGCTGCCTCCCCAGTAGCAGAGGCTCAGATACTGATGCTGAGGGGATAAGGGCCCATGGTGGAAGCTCAGGCTGCCCTCTTGAACACCCAGCCATGGCCTGGGGGCTGGGACCCTGGTGGGGCTGATCCAAGCTGAGGAACCACTGAAACCAAGCCTGGCAATGTATCCTAGTCGAAGAAGAATGAAAGGTCTCCATTAAGGAAACAGAAGTGAGAAGAGATGATTGAAGTGTATCCGACCTATGCGTTTTGCTTTAGTTTGTTAAAGTACCACCACTATAAAACTGATGGTGCTTCCCTCCTTTTTAAATATTTGATCATCTTTTTAAAAACTTCATTTTTAATTGAAGGATAGTTGCTTTATACTATTGTGTTGGTTTCTGCCATACAACAACATGAATCAGCTATAACTGTACATACACCCCCTCCCTCTTGACCGAGCCTTAGATGGTTACTGAGAAAATTGGGATATAGCCAACATTTGAAGATAATATCCACGAAGACTTTAGTTGTCCTCCCATATGCCCTAGGAGGCTCCTGTAGTCAGCAGAATAGGTAGCTGAGGAGGTGGCTACGGGAGGTCTGGCCCTATATGTCAGAGCAGTGGGCGTGACCCAGTTATTGTGTCAGATAGTCTGGGTTCAAATCCTGGTTTTGTCTCATGGAGGAAGGTGACTCAGGGAAAGTTACCTAATCCCTCTCTGACCCCATTTCCTTGTTTATAAAATAGGAAAATAATACCTAATGCCGTGAGGATCACGAACGTAGTAAGTTAACTGACAACCATAATGCTTGGCACACAAAGGCATTCAGTGAATGGAAAGGATCGGCTGCTTTGTGTGCAGACTTCATAAAGCTACTGTTATATTCAGTGTGAGCCTCTTGAGAGGAAGCTTCCTGTGGATGACGTATTTGGTTTACTGTTCCCTTATTTATCATGCATTTTTCTTGTAAACATTCATCATGAGTGACTGCAACTCTGAGATTCAGTTTTTCTGTTCATCAAAGGAGTTTTTTTTATACCTAACTTTATACTTTTATTGGGAGCATAAGTGATTTAATATGCATGTGTATGAAGTACCTAGCACAGTGTTTGACATATAGTAGGAGTCAGCTCAATGATAGTTACTATTGTTACAATTATTATAATTCAGAATTCCTCTCATACAATAAATAAATCATTCACTGTTTAGGGTCTGTTGTTTCTCCGTAGCCTCTTCCTATAAAGAAGCATAGTGGGTCGTGAACAAATTAGCTGTATCTGTGAAGCATAATAAATATGCTTCTATTTTAATCATTATTAGAGTTGTTTGATAACATCAGTCCTGCCAGGAGCATTGTGCTCTGTGGTGGGCTAAGCACCAGTTGGAAATGGTGCCACTGTGACCTGTAGATGCTGGGATTGTGGGAAAGGAGAGTAGAAGCTCCCTTGTTTTGAACACCAGCTTCTTCCCAGTCACTCCGCTGGTTTGCTTTACATATAGTTAATCACCAGCACAGTCCTATGGGTGTGTGTGCGCACACTAAGCCGCTTCAGTCATGTCTGACTCTTTGCAACTCTGTAGTCTGTAGCCCGCCAGGCTCTTCTGTCCATGGGGTTCTCCGGAAAAGAATACTGGAGTGAGTTGCCATGCCCTTCCCCAGGGGCTGTTCCCATCTCAGGGATTGAACCTGTATCTCTTATGTCTCCTACATTGGCAGGCAAGTTCCTTACCACTAGTGCCACCTGGGAATCACCAACACAGCCCTATGGGTGGGTGTTCTTATTATCATTCCCAGTTTCCTGATGCCTGGAGAGTCCATGGAGCTTCCCCAAAGCTATAGGGCTATGCCGAGACCCAGCCAAGACCCCAGATTGTCTGGTGCCAAAGCCCTTGTCTTTCAGCTATTCTCCTGCTAAATTTCTGTGTGAGAATAGAAATGACATCTCCAGTTCTTCCTGGGCTATAAACTCAGCTTGTGACTTTGAACAAATCATATCCATTTCTAGGCCTCAGTTTCCTAATCTTTAAAATGAGGTGGTTGTATAAAATGAAGTGGTTGTATTCAAATTCCCTTCAGATCTACAATTCTGTGCATAGTGATTAGAAGAAATGTACATAATAATGATAAGTGTGTCTGTGGTGGATGGGGGTCAGATATTGCTGGAGACGGGACAGGCAAGGTATGAGTCCCTCCCTTTCATCCTTGCCCCTGTAGCTAAAGGTGCAAATGCCCTCAGCCAAGCTGTTGCCTTTCAAACGTGAGCTGGATCCGTCACTCCAGTATCTGTCTGTCTCTCCAAGTGAGAGACCCTGTAGTGGCCTATGAGTCTCCCGCTGCTCTTCCTGTCACCCCTTTGTCTCTCTGACCCCATCCCTTACTCTGGCCCTTGCTCACTCCTCTCCACCGGGTTGGCCTCCTTGCTGTTCCTGAAACACACCATGCATGCTCCTGGCGCAGACCATCTCACCTGCTGCTTCTTCTGCCTGGATACCCTCAAGACTTGGCCCCAGGACTTGCCTGGTGGTCCAGTGGTTAAGAATCCACCTTCCAGTGCAGGGGATGTGGGTTAGATCTCTGGGCCAAAAACTAAGATCCCACATGCCGCAGGAAAACTAAGCCTACGCAGCACAACTACTCAGCCTGCACACTGCAACAAAAGGTCCCATGTGCTGCACTTAAGACCCAACACAGCCAAACAAACAAATAAAACTAAAGCTGGGACAGTGTTGTTTAAAAAAATGTACTGGACCCCCACCTCCTCGGGGTCATTGATGTTATGGCGCTTGTCCCATGAGGGCTTCCTAGACCACTTGTTTAAAATCACAGACCCCTTCTCTTCCAGCACTCCAGCTACCAACCCCTTGTTTCATTGTCTGCATAGCACTTATGTTATTCATTTAATGAATGACACTTTGATTTCGTTATTTGTATCAGTTGCCTGTCTTTCCTCCTGTAGAGTAGGCAAAGATGTCTCTCTTGGTTGCTGTTGGATCCCCTATGCCTTGAACAATCCTAGCACATCTTTACATGAGGGAAATCAGAAATAAGGTCATATAGCATTATATATATTTTATTTCAAGTATATATATATATATATATATATATATATATATAAAATTATGCATATGACTCGGAGAAGGCAATGGCAACCCACTCCAGTACTCTTGTGTGGCAAATCCCATGAACAGAGGAGCCTGGTAGGCTGCAGTCCATGGGGTCGCTAGGAGTCGGACATGACTGACTTCACTTTCACTTTTCACTTTCATGCATTGGAGAAGGAAATGGCAACTGACTCCAGTATTCTTGCCTGGAGAATCACAGGGATGGGGAGCCTGGTGGGCTGCTGCCTATGGGGTCGCACAGAGTTGGACACGACTGAAATGACTTAGCAGCAGCAGCAGCATACATATGACTTAGTGACTGAATAACTGAACAACAACAATACATGTGACTTGTAGACATCATTTAAAAATTCATTGTTGCTGTTATTCAGTTGCTAAATCGGGTCTGACACTTTGCAACCCCATGGACTGCAGCAGGCCAGGTATCCCTGTCCTTCACTACCTCCTGGAGTTTGCTGAAATGCATATCCATTGAATCAGTGTTAAAAATTCATATTCATTGAGAAGGAGTTAGTTAACTTTTAATTTTATATAATATCTACCTTAATTTACTACCAATCTGTAATGTGTATCCAAAATTTGAGGGAAGGATAAAAGGCTTTAAAAATTAAGAATTCCCTGCAGATTTCAATTTTTCTAGCAACAATGCTCAAGACTAATAATTTATGTACAAATAAGTGATTAAAATTTTGAGTTTACATATTCAGTGGAAGTTGTATATCATGGCTATCAAAATCATTAAAACATCTTTAAATGAATTAACATATATTATAAATTAACTTCATATTACAAAAAGAAAAAATCATCAAAAATTTTGGAGGTTAAAGTGCATTGAAATGATGCTGATTTGTTGCCAGGACCAGGACTCAGAAGCTACCTTGTTATGATTTCAAGTAGAATTATTGACTATTTTAAAAATTACTGCGTCTCAAACTTTAATATGTAGATTAATCACCCCAGATCTTATTAAAATGCAGATTCTAATTCAAAAGGTCTGGGGCAGGACCTGAGATTTTTTTCATACCTAGAGAGCAGAAAGGTGATACTGATGCTGGTCCTTAGACCATCTGAAGTGGAGCCAAATTCCTAGTGAATCTGCCTCCTCCTTATAATATCATTATGAGGTCAGGTGAACTTGAAGTAGAAGAGACATTTTCTCTAGAAGGAGCTTCATTGAGCCATTGACCAACTGGTGTCAGTTAGTGCTGGAACTTAAGGCTTTCCTGGTGGCTCAGATGGTAAAGAATCCACCTGCGGTGAGGGAGACCTGGGTTCGAACCCTGGGTTTTATCCCTGGGCTGGGAAGATTCCCCTGGAGAAGGGCATGGCAACGCACTTCAGTATTCTTACCTGGAGAATCCCATGGACAGAGGTGCCTGGCAGGCTACAGTCCATGGAATCACAAAAAGCTGGACATGACTGAGCGACTAAGCACAGTGCTGGAATGAAATAGACACTTGCTGTTACAGACATCACATCAGCTGGGAGAGGACCGGATCCCAGGCTTAAGGTGTATCTGACGCCTAAAGGGATGCGGTGAGGCATCCTGACCCTTCTCTATGAGTAGAACTGATTTCATTCCCATATCCCAGCCTCAAACTGGGTTTTCAAAACTCTAATATTTAAAAATGCATTCTCTTATTTTCTAATAACACAGCAGAGATGGGAAGAGAACTGAACACTTTAATCCCTAAAATATGCAGTGAAATTGAATAAGGGGTTGCGGAGGGGAAGAACAACCACAAATTTAATATTTAACCGCAGCAAACTTAGAAATTGCACAGAAAATAACAGGCTTGCCTCTTTTTGCCCCTGCTCTCATTTGGCATGGCTCAGGGAACCTTGGGGAAGAGGGTGTATTCAAGTGACTTGATGCATGTGAGGCTTAGTTTTGCAGGTGGAGTGCAGCACAAGGGTGGAGCGACCTATCTTACTACAGTAATTCTGCTGGATAAACACTGGCCCCTGGGCCCCTCCCTGGAAGCAGTTCTGTTTGTTTGAAGTGGTCATACCAGAGCTTCTTTGGTAGTGATTATTGACAGTACCCAGAAACCTTTTCTCAGCTTGACTCTGGATTGGCTGGAAATATATATTCAGGAAACTCCATTGCTGACATTCTGAAGGGGGTCGCTATTTCAAATACATCTCCATACTACTCTTAAGCTTGTTGAAAAAGAAGAAAGCTGAAAAATCCTTGAAGAGTTTCTTGTTTGTTTGAATTCAGCTAGAAATTCTTTTTGAAAATGTTTTAATTTATTTAAAAAATGGAAGTGTAACTGCTTCACTGTATTATCCTAGTTCCTGCTGTACAACATGAATCAGCCATATGTGTACATACATCCCCTCTCTCTAGAGCCTCCCTCCTACCCCTCATCCCACCGCTCTAGGTCACCACAGAGCACTGAGCTGAGCTCCTTGTGTTACACATCAGCTTCCCACGAGCTCTGTTTTACATATGGTAGTGTGTATATGACAGTCCTACTCTCCCAATTATTCCACCCTCTCCTTCCTCCTCTGTGCCCACAAGTCCATTCTCTATGTCTGTGTCTCTATTCCTGCCCTGCCAAAAGGTTCATTTGTACCATTTTTTCTAGATTCTGTATAAATGCTTTGCTGCTGCTGCTAAGTCACGTCAGTTGTGTCCGACTCTGTGCGACCCCATAGATGGCAGCCCACCAGGCTCCCCCTTCCTTGGAATTCTCCAGGCAAGAACACTGGAGTGGGCTGCCATTTCCTTCTCCAATGCAAGAAAGTGAAAAGTGAAAGTGAAGTTGCTCAGTTGTGTCCGACTCTTCGTGACCCATGGACTACAGCCTACCAGGCTCCTCCGTCCATGAGATTTCCCAGGCAAGAGCACTGGAGTGGGTTGCCATTGCCTTCTCCGATATATGTGTTAATATACGATATTTGTTTTTTGGTTTTCTCTATTTAACTTACTTCAGCTGGGATCTTTAATCAAGTTACTCTCTATCTGGACTTCCTCCTGATTTCTAGGACATGCTTTTGACCCAGTCAAAAGCAATTAACCAAGCTATTATGGTCACGAGAGGTAAGATGTGATGTCCCTATCTGCTTCTGGGTTGGGTGGCAGAAATGTCATCCTGAATTACTCTCTTCACTGTCTCAAATCCCTCCCTTCTCTCTGCCCAGTGAATAGAGGGAAATGGTCTCTACTTGCTAGAGTAGCCAGAATGACATTCAACAGCTTGGGGCTTTCTGTGAGAATACAGGAATCTCAGACTTCCCCACCTCTGCAGTCAGGAAGCCAGCTCCTCATTCAGAAGATCCCTGAGATCTAACTTTGATTTGCTCTCTTAAACAACCTCAGAGCTGAGACAAGTTAGTTCCTCTGTATTTTCACATGCAACACTCACCAAGTGATGAATGTGACATTATAGTTTTTCCTCAGTAGAGCCAGTTCTGGGTCAGTGTTAAACATTGCACAGTTTGGTATATTTCTTCAAGTAGTTTTATTTTTCCAGGGTCATAACAAGTAAGCCAACAGTGTCTTGTTCTCATCCATATTCTCCTGAGTACATAGGTTTTCTAGTTGTTTTCCGTGAAGAACCAGGACTGCAGGAGGATTTATGATTTTGATACCCTAAACAATGTCACTGTCTTCCTGTAGAATTTTTCTTCTGAGTTTGGTCAAATAGTAATAATAATAATAATTAATACTTATTGGGTTTTCCTGGTGGTTCAGACAGTAAATAATCCACCTGAAATGTGGGAGATCTGGGTTTGATCTCTGGGTCAGGGAGATCCCCTGGAGGAGGGCATGGTAACCCACTCCAGCATTCTTGCCTAGAGAATTTTATGGATGGTGGAACCCCATGTGGTCACAAAGAGTCAGACATGACTAAGCACACAACACTAATGCAACATTGGATGGATTTTAAGTTTATTAACTCATTTAAACATTAAAGCCTCTCTATAATGCAGATTCTATTTTAAATCCACTTTCTAGATGAGAAAGCTGAGTCACAGAGAGATTGAGTAACTAGTCCAAGGTCACGCAGCTAGTACTAGTCCTAGAGCTAGGATCTGAACCAGGCAATCTAGCACCTTAGTACATGCTCTTACCCTCTGAGTTATAACATTTTATTACCAACTAAAACAGACTCATGTATTATAACTATTGCTACTTTCTATTAATTACTTTATTCTTTCTTGAATCCTATTTGGTTATATAAGTTCTGTGATTAAGTGATCTAATTGAGTGAGTTTTCAGATATACCAACTGCCTTTTTAAAAAATTTTATTTATATTTTATTGAAGAATAATTGCTTTACAGACTTTTGCTGTTTTCTGTCAAACCTCAACATAATCAGCCATCAGTTCAGTTCAGTTCAGTCACTCAGTCGTGTCCAACTCTTTGCGACCCCATGAATTGCAGCACGCCAGGCCTCCCTATCCATCACCAACTCCCGGAGTTCACTCAGACTCATGTCCATTGAGTCAGTGATGCCATCCAGCCATCTCATCCTCTGTCTTCCCCTTCTCCTCCTGTCCCCAATCCTTCCCAGCATCAGAGTCTTTTCCAATGAGTCAACTCTTCGCATGAGGTGGCCAAAGTACTGGAGTTTCAGCTTCAGCATCATTCCCTCCAAAGAAATCCCAGGGCTGATCTCCTTCAGAATGGACTGGTTGGATCTCCTTGCAGTCCAAGGGACTCTCAAGAGTCTTCTCCAACACCACAGTTCAAAGGCATCAATTCTATACATATATCCCTCCCTTTTGAAACTCCCTCCCATCTCCCTCCCCATCCCACCCCTCTAGGTTGATAAAGAGCCCCTGTTTGAGTTTCCTGAGTCATACAGCAAATTCCTGATGGCTATCTGTTTTACTTATGGTAATGTAAGTTTCCATATTACTCTTTCCATATGTCTCACCCTCTCCTCCCCTCTCCCCATGTCCATAAGTCTCTTCTCTATGTCTATTTCTCCACTGCTGCCCTGTAAATAAATTCTTCAGTACCATTTTTCTAGATTCCATATATATGAATTAGAATATGGTATTTATTGTTCTCTTTCTGACTCAATTCACTCTGTATAGTAGGTTCTATGTTCATTCACCTCATTAGAACTGACTCAAATGCATTCCTTTTTATGGCTGTGTAATACTCCGTTCTGTATATGTACCACAGCTTCTTTATCCATTCATCTGTCGATGGGCATCTAGGTGCTTCCATGTTCTAGCTATTGTAAATAGAGCTGAAATGAACAATGGGATACATGTGTCTCTTTCAATTTTGGTTTCCTCAGGGTATATGCCTAGGAGTGGGATGCCAGGTCATATGGTGGCTTTATTCCTAGTTTTTAAAGGAATCTCCATACTATCTTCCTTAGTGGCTGTATCAATTTACATTCCCACCAACAGTCCAAGAGCATTCCCTTTTTTCCACACCCTCTCCAGCATTTATTGTTTGTATACTTTTTGATGAGGGCCATTCTGACTGGTGTGAGGTGATATCTCATTGTATCTTTGATTTGTATTTCTCTAATAATGAGTGACGTTGAGCATCTTTTCATGTGTTTGTTAGCCATCTGTATGTCTTCTTTGGAGAAAGGTCTGTTTAGGTCTTTTTCCCACTTTTTGATTGGGTTGTTTGTTTTTCTGGTATTGAGTTGTATGAGCTGCTTGTATATTTTGGAAATTAATCCTTTGTCAGTTATTTCATTTGCTATTATTTTCTCCCATTCTGAGGGTTGTCTTTTCATCTTGCTTATAGTTTCCTTTGCTGTGCAAAGGCTTTTAAGTTTAATCAGGTCCCACTTGTTTACTTTTGTATTTATTTCCATTACTCTAGGAGGTGGGTCATAGGGGATCTTGATTTGATTTATGTTATCGAATGTTCTGCCTATGTTTTCCTCTAAGGGTTTTATAGTTTCTGGTGTTACATTTAGGTCTTTTAATCCATTTTGAGTTTATCTTTGTGTGTGGTGTTAGGAAGTGTTCTAATTTCATTCTTTTACATGTAGCTGTCCAGTTTTCCCAGCAGCATTTATTGAAGAGGCTGTCTTTGCCCCATTGTATATTCTTGCCTCCTTCATAAAAAATAAGGTGCCCATAGGTGCATGGGTTTATTTCTGAGCTTTCTATCTTGTTCCATTGGTCTGTATTTCTGTTTTTGTGCCAGTACCATACTGTCTTGATGATTGTGGTTTTGTAGTATAATCTCAAGTCAGGAAGGTTGATTCCTCCAGCTCCATTCCTCTTTCTCAAGACTGCTTTGGCTATTCTGGGTCTTTTGTGTTTCCATATGAATTGTGAAGTTTTTTCTTCTAGTTCTGTGAAAAATGCCATTGGTAATTTGATAGGGATCACATTAAATCTGTATATTGAATTTGGTAGTATAGTCATTTTCACAATATTGATTCTTCCTACTCAGGAACATGGAATATCTCTTCATCTGTTTATGTCATCTTTGATTATTTTTATTACTGTCTTATAATTTTCTGTGTACAGATCTTTTGTCTCCTTAGATAAGTTTTTTCCTACATATTTAATTCTTTTTGTTCCAATGGTGAATGGGATTGACTCATTAATTTCTCTTTTTGATTTTTAATTGTTAGTATATAGAAATGTAAGTGATTTCTGTGTATTGATTTTGTATCCTACAACCTTGGTAAATTCACTGATTAGCTCTAGTAATTTTCTGATACCATCTTTAGGATTTTCTATGTTCAGTATCATGTCATCTGCAAACAGTGAGAGCTTTACTTTTTTTTTTTTTTTTTTAATCTAGATTCCTTTTATTTCTTTTTCTTCTCTGATTGCTGTATCTAGGACTTCCAGAACTATGTTGACTAGTAGTGGTGAAAGTGGACACCCTTGTCCTGATCTTAAGGGGAATGCTTTCAGTTTTTCACCATTGAGAATAATGTTTGCTGTAGGCTTATCATATATGGCCTTTACTATGTTGAGGTTGGTTCCTTGAATGCCCATTTTTTGAAGAGTTTTAATCATAAATGGGTGCTGAATTTTGTCAAAGGCTTTTTCTGCATCTATTGAGATTATCATATGGTTTTTGTCTTTTAATTTGTTAATGTGGTGTATCACATTGATTGATTTGCATATATTGAAGAATCTTTGCATCCCTGGAATAAACCCAACTTGATCATGGTGTATGAGATTTTTGATGTGTTGCTGAATTCTGTTTGCTAAAATTTTGTTGAGGATTTTTGCATCTATTTCATCAGTGATATTGGCTTATAGTTTTCTTTTTTGTGTTGTCTATGTCTGGTTTTGGTATCAGGGTGACGGTGGCCTTGTAGAATGAATTTGGACATGTTCCTTCCTCTGCAATTTTTTTGGAAAGAGTTTTAGAAAGATAGACATTAGCTCTTCTCTAAATGTTTGACAGAATTTTCCTGTGAAACCATCTTGTCCTGGGCTTTTGTTTTTTGGGAGATTTTTTTATCACTGCTTCAATTTCAGTGCTTGTAATTGTGTTGCTCATAATTTCTATTTCTTCCTGGTTCAGTCTTGGAAGATTGAACTTTTCTAAGAATTCTATTTCTTCCAGGTTATCTATTTTATTGTCATATAGTTGTTCATAATAGTCTCATATAATCCTTTGTATATCTGCTTTTATTCTTGATGAGTCTGGCTAAAGGTTTGTCAATTTTGTTTATCTTCTCAAAGAACCAGCTTTTAGTTTTATTAATCTTTACTAATGTTTCTTTCATTTCTTTTTCATTTACTTCTGCTCAGATCTTCATGATTTCTTTCCTTCTACTAATTTTGGGGGTTTTTGGTTCTTCTTTCTCCAGTTGTTTTAGGTGTAAAGTTAGGTTGTCCATTCAGTGTTTTTCTTGTTTCTTGAGGTAGGATTGTATTGCTATAAACCTCCCTCTTAGAACTGCTTTTGCTGCATCCCATAGGTTTTGAGTTGTCCTGTTTTCACTGTCATTTGTTTCTAAAAATTTTTTGATTGCCCTTTTGATTTCTTCAGTAACGTGTTGGTTATTTAGAAATGTGTTGTTTAATCTCCATATGTTTGTGTTTCTTACCGTTTTTTTCTTGTAATTGACATCTACTCTCATAGCGTTGTGGTCAGAGAAGATGCTTGATATGATTTCAGTTTTCTTACATTTACTGAGGTTTGATTTGTCACCCAAGATGTGGTCTATCATGGGAATGTTCCATATGCATTTGAGAAGATGGTGTATTTTTCTGCATTTGGATGGAATGTCCTGAAGATATCAATGAGATCTGTCTCATCTAATGCATCATTTAAGACTTCTGTTTCCTTATTGTCTGTTTTGAGGATCTGTCCATTGGTGTGAGTGGGGTGTTTAAGTCTCCTACTACTATTGTGTTACTGTCAATTTCTCCTTTTATGTCTGTTAGTGTTTGTCTTATGTATTGAGGTACTCCTGTGTTGGGTGCATAGATATTTACAATTGTTATGTCTTCCTCTTGGATTGATCCCTTGATCATTATGTAGTGTCCGTCCTTATCTCTTGTAATCTTCTTTAAGGTCTATTTTGCCTGATATGAGGATTGCTACTCCAACTTTCTTTTGCTTCCCATTTGCATGGAATATATTTTTCCATCCTCTCACTTTCAGTCTATGTGTCTTTAGCTCTGAAGTGAGTTTCTTATAAACAACACATATATGGGTCTTGTTTTTGTATCCATTCAGCCAGTTTGTGTCTTTTGGTTGGAGCATTTAATCCATCTACATTTAAACTAATTATTGATATATATGTGCCTATTGCCATTTTCTTAATTGTTTGTGGTTGATTTTGTAGATCTTTCTTCTTATGTTGTATTTTTTGACTATGTAAGTCCCTTTAATATTTGTTGTAAAGCTGGTTTGGTGGTATCGAATTTTCTTAGTTTTGTTTGTCTGAAAAGCTGTTTATTTCTCCATCAATTTTGAATGAGATCCTTGCTGGGTATAGTAATCTTGGTTGTAGATTTTTCCCTTTCAGTACTTAGAATGTATCCTGCCATTCCCTTCTGGCCTGCAGAGTTTCTGCTGACAAATCAGCTGTTAAGCTTATGGGGTTTCCCTTGTATGTTACTTGTTTCTTCTCCCTTGCTGCTTTTAATATTCTTTCTTTTATTTAGTCTTTGTTAGTTTGATTAGTATGTGTCTTGGCATGTTTCTCCTTAGGTTTATATTATATGGGACTCTTTGTGCCTCTTGAACTTAATTGACTATTTCTTTTCCATGTTGAGGAAATTTTCAACTATAATCTCTTCAAAAATTTTCTCATACCTTTTCTTTTTCTCTTCTTCTTTTGGGACCCCTCTAATTCGAATGTTGGTGCATTTGATATGGTCCCAGAGGTCTCTGAGACTGTCCTCAGCTCTTTCATTCTTTTTACTTTATTCTACTCTTCAGAAGTTATTTCCATCATTTGATCTTCCAGCTCATTGATTCGTTCTTCTGTTTCAGATATTCTGCTATTGATTCTTTCTAGAGTATTTTTAATTTCAGTAATTGTGTTGTTTGTATGTTTATTCTTTAGTTCTTCTAGGTCTGTGTTAATTGATTCTTGTATTTTCTCCATTTTGTTTTCAAGGTTTTTGGTCATCTTTACTATCATTATTCTGGATTTTTTTTTCAGGTAGTTTACCTATTTTCTCTTCATTTATTTTGACTTCTGTGTTTCTAGTTTCTTCTTTCATTTGTGCAGTATTTCTCTGCCTTTTCATTATTTTTTTTTAAATTACTGTGTTTGAGGTCTCCTTTTCCCAGGCTTCAAGGAAAGTTGAATTCTTTCCTTGAAGAAGGTTGAATTCTTTCTTTCTTTTGGTTTCTGCCTTCCTAAGGTTGGGCCAGTGGTTTGTGTGAGATTTGTGCTGAGTTTTTGTTTGTTTGTTTTTCCTCTGATGGGCAAGAGAAGGAAATGGCAACCCACTCTAGTATTCTTGCCTGGAGAATCCCATAAACAGAGGACCCTGGCAGGCTACAGTCCATGGGGTCACAAAAGTTGGACAGGACTTAGTGCACTGTCTGTCTCTGATGGGCAAAGCTGTGTGAGGTAGTAATCCTATCTGCTGATGATTGGGTTTGTATTTTTGTTTTATTTTTTGTTTAGGGGAAGTGTCCTGCACAGAGTGCTACTGGTGGTTGGGTGATGCTGGGTCTTGTATTCAAGTGGTTTCCTTTGTGTGAATCCTCACTATCTGACACTCCCTAGGGTTAGCTCTCTGGTAGTCTAGGGTCTTGGAGTCAGTGCTCCTACTCCAAAGGCTCAGGGCCTGATTTCTGATCAGGAACAAAGATTCCACAAGTGGTTTGTTATGGCATTAAGAGAGATTAAAACAAATATCCAAAAACAAGAAACCAAAGATGAACCCCAGATAAATGGCAGCTACAAAATCAGGCAAATAATAATTAAAATAATGGAATATATATATACACCCATGAGCATAGTCAAAATAGTCCAACAAAAATAAACAGCAGATTGACTTGGCAAACAAAGGAAATCAAAACTTATATTTACCAGTTAAGAAGAAAACTAAGTTAAGTACAAACTGGAAAATAAAACTAAAGCAAAGTGCCAAGTGGGTAATAAAGCAATGAAAACAAATCTCACAAATATATTGAGAGGAAAGGAAAGAAAGAAAAGAAAGAATAGACATGCAAAGTTACATAGAGGTAGATGAAGAAGATTTATATACATTAAAGATTAACTGCAAGGGGAAAAGAACAGTAGGAAAGACAAAGGAAATGTATAAAATATATAATAGGTTTAAAAAATTAAAAATTAAAATTATAAAGGAGAGAAAAGAAAAAAGAAAAACAGAAGAAGAGAGAAAAAGGGGGGGCAAAAAAAGGAAAGTTCCACAGAACTCCTAAGGCCCAACGTAGAGGCAGAGGTTTATAACAACAATAAAAAGTGTGACTGAATATACACGTATATGTATACACCCATAAGCAAAATTGAAACAGCCTGACAAAAGTAAAGTACGATAGATTGACTGGATGAACAAAGGAAACCAAGAATTATATCTACCAGAACAAAGCTGACTAAAGCAGAAACTGGAAAACAAAATTAAAGCAAAGTGCCAACTGGGGAATAAAGCAATGAAAATAAAACTAACAAATATGTTGAGAGGAAAGGACAGAATTAAAAGAAAGAAAGAATAGATACGCAAAGTTAAACAGAGGTAGATAAAGAAGATTTATATACATTAAAGATTAACTGAAAGGGGAAAAGAGCAGTAGGAAAAGCAAACAAAGGATAAATGTAGAAAAAATAATAATAGGTTTAAAAAGTTAAAGTTAAAAAAAGAGGAAAAATCCACAGAACTGCAAAAGCCCAATGTAGAGGCAGAGGTTTATGTGACTGAGGAAAAAAAAGCTCAAAAGCTAAATTGGATTTCTTAGTGCCAATAAAATCAACAACTACAACAGAGGTGGAAAGAAAGGAAAAGAAAAAAAGAAAAGAAAAATCCAAAAGAATCTATAGAACAAGTCAAAAAATAAGAATAATAAGTGTTTTTCTTGAGTCACTGCCATCAGAGTCCTTTCCCTCCCTGGGAGTCAGTCCACCTTACCTCCCTAGGATGCCCTCCAACACTGTGCTGATCTCTGGACCTGTTGTGGGGGCAGCTCAGGTTCTAATCTGGTCCTACTCCTGTGTGTTCTTGCCTCCCATGCCCACAGCTATCAGAACTAGTGCATTTTCTTTTGTAGGAGCTCTCAATGGCCTTTTATAGATTCCATAGACACAGAGTCTGCTTAGTTGATTTAATCTGCAGCTGTACAGCTGATGGGAAGGTTTTGGGTCTTCTTCCTTAGCCACACTGCCCCTGGGTTTCAATTGTGGTTTTACTTCCACCTCTACCTGTGGGTTGTCCACTGGGATTTAGTTCCTGAGGCTGCCCTGGAGGACTTGGGTTTGCCCCTGTGAGGGCCAGGTGGAGGTGGTGCAGCTGCTTGGGGTCACAGGAGTTCTGGCAGCACCAGGTACTCAGGGGAGCTGGCGGCTAGGGGAGCAGGAAAAACAGTGCTCTAGAAGGGGATGGCAACCTGTATTGGCCAATATACTCCAGTATTCTTGCCTGGAGAACCCCCTTTCTGACAGAGAAGTCTGGCAGGCCCCAGTCTACAGGGTCACAAAGTCGGACACGACCGAAGCAACCCTACGTGCATAGATGCGAGACTTTTTTTGCCTATGGCAGCTCTGCCCCAGTGAGACTCGAGCGTGAAGGTGTTGCAGCTGCTTGGCTTTTGGGGGCCCTGGTGGCGACAAGTGTGCAGGGACACGCACTGCCTCTGCCTCAGGAGTTATGGCCCTAGCAGAGTCTTTTTTCCAGTGTCTTGTAGCTGGCGACCAGAAGGCCTCTTTGGCCAGTCTTTCTCCGTAGCTCTTCTGGTTCAGGCACTTAGAGGGCTCCCTTGCCTGGGGTCCTTCTCTGTTGTTCAGAACATCAGGCACATAGAGGGGCCCCCCTGGCTGGGGTCCTACTCTGTAGTTTGGTGCGTCAGTCACTGAAAGGGGCACCCTGGGTGGGGTCCTGCTCTGTAGCTCAGCGCCTCAGGCATTTGATGGACCGGCCTCTCTGCTGCTCAGCTGCGCGAGCTGGCGTGTGGGGGGAGAGAGGCTATGGTGGTGGCTCCACCCCCTAGCGTGACTCAGCAGTGTGGCCTTGCTTCCATGGCTGCCTGGTTTTCCCCCACCAGTATTTCCCACCACAATCTCCTCCCTCACATCCCCTCAATCCATCTCTCTGCAGTCAACAGCAGCCCTTGCCCTAGGATTGCTCCGCAATCTCTAAACTCCAGCTCCCAGCCACTGAGCCTTCCCAGAGACTAGCTTTTCTTTCCTTGGTATGTATGGCTGCAAGGACTGTCTGATTCTCATTCCATTTACTCTGCCACAGGTCAGCTGTTTCCCTCTCAGCCTTAAATGTTTCTCCTCTGACTCAGACAGTTGCCCCGCTGTAGGGATTGGACCCCTGCTTCAGTTTCCCCACCCACTGAGGGCAGGTCCAATCATAATAACACTCCTGTTTTTCCTCCTAGTTCCTTCATCCTACCGAGTTTTGCGTGGTTCTATATGTTCTTTTCCTCTGGTCAGGTCCTCCTGTCTGCTCTCAGCTGGTGTTCTGCACGCACTTCTGTGTCTGAAGGTGTATTCCTGATGTATCCGTGGAGAGAGAGGCACTCCACATCCACCTCCTCCTGCGCCATCTTGTTCTCTCTTTGCCTTATCTTTTTGATACATTTAGATTTTGGTATTGATGTTGTCTCAGATTTTCCCATAATTCTTAATTTAAAAAATGTCTCAGTGAAAATACTTTTATTTCTTACTTGCTAACAGATTTCATGACCACACAATGACAAATATAGTAATCTTAAAGACGACCATAAAAAACTTATCCAGGTGTGTTTTAGCTTTTGAAAGTAGTCAAATCATGCAAAATGGGCAAGATGTGAATTGAAGACTACCACTTTACAAGTCTTAAAAGCAATCTGTGTATTAGAAATCCCATTTTCCTTTTATAGGTAGACAGTGGGCATACAAGCCTCATATGACTTAGGAATATATTTGCTTAATGACTTACCAGATCAAGCACCAGTTCTGGTTTATGAGCATGGCCCTGTCTATTGCTATGTAGATGATGGATTGTAATAAGTGTGTTCAAGGACATGAGATCACATCTGCAGAGAAATTCAGAGAATATCTTCTATAGAGTGTGGAAGAAAGAGAAAGCTAAGAGAAAGCTTTCTGGCTAAAAGAAAGCTAATTTTTTGTGAAGGTATTACTTCATCTTTCTATATATTAATCTATGTAAAATTATACAATCAATTCTTTTATCATATTTCTTTCAAACCTACTACATGAATCTTGGAATATAAGTGGATATCATTGGATGATAGCTGTTTGATTTCACTTCATAGCCTTGAGTTTCTTTCATTTTCATCAAGGCAACATATTGAATGAATGTATTTTACAAACAGGACTTTTTGAATTCTGGTGTGTGTGTGTGTGTGTAGTACATCTAGGAACAAACATGTTTCAGGGTAGACCCTCGACATTGCAAGTTTCAGTCAGAATTATTTTTTTAAGACTTTGGTTATCAACCCAAGAAACATGGCCTTATAATGTAAATGCTGACATAACCTTTAGATATACCTGGCTATAAATCAAGGTACTGTAAAGCACCATATTTGAAAAGTCAAGCAAGATAAAGTACTGAGTTAATGTTCATTGGGAGAAAGAGAACACTCAACTAGTTAAATACTTCCAGTTTCAGTTTTGAATGAAATATAGGCCCTTTTGCATCTTTAGTAACAAAATCAAATGTATTAAAATGATTCTCATATACAAGTGAAATGAATGTCAAAAAAGATTCTCTATGGGGAAAAGAAAGATACATCAATTAGGGCTTTACTGTTTTCCAGTCCATAACCAAATCTATAAATGCATTCAGTTACTTCCCTAAGGAGTTAAATATCTATCCTGCAGGTTTTGCTGAAGGTTGAAAAGGGATTCAGTCCTTCCTGAGTGCTGAGGAAGACCAAAGAACATGAGCTGTCAAACGGGATATCGTGCCAGCAGAATTCTCATTGAACACTTGATGTCATATGTCATCTGACACTGGCTTTTCAGTCAGGTCATTTCAGGATAAGGTAGGACTGCAAACACAGAACCAACTTAGTGGGTGTATTGCTACCAAGTTTCAGGGGTTTGGCTGGCATTCCAGAGTTTATTTGAATTAATCTTCATTCTCACTGGCCTGCGGAGCTCAGGGAAAACTGGCTTTTCAGCCAACACTTTCATTGCTTCCTGATTGTGCTGATATCAGAAACACCACAAGAAAAGCACTTGAGAGATTTTTATAGGAATAGTTTGCTTCAGGGAAGGATGAACTTTCTGCCAGAAGGTACAAAGACTATCTGTTTATTGTTTATTTGGGACACATGGCAACTAGCCTCCTGTTTACTAAAGCCAGTCTTGTGGGTGTGCTGACAATGTATTTCTGGGGATTATTTAGAATTTACACTTTCTCCAGTAGGTTGCAAAGAATTTTCATTGATTGATTCAACAGGTAGAATTTACCAAAAGATACAATCAATTCTATCTGTGAATCTATAGAAATTCTAGTTGTATTTTTGAACCTAATAGATGATGATTGAACTGAGAAAGTATTAAGCTAGATAAAAAGCACCATATTTTTCTGAATTTTAAGGTCTTAGGGTTAAAAGACATTATGAATTACATGATGATCCTTACACTGCCATATATTCTCACAGTTTCCAGTGAAGACACTTGGAGTCTTTCCTGAAAATAATTTCTACACACTTATAAAATCCCATTTATGCTTTAGTAAATGTTATGGAAAACCTGTGTTCTGTTCAAACCTCTCTGAGTAAGTGTGCCACTTTTGATTGGGTTTTGTTTGAGGTTTTGAGTGTACATATAAATAAAACTAAGTGGGTGGGAGGGAGGTTCAGGATGGGGAACACACATACACCCATGTGAACAGGTACATTCATGTGAATGTATGGCAAAACCCACCACAATATTGTAAAGTAATTAGCCTCCAGTTAAAAAACAACAACAACAACAACAAAAAACCTAAGTAGGAAAGGAAGAACCAGCTTGATTAATGGCAGGGTGAATAGGAACACTCATATTGTTGGGCTTTCTTCAAAGATACATTTGGTCCAGTGGTTGAGACTTCACCTTCCAATGCAGGTGATGCAAATTCAATCCCTGGTCAGAGAGCTAAGGTCCCACATGCCTTGCTGCCAGAAAACCAAAACATAAAACAAGCAATACTGTAACAAATTCAATATTTTAAAAATAAGCCCAAATTAAAAAAAAAAAAATCTTAACAAAAGAAAAAGGTGTGAGAACACAGTTTAATACTGGAAGTCTAGATGAGGCCTCTGGCTTCCTCTGAAGGAAGTCTCAGTCCCTATGGCTGTCACCTGTGCAGTGTGACAAAGGCTGGCCGGCCGACCGTGCCTACCTGAGCCCGGGAGAAGGGTGGGGAGCAGCAAGGGCAGCCCCCTCTCCACTCTGGCTCCTTTCCTGCCAGCCTGGGCTATTTATCCACTGCCAGGCTTGACTGACTTCCTGTGGGTTAAGAAGGGGAGCAAGGCCTTCTGAAGCCAAAATTTAAAGAGATAGTGGGAGTGATGTGCTCTGAGTAGATACAGAAAGTGAGAGAGGGAAGCAGGACACGCCAGGTCTTTCTCAAAACACAGTAACACTACCCTCTGTTAAAATAGGCACTAGAGATGCAGGCTTCCGTCCAATCAGATGAGAATGTTCTCCGTCAGTGGGGCGGTGGGAGGGGCTAAAGCAGGGGCTGCTGTCTTCTTCTCTAGGAGCAGAGATTGGGGTGCGGGGCAGTGGGGGGTGGGGGTGGGTGTTCTTCTTCCCCAACACCACACATCCCTGCTGACAGTGATTCCCACCCCCGATGACTCCCCAAACTTGCTTGAATACCCTCAGAAGCTGAACGTTGCCCCTAGCAGCCCATTGTGATTGACAAACATGGTAGGGTTCTCATACGGAGCCCAACACGCCTGGTGTCTTCCATTAGATCCTTTATTGACTTTTTGGAGCAGCAAGGAGTAGGTCTAATCGTGCAACTGATTTTCAGTTATTTGAGTCTGTTGTCTCTCTGCACACCCCTGTCCTTCAAACACCACATCTACCCATGATATCCAAATGCATTCTTTTTTTTTTTTTTAATTGGAGGCTAGTTACTTTACAATGTTGTAGTGGTTTTTGCCATACATTGACATGAATCAGCCATGGGTGTGCATGTGTTCCCCATCCCGAACCCCCCTCCCACCTCCCTCCCCATCCCATTCCTCAGAAAGAGAGAACCAGGAAGTCTTTTCTAAAAGTGTAAGGATGCTTAGCATCAGTTTGCTTCCCCCTCCTCCTCCTCAGGACTGGGAAGTTCAGGTGAGAGCCTGCCGGACAGGTGGCATTGACTGGCAGGACACCTGGCACATGAGCGGAGCAGGGGCAGTGGCTCTTCTCTCCTCTCCCTGAGCAGTTGTGAGGGCTCCTGCCCGCCTCTGCCTGTCTCCCTTTGCCTCTGCTCTTAAAAGTGAAACGCTGCACAGTCGGGAGGACTGGTGCAAAGAGTTAAGACACGTAGAGCCAAGAAAATAAAGAGTCAGATGTCCCGGCAGCTTTCAGTGCGTCCTGATTCTCACCACCCCCAGAGCAACCATGAAAGTAGGAGGGACCAGATGAAGACATTTAGAAATTGGTTCCGCTCCACAGTGATCCGGAGCAGGCTGGGACTCGGCTGCTTTGAGGTGGCTTGAGAGCCTCCTCTCTGGTGTCTGAACATTCACGTGGCAGCGCCGCTCCCTTTTGAAACCTCTCTGACTCACCCTAACCTTCAGGTAGGGAGACCGAAACTTTTCTTAAACACACACACACACACACACACACACACACACACTTTGAACCCACAATCGAATGAAACCAAATTCCACGGAAATCCAACAGAAGTGTGTAATCAGCATAGCCATGGCCAACTTCTGTCTTGAGTACGGATCCCTGTCGGAGGGAAGTGTGTGGGTGTTTATGTCGGATCTTTGCCATTCTTTGGGTCTACAGTGAGACCTGCGCTAGTGAGCTGAGAATTCCATTTTACTTAAAAGTTGCAAGGGGAAAAAGGAAGTGCACTTAGGGTGCAGTGTTCAAACCAAACAAAAGGAAACAAAACAAGATCCCATACAATGAGGAGGCCCACACTTTTCAAACTGTACCAGCTGTTGGAGAGTTGATTACATGAACTTAGACCTTTCTCTGAGATGGGTCTAAGGTAACATGAATGTATGTTATTGCATGGTTGCAAATGTAGCGAGTATTTTGGTGCAGAGTGACCCCCTGAATACCTGCATGATGACTTAAAAACATTCATAGAAAAGCATGAGTGTGACATGAAATGTGGGCTTCCCAGGTGGTGCTATTGGTAAAGAACCCATCTTTCAATGCAGGAGGCATGAGAGAGGCAGGCATGATTCTGGGTTGGGAAGATCTTTTGAAGGAGGGCATAGCAACTCACTCCAGTATTCTTGCCTGGAGAATCCCATGAATAGAGAAGTCTGGTGGGCTACAGTCCATAGGGTTGCAAAGAGCCAGACATGACTGAAGCGACTTAGCACGCACAATGTGAAAAGTGTAGGAAGCAAACTTACTATGCCTGCTTGCCTGCTAAGTCACTTCAGTTTTGTCCAACTCTCTGAGACCCTGTGGACTGTAGCCTGCCAGGCTCGTCTGTCCATGGGGATTCTCCAGGCAAGAATACTGGAGTGGGTTGCCTTGCGCTCCTCCAGTGAATTTTCCTGACCCAGAGATCTAACCCATGTCTCAGGCATCTCTTACGTCTCCTGCATTGGCAGGTGGGTTTTTTGTTGTTTTTTTTAATACCACTAGCGCCACCTGGGGAAACTTACTCTAGCCACCTGCATATGACTTGGCAAAGAGTGAGCCCCTGGAATCACCTTGTAGAAATCTAAAATCTTCCAAGTTGTTTAGTGACCTTGGGAATTCATTAAGAGCATCAGGGTCTCTCATGAGGTAAGTGTTGAGTGGCTAAGGTTGAAGGAGCAGTAGATTAAACTTTCTTTATTTCCTTCTCATTACATCACACAAACATCTGTGTTCCTAGCCAAATACATTATGGCAAAAAAATAAAAGGAAACTCTAAATAATGATTGATAACATGCCAAGCAACTTCAGAACTTTGTTGACATTTGCTCTCTTGAATTGTATCTTAATGACTATATAGCATGTAACTCTAAAGAAATGTAACCTAAAAAAAAAAAAAAACACCTCATCACATACTAGAATAAATAAATATTTATTATTTCCTTTGGAGCAGTCATTCTGGAATGCTAGCTCTTAACCCAATAATTCTGAAGTTATTCAAAACTATTTTTCTACTGTCTTTCTGCAAGCATCTTCAGTTCTGTGTACTTTATTTTGAATGGCTTACGGTGGGCCTTACAGTCTGGCACATACATCTTGTCTAGCATCCTTGTTTTATGGAGAGAGTTGATCTGGAAATTTCAAGTGATTTGTCCCAAGTCACATAAAGCTGGGACCAGAACCAAGATCTGTTTTCCAGGAGAGCATTTTTGCCACAGCATCCTTCTGCCTTTTTCCTTCGTGGGTGGACTTAATTTTTTGGAAAAAAAAAATTTAAGTTATTCACAGCCAAATCTAGTGAATAAGATGGATGATCAACTCAGTGCAATGTGGTAAACCTTCATTGGGTACCCACTATATACAAGGTATCCTAACAAGTGCTGCAAAAGAGACAAAAGACTTTAAGGCATAGGACTTGATCTTAAATTAACTATAATAAGAGAATTAAAAAATGAGCTGTTATTACAGTAGAATTGAGAGGAGAGTTGTTTCCTTGAGTTCCTGATTTTGTATTATATGCCTTCAATCAATAGGCAAAGCCCCTACTTTTGTTAAGTACCTGTTTGTCGTGACCTTCTTTCAAATTCACAATGACAGGATTGGAGTGAACAAAATTGTTAGCTTATGAAAAGGATTATGAGTCTTTAAAATGAAAACGGGACCTAACATTTTAGGGAAGGGTGCAATTCTTATTTTCTGTAAAAAAATAAAACTGTTAGAATTTTCAGAATATTTGTGTACTGCCAAGTTGCTATGTGGATACTTTTGGGGAAATGAAATCAACACATCCAATCTGTGGTGACAGACCTTTAATCAATCCTGTGCTATTCTGGAGTCTTTCAAAATATGGTCAGCACTTAATTCTGCTGCCTTTTAAAATACTGAAGTAAAGATAATAAATACCTTGCTAATCTACTCTCTCAATTAATTTATATGATGGTAACATGCCTAGAAACATAGGATCAACTGCATCTTTTCTTAATGTTTATGTAATAAAAACAAATACTTTTTTATAAGAATATCTTGCTGCTGTTGCTAAGTCGCTTCAGTCATGTCTGACTCTTTGCAACCCTATGGACTCTAGCCCACCAGGCTCCTGTGTCCAAGGGATTCTCCAGGCAAGAATATCTTACTATTGATTTATCATAGATAAGAGTTTTGAGTTAGTGTTCTAGTAATAATTTTCACTTGGGAGGTTAACACTTGCTCCTGCTGCTGCTAAATCACTTCAGTCATGTCCGGCTGAACATACATTAAATGTCTGGCACATTTCATAAAGCTTTTTTTGTTACTTTTTATTAGAGTGTAGTTGCTTTACAATGTTGTGTTAGTTTCTACTGTACCACAAAGTGTATCAGTTATATGTACACATATATCCTCTCTTTTTTGGATTTCCTTCCCATTTAGGTCACCACAGAGCACTGAGTAGAGTTCCCTGTGCTATCCAGCAGGTTCTCACTGGTTATCTATTTTATACACAGTATCAGTAGTGTACTTTGCACTTTTCACACAAAGATGGCACAATAAAGGACAGAAATGGTATGGACCTAACAGAAGCAGAAGATATTAAGAAGAGGTGGTAAGACTACAAAGACAAACTATATGAAAAAGATCTTCACAACCCAGATAATCACAATGGTGTGATCACTCACCTAGAGCCAGACATCCTGGAATGTGAAGTCAAGTGGGCCTTAGAAAGCATCACTATGAACAAAGCTAGTGGAAGTGATGGCATTCCAGTGGAGCTATTTCAAATCCTGAAAGATGATGCTGTGAAAGTGCTGCACTCAATATGCCAGCAAATTTGGAAAACTCAGCAGTGGCCACAGGACTGGAAAAGGTCAGTTTTCATTCCAATCCCAAAGAAAGGCAATGCCAAAGAACGCTCAAACTACCGCACAATTGCACTCATCTCACACGCTAGTAAAGTGATGCTCAAAATTCTCCCAGCCAGGCTTCAGCAGTACCTGAACTATGAACTTCCAGATGTCCAAGCTGGATTTAGAAAAGGCAGAGGAACCAGAGATCAAATTGCCAACATCCGCTGGATCATGGAAAAAGCAAGAGAGTTCCCAAAAAGCATATATTTCTGCTTTATTGACTATGCCAAAGCCTTTGACTGTGTGGATCACAACAAACTCTGGAAAATTCTGAAAGAGATGGGAATACCAGACCACCTGCCCTGCCTCCTGAGAAATCTGTATGCAGGTCAAGAAGCAACAGTTAGAACTAGACATGGAACAACAGACTGGTTCCAAAACAGGAAAGGAGTACGTCAAGGCCGTATATTGTCACCCTGCTTATTTAACTTATGTGCAGAGTACATCATGAGAAACCCTGGACTGGAAGAAGCACAAGCTGGAATCAAGATTGCTGGAAGAAATATCAATAACCTCAGATATGCAGATGTCACCACCCTTAAGGCAGAAAGTGAAGAAGAACTAAAAAGCCTCTTGATGAAAGTGAAAGAGGAGAGTGAAAAAGTTGGCTTAAAGCTCAACATTCAGAAAAGTAAGATCATGGCATCTGGTCCCATCACTTCATCAGAAATAGATGGGGAAACAGTGGAAACAGTGACAGGCTTTACTTTTTTGGGCTCCAAAGTCACTTCAGGTGGTGACTGCAGCCATGAAATTAAAATATGATTGCTCCTTGGAAAAAAAGTTATGACCAACCTAGACAGCTTTTTTCAAAAGCAGAGACATTACTTTGCCAACAAAGGTCCTTCTCGTCAAGGCTATGATTTTTCCATTAGTCATGTATGCATGTGTGACTTGGACTATAAAGAAAGCTGAGCACTGAAGAAATGATGCTTTTGAACTGTGGTGTTGGAGAAGACTCTTGAGAGTCCCTTGGACTGCAAGGAGATCCAAACAGTCTATCCTAAAGGAAATCAGTCCTGAATATTCATTGGAAGGACCTGATGCTGAAGCTGAAAGTCCCATACTTTGGCCACCTGATGTGAAGAACTGACTCATTTGAAAAGACCCTGATGCTGGGAAAGATTGAAGGCGGGAGGAGAAGAGGACGACAGAGGATGAGATGGTTGGATGACATCACTGACTCAATGCACATGAGTTTGAGTAAACTCTGGGAATTGGTGATGGACAGGGAGGCCTAGCGTGCTTCAGTCAATGGGGTCGCAAATCACTGGACACAACTGAGCGACTGAACTGAACTGACTGATCAGTAGAGTGTATGCGTAATCACAGTCTCCTAATTCTTCCCACTCTGTTCCCCCCACTGCCTTACCCCTTGTCATCCATATGTTTGTTCTCTACATCTGTGTCTCTATTCCTGCTTTGCATATAAGGTCATCTATACCATTTTTTATAAACTGTTAATTGTTTCATTTATACATTTAATCCTATTAATAAATTTCTGAGTTAATTGTTACAAATTCAATAAGGAAACCAACACTCAGTCTCACTGAATACGTTACCAAAATTCGTAGATTGAGGAAGTAACTGTCCTAAGATTCAAACTCAGATCTGTGGATTGCTAAACTGCATTCTTTTTATTGCATTATCTGTACATGGTTCTTTAAGTCAGAGTGCTGTGTGACTTTCCCCTATTATAATCAGGACATATACTACGAGATGTCTGGCCTTTAGGGAGGACAGAGTTTGGCATAAGTGGTTGAGAAACAATAATTGGTTAGATGATATATGAATTCCCAAACCTAGTCCTTGCCCTGCCACACTGGCCTGAACAAATTCTGGTGGATATATATGCATAGAAGATCAGGTCTGGCACTTTATCAGTATCTGTACTTTTTTTGCACGTCATGTTGTTCATTTTGTTGGAGACCAAGCAAGACCTTGTGGAGAACCTCTGACCTCTTGCATAGGCCAGGTGCTGCCCAATTTGCCTTTTTCCTCTGCCTTTCTCTGGTTCCCCCTTGTCTTCTAAGGGAAAATGGAGTAGAGAGGAAGGTACTTTTTCTTAAATGAGGACAAGACCTGGTTCTATTTCACCAGGCCCTGCCGTCCCTGGGATTCTCCAGGCAAGAACACTGGAGTGGGTTACCATTTCCTTTTCCAATGCATGAAAGTGAAAAGTGAAAGTAAAGTTGCTCAGTAGTGTCTGACTCTTAGTGACCCCATGGACTGCAGCCTACTAGGCTCCTCCGCCCATGGGATTTTCCAGGCAAGAGTACTAGAGTGGGGTGCCATTGCCTTCTCCGATGTAGGGAAGAAGCAAATCCAAAGACACACTTGTTTTTGTTTTTTCTATAAAAGTAAGTCCTGGAGCTCTGTGTCCCTTAATCCTTACCTTCTAGCACACTAAAGGTTTTACTCATATGCAAACTTGAGACAGGGAGGCCTGGTGTGCTGCGATTCATGGGGTTGCAAAGAGTCGGACACGACTGAGCAACTGAACTGAACTGAACTGAACCTTGAGATAATTATTAGCCCAGGGGCCAATGAATGTTCTTGTCTTTTGAAACAGCCACAATGGATAGATTAAGGAGAGTGGAAAGGGAAGTAGGGTGGTACAGAGGTGGGAGGGGAAGCTGTTATTCTCCCTTGCATCAGGGAGCAGTTTGCATTGACACATGGACAGACCCAATTCATGACGCTGTCTCTCCTCATCCAGGGCGCTCATCTGAGTTAACTCGCCTCCATCTACTTTAGCATTGAATGAAATCATTTCAGTAGAAACAGGATAAAAAAAATGTACCATTATCACTTCTGACCATACCCTTTATGCATTGCTGTGGAAATGGCTTGATGTGCAATTGGAGATTGAATATCTTCAGAGACATCACTCATAAAACACCTGCAACAAATCTTTTCTAAATATGTGGCTAATGGAAACAATAATTATTGTAATTCCAACTTTCTTCCTCCCAAACCTGTCACTAAGGCTATGTCAAACTTCTAAACACATACATCAAAACTAACTGATTAGCCCATAAGGATAGTTTCTGATCTGTATGGTATAATCAGGGCTTTAAATGCATGTGGTTCTATGAAGTTAGGTCCTTGTGTTGTTTTCTGTATATTGTTCTCATCATAAGTATGTGTAAACAGTCCTAAACATATCTTGATAATTTGAGATATTATGGAATACAACACCCATCTGAGCCCCAAGAAATAAATATAACATTTTATTACCACAGGTATGATTTTACTCGCTTCTTATATTTTACTTCCTGTTGGTATAATATTCAAGAGTGTGCTTAATATTTTTATTTTGTGAAATTTAAGTGTGGCATATGCTATGACTTGAGGGTTCAAAAGCTACGGTCTCTCTCTGGCTAACAAAATCCCAAGTTTTTTAGGTAGGCCATGTACCATCTCCAGGAAATGAATCATAATTGGACCAGTTATTAAAATCCTTTCTGGTTTATCACATTCTTGCTTTCTCAAACTTCCTTGTGAGGGAAGCCATAGGACAAGTGTTGGCCCATGAGGCACATGAAGAATTCTGAGGGGCTATCTTTCCCCTTTTCAATTAAAACGTAGTAACCCTTCTCCACCTGCTGCCTTCTTCCTTTTCATTTGAGACACTGAAATGAGTATGTGGTTCCTTCTGAAGATGAAAATCTACCCACTGTGGATGGCAGAGCAGGAGGGCTGAGCTGGTGCATTTAACGTGGAACTACAATCCTCCAGAAAAAGAGATCCATCCCTGTTAGTGAGACTGGGGGTACAGACAATGGCGATATGCTTACGTATACCATATAGAGGATGCCTGAGGGACTAAGAACATGAAAAGGGATACCCGTCTCAGAATTCCAACAGATGGAGCAGGTAGCTCAGGAGTTATTCAGATCAAGGTAGGTAGGGAAAAAAAAAACACCCTGTAAGGAAGAATCCAAGAGAATAGCAGCATGTGCAAAGGCGGAGCAATGGCAGAGAACATGATGCGGTTGCTGAATTCTGGTCGGTAGTTTAGGAAAGATGCAACAAGTGCCAAAGGGTCAGTGGTATGGTTAGAGAGGGGATATCATCCTGATCCTAAGAAGACTTGTATGCTAGACTGAGGATTTTGCACTCTATTCTGATGATAGAGTACTATGACAGATATTATATATTATTACATATTATGCATTATATTCTAGAAGTTCCAGAACTTGGAAACAAAAGAGATAAGATGGGATGAAGGAGAACACAAAGAATGTTATGAGTTTTAAATTTTCTAATAAAAATGTCCAGACTTCATTGACTATGTCTTAGGGCTAGTGATGTTTTAGGAGAAAGTCCTACTGGTATCCATGGGAAATTTTCATACAGACAGATTAGAGGGTCATGTCTCTAGGTATGAAACCCATGAAGTGGGATCTTAAGCCAAAGTGTCCATATAAGCCAAGAGCAGGGCCTTTTCTGAGAAACAGCAGCTTCCTGCTAGATCCAGGCAAATTTCACAGTGCATGTCAGGCATCTAACAAGGAGGCCCTTCTGGCTCCTCTCAGTTGCTGACTCTGTTTTCAAGGGCCATTGATAAGCAGGAATAGCGTAACCACAGGAATGCCTTCTGATAACAGTAGAGTAGGCTGCTGCATTCCTGAGCCATAGCTGATGTCTCTCCATCTACTGCCAAGCTGTAGAAAAAGAGTCAAATGCGTCAAATCTAAAGACTGACCTATTTGGGTTGGCCACTCTTAGGGAAAGAGTTGTGGTGCATGCATATGAATGTGTATATGAAATGGCCAGGATAGGAGAGAGAGAGAGAGAGAGAGAGAGAAAGAGAAAGAGGAGACAGATCAGGAGCCAGACAGGCAGAGGCACAGATCCTTCCCTTAGGTAGAGGTGTGGCACTGCAGTGAATGCCCTGTCTCCCACCCTCCAGAAAATATCATTTGACTGGTTGGTCACCCCTGCATCAGAAGTGGAGTCTGTCGATGCTTGCCTTCTAGAACTTTGCCTCCAGCATTTGGAAAGAGTCATGGTAAAGCTGCTCACTAAGCACCTGGGCTCCTCCAAACTCTTTCCCACTGTTCCATCCTCCTCCTTGCCACTTCTCTGGAACCAAACTACCTATGGTTCCATGAGCATAGGCCTGCTTTGCACATGCCCTCCCCTATTCCTGGGGACTCCTTCCTTTTCTGCTTGGCAGAATTCTATTTATCTTTCAAACCAGCTCATCAGTCACTCTGTCCAAGAAAGAGATTCCCTCTTCCCCCAAAACAACATGTATATGATTGCATTTCCCTGATAGATATGCTGAACATTTTTTCATAGCTTGTTGGTAGTTTTTATATCATCTTTGGAGCAATGTCTATTCAAGTCCTTAGCCCTTTTTTGAATTGAACGGTTTCCTTTTTTTGTTGAGATGAAGAAGTTCTTTGTATATTCTGGATGTTAACTCATCATCAGATATACAACTTGCACATATTTTCTCCCATTCCATAGTCTGTGTATTCTGTGGGTTGATTGTGTCCTTTAATGCACAGAAGTCTTAATCTTGATATAGTCCCACTTGTCTGTTTTTGATTTTGTTGTCTGTGCTTTTAGAGACACATCCAAGAAAACATTGCCAAATGCGATATCACAAAACCCTTCTTGTGTGTTTTCTTGTAGAACTTTTACTGTTTCAGGTCTTACATTCAGGTATTCTATTCATTTTGAGTTAATTTTTATATATGGAATAAAGTAAGGATCCACATTCATTCTTTGATATGTGGATATCCAGTTTTCCTACCAACATTTGTTAAGGATACTGTTCTTTCCCACTGAGTGGGCTTGTCATATTCTTGTCATATATTATTTGACAATATACATGAGTGTTTATTTCTGGTGTTTATTCTATTCCATTGGTCTATATGTCTGTCTTTATGCCAGTACCATACTATTCTGATTACTATAGTTTGTAATATATTTTAAAACACAGTAAATTTGAGACTTCAAACTTTGTTCTTTTTCAACATTTTTTTTTTGACTATTTAGGGCCCCTTTGAGATTCCATATGGATTTTAAGATGGGTTTCTCTGTTTCTACCAAAAAAACAAATGTCATTGAATTAGGGATTGCATTTAATATATAGATCACCTTGGGAACTGTAAGACTGAAATGTGTCTTCCCCAAATTTGTGTATTATAGCCCTAACTCCCATTGTAACTGAACTTGGAGTTAAGGCCTTTAAAGAGGTCAAATCAGATCAGATCAGATCAGTCACTCAGTCGTGTCTGACTCTTTGTGACCCCATGAATTGCAGCATGCCAGGCCTCCCTGTCCATCACCAACTCCCGGAGTTCACTCACACTCACGACCATCGAGTCGGTGATGCAATCCAGCCATCTCATTCTCTGTCATCCCCTTCTCCTCTTGCCCCTAATCCCTCCCAGCATCAGAGTCTTTTCCAATGAGTCAACTCTTCACATGAGGTGGCCAAAGTACTGGAGTTTCAGCTTTAGCATTATTCCTTCCAAAGAAATCCCAGGGCTGATCTCCTTCAGAATGGACTGGTTGGATCTCCTTGCAGTCCAAGGGACTCTCAAGAGTCTTCTCCAACACCACAGTTCAAAAGCATCAATTCTTCGGTGCTCAGACTTCTTCACGGTCCAACTCTCACATCCATACATGACCACAGGAAAAACCATAGCCTTGACTAGACGAACCTTTGTTGGCAAAGTAATGTCTCTGCTTTTGAATATACTATCTAGGTTGGTCATAACTTTCCTTCCAAGGAGTAAGCATCTTTTAATTTCATGGCTGCAGTCACCATCTGTAGTGATTTTGGAGTCCAGAAAAATAATGTCTGACACTGTTTCCACTGTTTCCCCATCTATTTCCCATGAAGTGATGGGACCAGATGCCATGATCTTCATTTTCTGAATGTTGAGCTTTAAGCCCATTTTTTCACTCTCCACTTTCACTTTCTTCAAGAGGCTTTTGAGTTCCTCTTCACTTTCTGCCATAAGGGTGGTGTCATCTGCATATATGAGGTTATTGATATTTCTCCCGGCAATCTAGATTCTAGCTTGTGCTTTTCCAATCCAGCATTTCTCATGATGTACCCTCCATATAAGTTAAATAAACAGGGTGACAATATACAGCCTTGACAAACTCCTTTTCCTATTTGGAACCAGTCTGTTGTTCCATGTCCAGTTCTAACTGTTGCTTCCTGACCTGCATACAAATTTCTCAAGAGGCAGATCAGGTGGTCTGGTATTCCCATCTCTTTCAGAATTTTCCACAGTTTATTGTGATCCACACAGTCAAAGGATGGCATAGTCAATAAAGCAGAAATAGATGTTTTTCTGGAACTCTCTTGCTTTTTTGACGATTCAGTGGATGTTGGCAATTTGATCTCTGGTTCCTCTGCCTTTTCTAAAACCAGCTTGAACATCAGGAAGTTCATGGTTCACATATTGCTGAAGCCTGGCTTGGAGAATTTTGAGCATTACTTTACTAGCATGTGAGATGAGTGCAATTGTGCGGTAGTTTGAGCATTCTTTGGCATTGCCTTTCTTTGGGATTGGAATGAAAACTGACCTTTTCCAGTCCTGTGGCCACTGCTGAGTTTTTCCAAATTTGCTGGCATATTGAGTGCAGCACTTTCACAGCATCATCTTTCAGGATTTGGAATAGCTCAACTGGAATTCCATCACCTCCACTAGCTTTGTTCGTAGTGATGCTTTCTAAGGCCTGCTTGACTTCACATTCCAGGATGTCTGGCTCTAGGTCAGTGATCACACTATCGTGATTATCTGGGTCGTGAAGATCTTTTTTGTACAGTTCTTTGTGTATTTTTGCCATCTCTTCTTAATATCTTCTGCTTCTGTTAGGTCCATACCATTTCTGTCCTTTATCGAGACCATCTTTGCATGAAATGTTCCTTTGGTATCTCTAATTTTCTTGAAGAGATCTCTAGTCTTTCCCATTCTGTTGTTTTCCTCTATTTCTTTGCATTGATTGCTGAAGAAGGCTTTCTTATCTCTTCTTGCTATTCTTTGGAACTCTGCATTCAGATGCTTCTATCTTTCTTTTCTCCTTTGCTTTTCGGTTCTCTTCTTTTCACAGCTATTTGTAAGGCCTCCCCAGACAGCCATTTTGCTTTTTTGCATTTCTTTTCCATGGGAATGGTCTTGATCCCTGTCTCCTGTACATTGTCACGAACCTCAGTCCATAGTTCATCAGGCACTCTATCAGATCTAGTCCCTTAAATCTATTTCTCACTTCCACTGTATAGTCATAAGGGATTTGATTTAGGTCATACCTGAATGATCTAGTGGTTTCCCCTACTTTCTTCAATTTAAGTCTGAATTTGGCAATAAGGAGTTCATGATCTGAGCCATAGTCAGCTCCTGGTCTTGTTTTTGCTGGTTGTATAGAGCTTCTCCATCTTTGGCTGCAAAGAATATAATCAGTCTGATTTTGGTTTTGACCATCTGGTGATGTCCATGTGTAGAGTCTTCTCTTGTGTTGTTGGAAGAGGGTGTTTGCTATGACCAGTGCATTTTCTTGGCAAAACTCTATTAGTCTTTGCCCAGCTTCATTCCGTATTCCAAGGCCAAATTTGGCTGTTACTCCAGGTGTTTCTTGATTTCCTACTTTTGCATTCCAGTCCCCTATAATGAAAAGGACATCTTTTTTGGGTGTTAGTTCTAAAAGGTCTTGTAGGTCTTCATAGAACCATTCAACTTCAGCTTCTTCAGCATTACTGGTTGGGGCACAGACTTGGATTACTGTGGTATTGAATGGTTTGCCTTGGAAACGAACAGAGATCATTCTGTTGTTTTTGAGATTGCATCCAAGTACTGCATTTTGAACTCTTTTGTTGACCATGATGGCCACTCCATTTCTTCTGAGGGATTCCTGCCCGCAGTTGTAGATATAATGGTCACCTGAGTTAAATTCACCCCTTCCACTCCATTTCAGTTCGCTGATTCCTAGAATGTCGACATTCACTCTTGCCATCTCTTGTTTGACCACTTCCAGTTTGCCTTGATTCAGGGACCTGACATTCCAGGTTCCTATGCAATATTGCTGTTTACAGCATCGGACCTTGCTTCTATCACCAGTCCCATCCACAGCTGGGTATTCTTTTTGCTTTGGCTCCATCCCTTCATTCTTTCTGGAGTTATTTCTCCACTGATCTCCGGTAGCATATTGGGCACCTACTGACCTGGGGAGTTTCTCTTTCAGTATCCTATCTTTTGCCTTTTCATACTGTTCATGGGGTTCTCAAGGCAAGAATACTGAAGTGGTTTGCCATTCCCTTCTCCAGTGGACCACATTCTGTCAGATCTCCCACCATGACCTGCCCATCCTGGGTTGCCCCATGGGCATGGCTTAGTTTCATTGAGTTAGACAAGGCTGTGGTCCTATTGTGATTAGATTGACTAGTTTTCTGTGGGTATGGTTTCAGTGTGTTTGCCCTCTGATGCCCTCTTGCAACACCTACCATCTTACTTGGGTTTCTCTTACCTTGGGCGTAGGGTATCTCTTCATGGCAGCTCCAGCAAAGCGCAGCCATTGCTCCTTACCTTGGATGAGGGGTATCTCCTCACCACCACCCTTCCTGACCTTCAATGTGGGATAGCTCCTCTAGTCCCTCCTGCGCCCGTGCAGCAAAGGTTAAATGAGATGACAGTGGTGAAGTCCTACTCAGATATGACTAATGTCCTTTAAAGAAAGGATGTACACTCTAGGAAAAAGGCCATTTGAGGACACAGCAAGACGGTGGCCATCTGCAAGCCAAGGAGAGAGGCCTTGAGAAACCAAACCTGCTGACTTCCATCATCTTGGACTTCCAGCCTCCAAAACTGGGGGAAAATAAATTTTTGTTGTTTAAGTCGTATAGTCTGTTTTACTTTGTTATGGCAGCCCCACCAAACTGATACAAGTAGTATTGACATCTTGACAATGTTAAGTATTCTAGCCTGTAAACAAAGACTGTCTTTCTATTTGTTTGTGTCTTTATTTCTTTCAGCAATGCTTTGTAGTTTTTAGTGTACAGATCTTTTGTCTCTTTAGTTAAGTTTATTGCACAGTATTTTATTCTTTTTGATGCTATTATAAAAGATCTCATTTTATTAGTTTCCTTTTAGGGATTATTCATTGTTAGTATAAAGAAACACAATTGATTTGTGAGTGTTGATTTTGTATTCTGCAACTTTGCTGAATTTGTTTATTATTTCTAACAGGTTTTTAAAATAGAATCTTCAAGATTTTCTGTGTCTTAAATCTTGCCATCTGTGAAGAGATAATTTCATTTATTTCTTTCCAATATGGATACCTTTTGTTTCTTTTTTTCCCCATAAAAATTGCTCTGGAAAGGGCTTCCAGTACTGTGTTGAGTAGAAGTGGTGAGAGCAGACCTTATTTATGTTTTCACAAGTTTCTCTCTTGCTAGGCTGGATCAAGGGCTCTTAAGAGTAGGAATGAATCTTTTTTTATGCCTGTAGCTTCAGTGTCTGGCATTGACTAGTATATATTCCATGGATTTTCCTAGTGAAAATTAAAGAATGCATGGATTTTGGGAGAAAATAAGTTATTTTGAGACTGCCTCAGAAATGTCTTTATAGTGATTTTATGAATATAAATGTAGCAATTGGTTTAAAAAAATTCCATAAAATAAAGAGCTCTTAGTTCAAGTCACACAGGTGATCTAGGTTAACATCAATGGTGATGTCGTATTGACAGTAAGTATTCATCATATATTGTGATGAAAATGATGCATCACCTCCGTGATCTTTGGTCTTCCTCCTCCAAACCCCAGGCTAATCATGAGAAAAACCTTAGACAAATTCCAATTGAGGAACATTCTATAGAAGATCTGACTATTGCTCCTCAAAACTCTAAGTAATCATCAAAATCAAGGAAATTCTGAGAACCTATCACAGCCAAGAAATAAGGAGACATAGCAAAATATCATGACAACAACAACAGAAAGGATCCTGGAACAGAGAAAGGTGTTTGGGAAAACTGGGTAAATCTGCACAAAGTATAAGCTTTATACATAAATGTTGGTTCATTAGTTGTAAAAATTGTGTCATGCAAATGTAAGGTATTGATAATATGGGAAACTGACTGGAAGATCTATGGGTACTCTACTTTTTTTTACAACTTTCCTGTAATTCCTAAATTACTCTTAAAAAATCCATTAAAAGGGTACATCTCAGGTTAAGTGCTCTTACCTCAATAATAGTAAAAAAGAGGAGTTCAAGTAAGCTGTTGGAACACAAGAAGATCAGAAGGCTTGAAAAGAGAAGATTCTGAATGTAAAAAATTTGAATAATTAGCTGTAAGTTTATGTTTCTTCAAAGAAATATAGATTACTCTCATCATTCTCATAGGCTCTCTCCCATTCTCCTCCCCACCCCCCCCCACACACACACAACCATAGTTTGTCTACACAGAAGTGTGTGCAAGGAGCAAATGCTGTTGACATGCATGGATAGAAGCAACCGATTGAGGGAGAGAGCAGGGAGCAGAACAAAGGGTGACGTGAGATAAATATCATTAAGGTGCCAAAGCATCTTGCCTCCAACTGGAGTGAATAGTGACCTAGGTTAGGATACTGGCCTGATTTATTCTATTTCTTTTTATTAAATGAAAAATATATAAATTAATATTTGCATAAGATCTTTTGAAGTGGCACAGGGCAGGGAGACCTTTCCTTTGGCCTGGTTGATTGCACTATCATATAAGCTTGATTAAATCAGAGAGCTTCTTTCTAGTGTACTGCTATAATCCTAATACTTGGGACAATGTCTGGCATACAGCAGGCACTCAATAAAGGCTTACTCACAAGTGAATAGATAACAGGCATCTGTGTGACGCTGTGCTGATGACAAGAAGCTCCATGGTCATACTTGTGTCTCTTGAGAACTCTTGAACCCAGCTCTTTTTGAGTGCAGATGTCATGTTCTTTCAGGCCTGTCCTGTAGCTTTAATCCCTTTTCTTCCACATTTTTAAAATTTTTAAAATATTTTTAATTTGAGAATTATTGCTTTACAGTGTTGCATTGATTTCTGCCATACAACAATGTGAATCAGCCATAAGAATCCCTTTTGTGTCCTTAATGCTTTGTAAGTAACAGATAGCCTATAAGCTTTTGTTCAGTGAATGGCTTCTTTTCAAAATGTTATTTCTGAGCATTTAGTAGGTAATTTGTTTCAGCCTTTTTTCCTCACCCCCACAGCAAGTGTTTGTAGCTATAGTATTCTGAAATATTTCCTCATAATGATTGATGAACAAATGGTTTTGGTTAAAAGTGATGTGCTATGCTTAAGTCACTCAGTTGTGTCTGACTCTTTGTGACCCCATGGACTGTAGCTGGCCAGGCTCCTCTGTCCATGGGCATTCTCCAGGCAGGAACACTGGAGTGGGTTGCCATGCCTTCCTCCAGGAGACCTTCCCAAACAGGGATCAAACCTAGGTCTCCCACATTGCAGGCAGATTCTTTACTGTCTTAAGTGACCAAGGAAGCTCAAATGGTTGGTCAGTATAAATCAATTAGGCCAACCGAGTCTGCTTGAAGTGAAGTGTTAGTTGCTTAGTCATATCCAACTCTTTGTGACCCCGTGGACTGTAGCCTGCCGGATTCCCCTGTCCATGTATGATAGTTCAAATAAATGAATAGCTGCAGATGGAAATACACTCACATAGCTAAGAGCAGTAGTGAGCCTAGTTAACAATTTTGGCTACATGAGTATATTTCCATCTGAAGCTATTCATTACTTTGAACTGTCCTACTCACTCCACGCTTTATTATATATGAGTAAGTGAGTGAGTGAAGTCGCCCAGTCGTGTCTGACTCTTTGCGACCCCATGGACTGTAGCCTAACCAGGTTCTTCCGTCCATGGGATTTTCCAGATGAGAATACTGGAGTGGGTTGCCATTTCCTGGGACTTAGCATATTTATAAGTCCCTGGTGGCTTAGTTGGCAAAGAATCTACCTGTAATGCAAGAGATTGAGGTTAAGTCCCTGGGTTGGGAAGATTCCCTGGAGAAGGGAATAACAACCCACTCTGGTATTCTTGCCTGGAGAATTCCATGGACATAGGAGCCTGATGGGCTACAGTCCATGAGGTTACAAAGAGTTGGACATGACTAAGCGACTTTCACTTGTATATGAGCCTGTATATAATAGGTGCTTCCCTATGGCTCAGATGGTAAAGAATGTGCTCACAATGCAAGAGATCTGGGTTTGATCCTTGGGTCAGGAAGATGCCCTGGAGAAGGGAATAGCAAACCACTCCAATATTCTTGCCTGGGAAATCCTATGGCAGAAGAGCTTGGAAGGCCACAGTCCATGAAGTCACAAAGAGTCAGACATGACTGAGTAACTGACACTTTCTTTCACTTTGTATATAATATGTATGTCTAAAATATACATATGTGTGTGCTTATACATATATACATACATACATATATATACACACATGCATATATATACATACACACATACATGTGTGTATATACATGTATATGCACACACACACACGGGCTTCCCTGGTGGCTCAGATGGTAAAGAATCACATGCATATCTATGTGTATATACATAAATTTATTTATATATATATATATGATATATAAATAAACTAGGTTTTAATCCCTGGAAAGAAGATCCTCTGGAGGAGGGCAGAGCAACGCACTCCATTATTCTTGCCTGCAGAATTCCATGGACAGAGGAGCCTTTCATGCTACAGTCCATAGGGTCGCAGAGAGTCGGACATGACTGAGCTACTAACACTTGCATGTCTCACTTTATTGGACCAGTGGGCTGTCATTCCTTCAGGAGATTATAAGATTGTAAATTGATTTTGTTTTGGTTTTGTGTGGATGTGTGCTAAAGCTCAAGGAATGAGCTTTAGCACGTATAAAGACAATAGACAGAGCTGCTGTAAAGTCTACATTCTTGGTCTGAAAGATGGGCCTGGGGCCACTTTGAGAAAGGGAAAGAGCTAGTAGGGGGCAGAACAGATTTTAGCAGGGACTCCAGTCTCCTGAGACAGAACACTTGCCAGTGGCTCTGGTTCCCCAGATACTGTGGCTCTGGAAACAAGGCATGCCGTTGCCTGGGACTTGGCTGTTTCCATAGAGGGCGTCAGGAACCGGTTGTGTCAGGGTGCCTGAGGCGGGGGTGGGAACACAGGAACATGAGCAGACATGTTCCAAGTACTCAGAAGAAACCATCATGAGATACTTAGGAATAACTGGAGGTAGGGTGAGGGCGTGCTAAGTCCCACAGTTATGAAGATGGGGGCATAGAGCTGCTGTGATTTGGATGGTAATGTGACTAAGACTTCATATAGGAAGGATGCCCGGAAGTATTCAGTTTACAGGGATAGCAACCAAACCGTGGTTAGTATATACAAAATTGAATATGGAAATAAATAAGGAAATGGCTAAGTAGGAAAGCAACAAACAGCAGGCTCCTTTGACACAAGGAGAAGAAATTCTTGTGGAGTAAGAAGTTAGGCATTGCCGTGGCTGGTTTCGGCTTACTGAAATTTAAAGGGATGGGTGTGAAGCTTGTCCCTTCATTTTCTTGTTTCGTAGCTGATAACCAGCATTAGCAAGACTGTTTTGTCATAGATTTCAGTTCTAAGGAAACAGCAACCACCATTATTTTAAAATAGTGATGGTTTCTTGTGGTTAGGAGTACAAGCAAATTGTGGATGGCTCTGTTACCCTTCTTTTTCAAGTGGACATGGAGAAAAGTTGTCTTGAATTTGTTTTCTTCCAAGACCTTACAAACCAAGCACCGGGACTGGCTGGTGGTCACTTACAGCCCAGGCCACGAAGTTTGAGAAAAGAAGCTTTAGTGAGAGGCATAGGACCGCAAGGAAAAACAAAACAGACATTTAGTACATTTCAAGAATTATTTCTCATTATTTTGAAATCCTCTTTGAATGCAAAGTATGATAGATGAACTGAGCTTTAGGGAAGTGAAGTAGTCTTCAACTTAGAGCTTTATAAAGCCTCAATTTTTGCAGTGAAAATTTTAGACACTTTAAGCAAACTGACTCACTTATCACTAAGCTAAAAGTAACAAGTTTAATAATTTTCTGATTATTTCTGAAGTCTTTGTTCTGATAAAATATTTCATTCGTGGCTTCCAATGACTTTTTCCCTTCTCCGCTGAAGTGTTTCAAAATAAAGATCTTTGTCACATCTTTATGTAGTTCCCATCGCTTTACACGTAGAGTAGGAGCTTGGGGTATGCGTCTGCCCATCATCATAGGTCTGTTTGCATGTGGTAGGAACTCTGTAACTGAGGAAGTAGCAGTGCTTGCCTCATAGACGGCAAAATTCTGTTGCAGTTTTCTCTTTTCTTTTCAATGTTTGATGTCTATGTACCTTTGAAATACAGTAATTGAATTTTATTAGTGGAAATACTAGGATACAGACAACAAACTTTGGAATCGCTTAAATTTAGCTAACTAAGTCACAAGTAATTGCCTTGAAAATCAAGAATACTTTTTCTGTCACTCAACTTCTAGAATAGGTAAAGCAGCCTCCATAAGATTTTGTATTTTTAATTCCAGGAATGTAAAGAGACTAAAATAGAAGCAGCAGTAACCATGGAGCACATCTTTTAGTACTTAACTAAGGGAAGTTGGATACTATTTTGAAGAAAAAAAAAAAACTGCATCAAAAGTGTTTAAAAAAAAAAGTGCCCATTGGCATTGTTGTATGGTCCTTGACTTGTTATCTCAGCTCTCCTGCTCACAGTGCATTGACAAGGAAATGTTTTTCCAGATTTCTATATCACTCTCAAAATAGTCCTGGAAACAAGTTAATCATGATTTTGGGATAAAACTGAAATTCGTTTTACTCTTGAGGACCAGGAGAGAACAGATGAAACCCAGAAAGTGTAATGTGCTTCCTTTATGGCTGGGAGTCCAATACCGAGCCAATCGTGTTTTGGCATCTGATATTAAACTCTATTGTTCCTATTTGTAATACTGTTTTCTCTCCTATACTGCCTCTGTGCCTTGAATAAATGAGGGCTCTCACAGCTGAACTGATTACTATGGTTACAGGCAATCTGTGTTACATCTCCTGGAAGTGAAAAAAAAGAGGGTAGTTTAAGGTAAACATTACCCTTCTTTTATGGAGAACAGTTCTTTTGGGACTGCACCCCCGACTCAGGCTCCCACTGAAAACTCCAGAGGGATGTTTGAAGGTCCAGGCTTTAGTCTACCCTCATGCCCCACTCACAGATGCACACCCCTGATGCCCCCTGTTATTTTTGCCAGACGACCGGTAGCTTGATTTCTGGTGTTTGGACGTTGGGAGCAGGTTTAGAGTTACTGATAGAAAGAAATCTGTGCGTCCCATAAAGTTATATTTATTATTATAACATGTTTGGTAAGCACTGGTATTGTCATTGGCGCCAGACAAGTGAGCCCTAAGACTTCGATGTTGCAATAGCTTGCAGTAACGGCAGCGGTGCTGACAGAAGGCATGCCTTTCTCCCCAGACCCAAGGGGCGATGGGTCTTCAGGCTTTACTGGGTGAAGGGCTGGTCTGCAGTCAGGTTTATTTAGTTGAGTCCATCTCCCTAGCATCGATTGAGCCCACTGTTTGCCAAGCGCTCTCCTAGGTTCTGGAAATACAAAGATGAATTGGTCTCTGCCCTCTTGGGGAGTTGAATCAGATAATCAGTATCTTTCCAAGGATGAGAGACTTAACCTATGAAATAAGACTCCTTTAGACATTTTATTTAGATTTTCCAAAGAATTTGACTGTGGCTGAGATTTTATTTTTTGTTAAGAGAAAGGATTCAGGTGTGAGAAATGATGACTGTTTCTAGATGTTTCAGTGATTTAGAGGCTGGAACTAGAATCTTATTTCTTTCTCTATATGTTTTTCTATATATTTTAAACTGTACCTCATGTGTCCTTGTGTCTTCTTTTAGTTCGTTTTTCCCTTATGTTCTTCTTTTATCCTCATGACAATGTATTTGTAGATGATTTTTTAACCACCTATTTCTCTGCCCCTTATTTTAAGATAATTCCCTTGGTAATTACAACTCTGTTGAACCTGGAATTGAAACAGGGAAGTTAATGTTGTAATTCATTACTAGTGTGTTCATGCTTTTCTTTGCATAAGAAAGATATTCACAGCATGAACTAAGCTGACTGGTTCACTCTCTGAAGAGGTTTTTTTTTTCTTGGTTACAAATCCAGCTTTTGAACAAAGGTTGCTATTTTGTACAAAGCACATTTTAAACCTGATTTTGTTGTTGTGCAGGAAGCGATCCAAAGAAAGCTCAGGGTTTTAGGTAAACTGGTCAGTACCAGATCTTGACGGAGATGTATTCGTTCTCTTTCTGTTGTTTTAGAGTGGTTTGGTCAGACCTGCAGCAATATGTCAATCTCCAGGCTGGAACATGGGCAGGAAACCTTGCTGTCCTGACAGTAAAGGAAGAGAAGCCATTGAGAACTGTACACATATTCCAACAATTCAGCTTCCATTTCAGAACTCAGAGATTAAAAAAAAAAAAGAACTAGGAGAATTTTAATACGATGTAGTGTTCTCAACATTCATGCCAGTTGCTTTCCTTTGCCCTGGTGGGATAGTTTTTATTTTGTCCAAAATAACACATTGTTCAATATTGAGACTGCTCAGATAGGTTTGCCTCTTTGGTGTCAGAAGGGTCCTTCTGCCTTTCTGCCTTTTCAGTTCATCCTGATATTATACAGGTTACTTTACTTTCTGGAAGGATGTAAAAAGTGTAAGTGCTGTGCAAAATTGGCCTGCTCTTTTTCATTCTTTCTTTCTTTTTTTTGCCATTTTAGGTTGCGGTGACTGGGCTCCTCTGTTTGCTTGTGACAGTAATACACCTACTAACTTAGAAATGGACATGAGCCAGAGTATGAAGGGGGTGGACCCATTCATGGAAGGGAGAAAAATCTGAATTGTGAGAGTTTTGGCTGAATTATTAAAAGTGCATTCTTTTTGCAAAACCACTTTGGATTGCAATATTTATAGCTGTAACATGTTACTATGTTAGTCTCCTTACTCACTGAGGATAATTATTGTGAAAGGTGTTAATCAACTTCAGAAAGGGAAATACTAGAAGCCTAGTAGGCCTCTCAGGGTTTTATGAAGCAGGTAGTTGTGCCTTTGAGACCCCACCTTCACACACACACACATACACATACACACATACTGTTCTATCAAGCCTCTCTGAAGCAACCCTGTATGAAATTTATTCCTGGCAGGCCACAGGAACAGGAAATAACTGTCAGGGTTTCACCTCCAAGGAAGCTTTAAAGAGATGTTCAGCTTCCTTGGAAAACATTCTCAGAGAGTTTAATGGAAATGATAGAAGATTAGGCATGATGACTTTGTTGGTATTGAGACATTTCATGTAGAATGAATAATAATGTAGCATTTAACAAGCACCAAACAAAGAAGACTCTTGAGAGTCCCTTGGACTGCAAGGAGCCATTCTGAAGGGGATCAGCCCTGGGATTTCTTTGGAAGGAATGATGCTAAAGCTTAAACTCCAGTACTCTGGCCACCTCATGCGAAGAGTTGACTCATTGGAAAAGACTCAGATGCTGGGAGGGATTGTGGACAGGAGGAGAAGGGGACGACAGAGGATGAGATGGCTGATGGCATCACTGACTCGATGGACATGAGTCTGAGTGAACTCCGGGAGTTGGTGATGGATGGGGAGGCCTGGCATACTGCGATTCATGGGGTCGCAGAGAGTCGGACATGACTGAGCGACTGAACTGAACTGAAACAACAATACAAGAGTAATATATATTTAGTTGTTACCCATAGTACAGCTTCCAAAATGGACTCTTGAGCTGTGTCCTACATATTTTTTAAAATTAAAATAGAAATAGTGCATCTCTTCATCCTTATTTCATTGCTCAGGCCAAGAGGACTTAGATGCCTTTTCCGAATATGGAGTTCTTTCCAACACTCTGACGAACAATTTGAGGGAGATTATGGGTTTGGTGTGCTGGCTGGGCAACCAGCTGCATCCTCTACGGGTTCTCTTAAATAGTTTGTTTTTCTTCAGAGTTTTTATTTCTGACTCTCAATTTGTAATGTGGACATTGGCTAGGTACCCCAAGATTCAGAGTAGGTAGCTGAAATACTCCCAAACAGGTAAACATGAAAAGAAGTCTGAGTTGTTTTGTTTATTGGTTGGAAAGGGAATTGTTTTATGTTTTCCACCAAACATCTCTCCACCCTCATTCACCTGCCTCAGAGTAACTGTGAAGAGTGACATGTAATAGAGTGACATGCTCCCCATGCATTGAAATTTTTGTCTTTAAACTTAACAAAATGTTACTGCAAACTAGGCTTTTTCTTCCTCATCCTGTATATTTACTCTTTCTTTATTCTTTGCTTTCTGGCCTCCCTTACCTCTGTAATCCTTTACCTCTGTAAGAGGATGACATGGTTGGATGGTATCACCAACTCAATGGACGTAACTTGAGCAAACTCCAGGAGACAGTGAGGGACAGGGAAGCCTGGCATGCTGCAGTCCGCAGGGTCTCAAAGAGTCAGACACCACTTAGCGACTGAACAACAATAACAGCCTCTGCAGTCATTTATAAAACCAGAATCCCATTTAATTATTAACAGTGTCATTTTGACAAAAGTACAGAGCCCTATATTTTAGGCAGCTATTCTTAAGCTATTTTTAAGAGCTGAGTCTCCAAGAAATTACATTCATAGAAGAAACATGGTGCTGTTAAATGATACTTAGACTCCAGTCCATAGGTATAAATTCTAGAATTACTTCCAATGGGTGTCTGACAAGATGGTAAACTTTCCCAGGCCTCCATTTTCTCATTGTGACAGATAAGAATGTTATAATAGATGTTTATCCATTTTTAAGACCCTAATATTCTATGGTTTGGGAATTTATCATCCATCAGTTCAGTTCAGTCGCTCAGTCATGTCCGACTCTTTGCGACCCCATGAATCGCAGCACACCAGGCCTCCCTGTCCATCACCAACTCCCGGAGTTCACTCAAACTCATGTCCATCGAGTCGGTGATGCCGTCAGCCATCTCATCCTCTGTCGTCCCCTTCTCCTCCTGCCCTCAATACCTCCCAGCATCAGAGTCTTTTTCCAATGAGTCAACTCTTCACATAAGGTGGCCAAAGTACTGGAGTTTCAGCTTTAGCATCAGTCCTTCCAATGAACACCCAGGACTGATCTCCTTTAGAATGGACTGGTTGGATCTCTTTGCAGTCCAAGGGACTCTCAAGAGTCTTCTCCAACACCACAGTTCAAAAGCATCAATTCTTAGGCGCTCAGCTTTCTTTACAGCCCAACTCTCACATCCATACATGACCACAGGAAAAACCATAGCCTTGACTAGACGGACCTTTGTTGGCAAAGTAGTGTCTCTGCTTTTGAATATGCTATCTAGGTTGGTCATAACTTTCCTTCCAAGGAGTAAGCGTCTTTTAATTTCATGGCTGCAATCGCCATCTGCAGTGATTTTGGAGCCCAAAAAAATAAAGTCTGACACTGTTTCCACAGTTTCCCCATCTATTTCCCATGAAGTGATGGGACCAGATGCCATGATCTTACTTTTCTGAATGTTGAGCTTTAAGGCAACCTTTCACTCTCCTCTTTCACTTTCATCAAGAGGCTTTTGAGTTCCTCTTCACTTTCTGCCATAAGGGTGGTGTCATCTGCATATCTCAGGTTATTGGTATTTCTCCTGGCAATCTTGATTCCAGCTTGTGCTTCTTCCAGCCCAGTGTTTCTCATGATGTGCTTTGCATATAAGTTAAATAAGCAGGGTGACAATATACAGCCTTGATGTACTCCTTTTCCTATTTGGAACCAGTCTGTTGTTCCATGTCCAGTTCTAACTGTTGCTTCCTGACCTGCATATAGATTTTTCAAGAGGCAGGTCAGGTGGTCTGGTATGCCCATTTCTTGAAGAATTTTCCACAGTTTATTGTGATCCACACAGTCAAAGGCTTTGGCATAGTCAATAAAGCAGAAATAGATGCTTTTTGGGAACTCGCTTGCTTTTTCCATGATCCATCAGATGTTGGCAATTTGATCTCTGGCTCCTCTGCCTTTTCTGAAACCATCTTGAACATCTGGAATTTCACAGTTCACATATTGCTGAAGTGCTAACTTTATATTAACTAAGATATTAGAGGGGCTTCCCTGGTAGCTCAGCTGGTAAGAATCTACCTGAAATGCAGGAGACCCTGGTTTGATTCCTGGGTTGTGAAGATACCCTGGAGAAGGAAATGGCTACCCACTCCAATATTCTTGGGCTTCCCTGGTAGCTCAGATGGTAAAGAATCTGCCTGCAATGCAGGAGACCTGGGTTTGATCCCTGGGTTGGGAAGATCCCCTGGAGGAGCGCATGGCAACCCACTGTAGTATTCCTGCCTGGAGAATCCACATGGACAGAGGAGCCTGGTGGGCTACCGTCCATGAGATTGCAGAGAGTCAGACACGACTGAGAGATGGAACTGAACTCTTAGGCTTAGTGCAGGTGCAGGAATCTTTAGCTGTGGCCCGTGGGATCTAGTTCCCTGACCAAGGACCAGACTCTGGCCTGTTGGATTGGAAGCATGGAGTCTTAACCGCTGGGCCACTAGCAAAGTCCCATTATAAACTTTTTTAAAAGAAAAAAATAAGAGGTATAATTATTAAAAGAGGATATTACTAAAAGAACTCTCAAAGGATGATAGTAAGATAAATTTTCTGTATTTTCTAGAATAAAATCCCGTGAGTGATTACAATATTGGGGGAAAAGTCTGATTTAGTTAAAAGTTCATAGTCCTATTCAAAAGTGTTGATTTAGAACCTACTGTATTCCAGAAACTCTGGCAGTTGCTTTATTTTTCATCTAGTTTAATCCCCACAGTGATACCATAAAAAATATTATTTTCTTTTCAGATGATGAAAGCAAGCCTCAGTAAGCTAGAGCTTCCTTGCCCAAGAATTTAAGTCTCCTGGCTCCACATTTCAAGGAAAAAAGCATCATCTGAATCCTGTTTTCCCCTAGTAATTAAATTATTCAGTTCTCACAGTCACTAATAGTATGCTAACCAAGTGTTGTCTATGGGAACATTTACATTAAAAAGACAAATGATTTGGAAGTAATGTATCAAAACAGCCAGCTCATGCATTGCAATTACATAATTTGTATATAAATGGATTTGCTTAGGTAAGCATTCTCCTTATGGGTTTGCCCTGCCATAGTAATTTGCTTAGCTAGCCCTTTTTTCAGGAGATAGCTCAAAGGTAAACATCAACCCATGTCTCAGCAATTATCTAATTAATGAAGTCCCTATCAATTTAGATTTATCTTCTTGCCATTATGTGAATATACTATAATTATTATAGTTTGATGTAGTTATACTAGAAGAGATCAGTTTGTCTTGGGTTTTGAAGGTTGTGTAACACTACGTCTGTGTCTTGGAAAGTGGTAAACATTATGGAAAACACATTTGCTCATTTTTCGTGGTTCAAAATAAGATAGCACTTTTGGTGTTAAACTGTTTACATCAAAAAGTTAATAAAGCTTTACAATTTTTAATATCCTTTAACACTCAGAGAAAAGAATTAAGCAATCAATGCTGAAGTTCCTGTTTTAATATCCGAAAGAACGGACCTCAGATTGGTTGAAAAGCAAGCCACACTTTTTGCCTCGCTTTAAACCTGTTTGATTGATTAATGAAATCTTTTCAAAGAGAGGAAGGTCTTGCTGTGTAGTTCCTCTGGACCATGCCTGGAGGAAGTAAAGCTTAGAGGGAGTGGTTTCTTTGGAAGAAAGATGAGGCTTTTATTAGCACTGTGTCTACAGTTCAACATCTTCTTGCTTGCAGGAACCCACGTGCTGGGAAGGCGTGGATGGGGACATGCAGTGTCATAGGCTCAGTGTCCAGTGAGACGGGAATGGTCCTTTCCCCTTCATCCTCATGCAGAGAGGCATGGACCAAAACCATGATGCATAGATCAAGCTGCAATTTAAAAAGCTAAACAGATACCCAATTAAGCATGAGTTAATGGGACCAAATTCATGTTCATTGACACACTGTAATTGTAGCTAATTTCTATGCCAGTGAGAACACTGATCTCAAGCAAATTCTAGCCACTGAAGAAGATCAGGTCTGCTCTTATTCTGGATTGAAATGAAACATATCCATCTAAAAACCCAGCTAAGGGGCTTACCTTTCCATGTTCTCAAATCTCTCTCTGATACCTCACGGAGTGTCTTCTTCATAAAAGTTTGATGTTCTACACATACATTTCTCTATCCCCAAAGACTGCAGGAAAGAAAAAAGAACCAAGACATAGGTTACTTTCATTGAAACCTTGACGGGAAAGATGAGAAGGTATACTACTCTTTCAGGTTATTTCAAAGGAATAAAAAGAAAGGAAGAAAACAAAAATACATACCTTTAGGTCAAGTCATTCTCCATTATCCTGTATAAATCTCTGATTATGACCTTGCTGATCTATCCTATTCACCAGGAAACACCTGCCTCTCCAGTTGGCCCTTTGTTGGTTAATGAGTGCGTCAAGGGGAAATCGCATTTCCTCAGTGTTAGATGTTTCTTTGTTAAGAGCTGTATCACATTCAGGCATTTTTCTTTCCTTTCTTTGATGGATGAAAAATGCAGGATGATGAGAAAGCCCTGATTGACATCACCAGATTACCTTTGAATTATAATGCATTCCATTCAGATCACTAAGGCTTGAATATGCCTTAGGCTCAGAGACCTAATTGGAGTTTTCTTTTGCAGTTCCATTTTCCTCTGAAGGGTTACAGAATTACAGCTAATAGGTGTAGAAAGGGTATTCCAGAACATTATATTTAATTTGGTGGGATTGTCCATTTTGTAATATCCGTGTCTCTCAGTCCCTTTATGCACTTCCTGTGTTGATGCTTCAATTGCCTTCCTTTTTTAAGGTGCATAATTCCATTATCAAATATGCTTTCTTTCCCCTGTAATGTCTTTTCCATTGGAATTGTAGGAAATTGTTCTCATTTTGGTTTTTAAAATAAATAATCAGTGACTTTTTGGTAATAATACTTACGATTACCTTTTGAAATGTAGTAAAATTTTGAAAGTGGTTCCCCGCCAAAATTCTTAAGACCATGGGAATAAAGGTTTATAACCAGTAGGTTCCTTTTCATGCCTTTATTTCCCCAACTTTCAGTTAACATTTGAAGTTTCCCTGCTTATATTTGGTAAACAGGTTGCTCATAGCTTGACCCTTCCTGTTCTCCCTCTACTCTAGGTTCTGTTATCATGTTTCCACACCCAGAAATCAGAAATTGTTCTGATGTGAAGCAGTAACTTGCAGAAATTCCAAGGGGATGAAAAGCCCAAGTGAGAATTAGTGTATCTAGGTCAATACAATGTAACAAATAGTTTTTAAAAATGAGGCAAAAATATTTTCCACAAAAACAAATTGAGGCAAAATGTCAGAGGGGTCAAAATAGAACATTCATGACTTGGCCTGGAAAACACAAAGAAGACCTAAGGAGTGAATCTTGGACCTAAACTCCTTTGACCAAGATTTAAGCAGTCAGGAGACCTAAACTGCTTGAACCCTGGTTAACTGATTAATTCTTAACCCTGCTGAGTACTGGTGAAAGCAGTCAAAATGATGGACCTGAGCCCTGAACTCATGGAACTTACAGTCTACTGGGGGAACATAGTATTATTCAATAATTACAGTTACTTACATTCAAGTGCAAACAGGGCCACAAAGGAAATGAGTGGCTTTTACATTTTTCAATCATTGAAAAAGTTAAGAAGAATGTTCTGTGACATGTAAAAATTATATAAAATTCCAAGTTTCATTTAAAAACTTCATTTAAGTGTAGTTACTTTACAGCGTCGTGTTAGTTTCTACTGTGCAGCAAAGTGAATCAGCTGTACCTATACATATATCCCCTCTTTTTTGGATTTCCTTCCCATTTAGGTCACCGCAGAGCATTGAGTTGAGTTCCCTGTGCTATACAGTAGCTTCTCGTTAGTTTTCTATTTTATACATTTATCAATAGTGTACATGTCAATCCCAATATCCCAACTCATCTCACCCTCCCCTTACCCCCTTAGTATCCATATGTTTGTTCTCTGTATCTTTGTCTCTATTTCAGTGTCCATAATTATAGTTTTATTGGCACACAGTCACGCTAACTTGCTTGTGTATTGTCTAGGGCTACTTTTTCACTACAATCACAGAGTTGAATAGTTGTGACTGAGCCCATACTGAACACAAAGCCTAAGATATTTACTATCTGACCTTTTACAGAAAAGCTTTATAGACCCTTGTTCTGAGGGAATGAGTTTTAAAGTTTATTTTGTTCCCTTGGTAAAGGAAAGTATTGGTTGTAGCACTTATAAAAAGAGTACTTAGAAGTTGTAGACCTTCTTTCTGTAGAAATTGCAATTATTTCTGGGACTGAATAAATGGAAATACAAGAAAATCAAGGGAGTTTTACAGAGAAAACTTTTTTTTTTTTTTCAGAAGAGAAGCCAAGACTGTGTGTGTATTATTTTAATGAATTTTCTGTTTTTCTCCTAAACTATTCCTTTCTAGCTCATAATATATTTATATATATTTGATTGAGAATAATTTTGACTTTTTTTCTCACTTACCAGGTTCAAATTACAGGAAATGAAATTGGTTGGCAGCTGGTGTATATTACAGTTTCACTGAATCATTATTTTATTTAAATAAGAACCTGTTTATGCTGTGTGTTGATTTTAATTTAATGAAGGGAAACTATGAGAAACTGGAGAAAATGATGGAAAAGTGAAGAGTAAGATGATGAAGACATGGGTTTTGGAGTCGTGGGATTAAGGAACTACAAGCACGTTGTTTAACCTCTTTTAACTTTAGTTCCATTACTCTACAACCAGTATATCAGTACCTCTTTTATACTGTTATGAGGATTAGGTTAGATTATACATCCAAAATGTTTGACATAGTGCCTAATCAGATCAGATCAGATCAGTCGCTCAGTCGTGTCCGACTCTTTGCGGCCCCATGAATCGCAGCATGCCAGGCCTCCCTGTCCATCACCAACTCTTAAATGTGTAATTTTTTATTACTATTATTATTATTTTTAAGCTTCTTGAAGTAAGGAACGCGTTCTATTTGTCTTTAAGTTACTATGGGCTGTCATATAGTAGGGGCTCACATTTATTTGGTAAATATATAAGATGTAGATATCCTCACATTTCAAAACTTCTATAAAACAATTTTTTTTTCTTTTAAAAATACTAGTATTTGAATTCTAAGAAACAGGAGTAATATTACTTTAGTTCATGGCAATATTTGTGGAGAAATAATATATTAGAGGGGTCATATGTTAAAATAATACATTAAAGAGGTTAGAGAAAATGTAAAAAGTGAGTTAAAATCCACATTACAGTCAAATAAATACAGAATTAATGCTTAGACAAGTCAAATCAGTGATGCAGAGAAAAATTGTGAGAGGCCCCCTGGTGCATGTTTTTATGCAAAGAAATGAGAATGGTGAGGTCAAGATAATAAACATAAAAGCACATCTGCAAATGGATAATCCCTGAAGTAGAGAACAAAACAAATGGAAATGAAACACTAATCAAAGATGTACTGGAAGAAAATTTTTCTGAACTGAAGAAATACTGTTTAGCTTGCTTTTTTCTGTTTCTCGATTCTTTATATAGCAATCATATCTTTGCATACCTTTGTACAATTAAACAAAATTCCTGGGGCTTCATGTGGATTATTAGTAATGCAGGAAGAGGAGAACATTTATAATTTTGGAATAGTCAAGATGTTTTTAAATCTTATTTGTGTAAAAGCCAAGCAACGTTTAAACACAGATGTCTAAAACCTCATCTAGGTTGATTTACAAATTTGAACTAAAGTACTAGATAATGCATTGATTTATTAAACATTGTGATAAAAGTTTGTGTCCCATAAAGGAACCTAAAATATTAGCCATGGAGGTGATCAGTTGTTTAGGCTTAGTGAAGTGAAAGAAGCTTAGTCGTGTCTGACTCTTTGTGACCCTATGGACTGTCCATGGAATTCTCCAGGCCAGAATACTGGAGTGGGCAGCCTCTCCCTTCTCCAGGGGATCTTCCCAACCCAGGGATCGAACCCAGGTCTCCCACATTGCAGGCAGATTCTTTACCAACTGAGCTATGAGGGAAGCCCTATTTAGACTTAATAACATATATAAGTTCAATAATGTATATATTTATTAGCACTCTTTCTGGCTTGGGAAAGAGTAGACTATAAGTGTAAATAACATCAAATTCTTGTTACCAAAGAAACTGGTAACCTGGTTGAAGGGGAAAAATATATGCAGAAAAAATAAAGAAATGGACAAAGAAAAGATCATTAAAAGTATAAAACATGGTTTGACTAAGGAATCAAGAAGCTTCAAGTTTTCATATTAGACCATTGGTTATATAAAAGGGGCAATTTCAAAGCATGTGTCAGAATTATGATTGATTTGAAATCAGGTTCTGAATGTTGGAAATCACTTTCCTAGAGCTGTTTTAAGCATCATCACGGTGGCACAAGTTGTTTTTGGATCTTTTTACCTCTTTCGAAATGGAGCCATTTGATCTGCTTCTCCTCTCACATTCTACCTCTCTGGGCCTGCTCTTCCTCCTCTTCCTTCTTATCATAATAAGAGCTGTCATTTGTTAGACATTTTAAAAGTAACAGTTAATATTTGCACATGATGTAGTCTGTGCCAGATACTGTCTCAGTGTATTACTTAGTAATCAACATGCATTATTCAGCAAACTTCCTAACGCATTTATGAGGTAGATACTATCTTTATTCCCATTTTACAGATAGGGGGCCTGAAGCAAAGGGAATTTGAGTAGTTTGTCCAAGGTTACAACTTTTAAATGTCAGGGCTGGGATTTGAATCCGTGATCTATCCTCAACTCTGGGTGCTCTTAATTGCTATGCTACAACCGATTGTGACAAAACCCTACAGTTGGTGTTATAATTATTTTCAAAAGGTCTGCAAGAACCTTCCAGGACATTATTATCTTCATTTTCATATGATACAACTGAAGATTAATTAACTCTTCCAAAGTCACAGATAGGGCTCAAACCCAGGTTTGAATGAAAACAGATACCTGTTTTCATTACACAGTACTATCTCTTATGGGCTTTCCAGGTGGCACTAGCGGTTAAGAACCTCACCTGCCATTGCGGGAGACTCAGGAGTCTTGGGTTCAATCCCTGGGTCAGGAAGATCCTCTGAAGGAGGGCATGGCAACCCACTCCAGTCTTCTTGCCTAGAGAGTCCCTTGGACAGAGGAGCCTGATGGGCTACAGTCCTTAGGGTTGCAAAGAGTCGGACATGACTGAAGACACTTAGCACGCACATACTGTCTCTTATGGAATTTTAGATAAGATATCCTCTAAGAAAAATTTTCAGTCTGAACCAAAAAAAATTCATATACTATGAATATGTAATACATTTTAGATAGATGATTTTACTTTTAGAAGGTCTGTTTTTAAACAGATTTCAAAAGTAGATTTTTAGGGGGATAGGAATACATCTAAATGCTTAGTCACAAAGCCTTTTATTTATAAATACAGGAATGGAAAAGTTACATATTGCTTAGTTTTCTCTCAGAGATATTGAGGACAATAAAAAAGTCATCTCAATAAAAGCATGCTAAACTTATAATCTATAGCAATTTTAGAGCAAATTAACTTAGATTTCTTATGATTATACTCTGTTACCAGGTATTAGAATGACATACACAAATATAGGAAATTAGCATTTACATCACTATATCAAGTCTAACAAATTCATTTATTGCTAAATGTGTTTTCCAGGAAGAATACAGAGTTGGATCAAAAAGATTATTGGACCACTGTTCTTGAATGTGGTTTAGATGGTATGTAGAAAAAGCCTTCATGTAGACTTAAAGCTAATGACCTAGTAAGGTATGTGCTTTGAGTTTTCCCAGAGACATGAAATATTTTTAAGCTGTCTCTATTCTCATTTGGATGCTTCTTATATCACAGACTACCAGTTTGTCTGAGAGCTGCAGCAGCTGCTGCTAAGTCACTTCAGGCATGTCCGACTCTGTGCAACCCCATAGATGGAAGCCCACCAGGCTCCTCTGTCCCTGGGGTTCTCCAGGCAAGAACACTGGAGTGGGTTGCCATTTCCTTCTCTAATGCATAGAAGTGAAAAGTGAAAATGAAGTCGCTCAGTCATGTCAGACTCTTCGCGACCCCATGGACTGCAGCCTACCAGGCTCCTCCGTCCATGGGATTTTCCAGGCAAGAGTACTGGAGTGGGGTGCCATTGCCTTCTCTGGTATGAGAACTAGCTGGCACTAAAATATCTGTGGCAAGCTGGGTGAAGCCAACTGGTCTACCATATATAATCATCTTCTAGCTTCACATTTCTTGTCATCATTTTTATGACTGATCTATCTTATAAAAATTATCTTCCCATTTGGTTTATTCATCTTGGCTATTTGTGTGATTCTGAATAAATTTTTCAGTTTCAGCCCTTTGTATGCATAAACTTAAGAAAGCAACATACTGCCTTCACTTATTTTGTATCTTTGAATAGTAATTTGAATTAACATACTATTTTGGTGAATTGTCAGGTAAAAATTTTAACAAAAAGATATTTTTAAGAAACCATACAAGTTTGAGTCAACTGAAGTTCGCTTTGGGTAAAAGCTGACTCAAAATGTTTAAAGTTCCTATCTTGAAAGAAGCATATAAGGCAGGAAATTTAAGGCCACCTAGTGATTTTTAATATCACAGGGAAAAGTTTTATTTACTTTTGGTATCTTTTTCCCTTTAGAAAAGTAGATTTAAAATGCTAATAAAGACCACTCCAACTTCCTTTGAAAATGAAAAAGGAGCTCAGTTGAGTTCAGTTCAGTCGCTCAGTCATGTCCGACTCTTTGCGACCCCATGAATCTCAGCACGCCAAGACTCCCTGTCCATCACCAACTCCCAGAGTTCACTCAGACTCACGTCCATCGAGTCAGTGATGCCATCCAGCCACCTCATCCTCTGTCGTCCCCTTCTCCTCCTGCCCCCAATCTCTCCCAGCATCAGAGTCTTTTCCAACGAGTCAATTCTTCGCATGAGGTGGCCAAAGTACTGGAGTTTCAGCTTTGGCATCATTCCTTCCAAAGAAATCCCAGGGCTGATCTCCTTCACAATGGGCTGGTTGGATCTCCTTGCAATCCAAGGGACTCTCAAGAGTCTTCTCCAACACCACAGTTCAAAAGCATCAATTCTTCGGCGCTCATTCTTCTTCACAGTCCAACTCTCACATCCATACATGAACACAGGAAAAACCATAGCCTTGACTAGATGGACCTTTGTTGGCAAAGTAATGTCTCTGCTTTTGAATATGCTATCTAGGTTGGTCATAACTTTCCTTCCAAGGAGTAAGCGTCTTTTAATTTCATGGCTGCAGTCACCATCTGCAGTGATTTTGGAGCCCAAAAAGATAAAGTCTGTCACTGTTTCCACTGTTTCTCTATCTATTTCCCATGAAGTGATGGGACCAGATGCCATGATCTTCGTTTTCTGAATGTTGAGCTTTAAGCCAGCTTTTTCACTCTCCTCTTTCACTTTCATCAAGAGGCTTTTGAGTTCCTCTTCCCTTTCTGCCATAAGGGTGGTGTCATTGGCATATCTGAGGCGATTGATATTTTTCCTGGCAATCTTCATTCCAGCTTGTGCTTCTTCCAGCCCACCATTTCTCATGATGTACTCTGCATATAAGTTAAATAAGCAGGGTGACAATATACAGCCTTGACGAACTCCTTTTCCTATTTGGAACCAGTCTGTTGTTCCAAGTCCAGTTCTAACTGTTGCTTCCTGACCTGCATATAGGTTTCTCAAGAGGCAGGTCAGGTGGTCTGGTATTCCCATCTCTTTCAGAACTTTCCACAGTTTGTTGTGATCCACACAGTCAAAGGCTTTGGCATAGTCAAAAAGCAGAAAATAGATGTTTTTCTGGAACTCTCTTGCTTTTTCGATGATCCAGCAGACGTTGGCAATTTGATCTCTGGTTCCTCTGCCTTTTCTAAAACCAGTTTGAACATCTGGAAGTTCACGGTTCATGTATTGCTGAAGCGGGCAGGAATCCCTTAGAAGAAATGGAGTAGCCATCATGGTCAACAAAAGAGTCTGAAATGCAGCACTTGGATGCAATCTCAAAACGACAGAATGATCTCTGTTTGTTTCCAAGGCAAACCATTCAATAACACAGTAATCCACCTCTAGCCCCAACCAGTAACGCTGAAGCAGCTGAAGTTGAATGGTTCTATGAAGACCTAAAAGACCTTTTAGAACTAACACCCAAAAGAGATGTCCTTTTCATTATAGGGGACTGGAATGCAAAAGTAGGAAGTCAAGAAACACCTGGAGTAACAGCCAAATTTGGCCTTGGAATATGGAATGAAGCAGGGCAAAGACTAATAGAGTTTTGCCAAGAAAATGCACTGGTCATAGCAAACACCCTCTTCCAACAACACAGGAGAAGACTCTACACATGGACATCACCAGATGGTCAACACCGAAATCAGATTGATTATATTCTTTGCAGCCAAAGATGGAGAAGCTCTATACATTCAGCAAAAACAAGACCAGGAGCTCACTGTGGCTCAGATCATGAACTCCTTATTGCCAAATTCAGGCTGAAATTGAAGAAAGTAGGGAAAACCACTAGACCATTCAGGTTTGACCTAAATCAAATCCCTTATGATTATACAGTGGAAGTGAGAAATAGATTTAAGGGCCTAGATCTGATAGATAGAGTGCCTGATGAACTATGGACAGAGGTTCGTGACACTGTACAGGAGACAGGGGTCAAGACCCTCCCCATGGAAAAGGAAAAGGAGCTAGGGGTGCAGTATTCACTTAGTGATAGGTTATGAAAATGGCAGCATCCTAGGGAGGGAGTGCAATGGTGTACATATTTTTAAATGAGGATATTAAAGGTTTTTTCTTGACATACTCAAGACAACATATATAGAGAAGAGTTATAACAGTTGCAATTGGGTAAAAAGATAGAACTGGTCTGTTGGAGTATTATTTTCACATATTTTGATATTTTTCTCTGAGAGGGCTCAAATAAATGATCAATTAAATATATGTCAAATCTTGGTTTTTGAAAAAAGCTGTGCATATTTTTATTTATCAGATAGTAATATTCAAAGGTTTTTTTTGTTTGTTTTTTAATGTGCTTGAAAGTGAAAGTGAAGTCACTTAGTCGTGTCCGACTCTTTGCGTCCCCATGGACTGTAGCCTACCAGGTTCCACCATCCATGGGATTTTCCAGGCAAGAGTACTGGAGTGGGGTGCCATTTCCTTCTCCAGGAGATCTTCCTGACCCAGGGGTTGAACCCGGGTCTCCCACATGGTAGGCATTGTAGGCAGACGCTTTACCGTCTGAGCCACCAGGGAAGATCTTATGTGCTTACTCTTCTCTGAAAACTCGACTTTATCTTCTTTCTTCCTTTCCTAGTATCCCAACTCTACCATTGGCCTTATTTTCTCAGTCTTCAGTCATCTCAGTTGTTTGTGGTACACAGAACACCGTGTTGCCCCCCGACCCCTCCATACAACACAACACATGTGTCCAGACTGGAGCTTTAGTTACTCAGAGTTCCTTCCCTAGAGCTCTACAGAGTTGCTCACAGCCGTTCGGGTAAAGTCTCTTGAGATCTATGTTATCTGAGCTGACCATCTCTTGTAATGTTTAAGAGTTTAAAACAAGACGAGAAAAATTGAATTAAGTTTCCTCTCTATACTAAGAAGTAAAAAGTAAAATGCCTTCCATATTCTTAAATTCTGTCTGAAAGCTTTTCTTTGCGAACTTAATTTCACTATACCTAAAAATTCCCTTAAGTCCAACTGGTAGTTGTAAAGTTTAAATTTAAAAAAGATGATGACATAGTCACCTTTAAAAAAAAATCAGGATATACTAAAAACAAAGTATTTGGGGGACTTCCCTAGTGGTCCAGTGCTTAAGACTCCTCACTTCCAATGCAGGGGGCACAGGCTTGATCCCTGTTCGGGGAACGAAGATCCCACACGCTCGTGCTGGGGCCAAAAAAAATTTTTTTAAGTAAAATTTAAAAATGTAACAAAACAAAACATATCTCTGCACAAAATTGTAGTCTCACTTTGTCCTGTAATATGTGCCACATCCATTCTTGAGATGGTTTATTCAGTTTTAGATAGTGCCTAAAACTAATACATGAGATACTAACATTGATGGATGAGGGGCTCACAGAAACCTACTTACGCTGGAGGAAACAGGAAATGGGGAAGAACTCCACCAGCAGGACAGTGCCCTGCGTATTCTTATAAACATTCACAATTTGTGATTGGTGGAGTGGCCAGATCCAGAGAGAGCTGTCACCTGTTGTCCCATCCCTTCCTTTTACAGCAGATTATTTTAAAGGCTTAAACTTGCATTGTGGCAAAGTTCATTAATTGTTAATTCTAGCTGAATAGTTTTCTGCTTGACCCAGGGGTAAGCACATTAGAAGGGAAATGTGGCAGGGCATTAAAAGAAGAGCATCACCATTCTTTTAATTTACGTGGGTGTAATGATTATACACCTTGAGGGGAGAATTGGGCAGAATATTAATATATCCCTTTGTGAGTTCAATTTTCTTACTTCTGTACGAGGTATACTCTTTCACCTTTGCAAAATTCAGTGTGGCATCACCTTCCATCCTTAGCTTTCCTTTGGGATGTAATCATTAGCAGTTGAGAAAACTTTCACACAGTTTGCAAGTGGAAGAAAATCATTTAAGTAAGTTTAACCCATGTAAGTACTCATTTTCACTACATATTAAGAAAAAATGTCATCTCAGTACAAAGGGCTGTGTTTAAAATATTATCAATGAATGTTCATCTGTTGGCTAGAGAGATTCTTCCTGGCATGAGTCCATGCTTGTCTTCATGAGTGAAAAGAGAACATTTTGTATTCTACCTGCCAGGTGAGAATCTGAGTCATACCTTCCAAACTGCTGTTTTTGGAGGCAGGGAGCCAAAGAGAAATTTAAACTGTAGCAGTCTTCCTTCTTAATATAATGCATAAAATATTGACAGAGCATGTAATACGGATGGTTTTTAATTTCCAGATCTGGTTATAATGTTCTAATGAACAATCTAGGAGAACACAAGTTAATTTAGAACATAACTCTTAGAGGAGTGTGCTATGCCCCAGGGCTTTGGCTTGGGAGAGACCTTTGATAATATTTAGCATTTCTCCATTAAGACTTTTAAGTAGCACAATCTAGGTAGCTTTAGGTTAGGATGTTTCATTTCCTTAGAATAGTTTTTCTCTTATTAGCATTCCCAGTTTTTTGAATATTTATAGAATATGATTGGATTAATAAAAGGTTTTCTAGGAGACAGCTCAACTCATTAATAGGATTTTTAGTATCAGAATTAGCATTTATAATATTATATTTTGAAACAATTGATGAATGAGTTGAATAGAGTGTGCATTTTTAAACTAATGTTTTGATTATGGTTCTGAAATTGAAAACTTCACATTTTTTGAAGTAATAATGGGTTTGGTGATTCTGTTGTTTGAATTATTTCCTACTCTTACCCATGCTATGATCAAATTTTAACAGTTAAAAATATTCATATTGTTGTTCACCATTGGCGGTCTTAGATTCAGTAAACTGTTTAAATATTCACCTTTCTTGTGTTCCAATGTGGGGGTTTTCTAATACCACCAAGCAATTCACTGAATTCTGACACTGTCTCCCCAGAGATGGGGTCAGAGTCCACAGGTAAGAGCTCAGTCCTACAGCACTGAGCCCCTGCCCCATCCCCCTGCCCCAATTTCAGCCACTGTTTTAAGTCCAGGTTGTTACCCCTGCTTCTGACTGACCAGTTACAGACTGGAGCTTCCAAGGACTCTGGCTCCTTGGGTTGGTTAATTTGCTAGAGTGGCTCACAGAACTTAGAGCAGTGGTCCTCAACCATTTTGACATCAGGGTCCAGTTTTGTGGAAGACAGTTTTTCCATGGACTGGTGAGAGGGATGATTTCAGGATGATTCAGTCTCCTTCCATTTATTGTGCACTTTCTTTCTATTATTATTACATTGTGATATGTAATGAAATAATGATACAGTTCACCCTAATGCAGAATTGGATCATCAGGCATTAGCTTTTCATAAGGAGCATACAACCTAGATCCTTCACTTGTGTAGTTTATAGCGGGGTTCCCTCTCCTATGAGAATCTAATGCCTCAGCTGATCTGATAGGAGGCAGAGCTTAGGTGGTGATGCATGATGGGGAGTGATGGGGAGTGGCTGTAAATACAGATTCACTAGCTTGCCGCTAGCTTCACTAGCTCGCCACTCACCTCTTGGTGTGTGGCCTTGTTCGTAAAATGCCAGGGACCATTACCAGAGTTAGGGACCCCTGACTAGAGACACATTTTACAACTAGATTACTGATAAAACTCAGAAACAGCTGGAAGGCAGATATGCCTTAGGCAAGGTCAGAGGAAAGGTCACAGAGCTTCCCTGCCCCCAGCCCCTCCACATGTCACCAACCTGGAAGCTCTCTGAACCCCCATCCTTTTGGATTTTGATGGAGGCTTCATAAACATGATTGATTAAATCATTGGCCATTGGTGACTGAACTCCATCTCTAGCCCCTTCTCTACTACCCAGAGTTGGGGGTGGGGTCATGGGAGTGGTTCTGACCCTCTAATAGCAGGGTTGGCTCCCTTGACAACCAGCCTCTATCCTTAGGAAGTCTCCAAAAGCTGCCTCATTAACATAACAGAGACACCTTTGTCCTCATTTCAAGATCAGGATGAAGACCTAATATACAGTATTTTTTTAATGGTCTGAAAATGGCTTTATGGTATTTTACATATTAAAAATAAGCTCCTGATTTTTGTCCTTAAAAAATAATATTCTGGTTAATCCCTTTTGAATTCATAGCATGGATCCTAACAGCACAAAATTATTTTAGAAATTTGATATTAAATGACCTCCTTTGGTTTTTTGTTTCTTTTTTCTTTAATTTTTATTTTATATTGCATTATAGTTGATTAAAAATATTTGAGTTTCAGGTTTACAGCAAAGATATTCAGTTATACATATACATGTATCAGTTCTTTTTAAAATTCTTTTTCTCTTTGGGTTATTACAGAGTATTGAGTGGAGTTCCCTATGGATACATATTAATATATAAATCACAGTGTCCCAGGTACTCTGGCCCACAATTGTTTAATCCTTTTTAGAAATCTTATTTCAACTCAAACATTACAGTCCAGTAATGATAGAAGTAATGTTTTCCATTGCCTATATCAATGATAGACAGTTTTTATTAAGTTCTGTATTTCTTGCCTTACTTAAATAAGCTTCTCATTGCCAGTAGCTGCAGACCAGATATTAGCTTGTCCTTCAAAGACTTCTATTACATGACTTCACACTGCCCTTATGAACTTAACTCTCCTAATTATTCTATGGGAAACGTACTTTCCACCAAGCAAGCTAATCACTTCCCCTACAATACCCTCTGTACATCTGTACAGGAGAGCCTTTTTTACATTTTTTCTAGCCTCATCATCTTTTCTTTCCCTTTACATATACTCATTACCTTATTGTTGTTCAGTCATTAAGTTGTATCCCACTCTTTGTGACCCCATGAACTGCAGCATGCCTGGCTTCCCTGTCCTTTACCATCTCCCTGAGTTTGCCCACGTTCATGTCCAATGAGATGGTAATACTGTCCAACTATCGCATCCTCTGCCACCATCTTATCATTTTGCCTTCTGTATTTCCCAGCATAAGGGTCTTTTCCAGTGAGTCAGCTGTTCAAATCAGGTGGCTAAAATTTTGGAGCTTTAGCTTTAGCATCAATCCTTCCAATGAATATTCAGGGTTGATTTCCTTTAGGATTGACTGGTTTGATCTCCTTGATGTCCAAGGGACTGAAAAGAGTCTTCTTCAGCACCTCAGTTTGAAAGCATGGATTGTTCAGTGCTCAGCCTTCTTTATGGTCAACTCTCATGTCCATACATGACTACTGGAAAGACCATAGCTTTGACTATTTGGACTTTTGTCAGCAAAGTGATGTTTTTACTTTTTAATAGGCTGTCTAGGTTTTGTCACTGCTTTTCTTCCAAGAAGCAAGTGTCTCCTAATTTCATGGCTGCAGTCTTTATCCACAGTGATTTTGGAGCCCAAGAAGAGAAAATCTATCACTGCTTCCACTTTTTTCACTTCTATTTGCTGTGAAGTGATGGGACTGGATGCCATGATCTTAGTTTTTTGAATGTTGAGTCTTAACACGTTTTCATTCTCCATTTTCACCCTCATCAAGAGGCTCCTTAGGTTCCTCTTTGCTTTCTGCCCTTGGAATGCTATCATCTGCATATCTGAGGTTGTTGCTATTTCTCCCAGCAGCCTTGATTCCAGCTTGTAACTCATCCATGCTGGCATTTTTCATGGCGTTCTCTACATATAAGTTAAATAAACAGGGTGACAATATACAGCCTTGACGTACTCCTTTCCCGATTTTAAGCCAGTCAGTTGTTCCATGTAAGGTTCTAACTGTTGCTTCTTGCCCTGCATACAGGTTTCTCCGGAGATAGGTAATATGATTGGGTATTCTCATCTCTTTAAGAGTTTTCTAGTTTGTTGTGATCCACACAGTTAAAGGCTTTAGCATAGTCAATAGAATAGAAGTAGGTGTTTTTCTGGAATTCCCTTGCTTTCTCTATAATCCAGTGAATGTTGGCAATTTGATCTCTGGTTCCTCTGCCTTTTCTAAAACCAGCTTGTACATCTGGAAGTTCTTGATTTGAGTACTGCTGAAGCCTAGCTTGAAGGATTTTGAGTATTGACCTTACTAGTATGTGAAATGAGCACAATTATCCAGTTGTTTGAACATTCTTTAACCCTGCCCTTCTTTGAAATTGGAATGGAAACTGACCTTTTCCAGACCTGTGGCCACTGCTGGATTTTCCAAATTTGTTGGCATATTGAGTGCAGCACTTTCACAGCATCATCTTTTAGGATTTGAAATAGCTCAACTGGAATTCCATCACCTCCACTAGCTTTGTTCATAGTGATGCTTCTTAAGGCCCACTTGACTTCCCATTCCAGGATGTCTGGCTCTAGGTGAGTGACCTTACCATCATGGTTATTCAGGTCATTAAGACATTTTTAATATAGTTCTTCTATGTATTCTTGCCACCTCTTAATTTCTTCTGCCTCTGTTAGATCCTTACCATTTCTGTCCTTTCTCATGCCCATCCTTGTATAAAATGTTCCTTTGATATCCCCAATTTTATGGAAGAGATCTCTAGTCTTTCCCATTTTGTTATTTTCATCTATTTCTTTGCATTTTTCATTGAAGAAGTCCTTCTTCCCCTAATTTAAGAATCTCCACATAAATTCTCATAGCTCTTACACTCTCCTAAATTTGGATTTCAGTAGCATTCACTGTTTATTAGATACTGGTGGCTCAGAGGTTAAAGTGTCTACCTCCAATGTGGGAGACCCGGGTTCAGTCCCTGGGTTGGGAAGATCCCCTGGAGAAGGAAATGGTAACCCACTCCAGTATTCTTGCCTGGTGAATCCCATGGACGGAGAAGCCTGGTAGGCTACGGTCCACGGGTTTGCAAAGAGTCGGACACGACTAAGCGGCTTCACTGTTCACCAGGCAAATGCATGAAAACTTTAAATGTGTTTATTTTATTTTATTGGAGTGTAATAAGCTTAAGGGCAAAAATGGTCTTATCTGTCTTATTCATATACTGCATGTAATACCTACTCCATAGATGGTACTCAATGTTTATTGAAAAATAGTGAAGGAAGAATGGAAAGAAAGTAGGGAGGAAATGAAAGAAGAAGGAAGGGAGAGATAAAGAGGTTGATTTATCTCCTGTACCAACAGAAATGTAAGTTTTTGAAAGACAATAGATATGTCTTTGGGTGAAAAAGAAACCATAAATTGGAGAATTGGAAATGCTTACATATTCATTCATTCAGTGAGTATCTGTTAAGTGACTTCTTTTCTGTGTCCATGAGGGACTTTTGCTCTCTTTGATCACAGAAAGCATATGACAGCTCTTAGTCTCATCATCCTCAGCATTTGGAAAAATAGCAGTCTTCTCTCACCAAGTTTTTTGGGAATATCTGCTTTCTATGTTTCCATCTCTATATATGCATAAAAACAAATATGTTCTTTCATCTAATAAATAGATAATGATTATGGATGGGTCATTGTTAAAATAAGAACACAGATAAATAAAGCTTCAGAATAACTTTAATCTTTCTGATGATAAATACCTACTCTTTTAGTGCCAGAAAACAGCAATCTAAACCTCTTCCAAAGTATATTTATAAAGAATGTGTACTCTTATTTTTTGGCTGTGTTTTGTGGCATGTGGGATCTTAGTTCCCAGACCAGGGACCAAACCCACGCCCCCTGCAATAGAAACGTGGCATCTTAACCACCGAACCCCAGGGAAATCCCAAGGATGTATATGTACTTTTATGTTAACGGGCTGGTTGTCTCTGTGCCTTCATTCCATATATTTTCTTCCTCCGTGGCCAGTGCACAAGGAAACAGGGCATGTATTCCGTTTTTGGTTTAATGTCATCTATTGCCAAGGTAGTGATGGATGTCCTAGTCAACTCTGCCTGTAAAAAAAGAGAATGGGTAGGTTGCTCTGGAATCTTTTCTACCAACACTGTATACCATATCCTATCAGTTAATATATACTTCATAGATTGTAATTAGACCCTTAGGCATTATGGTGACCAGCTTAGCAGCTGTGTGGTGGGTCCTTCCCTCTTTCTGCGCTGCTGGCCTGGCCAGGTGGACCAGCTCCTCTCCCTGCTGCTGAAGCCCCAGGCATCACATTCTACACATCAGTGGCAGAGAATTAAGAACAGTTTCTTCCTTGACATTAAAAAATATTAAAAATGAAGTCCTTCCCCCAAAGTCCTTTAATATTCTTCATGTTTTCTATTAATTTTATTCCCTCTACAAATACAATCTAGGACTTTTGTGGACAGAGACATTCTGTTTTGTTCACTACGATTACCTTTCGTGTCTGCCATGTAGGTGCTCAGTAAATGTTCATGGAATGAATGGCTGAATATATGTATGCATGTCTTACTGGCCAAACTAGATTGCATGCTATTCCCAAATCTAGTCATAGACAAGGACAATGAGACCCTATGATTGACTGTGATCCTTCAGAGTTTATCTGAGTTAAATGGGGAAGGGTAAACTCCAGGAAAAATGGGGACCCTGGCAGCATGAAAAGGAGGCAAGTGGGTTGATAATTCACATGGTCTTCCCTAAATGTCAGAGCTGGAGATTGGGCGGGGCAGGGGAGGGCAAGGGGAAGAAGTCAAAGTCAGCATTTGCAGTAGATTTTCAGTAAAGTAGGGTTACTAGAGAAATAAGCAAAATATAAGCTAAAAAGTAATAAAAACATAGAAGAAATGAAGCAACATTGGATGCAGTAAGGTGACTGAGTCATGCAACTTGAGATTGCCCAACTGCTTTTATATCTTTATGTATTATGTCTCCTTAAGGCCCAGTGTAGTGTTACATGCATACATATATTTAATTATACTTTATGGTAGAACTTTGTTTTGCTTGTCCCATTTTTCAGATATCAGGATTGCTAAATCATGTCATTTGGGAATAGTATCCAAAGTTGTTGAAGACATAAGTATCTCAGATATTTTAGTTTTATTTCTCTACATTAAATGTTATCTTTCTAGATTTAGGCCTGAATATCCTGTAGAAAAATTTAAATTTGGATTCTGCTACCTACTGGATATGCTGCAGTTTGCTGATAGAGATTCTTTTTGGAAATATTTGGACAGTTAATCAACAGTCTTAGGTTGGATGGTGAGTCCTTCCCCAAACTCCATGTCACTGACCTTGTATTCTGTCTTGTGTACCTCCCTCATGAGAATACTAAATGCTTTAAAATTGCTAAGTAATTTTCTAGAAAATGGTAGTCAGAGACTTTAGCAACATCCAGATACATCAATCCACCAAAAAGAAGGAGGAGGAGGAGGAAAAGGAAGTGGAGAAGGAGGAGGAGGAGTACAAAGTTTCTCATCTTGAAATCTGTAGTTGTGTCTAGAGATCATTTTTTTTTTTCAAATAAGAAATGCTTTCAATAATCAGTCCTAGAATCTTTTTCATGTTTGATAAATACACCTAGATAACGAATTTTCAAAATTTGCTTTCTCCTCTTTGAATTTCAAATCTGTATTTGTCTGTTTCCTATTACCATGCATTCGTTTCATTCTCCATGATTTCTCAAAGGTTTCAAATTTCAATTCTTTGAGAACTTGTTGGTACTCTTTTAGAATATTTGGAAAGATGTCAAAAACATTTCAAGGGACTAATTTTTCTTCCTTATTTTGGGCTTTTGGGCCTTTGCACCAATATTCTGCTTCCAATAATTTGAGAATTATGTTCCCTGGCAACTAAGCTAGAACCCAATGTGGACCAAGCAGTCCCACCCTCACTACCATGCATTACTAGGGCTCTGTCACTTCCGTCTGAAGATTTCTTCCTTGAACAGAATAAAATAGATGATATCCTGTGTGATGAGACATACGGGCTTCAGAGTGTGCTTGCCTGGATCTGAGACCTGGGACTGCCACTTACTGGCCCTGTGATCTCTCTGAGTCTGTGTAATGGAGTAATGGGCTTCCCTGGTGGCTCAGGTGGTAAAGAATCTGCCTGCAATGTGGGAGACCTGGGTTCAATCCCTGGGTCAGAAAGATAGGGAATGGCTACCCACTCCAATATTCTTGCCTGAAGAATTTCCACGGACAGAGGATCAATCCTGGTGAGCTACCGTCTATGAAGTCACAAAAAGTCAGACACGACTGAGCAACTAAAATTTGGGGGAAAGTTTTCAACATATTTTAGGGATGCAGTGGTGCCAGAGATTAAATATTCTGCCAAGGATCAAGGACTTACTTGCATGTGACATTGCATATTTGTTATATTTTGCGTATGGAACTTGCTATTAGATTCTACCACAGTCCTTTTAACACTCATGACAAAGGATGAATATAGCAATTTAGAGGGTGTGTAACCCCTAAAGAGCCAGTAAACTTATCTGAGCTTTGACCTTTGATTCCTGTAAGCACTTGGAAAATGTCAGTGTTTTTTTTTTTTTCTGTGAATTTTACCTCAGACGCCCTTTGGTGTGTCTAATATTTCAGGCACTACCCTTTGAGACATGCATTTTTCTCCTCCCATTCATCCCCTCCCTTTATAAACATGGAGTGTGGATCCTAGCCTGTGTCTAAATGGGCTCGCTCCTTGTTGAGAGGTGTTAAGATCCACTGATCTCCTGGATCTTGAAATCATCTGTGGCCCACTGTGTTCAAGTCCATGCTGCGTGTTGATTTGCCCAGCTGTGAACTCTGCCTCCTAACCTTGGAGATAGTGAAATCTTTGTATCGTATTAGATGATGTGTTTATCAGTCTTTTTAGGGTAAGTGGTAAAAATAAGCATGTCAGAATAATTTATGTACAAGGAGGATTATTGCAGGTTTATTTGTGATGGTGAGAAATTGAAAACACACTATCAACCAGAGAATGGCTGACTCAATTATGGTACATTCATAAGATGGAATACGAGGTAGACATTAAAATAAATGAGGTATTAATATATTTGTATATATTTGTGTAAAAATGTTCTATTGAGTTGGCCAAAAAGACTATCATATGGAAAAATCTAAATGAGCTTTTTTGTTCAATCCAATATAATGTTAAGAGAAAATCAAAGGATATTTTATATAATATGACTTGTTCTTTTGTATACAAACATATGTGCATGTGTGCAAAATCAAAAAGGTCTACAAATTTTTTATTCTGGAGCAGTGGAGGCTGGGAGCATGTGAGGAATAAAACTATCACTTTTTAAAATAGACTTCTTTGATGTTTGAGTGATTCACAATAAGCATGAAATTTTATAATTAAAATATATAAAACTTATCAAGTAAAAACTGAGTTTTTACTTTATCTGCATTATGTCATTTATTGATTTTTTTAAAAAAGTAAAAAAAAATGAGAAATATTTCACATCTAGCCCTCCTCCCATCCATAATCCTGGATCAGATGATAAAAATTAATGCAATGACCCTGGAATCATCAACTCAATTTGATACCAATTTATACTTTAATATGCAAGATTTAAATAGTAACTAAATAATTTAATAACTGATGTTATCAATTTGTGTGAAATTAAGCTTTTTAAAAGAAAAATAAGGGGAAAATATTTTCTTATACTATAGTTAATGTTTAAAGGGATATTTGTTTGAAGGAAAATAGCTGAGAGCCCAGTTGAATAACAAAAGACTCCATGGACAAGGTATAAATTAAATATTGGAAAAGGGTATGGAAAAACCTGGTGCCTGGTATATCACTGCTGGGCTTACAAATGATTTTTTTGTTGTTATTTTAATAAAGGTAATCCTGTGTTGCCTAAGGACAAAGACAGAATATTTTAACTGTGTGTGTGTGTGTGTGTTAGGGGAAAGAAAGGAGGAGAGGGAGGGAAGGAAGGAGAGAGAGGAGAGAGAGTGAGAATAAACTAGAGAGACAGACTGAGAAGGAATTGTCCTTGCCTCTCTAAGTTCAGTTCTCCTTGCTTATGGCCCTGTAGCCCTGTATTCTGGTATAAGGTTAGAAAAAGTAAGCTCTTACAAAACCTAGAATATGGAAAACGGTAAAATATGTCAAAAAGTAAAAACATGAGGCTTCCAGTTTCTCATCTAGCATGTAAGAAGCTTGGAAGTTGTTACTCTGCCCTCACAATAAGCAAAAACTGACAACTTTCCTTAGATCCATAAGAGAAATGAGGTCACAGGAGAGACTGACAGGTGAACACACAGAATTACAGCTTACGAAAGCAGAAACCCATGAACTGAAGCCCCCTTGGACACCAGTGACTGGTTAGGAAAATCACACTGTAATTGGCATCTCAGTGTGGACAATTTGAGAGTCAAATGCTCCAGGGAACCCAGCCATGGAGGTAGGAAGGCACTCATGCTCTTGAGAGTTCTGCTTCCTGGAGGTCTCCCAGGTTCTCAGAGTAAATATTTTTTAAGAGAAATCCCCTTGTGATTCTGGCAGAGAGGAGAGAAGAGGAACCATTTTGAAATATGCCAGAAAATTCTTGTCCTCTTGAATAAGGGCTACTATTTAGAGAAACTAATTCACAAGAGATTAACCTACTGGGATTTAATCAGCACCTAACTGATATGGGGGAATGAAAATATCAACTCCAGCGCCCTCTAGTCTTCCATGAGCAAGAAGGGAAATATCCAATGTCACCCAAATCTAGCCATTCTTTCTCATCTAAAGGGGATCGGATGGGGACAACTGAAAAGTGCTTATGAACTTCAGAGTCTAGAGGCACAGGCTTACTGAGACTGGAGCCCAATCATAGGAGTACAGAACACTTCCTCTTGGCCTGAAACTGCAGTCAGTCGATTCAGTCACTCAGGCAGGTCTGACTGCAGCCATGTAGTCTTTTAATAAAGACGCCTGTTCCTTGGAATAAAATCTATGACCCACCTAGATAGCATAATAAAAAGCAGAGACATTAGTTTGCCAACAAAGGTCTGTCTAGTCAAAGCTGTGGTTTTTCCAGTAGTCAAGTATGAATGTGAGAGATGGACTGTTAAAGAAGCTGAGCCCTGAAGAATTGATGCTTTTGACCTGTGGTGTTGGAGAAGACTCTTGAGAGTCTTTTGGACTGCAAGGATATCCAACCAGTCAATCCTAAAGGAACTCAGTCTTGAAAATTCATCAGAAGAACTGATGCTGAAGCTGAAACTCCAATACTTTGGCCACTTGATGAAAAGAATGGACTCATTTGAAAAGACCCTGATGCTGGGAAAGATTGAAGGTGGGCGGAGAAGGGGACGACAGAGGATGAGATGGTTGGATTTGCATCACCAACTCCATGGACATGCATTTGAGTAAGCTCCAGGAGTTGGTGATGGACAGGGAAGCCTGGCGTTTTGCAGTCCATGGGATCACAAAGAGTTGGACATGACTGAGTAACTGAACAGAACTGAACTGATCTGAAGGGGATTGATTCTAGTGGTGGTGGTTTAGTCGCTAAGGCATATCCGACTCTTGTGACCTCATGGGCTGTAGTCCCCAGGATCCTCTCTCTCTGCTACTTTCCAGGCAAGAATACTGGGGTGCTGTTGCCATTTCCTTCTCCAGGGGATATTTCTGACCCAGGAATTGAACCCAGGTCTTCTGCACTGCAGTCAGATTCTTTACTGACTGAGCTATGAGGGAATCCCTTTGATTCTAGGACCCTCCACAAATACCAAAATTCTCAGATACTCAGGTCCCTTATGAAAAATGATATAGTATTTGCATATAACATATACACACCTGCAGTCCTCCCATATACTTTAAATCATCTCTAGATTACTTATAAAATTAAATACAATGTAATGCATAGATAATTGCCCATGCACAGCAAATTCAAGTTTTGCTTTTTAGAACTTCCTGGAATTATAAAAAACACAATTCAACCCAAGTTGATTGCATTTTGGATGTGAAACCTGTGGATGCAGAGGGCTGGTTTTATGAAAGACCTTTTTGTAGCAGTTGTTTTTACCCAACACATAATGCCTGATTTCAGGAAAAAATTACAAGATATACTAAAAGGCAAAATGACGCAGTTGAAAGAGAAAGAGCAAACATTGAAATCAGACACATTATGACAGCTGGAATTATCAGGAAATGAATTTAAAATATTTATGATAAGTATCCTAAAGATCCTAATGAATAAATTAAACCGCCTTCAGGAACAGATGGGCAGTGTAAGCAGAAAGATGGAAATGCTAAGAAAAAAACAAAAACGAAAATGCTAGAGATCAAAACCACTATTACAGAAATGAAGAACGCCTTTGATAGGCTTGTTAGTAGACTTGACACAGCTGAACAAACACTCTCTTATCATGAGACTATCTCAATGAAAGCCTTTAAAATATATAAGCCATAGAAAAGAGAATAACCACTGAAAAAAACACCCAGAATATCCAAAGACTGCAAGACATTTACAAAAAGTGTGATATATTTGTAAGGGGATTACCATAAGGAGAAGAAAGAGAGAAAAAACATAAGTATTTGAAGCAATAATGAATGATGATTTCCCCCAAATTAGAGTCAGACATCAACCCACAGACTCAGGAAGTCAGATAATCACAAGCAAGACAAATGCAAAGAAAACTATAATTAGGCATATATTTTCAAACTATGGAAAAGGCAAAGTTAAAGGAAAAAAATACTGAAAGTATCCAGAGTGAGGGAAACACCTAACTTATAGAGGAACAAAGATAAGAATTACATCTTTGACTCTTCTTAAAAACCTCATGAGCAAGAAAGTGGAATCAAATATCTGATGCTGAGAGAGAAAACAAAACCAGCAAACATAAGCAACCTAGGTTTCTATACCCTGTGAAAATCTCCTTTTAAAAAAGGAGAAATACTTTGCCAGACAAACCAAAACTGAAATAATTTGTTGCCTGTAGGCCCAATTTGTGAGAAACATTAAAAGAGGTTCTTTAGAGAGAAGAAAAATGATACGGGTCAGAGACTCAGATTTACATAAAGAAAAAAAAAATCAGGAATTTGTATCCATCTGGTACTTTATGTTGGAAACCATGGGTTGGAAATATTTTTCTGTAAAGGGCCAAAGAGTAAATATGTTAGGTTTTGTGGACCAAATGATCTCCATTTCAACTTTTCAGTTGTGCCATTATAGCATGAAAGTAGCCACAAACAATACACAAATGAATGAGCATGGCTCTGTTCCAGTGAAATGTATTTAGAAAAACAGACTGTGACCATATTTAGCATGTGGACCATAGTCTATCAACCCTTGCTGTAGACACATCATTCTCTATATTCTCTGTTAATAATTCTATTAAGCCATTTTCTTTCCACATCTGTAAGTTTCATGTTTCTCATTTTAATACTAGATTTATTTAATAAGTCTAACACTTTTGGCACTAATAGAATCCTAGAGTTTAGCTTTGGAAACCAAACATGCCCATAACTGCTGTCAAGGGGAAAAGAGAGAATGTTCACAGAACTAGTGATCTCCCTGTATCTCTCTACTGACCAGAGACCATCCTGAAGCATGAAATTCTGTTTGTATTTCTTTTATTAAAACTGTCTTTGAAAGTTTTGGTTAAACAAAGGAGGCTTTGAACACTGAGACATCAGAATGACTACTCTCTCTTGTAAAAGATAACCTATGATCCCTAAGAAATAAAGATCATTGGAGAAGGACTAAGTGAGGGTTAGATAAAAACTTCTACTTTTCTTGATTGATCTAACAGATAACAGTTTGTTCAAAAATAATACCACAGTTGACTGTGTATGCTTATGTATATATGTGTATGCTTGTATGTAAGTGAAATGAATGAATGATGATAATAATATGAGACAGGAGGAATTATTTTGTTATTATAAGGCACTTGCATTGCCTGTGAAGTGGTATAGTGTTATTTGTTAGTGATCTGGATTCATTGTAAATGTATATTACAAACTCTAGGGAAAGCATTATAAAAGAAATGTAATTAAGATGCTAAAAAGAAGAGAAAATGAAGTCATATAATGTGATCATTCAAAACCACAAAGAGCAAATAAGAATGGGAGACAAAACAGAAACAAAAGAACAAAGGCATCAAATAGAAAACAGCTGCAAATATGGTAGCTACCCTTCCAGCTCTATCAGTGATCACTTAGAACATCAGTGGTCTCACTGCACCAATTAAAAGATGGATCCAAAAGTGGATCCAAAAATAAGGCCCAACTCTATCTTGTCTACAAGAAATTCACTTTAAATATAAACATGTATATATTGAAAGTAAATGGGTAGATAAAGACATATCATGCTACCACTAACTACAGGAAAGAAGGAATAGCTATACTAATTTTAGACTGAACAGACTTCAGAGTAAGGAAAGGTTCCTGGAATAAAAAGGGGTATTACATAATGCTAAAGGGGTCAATTCTCCAAGAAGACAAAATGATCCTTAATGTGTATGTTTCTAACAACACAGCCTCAAACAATAGGGGGCAAAAACTAATAGGTGTACCAGTTGAAATAGATGAGTCCACTATTATAGCTGGAGATTTCAGTATCCCTCTAAATCAGTAAACACATAGTTGAACTCAGAACACTATCAGTCAACTGACTATAATTGACATCTGTAGACTAATTCATCCATCAGTAGCAGAATACGCATTTTTTTTCCAACTCACTTGGAACATTCATCACAATAACCCACATTTGGGGCCATAAAAAACACCTTAACAAGTTTAAGAGAATAGCAATCATAGAATATACACTCATGCCACAGTGAAATTAAACTAGAAATCAATAACAGGAAGATAACAGGAAACCTCCCAAATATGTGGAGATTAAACAACACACTTCTAAATAGAATCTACCATGCTACTGGGCATATACCCTGAGAAAACCACAATTCTAAATGACAAATGTATCCCAGTGTTTATTGTAACACTACTGACAATAGCCAGGACGTGGAGGCAACCTAGATGTCCACTGACAGATGAATGGATAAAGAAGATGTGGTACATATATACCATGGAATATTACTCAATATTACAAAAGAATGAATATGAATCAGTTCGAGTGAGGTGGATGAACCTTGAGCTGATTATACAGAGTGAAGTAAGTCAGAAAAACAAATATCGTATTTTAACACATCTATATAGAATCTAGAAAAATGGTATTGATGAACCTATTTGCAGGGAAGGAATGGAGATGCAGATATAGAGTATGGACTTGTGGACACAGTAGGGGAAGGAGAGCATGGGATGAATGGAGAAGTAAAATTGACATATATATATATATATACACACACACCACAAACACACACACACACACACACACATATATATATATACATATCATGTGTAAAATAGATAACTGGTGAGAAGTTCCTATGTAACACAGGGGGACCTACTTGGTGCTCTGTGATTACCTAGAGGAGTGTGATGGGAGGAAGGGAAGGAGGCTCAAGTGGAGAGGGTATATGTTTCGTTATGGTTGATTCACATTATTGTACAGCAGAAACCAATAGAACATTGTAAAGAAATTTTCCTCCAATTAAAAATAAATTTAAAAATAGCATAAGAGGAAATCTCAAGATAGAATAAATTTTAAATGAAAACACAACATCAAAATTTGTAGGATACAGCAAAACAACACTTAGAGGGAGAATTTATAACAGTGAATGCTTATATTAGAAAAGAAGAAAAAACTAAAATTGATAATCATAGTTTGGCCTTAAAAGCTGGAAAAAGGAAAGTTAAATCCAAAGCAAGCTGAGGAGAAACTATTAATATTAGTGCAGAGATTGATGAAAACTTAATAGGAAATCAGTATAGAAAAGCAACAAAACCAAAGGTTTTGAAAAGACCAGCAAAATGGGTAAGCCTCCTTATCCAAGCTAAGAAAAAAGGAGAGGACAAAAATTGTGTCAGAAATGAAAGAGGGATGTCATTACAGAGCCCATGGACATTAAAAGAATCATAAAGGAATAATATGAAAAGCTGTATGCCCACAAATTTGGTAACTTAGGTGAAATGGGCTAATGCCTGAAAAGACACAATCTGCTGAATCTCACACAGAAAAAATAAGCAATCTGAATAGACCTGTCCCTATTAAAGAATCTCGTCAATAATTAATAACCTTGTGTAACAGAAAGCACCAGACCCAGCTGGAATCACTGATGAATTCTATCAAACATTTAAGGAAAAAAAATTTTATCATGTGTCTGCATTTTCTTTCAGAAGATAGAAGCTGAGGGGAATATTTCCTAACTAATTTTATGAGGTCACTGTTGCCTTAATACCAAAAACCAGGCAGAAACATAAGAAAACCAGAGACCTATCTCTTTCTTAAACGTAGATGCAAAAAATCCTTGGCTAAATATTAGCAAATTCAAAGCAGAACTATGTAAAAGAATTATACTCCAAGTTGGATATAATCAAGGTATTCTAGGCTCTTTCAACATTTGATAATCCAATTAATGTTGATTTTAATTTCAATAGGCTAAAGAAAAAAGTTACATGACTATTTAAAAAATGCAGAAAAGTCACATGATAAAATCATTCTTGATTAAACCTCCTAATAAACTAGAAACATAAGGGAACTTCTTCAACTTGATAAAGATATCTGCATAAAAACTAATAGCTAAACATGATACTTAATGGGAGAAGCTTGAAGCTTTTCTAAGATCAAGAACAAAGCAAGGATGTCCTTTCTCACCATCACTTTTCAGTATCATAATGGTAGTCCTATCTAAAGCAACAAGAACTTTTTAGAAAATAAAATGTATACAGACTGGGAAGGAAGAAATGATACTTTGTTCACAGATAACATTATCTTCTACATAGGAAATCTGAATCAATAAAAAATTTCTGGAACTAAAATATGCCTTTGGCCACCTCATGCAAAGAGATGACTCATTGGAAAAGACTCTGATACTGGGAGGGATTGGGGACAGGAGGAGAAGGGGACGACAGAGGATGAGATGGCTGGATGGCATCACTGACTTGATGGACGTGAGTCTGAGTGATCTCCAGGAGTTGGTGATGGACAGGGAGGCCTGGCGTGCTGCAATTCATGGGGTCGCAGAGTTGGACACGACTGAGTAACTGAACTGAACTGAAAAAATGATTATAGCAAGATTGTAGAGTACAAGGTTAATATATACAAGTCAGTCACTTTTGTATACAATAGCAATGAACAAGGGACATCAGAAAACAAAAACTCAATAATACTTAAATTAGCACTCCCAAATGTAATCAGATCAGATCAGTCGCTCAGTCGTGTCTGACTCTTTGTGACCCCATGAATCACAGCATGCCAGGCCTCCCTGTCCATCACCAACTCCCAGAGTTCACTCAGACTCACGTCCATCAAGTCAGTGATACCATCCAGCCATCTCATCCTCTGTCATCCCCTTCTCCTCCTGCCCCCAATCCCTCCCAGCATCAGAGTCTTTTCCAATGACTCAACTCTTTGCATGAGGTGGCCAAAGTCCTGGAGTTTCAGCTTTAGCATCATTTCTTCCAAAGAAATCCCAGGGCTGATCTCCTTCAGAATGGACTGGTTGGATCTCCTTGCAGTCCAAATGTAATACTTAGTTATAAATATTAAAATAAAAAAAGAAAGGATACATGATCTATATAAGGAAAACCAAAAACTCTGAAGAAAATTATCTAAGAGGAACTGAAAAATGGAGAACTATCCTATGTTCATGGATAGGAAGACTCAATATTGTTATATATTAGATTTTCCCAATTTGACCTACAGATTTAATGCAATCCCAATCAAAAACCCAGCCAGTTATCTATGAATATCATAAATGGATTCTAAAGTATATATGGAGAGTCAGAAGTCCCAGAATAGGCAGCACATTATTGGAGAAGAACAGAATTGTTGGACTGATGAAACCAGATTTCAGACTTGCTATAAGGTAAAATAATCAAAACAGTGTGTTATTGTCAAGAGAGACCAGAAATAGAGCTTTTAATATAGTTCTCTGGTTTTTTACAAAGGAGTAAACAATACAAAAGAGCCAAAATACTGTTTTCAACAAATGGTGCTGGAACATCTGAACATTCACATGCAAATAAATGAATTTTAACCTGGACCATACATCCTTCAAAAAAATTAACTCAAAGTAGTCCACAGATCTAAATGTAAAGCACCAACCTATATAACTTCGAGAAGATAATCTTGAGGAAACCTAGATGACCCTGAGTGTATTGATGACATTTTAGATCCAACATCAACAGCATGATTTCATGAAAAAATCATTGGTAAGCTGAATTTTGTTAAAACTTTAAAAATCTGTTCTATGAAAGACAGTGTCAAGAGAATAAAACAAGCCACAAACTAGGAGCAAATATTTGCAAAAGACATATAAAGGACTGCTATCCAAAATATATGAAAGAATATTAAAACAACTGGCTCAGACGGTAAAGTGTCTGCCTGCAATGCAGGAGACTGGGTTTGATTCCTGGGTCGGGAAGATCCCCTGGAGAAGGAAATGGAAATCCACTCCAGCACTCTTGCCTGGAAAATCCCATGGACACAGGAGGCTGATAGGCTACAATCCATGGGGTCGCAAAGAGTCGGACATGACTGAGCAACTAGTATTTATATTTATTTATAAGGAAACAACACAGTTTATAAATGGGCCAAAGACCTTAACAGATATCTCACCAAAGAAGATATATAGATGGCAAATAAGCACATGAAAAGATGCTCCACGTTGAATGTTATCAGGGAAATAAAAACAATGAGATACCATTACATACCTACTGTGCTGTGCTTAGTCGCTCAGTCATGTCCGACTCTTTGTGGCTCCATGGACTGTTCCAGAGAACCAGACTCCTCTGTCCATGGGGATCCTCCAGGCAAGAATACTGGAGTGGGTTGCCATGTTCTCCTCCAAGGGATCTTCCCAACCCTGGGATCGAACCTGGGTCTCCCGCATTGCAAGAGGATTCTGTACCATCTGAGCCACCAGAGAAGCCCACATACCTACTAAAACAGTGAAAATCCAGAACACTGACATCAAGTGCTGGGAAGGTTGTAGAGCAACAGAAACTCTTGCTCATTACTGATGAGAATACAGAATGCTATAGCCAATTTTAGAAGATAGTTTGGCAGTTTCTTACAAACGAAACATACTCTTACCATGTCATTCATTCATTGCACTCCTTGGTATTTACTCAAAGGATTTTAAAACTTTTTTAGGTCTGCACAAAAACATGCATGCAGATGTTTATAGCAGCTTTATTTTTATGTGTCAAAGCTTGGAAGCAACCAAGATACCCTTCAGTAGGTGAATGTATTAATAAATTGTGGTACATCCAGACAACAGAATAGTATTCAGCACTAAAAAGAAATGAGCTATCAAATCATGAAAAGATATGGTGTGTGTTAGTCACTCAGTCATGTCTGACTCTTTGTGACCCCATAGACTGTAGCCTGCAAGGCTCCTCTCTCCATGGAATCCTCCAGCCAAGAATACTGGAGTGGGTTGCCATTCTCTTCTCCAGGGGATCTTCCTGATCCAGGGATCAAACCCTGGTCTCCGGCATTACCAATAGATTCTTTACCGTCTGAGCTACCAGGGAAGCCCCTGCAAAGATATGGAGAGAACATAAATGCATATTACTAAGTGAAAGAAGTCAATCTGAAAAGGCTATATATACAGAAAGATTCCATATGTATGACATTCTGGACAAGGGAAAACTATGAAGACAGTAGAAAAGAGTAGTACTTGCCAAAAGCTGAGAGTAAAGAAGAGATAAAGTGGAACACAGAAGATTTTTAGGGCAGTGAAACTCATGTGTATGATGCTATTAGATTCAGGTTATTATACCCTTCTCAAAACTGACAGCCTGCACAACACCAAGGGGGAACTGTAATAAGCTGTGGGCTTTGAGTAATAGTGGTGTGTCATGTAGGTTCATCAGTTGTAACCAATGTAGCACTTCAGTGGAGACTGATGATAGTGAGGAGGTTGTGTATATGGGAAATCTCTGTACCTACTGCTCAGATTTGCTATGAATCTAAACCTGCTATATAAAATAAAGCCTATTTTAAAAGTATAAACCTTGAGGAGAATTGGAAAATTATTTGGTTATTTATTTTTCATTGAAGAAAAGATACTGGTAAAGTATCTTTAATTATACAGCCTCAATGAATGGGAGAGACACAAAGGAACTTTTAGGTCTTCCAATCCAAATTTGTATCCATTAAAAATTGTTTCTATAATGTTTTTGATCATCACATTTCTATTTAAGCATTTCTTGAAGCAGGCAGTTCATTATTTCATTTTCAGGCAGAATGTTCCCTAGCATGGACTAGTCCATGGGAAAAATAATGCCTATTCCAATCTCTGACATCAACTAGTAGGGTGAATTCTGGAAAGTCATTTAAGCTCTCCATGCTTCATATTCTTCATCTGTATGGTGAGGCAATTAGTTCAGAGGCCAACAGTATCCTACAATATCTTTAAAGGGCTATTTGAACTCCCATTCTGTGGATTTTATTTGGGGTAGGGATGTGGTGCGGGGCTTTCCAGGTGGAGCTAGTGGTAAAGAACCTGCCTGTCAATGCAGGCGATGTAAGAAATACGGGTTCAGTTCCTGGGTTGGGAAGATCCCCTGCCGGTGGGCATGGTAACCCACTCCAGTATTCTTGTCCATGGGATTCTTGGCGAACCCCATGGACAGAGGAGCCTGGTGGGCTACCATCCATAGGGTGGCAAAGAGTTGCATGCATGCAGGGATATAGTGTAGCAGAGTAAACATGAGTTTTGGAGTGAGTAAACCTGGATGTGAATATTGACTAATATTTTCTGGATGGGTTATCTTGGACAGATTACTCGATCTCTCAGTGTAACCTCTCATATTTTTAAATTAGAGATAACAATACCTACCTTGGAGAATTATTCTTATTGAAACATTATACTTATTGAAACATTGCTCTTAAAACACTTAGCGTTATAGTTAGCAGATGATAGGTGTTCAACAAATGTTAATTCCTTCTTCCCTTCTCTTTATTTAAAACAGAAAATATTTGGATTAACATGAAGCAAAAGTAAATGCTTACTAAACATTAAAAATATGGATTTGATGATTGGTGTTAAATGGGTAAAATTTGATCAAAGTTGTTTGGATAATTGTGCTTGAATCCAGAAAGACTAGGTTGTGTTGGAAATTTATTTCTCTGCTCTAATGAATAATTATTGCAATATAGAAGGGCTTCCCAGGTGGTGCTAGTGGTAAAGAAACCACCTGCCAATGCAGGAGACATAAGAGACATGCATTCAATCTCTGGGTCAGGAAGATCCCCTGGAGGAGGAAATGGTGACCCACTCCAATATTCTTGCCTGGAGAATCCCATGGACAGAGGAGCCTGGTGGGCTATCGTCCATGGGGTCGCAAAGGGTTGGGCACACTGAATCAAGCAACTTAGCACACAGTATAGAATGTTAAATAATAATAATGTCATGGTATAACAATGTATATAACACTAACTAGTAATGTGGTATAATTGCAATGCAAAGCCTTTCTCAGTCTATTCAAGTTATCCTTCTATAAGAATGCGTTTCTCAAAACAGTTCTGGAGGAAAGGGATCCCAATTCATCTTTGTACCCCCAACACACACGATAGTAGTAGATGTATATTTGGATCATTAAATACTTTAAGTTAAACATTAAATACAATTTACACCTTCAGAAACTTTAGAAGGAATGACTAGCTGCTCCATACTGAATCCACTGATGGAACATATAAATTATTTCAGATCAGAAATTGGGGTCCAAAAGATTAAGAAAACTTGCCAAATTAAAAAAACGGCATTCTTTATAAAGTGAAGATTGTTGACTTATTAATGAATTAGATGACTCAGCTCTTCCTCTCCTTTCAATGTCCTTGAAATTCAGCATAGAACACCGAAACCAACACAAGGAAAATAAATGAGCTCAAATGTAGGTCATATGAGGAAGTAATACAGCTCTAGATGTACTGTTAATGGCTACAGACTATGAGATCACAAAGTGTTGGACATGACTTAGCAATTTAATAAGGAGACAAAACAAACACAAAAAATACTTAGACACAGCAAGGGAGGAATAGAAGAAAGAAAATTACCTGAGATTAAATAACATTTTACCAATTAAATTATTTAAAAAAATAGAGTGAGTTGAGTAAAAGAATAGAGCCAACACTCAAGAACACGTGAGAAAAAAAAGGAATATGGGGGGAAATGGAGGGGACGAACTCACACTGTTTTCTGAGAAACAGAAAAGTATTATGGAGTAAAATATCAAAGCTGGATTCATACCCCATGTAATTTACTGGAAATCTCTTCCGGAGTCATGCTGCACTATACTGAGCATGGCATTCACCCAGAGATTCCAGACCTCTGAGATATGCCTTTGTACCCATGTCACATTTGTACATGGCTTGTCAAAATTCTTCCATAGGCTGGTGATGAATGAGAATCAGAGCTAAATATAAATAGCCATGTAATAGTGCTCGCTACATTAAAAAGGCATTTCAGCTCAACATTCAAAACCAAAGGAAACTATGTTGGCAAATTTTTTTTTTTTTTTTTTTCAAAATGAACATCTGTAAAATTAGGAAATTTGGCTGCCTTGAAGAAAACTGGTAAAAATTAACTTTCTGTGAATTTCCATGGGACCAGGCTGAGAGAACTGTGTTCTTTGCAGACACATTGCAAAATTAATTCCTTCATAAGCAGTCTTAAAATCCTCATTGAGAAAGAAATAAATCCCTAATCATTGAAAAAGAGGAAATAAATGTGGGAAGTAGTAAGTTTGGGGGTAATTACTAGTTTCTTATATTAAAAGATTTCAAGATTATCCAGATGTTTGCACAGTTCCCCAGAGAAAACTGAAGGCCATTTCCTGCCAGGATGAAATAAATTATATGTTGTATATGTAACATTCATTCTGTCATTAAAAAAAAAAAAATCCCCAAGTTTATTCAATAACAATGAAACGTTGTTAATTCTTGGAAGATAGAAAAAGCCACCTGGGGCCTTTTATAGTTAATTTATTTCACACAGAAGACTCAATTCATGGCTTACCTGACTTCTCTGTAATGCCTTTTCTTGCCCCTTAGGGCAGCTTTATGGGACTTCTGTTCTCCTAATCCAGCCAGTCTACATGGACTAGGTAGAGTGTTGGATTCAGATGGAAACTGGATCCCAAAAGCCAAACATTTGGGTAAAATCAGAAGGAAAATGAAATGGCATACCAAGAGTGACATTCAGATTTCATTCCAAGAAGCCTTATTCTTTAAAGAATTTTAGAAAATAATTTTGTAAGCATGTAACACTGCTTCCAACAATGTATATGGAAAAGGTTTAGAGGCCAACACATGACCCTTTTCCCCTCCACATCTCGTTAGACTTTAATGAGGTGATTATAACAGAGGAGATTGTCCTACATTTTGAAGCAGAGTCAGTGCTTCAAAATCCCTGTATGAGTAAGAATTTGAATGAAAATATGAAATTAAAGAAGCGTGAGTACATATCCCTATAGCAAGGGCAAAATTCTCTCAAACAAATCACAGAGGCGATGTATATGTTACATTTACATATATTTACACCAAACATTTTATAGCTTACTTGTTATTGTTTCGAAAAAGGTAGTCTCACAATTTATACCATCTGTTGTATATAATAATGTAATGAAATAAAAAAATAATATTAAAGATGGTGTTCAGGTCAAAATAAATATGTGGACTCAGTCTCAAGAAAGTGAAAACATTGGCCTAAACGCAGTAAGCAGCCTGCTCTGGGACCTGACATAAAGGTGTGTTGACTATTTAAAGGTTCCGAATACAGTAACATTTTCTGAAATTCTCTACACAGTGTCTTTTTTTTTGCTACTTAACTGAGGAAACTTAGCGACTGTCAACAAACATTCTCAGAGTAAACCAAACCTTTTTAACATCTCTCTCATAGAAAAAAAGGAAAAATTAAAAATAATGAAATATAAGAAAGAGAAAAAGGGAAAAAATTAAAAGCACACAAATTTTTACATGACAAGTTAGTCTGCAAATGTAATATAACTATACACATGTAATACCTGTGTGGCTCTGTTCTTTAAAATGGCACAAAGCCAGGCTCAAGTGAAAACAAGCCTTCCTTCCCAGTCCCACCCACTTAAGATACTTGGCGCATTTAAGCGCGTGTAATGGTGCCTGTAAGAAATAAGTATGTTACCTTCATTTTAAAGACTAAGAATGATGGTAAATGTGTGGCTCTGAGACTCAAGGATAGTCGCTCCAACTTGAAGGCTTAGCCTCTTTATTTGAGACCTAGTGTTTCCCTTGAGATTTTGCTTAAGCAGAGTGATAGGAAGTAAATAGGAGAAAAGAGTGAGAAATTACTAGAAATGCCAGCATGCCCAAGAGATTCACACTCCACTGAGTACAGTTTCTGCCTTCCCCACTCTGATTATTAGCATCTTTTCCTCCTGTCTTCTGCTTTGAAATGTTATTGGGATGCAGAAAGTGTAAGAAAGACAAGAATAGAAGTGCATCCAATTCACAAGTGGGGGAAAAGGAAGAAAGCTGAGAATGACTGAGGCTTTCCTTATGTTCATAACAAAGTGGGGGGATAAAAGGGAAGATTTCTGGGCTTTTAGCTGCTGTTGGTTCACTTGACAGCTCTCAATGCTTAACCTCAGTTTCTGTCACCTCTAAAACAAATGGAAATAGTCCCTTTCACAACATAAATAATATAAACACAGAGTGACATTAGAAAAATTATATTAATGACATCTCAAGATGTAATATTTCATGATTACACAAAACAGGCTCTATGCCTTCAGATATGTAAACATCTGTACGTGAAGCTGAAAAAGAATGGCGTAAATGATGTGTAGAGCCAACTGAAAATGTGTAGAGTCATGAAAGTTTGAAGTGTTTTAGTCTATATTTGCACTAGCCAGTAAATTCTAGGAGGAGGGTTAGTCTAGGAAAACAACAACAAAAAAGTCAATCATTCAGGGAGTTGCTTGATCTTGACCCACTTCACAAAATAGTAGCTTCTATATATAGTACATTGAAGTTACACATTTTTCAGATTGAATAAAATTGTAAAATGGTTCCACCAGCATTTCACCCAACAAACTTTAATTTCACATGGAGTTTGCTTTTGATTCCTCCCCAAACCTACCATTCTGCCTCTGGATGCTCACCTGCCCCTTCCTCTAATTCAAGGGCCTGGGGTCACCGTTCGGCACAGGCAAACAGGGATCAAAATTCAGGGAATGTGACGTGAGTTAAATATGATGTCATATCAGTACAATCCCAGTTGCAATATTACTGAAATGTGAAGATAGTTTTTACATCTTTATGGAGTCAAGCAATGCATGACATCGTACTGGTTTTTATTATTTCGTATTTCAGAATCCCAAAACCTGAAACCATCGATGTAACGTTGATTTTTATGTTAACTTTAAAATAGACCTATAGAATGCATTTATGGATTCTGAAAATTATTTTCTAAGAAACAGTTCAATCAGAGGAGGAGATAATAACATTTCATTCATTATTTTAGTGCGTTTCTGCTTTTCACAGAAATACATGGTAGATTTGGTATCCTATATTTGCTGTGTAGATTACAATGCTAATTAACATTTTTACATAATCATGTATCAGTGAATTTATTCTTTGCCTTCTCTAAAATTAGAAGATAAATGTGAATGAATAAACATATATAAAATTATGTCTTTAAAGTTATTGAAAAAGAAAGTACACTGTAGCACCTAAATTAATACTGTCACTTAAGGTTCTATTTGACTTGTAAAACTCCTTACTCACTGTCTATGATGCCGTAAAATCCCTGAGATCTTACTCATATTACTCATTGGATGCTGGTTTCATGTGACTTAATACTGTACAGGATGGAAACTCATACGTGGTTTCCTTGGTAGCCATTCTAATAGATTTCATCATGATGACTCATTCTGGTACTGTGTGGCTATAATAAGTAATTCCATGGGAAGCCTAATGTAATGCAGTAGTAATTGAAGTCCTCTAAGCAGAAAAACATCCTGGCTGTGTCAAGATGCAGAAGTTAGTTGTCCATCATGGACTTAAAAATATAGTGTGATGTAAAAATGCAGAGAAAGCATGTGTGTAGAAGGACTTAGAAAGACACAAAGGACAGGTTAATCTTAAATCTCTTCAGAAGTTTGATTACTTGATTTCCACATAGAAAATGCTAGTGATAACAGCTACCATTTAGTGACTACTTAGGTGTTGAAGTGTTGTGCATAATTATCTTGTTGGGTTTTAGGAACAACCTTGAGACAAAAGTATTTAGTACTTTTTTTACAAAGACAAGGAAATGATACTCAGAGAGGTTAATTGATTTGTTCATAATCACACTCTTAGTGAGAGGCAGAACTGACATTAAAAAAATCAGGCTTTCTGAACCCAAAGTCTTTCTCTCTCCCAAGCCACTATACTTCTATGAAGACCATGATTTCCTAGCATATGCCTAGTCCTCATTCCGAAAACCTTATGCTTGTAAATACTTTGGGGACATTTCTTCATGAGTTGTGATCACTTGGTGGTAGAAAAATGTGATTGCTCTGATTCAAAGGCAGTTAAAAACACACAGGCCATTAGCCTTGAAAAGCAGATCTCTTCTAATCAGGCAGAGATGAGCCCAACTCAGGAGTATAATCTCCAAAGACCAAACAAACAAATGACTCTCTATCAAAGAAATAGAAAATTTGACAGAGTTTTGGGGGAGAAGGGGAAAGGAGAGTGAACTGGAGATTGAGGATTGAGGAAATACGGAGTTGGAGAGATGAGGTGAAATCTAAGACTTTAAGCTTCATTTATTACTTGTGAATCGTTTGAGAAAATGAGCCATGTTTTATTCTGTTTCTCTAGCCTCTAACCCAGTGCCTGGCAAACTAATCTTATCCCATTATTATTTGCTGAGTTTAATAGAGAGATTTTCTGGTCTTTTTATTGGAAATGATCTAGGAAGAAGGAAATAAAAGAGAATCTGAAAATCCTAGTTACTTGGGTTAGGTGTAAGACTTGGCTGGTAGTACTTTTCAGGATAAGGGCAAAATAAAAGAAGACTGGAAAAATAGAGTACAAATAGCAAAATAATAAGGTGACACTATAATACAGAGCAAGACTTTGAAATCAGGTAGAATTTCTCTTCTTCTGATAACCAGACAACCATGGGACCTTGTATAAATTATTTAATCTAGGTCTCATTTTCTCATCTCTAACATGGGAACTGATAATTCATTCCATCAAGGCATCCATGCAGGCATTCATGCAGTTATTTAGAGGGTAGTTTAGGAATGAGATAATGCATGCAAAATAGTACACCACCTGAAACATGCAAAGCACTCAAAAATAATGGCTACTTTGTAATCATAATCCTCACTGCATCTCTGTGATATAGGTATTATCTCCACTTTAACAGATTAAATAATGCTTATTTAATTTGAGAGAATGATTACATTTCCCAAGATCATGCAACCAATAAGTGATGGTGGTTTTGTCGTAGGCTCTTGACCACCATACTATATTAATTATTTGTAAAGACAAACTTCAAAGCCTTTACAATAAGAGACAAGCCTGGCCTTGTCTACTGAGCTACTGGCCATTGTACCCATTCATTCATGTAGTTTTAGTTAGCCCTGGTAGAAATTACTGAAAAAATATTTCAAATTTAGGAATAAACTTATTCAGACTTTGCATGTTTTATTGCGTGGTTCTTAAGTTCTTTCCTTGTGTTTCCCTTGCCTGCTAGAAAAAGGCTTAGACTTTGGCAAGAAACTGGCTTATCACCAGCCCCACATTATATGAATTTCTCTCCTTGCTTGCCAAGGCATTGGTTGATCCTTTGCTTTATTTGAGGCAGTTTAGTTTAATTTTTCATTATGACAGGTTTTCATCTCCAATTCTTTATTTAGAGCATGGTTCTCAAAACTTTTTCATTCTGTAATCCCTTTGAGGGTTTCCACAACCCTGAAACATACCTGGAACCACTTTGCTATCAAAATAAAAGTGTGGAAGAATAATTCAGCTGTTGGGAGGAGAAGCAGGTGACGTTTTTACTTTTCTGGACCCTGAAGAAGGGAGGGAAGCACTCAGGGGAAAGGTGGGAAGGGACAGGAATGTAGGGTGGGCAGGAAATCAGGCCTCTGGTTCCAGAGTAAAAGAAGGAGGAGGAGGAGGGGGTGATGCAGAGGAAGAGGTTTTGCTGCAAATCTAAAGCCGCCCTTGCTGAACAGATGTTAGGTTTGCTGCAGCTCTGGTCCTGTGACTCTCTTGGAATATCCCTGGGGAAAGATGACATCCGTTCTGAAAAATACTGATTTTAAAACAAGCAGCTTTTTCTGCCTTTGTCCCCATTCCCTGCCTTCCATTCAAAACCCTTTCCTCCCCCAACTCTCCCTTCTCTCCTCTCATCTGTGGCCTACCCTGGCCTCTCTGGTCCTCACTCATAGACTCCTACTCGGAGAAATCCAGCCATTCAGTCTATTTGATATACTTGTCTTTGGTTTTTCAAGTGGCCTCACTGAGAGCCCCACGGCCTCCCACAGCTAACACTGGCCTCCGACACAGAAAGCCTCCCTCATGAATTTAGCTTCCCTCTTTCAGACCGAGAATCCAGAAGTACTGCTGAGGTTTTTATTTTTTCTTGGTGTGCAAAATTTAGCTCGCAGCAAATCAGAGGTGGCTTTCTCTTTCACTTGCTGCCTTTATTCATACCTGGCTTTCCTGAATTGATCTCATTGCAGCTGTTTTTCTAACTTCCTCCTTCAGTTTCATTGAAAATAAACTACTTCCTGACTCCAGTGCCTGGCCATAGAGTAATGTCATTCTGAGAGAGTGGTTTAACTGTAAACTCGAGAGGAAGTGAATTTTCAGTATTGTTGGCCTATTGAGTAAGGCATGTTTTTTTGTTTTTCTTTGGAGATGAAGAACTTAATGAGCTTTTAAGGGCATCGGGTTCAGGTTTTGCCCCCATATGAAGATTGTGAGTGGTCACCGAAGGTTCAGCTGCCACCAAGCCTGAACATGATTGCGGCTGGCCCCCTGCCACTTGTTCACTCCAGTATCCTCCCCGATGTCTGGTTCTCATCTGGTCCTTCCTAAGGCCATTTGCTTTGTGATATGTCACTGAGATTTCTGTCATCACTTAATCAATAGCTTCCTACTCTAGTGGCAGCTATGAGCTCACGTTCAGTGAGTCTACATTACGATGAATCACCATTGTATCCACTTGACTGTCTTTTCATGTCTGTATACAATTTGCAACTGTTTTACCTGCTCATTTCAAAACTGTCTGTGGATCTGCAACAGCTTCCATTTCTATCTACTTATATTGACTGCTTAGATATTATCAGTTTTGATACCATCTTTTCCCTCTGCCCTTGTATGGTAAAGCATACTCTGAGTCTTCCAACTAAATCGTCTATCCATATACTTTGTAGGGAACAAGACCAAAGCTCTTTTTTCCTCTTCGAACTTAACTTTTATCTTTCTTGGACAAAAGGAATGTATGATGTGAGAAACTTCTTATTCTTTGCCTGAAATTTAGTCTTTTTTTATTCCTCTTCCTTTCACTTTTCTCTTTTTACTTCCTTCAAAAAATTACTTCTAGCAATTTCCATCCTTATATGTACACATTAATCTTACAATGCAATCTAAAATCTTATAGGTAATTTTAAAATCTAAGTAAAAGGCAAAAGATTCATTCCATCTGAAGAGAAACCAGAGTAACCAACACAATACTGCAAAGTAATTATACTCCAATTAAAAATAAACTTAAAAATAAAGAGGAAAAAATAAAATCCAAGTTTTTAGTGACATAAACTAAGAAATTCAGTATTAAGTGTGTAAATAAAAATCATCATTAAATTAAATAATGTAAATAAATCATCATTAAAAAATAAGAACACAATTTGCCATCTATTTGTATGATGCTTCCACTGAAAATTATTTCCACTCATTTTCCAGTCATTGAGTTATCCTTAAAACTGATCAATATGCCAAGATTCTAGCTGACTTGTTTGGCATAAACCTTTCATGTGTGAATAGGTGATATGTTCTCTAAAATATCAAACCAATACATTATTAAGTGTACCTGGATGTTCTTTAACAGACGGAGTTATGTATTTAGAATATACAAATCACTCATTTCTCTCTTTATCCCTGAGTTGATGCAGATTCTTGCCTCTGCCATTTCAAGATTACACAAGATGTGGTGCTTGTGATTTTGCCACAAAGGCTTTTCCTGCCAAGGGCAGCTTGTGGGGACTTACTGATGTCCCCACAACATCTGAAGTGACAGCAGAAGCAGTAGAGGTTGAATATGATAATAAATATTTTTTGGATTAAACATGTTTGCATTCCCCCATGATATCTGGCTTTAAAATACAAAACACAAAGAAAACAGCTCTAATTTTTTTCTACAGGGGTTAACAACCTCTCTAGCAGATTTTCCCTTTTTTGTTCTGAATTCCCTTTATTGTGGCCTTAATCTTTTCTAAAGCAGCAATCACCTTTGGAGCAGAAGCATGGGAAGATCTGGGTTGTGAAGTCAGATGGAAGTGACAACCCTTTGTCTGTATCTACAGGAGTGATGTCACCTCTCTGGGCCTCATTTTCTCCTAAGTACAATGAAAATAATAATTCCTAACTTTCATCAGACAGTATGAACTATGACACAATGCTAAAGCCTTTGACTGTGTGGATCACAACAAACTGTGGAAAATTCTTAAAGAGATGGGAATACCAGGTCACCTTACCTGCCTCCTGAGAAATCTGTATTCAGGTGAAGAAACAATAGTTAGAATCAGAGATGGAACAATGGACTGGTTCAAAATTGGGAAAGGAGTACGTCAAGGCTGCATATTGTCACCCTGCTTATTTAACTTCTATGCAGAGTACATCATGCAAAATGTCAGACCGGATGAAGCACAAACTGGAATCATGATTGCAGGGAAAAATATAAATAACCTCAGATATGCAGATGACACCACCCTTATGGCAGAAAGCAAAAAGGAACTAAAGAGCCTCTTGATGAAAGTGAGAGAGGAGAGTGAAAAAGCTGGCTTAAAACTCAACATTCAAAAAACTAAGATCATGGCATCTGGTCCCATCACTTTATGGCAAATAGATGAGGAAACAATGGAAACAGTGATAGACTTTATTTTGGGGGGCTCCAAAATCACTGCAGATGGTGACTGCAGCCATGAAATTAAAAGATGCTTGCTTCTTGGAAGAAAAGCTATGGCCAACCTAGGCAGCATATTAAAAACGCAAAGACATTACTTGGTCAATAAAGGTCCATCTAGTCAAAGCTATGGTTTTTCCAGTAATCATGTGTGGATGTGAGAGTTGGACTATAAAAAAGCTGAGCACTGAAGAATTGATATTTTTGAACTGGGGTGTTCAAGAAGACTCTTGAGAGTCCCTTGGACAGCAAGAAGATCCAACCAGTCCATCCTAAAGGAAATCAGTCCTGAATATTCATTGGAAGGCCTGATGCTGCAGCTGAAACTCCAGTATTTTGGCCTCCTGATGGGAGGAACGGACTCATTAGAAAAGACACGGATGCTGGGAAAGAGTGAAGGCAGGAGGAGGAGGAGAAGGTGATGACAAATGAGATGGTTGGATGGCATCACTGACTCAATGGACATGAGTTTGAACAAACTCCAGGAGATGGTGATGACAGGGAAGCCTGGCGTGCTGCAGTCCGTGGGGTCGCAAAGAGTCGGACACAACTGAGCAACTGAACTGAACCGAACTTTCATCAGGGTTATGGGACTGACGATAAAGTGGAAACAACAAACAATGTCTAAAAGACGGAATGTGTGAATCCCGTATTGCTGCTGCTACTGCTGCTAAGTCAGTTCAGTCGTGTCTGACTCTGTGTGACCCCAGAGACGGCAGCCCACCAGGCTCCCCCGTCCCTGGGATTCTCAAGGGAAGAACACTGGAGTGGGTTGCCATTTCCTTCTCCAATGCATGAAAGCAAAAAGTGAAAGTGAAGTTGCTCAGTTGTGTCCGACCCTCAGCGACACCATGGACTGCAGCCTTCCAGGCTCCTCCGTCCATGGGATTTTCCAGGCAAGAGTACTGGAGTGGGGTGCCATTGCCTTCTCCGGAATCATGTATTATGTTAGTGTATTAAGATGGACTATTTGCTTTACTCATCAGCTTTATAGGGTTAGGCCCGAGCAGATGGAACACTGCTTCCTTGATGTGATTTCTGGAGTCCTGGAAAGGTCCAGGAATGCTACTACGTGGCTTGTGCTGGCCTGATGTCTCTACTTTCACCTTCCATGTGTTTTTCAGTTCATTGTTAAAATGTACATGCTATTAGGGAGATTACTACTTTGTTTCATCAGTGATTACCCTTGTGATGTGAGTGGATTTATCAGTGGCTTTCCTTTTAATGGGATTTGATTATAACAAAGTAAAGAGAGAAGTTTAAGGGATTCTGTAGCCTCAGGGGTTCGGAAAGAGTTGATGGAGGTGGGTTAAAAGACTGAAGCCTTGAAGGATGCAGGGATAAAAAATTTATTTAAGATGTTTTCTTTTCACACTGGCTACTGAATTAAGACATCAACTTCCCCTTGCCCATCAGAATCACCTCGGAAATCTTCACAACATACCAACACAGCCTCCACAGCTCAGGGATGAAGATTTAATTGGTTTAATTTAGGTGGTTGAGGAGGGATCTTTCTTGTTTAAAAGCTCCTCGGGAAATTCACACGTTTTATAAAATGGAAGATAATGGAAGAAGAAGAAACAGAGGCACAGGAAGCACTTTTACCTGGTTCTCCCTAACCTACTCACAGGTTCTGTTTTATTTAAACCACTGAAAACCCAGTCTGTTAAAAAAGGATTTATTTCCTATTTCATATTGGTTCAGTTATTTTTAAGGCCTGATTTTAAAAAAGCGAATCCAATAAAATCGAGTCAGTTGCCACATTTTGTTGAAGTACATACAGTTTTAGTAATAACTAAAAGATTCTACAATCAGCCCAGTGGTCATCACTGCAAGGCAGGTTTCTGCATTGCTTTTGTTCATATAGTTCTTGCATTTTGTAAACAAGCTTCTTGTTTTTCTCTTCATTTCTCTAAGAAAGACAATCATGACTGGATCTTCATGAAATTCCTGACAACAACTAGTTCAGTAATAACTCTTGTTTATTGCTTTTAGTCGGAGAAGGCGATGGCACCCCACTCCAGTACTTTTGCCTAGAAAATCCCATGGAAGGAGGAGCCTGGTAGGCTGCAGTCCATGGGGTCGCTAGGGTCGGACACGACTGAGCGACTTCACTTTCACTTTTCACTTTCATGCATTGGAGAAGGAAATGGCAACCACTCCAGTGTTCTTGCCTGGAGAATCCCAGGGAAGGGGAAGCCTGGTGGGCTGCCGTCTCTGGGGTCATACAGAGTCGGACACGACTGAAGCGACTTAGCAGCAGCAGCATTGCTTTTAGTAAAAGTTTGTTAGAATTTTTCCATAAGATATTACAGAAAAACTTGAACTAACTTTTTGGCCAACCCAATAATATTTTAATAAAATGGAGCTTTTTATATATCGTTATGACTGGGTAGATCTATTGTTATCACTGCCAACATTCCCATCCATAGGTGATAGACAAAGGGTCAGAGGTCGACTTCTCAAAGTAACCCGCAGATTTAAGTGCAGAACTAGAATTTGACCCAGGGTTGTAATGTTAAAATTTGCATCCTTTCTACAAGTTCATTGTTTTTAATTTCAATCTGTGTTTCTAGATATCTAACTGTGCTTGGTAATTTGACTATTTTCTCTGTACTTACTAGGGATGCAAGGATTATATCACATAGAAAATCTCAGAGCTGAAATTTTTTTCCCATCTTTTTCATTTTAGATATACCAGAAATAAGAGTGTGCTAGCAAAAGGGCAACCCTAACTCCTGGTTCAACCATTGATGGTTTTTGTTTTTGTTTTTTATCCTAATAGCACTCCCTCCACTCTCCAAAGGGTCCCTATTAGGATGAGCTCAGATCTTCATTTTGTAGAAATATGTTATTTGGTTGGTTGGGTTTTCTTTCCAGCAACGTTTTTCATAGTTCCTTTTCCCACCATGTTTTATTTAGCATGTCGCTGAGATATGAGCATGTGGGATAATCATGGTGACACCATTAACAGTCATTTACATTTACTAACCTGACTTATCTAAGCACAAAGTCACATCCTTTACATTGATTACGCCATCGAATCCTGACATAACTGGATGACATGGATACTAGTGTTGCCCTCGTCTAACAGATAAGCAGACAGAAGTACAGAGATGATAAAGCACTTGTCCTAGGCTCACAGTTGATTAGCAGAACCAGGACTTTAGACTGCATTTAACTTCAAAGTCTAAGCTCCGATTAACACAGTAAAACACACGGCCCTCTTCTCTTACCCATTCTACAAGAACCAGCTTCGTATATAGCCACAGAACAATAGTTCTTGTCCCTGGTTATTTGTCAGATGAAGTAGGTAAAGGAGCATGAGAAAAGCAAAACATTATATTCAAAATGCTGTTGGAAACTTCAAATCTCCATGTACACTTGTGTCTATAGCAGCAGGGATAAGACTAGAGAATACAAAAAAAATTAGCTTAAAATCTCAACCATGGCTCTTTTGTAGCCTAAATATCCAGAAGATTGATGTCTTATTCTTCATACATATGTTTTAAAATAGCCTGAACCATTTAAAGTCGGTAACTTGGCCAGCAGTTTTACAGCTTATAACATTTTGAGTTAATTGGAGCTAGATCTACCTTTAATTATTCACATGGATCTGCTATAAGAATGGGACCAAAGTTAGCCAAATAATTGTCACAAGCTTGAAACATTGTAGGTATACAAATATATAGCAGAGAGACGGATTTTCACTAAATTATTTGCTCTTTGGCAGAAGTGCTGGAGTATGGTGGAAGTTTTAACATTGCTGGGGGCAGGAGAGCCTCAAGTCTATCTGAGAAGTACTCTTCCCTGAAAAATAATATCAAGAGTATGACCAAAATGGCATAGTAAATCCAATAGTAATTTAGTCTTCAGGCCGTTGGGCTCTTATTTGGTATTAGCAATTTAGGAATTACTGAATGTAAAGCCTGACCTCATGGAGGTCAGAGTTGTAGTGGATCTGAAAGAAATGTGCTGTTGACTATTTTGCAAAGCTTGAGGCATTGCTTTGGGGAAGGGAGTTGAGAAAGCCTTCTGAGTGGTTAGAGTTGAGTAGTAGTGGCAAAGATGAAGGGTGCTTGCTTTGTGGTCTAAAGGACTGTGGTTGTATTTGGGAATAATGGGCCATTACTATGTCAGTCATCAAAGGAAGGTGGCTTTGGGAGTTGTGCAGAGGGCCACGCTTATGTTGGCAGTACAAAGGAAGATGAGCACAAAGGGAGCAGTCTCAAAAGCAAAATTATCTGAGGCCAGCGCTGGACTCTAAGCACTCAAGTAGGGAATGGTTGTGACGAGATCCATATGGTGAATATGATACATTCCTATTGTAGATGCTGAAGATTCTAAAGAGTTTGGAAAACAAACCAAAGGTATTACTTTAGAGCCCTAGATTGAGAGTTTTTTTTTTTTTTTTTTTTAAGAGGATGCTGTAGAAAGAGTGTATAGAAGATGAATATGGAAGTGCCTGATACAGGGAACAAAGCAGAGGTGTAGTCTTTATATAAGTTAGCACAAATCTAACTCTTCTTTTAACAGAGGTGAAATAGAAAGCAGATTTTCTTCCATTTGGCCAAACTAAACACTTAATAAAATTGGCCAGCATGAATGCAGAAATAAATCACCCCAAACATGATTAATGTGCACATAGAACAGAGTTTCTGAAAGCAGGTACAAAGTATATTTTTTTCACCATCACATAAACTCTATACTGTTTCCATAATTTGAGTTTCAAGAATAACAGAGAAAAACAAAAAACAAACAAACAAAAAAACCTCTAAATGTTGACTTCTTTGAAGAGCAGTGAGTATAAATATATTTGGCCAGAAAAAAAAAAAAAAATTAAGATTAGTTGAAAGTGAAAAAGAGCAATTTTTGAATTTAAATTTTTTAAATTGAAACTAAAGTTTTTTAGAGTATTTACAGTAAAATTGGGACAGTACAGAGATTTCTCATATAGCCTGTATCTTTCCACATTATCAGCATCATCCACCAGAGTGTTACATTTATTATAATTGATGAACCTACACTGATACAGCATTGTCACAAAAAGTCCATAGATTATGTCAAAGTTCACTCTTGGTGTTACACATTCCATGTATTTGGACAAATATATAATGATAAGTCTCCACCATTATAGCATCAGACAGACCAGTTTCACTACCCTAAAAATCCTGCATTCTCCTCCTATTCATCCTTCTCCACCCTTTCAACCCTTGGTGACATTGATCTTTCTACTCTCTCTGTAAATTTTCCTTTCCCAGAATGTCTTATGAGTGGAAAGATGCAGTGTGTAGTCTTTCTGGATTGACTTCTTTCACTTTAGCAGTATGCATTTATATTTCTGCCTTGTCTTTTCATGGCTTGATAGCTCATTTCTTTAGAGCACTGAACGCTGTTCCATTGTCTGGATGCACCACAGTATACTTATCTATTTATGTACCGAGGGACACCTTGGTTGCTTCCAAGATTTAGCAATTATAAATAAAGCTTCTATAAATATCTGTGTGCAAATCTTTGTGTGAACATTCATTTTCAGCTTCTTGCAGTAAATGACAAGGAACATGATTGCTGGATCATATGGTACAAGCATGTTTAGTTTATAAGAAACTGCTACCCTATCTCCCAAAGGGGCTGTACCATTTTGCTCTTCCACCAGCAGTTAATGAATGAGAATTCCTGTTGTCCCACACTCTCACCAGCACTTGGTATTGTCAGGGTCCTGTATTTTGGCAATTCTAATGGGTATATAGTGGTATCTCAGTTTAATTTGCATTTCCCTGATGACACATTGGGTGGGACATTTTTTCATTTGCTCATTTGCCATTTGTACATCTTTTTTGGTGAGGGGTCTGTCAGGGTCTTTGGCTCATTTTTTTTTTTTTTTTAATTTCATGGGATTCTGCAGCTGGGAGAACTTGCAAGGCTTTACACCCTTCTGGAGTCGGCTTTAAGGAACGGCTGAGGAGTGTAGGATTATGAAAGGCCAGCTGTCTTACCCTGGGTCAGAGACAACACTGAGGCAAACCTGCCCTTCAAGTTTCTCCTGTTGAATGCTTGGCCTCCCCCCTGTTGCTCTCTTGTCCCTTCATGGATAGCCCTTGGAAATGTATACATCTCTTTTACATAAATCCTTGGGCTCTCCTACCTGTGTTACTTGTTTTAGTGTTCTTTAAATTTTACCTATGATTACTGAAAATATGATGCTTTAGCCCAAAGGACTTAGTCTCTAGTGATGGAATAGCCTGATGCCTGTCAGGATAATGCCTGTTTAAGGCAGGTGTGTGTGTAAGCATGCACTTATAAATAGTGTCCTTAAACTCTGTAGTTGATCTGCTCATTGCCTACACATATAGGTAAGAGCTACATGATATCTTTACCAAGTTACTGATTTCTTCCTGTGTCAAATGGGATAAATCTCCTAATAACTTTCTCATGGGGTTCTTATGAAGTTGATGGTGGTTTAGTCACTAAGTCATGTCCAACTCTTGCGACCCCATTGACTGTAGGCCACTAGGCTCCTCTATCCATGGCATTCTCCAGGCAAGAATACTGGAGTGGGTTGACATTTCCTTCTCCATATGAAGTTGAAATAAGATAATAAAATTACTTAGAGCATAGCCTGTGCTTAACACATAATAATCATTCATTAACACTGGCTAATTTCTTGGGAATTAATTGTATGTGGGTGAAAATGAACAACTTTAAATCAATTGCAATAGATTCAAATTATGGCAGCTTACCATTTTATTAAAGTCTGACTTGAATAAGTACCTATATTTTCTAAATACCTTAGTTACCACTGTCTGTAGAATGAAAAATTCTCAAATCAGAGAAATTCAGTTTGAAATAGACCAATGAGTAGAACTATAGTAGCATATTGTAACAAAATATACATTAATTTTGTTTAAAGACTGAGGTCTTGAAATGTATGATCCACAAAATTTCGTAATTATTAGTGGTAAATATCAGTGTACATTTTATGGTACCATTTGATTAAGTTGGGAGCTACAAGTTAGATATTAGATACTCTGAATTTATCTTTTGTTGTGTTTCTGTCTTAGGGCAATTGGTTAGCTTTATTCATAAAGACTTTAATGAGGCTAAGTTAATCCATTTGATCTCAGTGTGGGCCAATAAGCTTTTCTTTGTTTCATGATCACCAGACTGGACTCCTAATCCTTACCAGTCATTATGTGGATTTATAGTGTTCAAAATAAGAATGCTGATGAAATTGGTCAGTATGAATGCAGCAGTGCAAATCCCAAAAGACCATTTATATGCATGTGTGTGCCTTTATGTGTATTTATAACATGGGCTTCTCAGGAAGCACAGTGGTAAAGAATCTGCCTGCGAATGCAGGAGATGCAGGTTTAATCCTGGGTCAGGAAGATCTCCTGCAGTAGGAAATGGCAACCCACTCCAGTATTCTGGTCTGGAAAATCCCATGGACAGAGGAGCCTGGCATGCTATGTAGACCATGGGATCGCAAAGAGTCAAACACAGTTGAGTGACTGAGCATGCATGCAAGCATGTATAATTTGGAGAAGGCAATGGCAACCCACTCCAGTACTCTTGCCTGGAAAATCCCATGGACGGAGGAGCCTGGTAGGCTTCAGTCCATGGGGTCGCGAAGAGTCAGACACGACTGAGGGACTTCTCTTTCACTTTTCACTTTCATGCATTGGAGAAGGAAATGGCAACCCACTCCAGTGTTCTTGCATACAGCACATCAAACTAGATCCAGAGTATCCAAGAAATAGTAGGTAAAGATGAGCATGTTAGTATAGTAATGAAATTCACTGTAAGTTCATGACAATGACTGAGGAAGAGACTAAAAGTGCCTGTATAGTTTTATGTGAGAAGACTCATTTTCTGAAAAAAAAAAAAAAAAAATAGCATGCTTTTTGCTTCATCTCCCTGGGCCTTAGTTCTTCATTATAAAAGAATAGTGGTACCTTTTTCTCATATGTTAAATAACACTATTTGTTTAAGGAGAAATGAAAAGAAAACCCTTTGGTTTTTTTAAAAGAAGACACAATATTCAGTTAAGTGTGTCTATTAATTTTATTATTTTCTTCAGAAAACCCTTAAATATACATTAATTGAAGAACAGGGAAAGTATATTTTGCAAATCACAGAGATAATCAAAGTTGATTTGAGAGTTCCCAAACATAGCTAAGAAAACTCCATGTAACTCTTGGTACCTAAATAGGGTGAAACAAGAAGAACTCAAAGAGCATTCCAGCTGCACAATTCTATGACTCTGTGATTTCACAATTTCATACGTGGAGTGCATGTCTCAAGTAGTATTGATTAGGTCCTTTTTCTGTAAATGAATCCATTTTCCTTAACTGCCTCCTTCTAATTCAATTAGTTTTTTTTTTTTTCATTTTTAATTACATTTTGGTTTTTTACTTTTACAAGCAATATATGTTCATTGCAGACAACTGGAAATACATGAAGCATGAACTAAAAAATAACAATCACCCATAATCCCCACTTCAGAGATAACCACGATTAGCATATGCATGCATTTCCTCCCAGAGTCTACATATTCTTTTTCATAATTGAAGTATAATTGACCAACAATACTATGTTAGTTCCAGGCGTACAACATAGTGATTCAATATGTCTATAGATTACAGAATGATCGTCCTAGTAAGTCTAGTTACCATCTGTCAGCATGCAAAGACATTATAACACAATTGACTGTATTCTCCCTGCTGTATATTTCATCCATGTGACTCATTTATATTGTAGCTGGAGGTTTATATCTCTTGATAAAATTAGGTCTTGATCTTCGTTGTTGACCCCCTCTATACATTCTTTTGTATAAGATTTATAACTTTTCCTATGTTCTGAAACCATATCAACCATAATGTTCAATTTGCTAGTAATTTGGAAACTATTTGTAGAAATAGTCCACTTGACTTTTTCTACTCTATTTCTTGAGTGCTCAGTGTTACTTGTCAGGAAGTATGGATACTATGGGAAACCTAAAATTTCATCATTCTAAATGCAGTCAGGACAAGATCATATACAATTAGAGAACAGGTTATTGGTCTTCTGAACTTTTGAAAGTTATGGGACACAAGATAGGCTGGGAAAAATGATCAGAGATATTGGAAAAATCAAACAATGGTTGATGTTGCTTTTGGTTAGGTCAGCAAGCCCTAAAGGGAGCCAAGATGTCAGGTGAAGTGAAAAGATTGACAGGTCACATACTGCAGAACTCCTCTTGCACTTTTCCTCACTGTATAAGTAATAACACTGTCATTAATGATTAAATATACTAAGAGAATATTCAGCTGAATCTCACTTCAAAATAGGCACTGTTTTCAGACAGTTGGTCTCATGCTAGGTGTGGCTGCACTTCTGAGAGAGAGCATTTTGAAACACAAAGCTAGTGCTTTTCTCCATTATTCTTTCTTTTCTAAAATCAAATGTAGAGCTAGAGAAGAAAGAAGTTGACCCATGTAACATCACCCATGCTCTTGATACTATTGTGAAAAATGGGGTACTCTTCAACAGAATACAGAAAGAAAAAAAATGGGGAGGGGATGGTGGTTCTTATTTCTATTATCTTTATTTCTTTCTAGATTGAAACATTTTTTGAATTTTAATTTAGAGACAGAAGCATACTTTCTTAGTTTAGTGGCATTTCACTGGACACAGCAGCAATCACAATTACCAAGTAACTGGAAGAAATGATTTCTCAAATAGAAGAGAATGTTATTAATTCCCAACATAGAAGTGCGGTAAATTCGATGGATTTAGTTTGTAATCAAATAGAAGAGAATATTATTAATTCCCAACATAGAGGTGCGGTAAATTCGATGGATTTAGTTTGTAAATTTGACTTGGTAGTGAACCACTAAGACAAAAAAAAAAAAAAAAGAAAAGTGCCAGAAATTTCCCTTAAATCCATAGCTAACATTGAATACTGAAATTCCACGACACTAAGTAGATGGTGGAAATAATATTAGTCAACTATATCATAGGACTTGACAAAGAGAGCCACAACTATTGAGACTTAGAAATACAGTCTTAGAATATAAATCCAGAAAAAATTCTTAATTTTTCTTTTTTCTTGGAAACAAAGGCTTTTGTGTTTTGTCTGGAGAAAATAAAAATTAAACTTCAAGGGGAAAATATAGACTTAGAAGACTTAGAATATAAGTCCAGGAAAAAAAAAAAAAACCCTTAAAAATTGAAAATAAGGACTTTTGTATTTTGTCTAGAGAAAAAATTAAATTTCAAGGGGAAAAATCTATAAATCCCTGTTTGTAGCTCATATTTTTCTATCCAAAATCTATATCTTATTTGTAACCAGGGAATCTCACTTTCATGATGAGAAAAAAGAAACAGTGGTTAAGTTTAGAACAAGGAAAAGAGACTATAGAAAAATATTTGGGTTGGCCAAAAAGTTCGTTCGTGTTTGCCCGTACTACTTTGAAGACCTTGTCTTGAATGAACTTTTTGGCTGAGACAATAAATATGTAGGAGAGGCATTTGCAACTTCAAACCAATAGGACTTAGAGAGAAGAGAACAGTGTGGAAAAGGTCCACCAATGGCCATTTTAGGATACTTAGTACTTGACTCTCAGAACATAATGATGATCATGATCATTTTTAGTGAAACAATAAGAGTACACTGTAAACCTACATATAAAATTACACTTAGAAATATAAGTGAGGGGGGACTGCCCTGGTGGTCCAGTGGGTAAGACTCTGCACCCTGTACAGGGGCCCCAGGATCCATCCCTGATCAGGAAACTGGATCTCTCATGATGCAACTAAGAGTTTGCCTGCCACAACTAAAAGATCTCACATGCCACAGCTAAGACTTGGTGTAGTCAAATAAGTAAATTAAATATTAAAAATATATATAATCGAGGTTTTGTGATATGAAAATTAAATAACTTGTAGACTGTAAACTATTATAGCTGGAAAATTAAGGTATGTATATATATATGTGTGTGTGTGTTTGTGTGTGTGTGTGTATGTCATGATATATGTCATATACATATCACCTGTCCCTTTTGATCAATTAAAGGTCTGATTCCCTGACCCTCCAACTATTTTCCTTCTTTATGATCCATTACCTGAAGAAATTTAACATGATCATCTGGCATTGAGGGCTCTTTGATACTATAATACCTTCTTTGTAGAGTTGAAAGGAAAATATAGCTTCTGTCCTCATGATAGATAAACAAATATACAGTAGTAATTTCTCCTGTGGGTCATCTTATTGGTGATGACAGCTAAAAGCTCTTGCGTATGTTCTCTCTCTTTTGTCACTAAGCCGTGTCCGACTCTTGCAGCCACATTGATTGTAGCCTGCCAGGCTCCTCTGTCTTTGGGGTTCTCCAGGTGAGAATACTGGAGTGGGTTGCCATTTCCTTCTCCAGGGGATCTGCCTGACTCAGGGATCAAACCCAGGTCTCCTGCGCTGCAGGCAGATTCTTTACCAACTGAGCTACAAGGGAAGTTGCTTATGTTAGCTTGTTAGAAATATATGCCATTGCCATTCGATTGAGTAAAGAGAGTCCTTGTAAGGGAGATGGGATTGAAGCTGCACTTTGCAGCAATAAGGGAAGTTATGGGGAAAGTCCTGTGACCTAGGAGAGCATGACTTTGGTAGAAGTATAAACCTGGAGTGGAAGCTGTGCTCAAAGGTGATCTACACGGACTTGGAGTGAAGGTGGCGTGTTCTCAGGCAATGTGTAGATCCCTGCCAATTTATACTCAAAGCTTTTTAAGACAAGGGGACACTAGATTTGAAAGGCTCAGGGAACACTTCTCTTTTGGCCCCTTGCCCATTTAGCAGTTTGGGGTTGCCATTTGTGCACCAGATAAATTGTGAGATTGAGAGTTCCTTTTATATTTGACTGGTTTATATGTGGTCACTAAGGTAAATGTTTAATAAGTGGTCATAGGTCAGTTATGGGTGCTGTTTCTTTTATACGGATGTCATCCTGTGCTGCTCTGTGAGAAAACAAAGCATATGCAAAGCGTTTCAAAGTGAGTTTTATGGTTTCATTAAAGTTTTTACAGCGTTTTCTCCTAACACCACTAACTGGATGAAATAAAAGGAGAAGCTGCCTTTCAAAGAAGGATATAGTCACTTCTGCTCCCCAGGAGTCTTTGTTAAGTGTCTAGTTCTTGTTAGCTATTCATGTTTTCTTCAAAAGCTGTAGCCTCTTGCTTTTTATATGTATTGTGTGATATCTGTTAGTTGAACTACATTAAACTAAGGGGTTATTTCATCCTGGATTAAAACAACAAAAATAGACAAGTGAACTTTCTGAGTTTTCAATTCCCATGCCCAACCCCTTTTTCTGATAACAAAGGATGGTATTTTCTCTTGAACAAGTTTGCATGTTTTTCTTTAAGATTTTGACCCTTATTTCCCATAATTAACCACATTGGCTGGAGCTTATTTATTGTGGTTAGCTACTGAGTGATTAGGATTTTTTCTTTAATTTTTTTCTGCTCTCGGAGTCTATTCTTATTAAAATACGTTCTAGGTCATTTCACTTCCAGCAATACCAGTCATAAACATTTTGTTCTTTATTCCACTTCACAAGTGGGCAATGATAAATGAACTATCAAAATAATGTGGTAGGATGTGTGTGACCTTGATTTTGTAGCTGGCACTTCACATGGCCTGTCTTAAATGTGGACTCCATCACTTTCTCTTGGCTTTTGCATTACCTGCGTATATATTGGGCTTCCCAGGTGGCACTAGTGGTAAAGAACTCGCCTGCCAATGCAGGAGACACAGGAGACATGGGTTTGATCCCTGGGTCAGGAAGATTCCCTTGGAGGAGGGCATGGCAACTCACTCCAGTATTCTTGCCTGGAGAATCCCATGGACAAAGGATTACATGGGATTATAAAGGATTACACGGTGGGCTACAGTCCTTAGGGTCACAAAGTCAGACATGACTGAAGTGACTTAGCATGCAGGCTTGTGTATTATTTTCTTTGTTTTCTTGTTCTTCCTCATTGAGATTAGGTCTTCTAATCTCACTGTTAATCCCACTGTTAAATACTAAAGCCTCGCAGGCTTAGTATCAACTAAACCTTAGATAACTGTGTAGTTCTCCCATTCTGAAATACATGCATAACTGTAAATAACATTAACATATACATAATATATACATGTGTGCATACATACATACTAAACAGTATGTAAGTATAGACTTTGCATATCTATTATGTCTCCCTACCAACCTACTTATCTATTCACCTATATATCTATCATCTGCCTATCACCTATCTATCTAATTAAAGTATCTATTATCTGTCTCTTTAAAACAGAATTCAAATATGAGTATAGTTATCATTTACCTCTAAAGGAAGGAACAGTTTTCTTTTGGTGGGGAGGACATTTAAAATCCAGAATTAAGTTTTGAAAAGCTTGTCCTACCTCTCAAACAGCCTTCTAGAGGAGGGCTGCCAGGCTATGACTTGTTGCCCCGTGAGTCATCCCTGGGTAGCAGCTCTCATGAGTGTGAAAGGAGAGTCACAATCTAACAGTTATGTGTGTGTGCAGGATAATGTCATGAGGCTGAGAGAAAGGGAAATATAGCAATTTTCTGTCATATTTGCCAGGAAGAAATTCATGGTGATCAAGGCCTTCCCACCAGCCACTGACCACCAGTTATCAACTTCCTTGGGCATGGCCTTCTCTCAGGCCACAAATCTCTATGATAAACCTAAATACATGATTTCTCAGGGGGGGGAAGAAAAAAAGGGAAATTAGGTCCACCCCAGAGACCTCCATTTTTACTTATAATATTTGTAATGCTCTGTCCTTTGTGGGAATAGTTAACTGGCACAGGTATTTGGTGCCACTAATATCCATAACACGCTCATTGGTTCCTGCGCTCCAGAAACATACAGTAAGTCCCCTACATACAAACTTTCAGGTTGTGAATTTTCAATGATGCAAATGTGCATTCCCATGTCCAGTTGCTTAAGGGGTGAGTGAAATTGCAGCTTGCCCTCCAATTGCTGTCAGTCCTTCAGCTCTACCATCTCTCACCTCCTCTCCTTCCTCTAGTCAGTAACTCTTCTTGCCTGTTCACTCAACGCCAACCCCTGTATGCCGGCTGTTGTACTGTACTACTGTACTTTTCAAGGTACTGTCTTATAAAATTACAAAGTGTTTGCTTTTTGTTTGTATGATTTTTATGTACTAGTTATGCAAAAAGTAGTATAAACCTATTACAGTTCCGTACTGTATAGCCAGTTGTGTTAGCTGGGTACAAAGGCAGGACCTTCAGCAAGTCTACCCAATGTTGCGGTGACAGTCTCCTCTGTGCCAGGCATGGACTAGGAGCTTTAAATATCTTAATAGTTCATGCAATCCTTATAGTACACCTTGAAATAAGTCCTATAAATACCCCCACTTTACAGATGAAAAAACTAAGGCCCAGAGAGTTTCAACAATTTTCTCCAAAGTCACCAATGAAGTAATGTGCAGGATTTGAATCTAGGCATCTGGCTCCAGATGCTTTGCCCTGAACTGCTCTGAGGGATGGACCACACTGGAAGAAGGGTGAGTTGGGGAAGCTTCTTTCTCTCATCATCTCTTTATGGTTCTCTGGAAGAGGAATGAGCCTCCAAAGTGGCACTATGAAGCCCTGAGGACATCCCATGGACGAGGGTGGATTTCTGGTTCCAACACGGTAAATGCAGAGTATCAGCCCCTGGTGGTAACTTGCCCCTTGGTCGCTGGGATACGCACCAAGTGATCTAAGGGATATGAGTGCCTGAGTGTGGAAAACCTCAAGTAGAATATTTCTCCCGTATGTGTATAGCTTCTCTGAGAACAGACAGCCATGGTTGAACGTTGGGGTGAGGTTGTTTGAAGATAGTGGCACAATATTACTCATGAGAACTGTATCCATGTAGTCATATGCTTAAGGGAGAACTAACTTCTGGAAGGTTATATAACATATTTTATATTTGGCCCCTGTAAAATCATGATAACATTTTGAGGGAATAATTTATATAAATATAAATAGTTACCAAAAGGAGAATACTAGGAAGAGAAGCAGAATAATATGTAACTTTTGCAAGAAAATTTTATATTATCTCACCTAATCTTGTTTATAGGGTAGGAAGCTGGACCTTACGGAGATTAGGTAACTCTGTCAAGGTCACAAATGTAATAAGGACAGAACTAGATTTGAAATCAAGTTTGTCTCATATGAAAGTCCTTGATCATTACACATCCTTGTATTGTTTGTGTGTGTATGTGTGCTGGAGGTGTGAAGAGTGTGCTGAATTAAGTTTAAAAAAAGAGTGGTTTCCTCTTTTAGTTATAATGAAAACTGAACACTGTCACTCCTGTACATACATAGAAGAGATCATTGAGTTAACAAATATTATTAAGAATATGTCTCATAGGGATTATGTGGAAAAATAGTGCTGGAAACATTAAAGGATACAAAAGTCAGTGGTCTGCTCCACTTTGTGCCAGCTGGTGGCTGGAAATGTCCAGCTCAGTATCTCTGTATCACCTACTTATTTCTTGTTTATTGCTTCCTTACTGCTTTTTTCTTTGAATATCAGCTCACTTATTCCATCAAAGTACTTCTTTTTCTTTCAAGTTCAGATGACAGTGGTCCTACACCAGAAAGCACTCAGTGAGAACAGAACGTCGTGTCTGAGGGGCTGCAAAGGTATGGCTATTAATGAATCACTTTTCAAGAGACAGCTATTAATATCTATTATATACAATGCACTAAGAAGATGCTGCTGCTAGTGGGACTTAGGGCCGAAAGAATCATTACAGCTATGGCCGAACTGGTCTTCACCTGGGAAGAAGAGGTTACCAGACCTCTGCTGCTGCTGCTAAGTGGCTTCAGTCGTGTCTGACTCTGTGCGACTCCATAGATGGCAGCCCACCAGGCTCCCCCATCCCTGGGATTCTCCAGGCAAGAACACTGGAGTGGCTTGCCATTTCCTTCTCCAATGCATGAAAGGGAAAAGTGAAAGTGAAGTCGCTCAGTCGTGCCCGACTCTTAGCGACCCCATGGACTGCACCCTACCAGGCTCCTCCATCCATGGGATTTTCTAGGCAAGTGTACTGGAGTGGGGTGCCATTGCCTTCTCCGCCCCATGTGTATACCACACCCTTATTTAATTCAAGAGTGCTTAACCAAGGAATAACTAAACGGGCAGTAACTAAATGGGCAGTAATAAGTCATATTATCAATGTGATAGGGGAATGATAAGTACACATTGATTGTTCAATAAAGCTCAACAGCTGGTCAATAAAAATAGGAGGGAAAGTAATTAAGATGAATCTGCACTCAGAGGAGGTGACCTGCAAGGGGGAAACACTGGTAGAGTTATGGGGCCCCCAGGAGTCTGAAAAGTCCTTATATTCCTTGGAACTCCAGTACCTCCCTCTGTAAGGAGAGCCATGGCATGATACAGACACATACCTCCACCATGGAAAATGATGGTGATTGTTCAGATTAGCAATTAGAACTTCAGAGTGGCTTACAGAGAAGGAAGCCATGGCAAGCCTGCTGAGAGAGACCTAACATGCTTGAGAAGGAAACACGATGAATAAATGAGGAATAAGTGCATGAGAAATGAAGACTGAGTCTTAGAAGGCTTAGTGAAAGTGAAGTTGAAGTCGCTCAGTCCTGTCCGACTTTTTGCAACCCCATGGACTCTAGCCTACCAGGCTCCTCCATCCAAGGGATTTTCCAGGCAAGAGTACTGGAGTGGGCTGCCATTTCCAAGCTTGGGCTCCACTGCTAACTTCAGTTTCCTTCTCTATAGAAAAAGGAGGGTAGGCCAGAGCAGTGCCAAGGTTTCTTCCTGTTTTAAAGCCCCTAGGTTTTAAACTTATATCATTTCAGAATCTACACAGAATTGACACAGGTGACACAGAATTGATCACCAGTGAAAGGTTCAGCAGTGGCCACAGGACTGCAAAAAGTCAGCTTTCATTCCAGTCACAAAGAAAGGCAATGCCAAAGAATGTTCAAAGAAAGAAAGAAAGAAAGTGAAGTCCCTCAGTCGTGCCTGACTCTTTGCAACCCCATGGATAGTAGCCTGCCCCAAGCTCCTCTGTCCATGGGATTTTCAAGGCAAGAGTACTGGAGTGGGTTGCCATTTCCTTCTCCAGGGAATCTTTCCAACCCAGGGATCGAACCCAGGTGTGTCACATTGTAGACAGACGGCTTACCATCTGAGCCACCAGGGAAGTCAAGAATGTTCAAATGACCCCACAATTGCACTCATCTCACTTGCTAGCAAAGTAATTCTCAAAATTCTCTGAGCCATGCTTCAATGGTACATGAACCAAGAACTTTCAGATGTTCAAGCTGAATTTAGAAAAGGCAGAGGAATCAGAGATCAAATTGCCAACATCCACCGGATTACAGAAAATCAAGAGAGTTCCAGCAAAACATCTACTTCTGCTTCATTGACTAGGCTAAAGCCTTTGACTGCATGGATTACAACAAACTGAAAATTCTGAAAGAGATGGGGATACCAGACCACTTTGCCTGCCTCCTGAGAAATCTGTGTGCAGGGCAAGAAGCAACAGTTAGAACCAGACATGGAATGACAGACTGATTCCAAATAGGGAAAGGAGTACGTCAAGGCTGTATATTGTCACCCTGCTTAACTTATATGCAGAGTACATCATGCAAAATGCCGGACTGAAAGAAGCACAAGCTGGAATTAAGATTTCTGGGAGAAATATCAATAACCTCAGATATGCAGATGACACCACCCTTATGGCAGAAAGTGAAGAAGAACTAAACAGCCTCTTGAAGAAGGTGAAAGAGGAGAGTGAAAAATCTGGCTTAAAGCTCAACATTCAAAAAACTAAGATCATGGACTTTGGTCCCATCACTTCATGCAAATAGATGGGGAAACAATGAGAGACTTTATTTTGGGGGACTCCAAAATCACTGCATATGGTGACTGCAGCCGTGAAATTAAAAGACACTTGGTTCTTGGAATAAAAGCAATGACAAGCCTGGTGGTGGTGGTTTAGTCACTAAGTCACGTCTGACTCTTTTGACCCCATGGACTGTAGCCTGTAGCCTGTAGACCCTGTAGCCTGCCAGGGTCCTCTGTCCATGGGATTCTCCAGGCAAGAATACTAGACAGCATATTAAAAAGAAGAGACACTACTTTACCAACAAAGGTCCATCTTGTCAAAGCGATTGTTTTTCCAGTAGTATGTATGGATATGAGAGTTGGACTATAAAGAAAGCGGAGTGCTGAAGAATTGATGCATTTGAACTGTGGTGTTGGAAAAGACTCTTGAGAGTCACTTGGACTGCAAGGAGATCAAACCAGTCATCCTAAAGGAGATCAGTCCTGAATATTCATTGGAAGAACTGATGCTAAAGCTGAAGCTTCAGTACTTTGGCCACCTGATGCAAAGAATTGACTCATTGGAAAAGACTCTGATGCTGGGAAAGACTGAAGGCGGGAGGAGAAGGGGATGACAGAGGATTAGATGGTTGGATGGCATCACTGACTTGATGGTCATGAGTTTGAGCAAGCTCCAGTAGTTGATGATGAACAGGGAGGCCTGGTCTGCTGCAGTCCATGGGATTGCAAAGAGTTAGACACGATTGAGTGACTGAACTGAACTGAACTGAAATGCTAGATTGCTTGCTTGACCACAGCATCTCCCTGCCTGCTATGCAGTGGTTATAGAACCACTTTTTAAGCAGTCTAGTATTCTCTGGCATTACCGACTCGATGGATATGAGTTTGAGCAAGCTCCAGGAGACGGTGAATGACCGGGAAACCTGGTGTGCTGCAGTCCATGGGGTTGCAAAGAGTCGGACATGACTGAGCGACTGAACATCAACAACAGTATTCTCTGGCAGTGTCTTTTTGTGTTTTCAATGATGCTGTTTGAGGGTAACTTTGTATTTTGATATGATTTTAGATTTATGAAAAAGCTATGTCAATTGCATAAGAAATTTCCAGTCATAACTCTTTACATTTTTGTTCATTTGCTTTATTATTTTCTTTGTGTGTATGCAAGGTATAGGTATATGTATATTGTATGTATTTATAGAGAGAATACCATTTTAGAGTTTAAAACATTATAACCTGTTATTCTTAGTTTATTGCATAATTCTTAATAACACAGACATTCTCCAATATAACCATAATCCAAATATCAGAACCAGAAAGTTCAGCATTATTTTAATCTAATGCATAGTCCATACTGAATTTTAATTAATTATGCTAATAATGTCCTTTATGGATGTTTCCCTTCATCCAGAATCCAGTCCAGAATCACTAATAGCCTTGAGCTGTGATGTCTCTTTAAATATGGGGCGGCTCCTCATCTTTCCTTTGTTTTTCTTCATCTTAATATGTTTGAAGAGTGCAGGTCAATTATGTTGTAGAATGTCCTTCAAATTCAGTTTGTCTAATGTGTACTTATAATTAGATTCAGATTATGTACTTTGAGGGGCAGTTTTTCCGCTGAAGTTGTATACTGTCTTTCTCAGTGTATCATGTCAGGAGGCACATGATACTTATGCCTTTTCCCTTTTATAAAGGGAAATTTAATGCAATTTTAATTCACATTATGGAATTCTAATTATATATGCTTTAGACTTTGATATTCCTACTTTATTTTTTTCACTTTTTTGTGTAAAATTTAGATGATTTCAATTGACCTGTTGTCAGTGTTAACCTGTTATTCTTTTCATTGTTTCCAGTCTGTTGATAAGATGGTTATATAATTTTTTATCTAAGATATGTATTTTATTTCTAGCAATTTCTTTTGACTCTTCTTTTGTAATAGTTTCTACTGCTATGCCCAAATTACCATATGTTTATATAAGTTATGTACCTCTTTCATTGCATCCTTTTATCAAAGCTATTGTAAATTCCCTGTCATATCATTTTAACTTCTGGGCCATCTCTGCTAATATTTCTTTAAAATTTTTCTTCATGCATTTTGTAATTTTTGATTGTATGTGGGACATTGTGTGTACTAGAAAACAAACAAACAAACAAAAAAACAGTAGAGACTGAAGTAAATAATATATTTGCCCAGGAAAGGGAATACGCTTTTTTTCTGTCAGTAGTTCATCTAGGTCATAGTTGAGCTAGGACTGGAATTTATTGTTGTTTTAATTAAATTTAGTTCACCATTAGGTTAATGATTCAGGGGTGAGTTAGGACTTTACCTTTGGCAGGGCAAGACCTTTTTGTACAAACAATCTCTAGCTTTTTGAATTAATTGGCATCTCATTTTGCTTTATAAATTGGCTTCCAGCTTTCCATGTTGCTATGGAGTCCCCTTTGCTATTCAGTCCTGCCTTCCAGCTTTTTGTGGTTCAAGAGATCTTTTTCTGCTCTCCTGCCTTGCCCTTATCTTTGGATTGCTGAGGAGAGTGTTCAGTTGAACGCTCAGAGTGCCAGAAAGGGAATTAGCGGGTTTGTCTGTGAAAGACTCTCAGGATGTGGGGACCTCCTGCTCAAAGGGGTCTCTCCTGGCTCTCCTGTTTTTCCTCCGTCTGTGGGCAGCCTCTGAGAGGGATGGAATAAGGGACCTACAGTGCCTTGAACAGTCTCTTTCATTTCTTTTGTCCTCCTCTCAGCATTTAGCAAACTCCTGTGTTTTAGGGGTTCTGTCTCAGCCCTCTTGCCCTGCTCATGATCTTGCATGAGCACTTAGTGAGGGCCTGTGAGAAAGATCTGATGAGTTGGTGTAGACAGGGCTCCTCAGAATTCTGAACATCACACCAACTCTCTTGTAGTCTTTAAAATTCTTACACAGTTCATTTTGTTTCTCCTTTAACCCGTTAACAGTGGCTTCCTCCTAGTCCCACTTCCCTACAAAAGATGGTGGAGGCTGTCGGGCATCTCTTATGAAGGGCTTGCCACTTTCTAGCTTCTTAGATTTTAGTTCATTTTTGCTTTTTATCCTCAACTCTCTGATGAATTTACCAAAGACTATGACTGTAGGTTATTTAGCTTGTTTTTGGTCGAAGTGGAAGCAGAAGTTAGGATTTAATGTCCTTTTGATCTATTTCCAACATTCTTGACTACTTTCTGAATTTCTATATAACTAGATGTTCCAGGATTGTCTCTACATTTTTTTTTTTTTTTTGAGAAGCCACTATTAATTAGAAATCAATGTAAGTACTACGTGTGCTCATTGTTATGGATGTCATTGCTTCTAGGTCTTCTCACATGAACAGAGCCGGGAAACTCTATCTGTCTGTCTGTCTCTGTTTATGTCTGTTCATCTATTAAAATCTATGACTTCCAAGTGGTGCTTTTAATTGCAGTCTAACAGTACCGTGTGCATTCTGATCCTCTTTTTTCTGAATTTGTAGCTCTTCTACAACTATATGGGATCTCATTATCTTTAATATATTTACTTACTTGCTCAAGATTAGAATACACAGAAATTAGTTTAAGAATTGGTAACCCATTCCACTGTGAAGGGGACTTCCCAGGCGGCACTGGTGGTAAGGAATCTGCCTGCCATGCAGGGGATGTGAGTTTGATCCCTGGCTTGGGAAGATCCCTTGAAGGAGGGCATGGCAACCCTCTCCAGTATCTTGCTGGGATAATCCCATGAACAGACGAGCCTGGTGGGCTTCAGTCCATGGGGCTGCAAAGAGTCGGATGTGACTGAGTGACTGAGCACAGCACTGTGAAGGGGAAGAAAAGAAAGTAGGCTTCAACTTTTGTTTACTGTTTATGAAGGTAAATTTTACATATAGTAAAATAATATTAAGTAAGCAATTCAGTAAGTTTTTATAAATGCATACCTAGTATAATCCACACCCTTAATAGAGATATTGAACATTTACATCATCCCAACAGTTTCCTCCTCGCAGTCAATTCTTCTCTCTCTTCTGCAGAGCCACCCCAGTTCTGATTTTTTTTCATAATATGTATGTTTTGCCTGTTCTACAACTTTACATTTATAATGGAATAACACAGCGTGTATTCTTCAGTGTTGGGATTCTTTTGCTCAGCATAATGTCTGGAAGAGTCACATGTGCTGTGCATATTAATAGTTTTTGTTTTGTTTTGCTTATTTGTTTGTTTGCTGAGAAGTGTCTCATTATAGACTCCACAATTTGTTTATCCATTCTCCTGTTGATGGACATTTGGGAAGGTTTTCACTCTTATGAATAAAGCTGCTATGAACATTCTTGTACAAGTCTTTGTGTGGACATATGTTTTCCTTTTTCCTGGATATATAAAAATGGAGTTGCTGTGGCATGGTAGGTATACATGTGACTGGAAGAAGTTGCTCAATCTTTTTTCAATGTGTTCCTCCAATCTGTTATTTTACTACATTTTCACATCTTTCTTTTGTGACTAATGTGGGGCTTCATGACCTCCCCCACGGTATGAGCACTCTCCATAGGAAGGTCTCTAGTTTTACTTTGGTTTGAAGGCACACAGGGAGCTCTGAACTGCCTGGGAATAGACCAGTCAGGCTTCTAACTGAGCTTCAAGGAAGTAGAAGCAAATCTATATTCTCAACTTTAAGAGTCTCTGATATGCCTCACATCTCCCTTTCACCTTCACCTGGGCAACTGGTCAGTCCTTTAACACTTTGTGGGGTTGTCACACTTCAGCTGGGCTGGCATATGTGAGGGGCATCAATTCCCCTCCCAGGACCCCAGGAAACTTTATAATTTTGGAGTCCCCTTTACCCTCTACTAGCCTGGGCTGTGATGCTGAAGAGTGGGTGCGTGGGCAGAGCCTCCCTGTTGGCTAACTTGACCCCTGTGTTCTCCTGGTCACCTTCTGGCTGAGCAATTGGAGGCAACTTCACAGCTGAAGCTGGTTTTAGTCTTTGTGATATCTGGATTTCATGAGCTCTGTGTTTAGCTAAAAATTGTCAGAAGCAAAATGACTACGGTGTTTGAAACTCCACAGTGCCCTCAAATACAGTAAAACATCTCTACCCAAACCCAGCACTTACACAACACGGGGGGTGGGTGTGGGGTGGAAGGTGCATTCCCTTCCTCTTTCTCTATCTCTGTGGACGCTGCTGGATTTTCTTTCCCCACAGCAGTTCCTCCTCTTACCTCATTCCTTGTTCTGAATGCAGTATGAGCTACAGTTTTCTTACCAGGTTCAGACACTTCTTTTCCCAACAACCTCCGTGCCTCCAGTCTCATTTCTACTCTTTCTTTTCAGGTTTAATGCTGTCGTAGGGCTTTATCTTCTATTATTGCCTGGAATGTCTCCTTAAATGCAGGCGATGCTAAAACTTTGGTAATTACAGTGCTTGCCTTGTGAAGGACTTTCATGATTAAAATGTTTTGTCGTTGGTGGTTGTCCTGTGTGATATTTTTAATGTGGCTACTGTGATGTACATTTATACTGTAAATGGAGCTGTGATACTCATCTAAAAAGGGCAGTAAAGATGCATTTCCTGGAGAGTCAGTTCATTTTAGGTAACAAAGCAGGCCCTGGGTTCTAGTACATGTAGCAGAGATGGAATGTTCACAGAATACATGTCAGAAGAACACTTCTGTTGGTGATGAGAGGAGACAGGCACTTTTCTTTCGGGCAATGGAGAATGTGTCAGGAGCCCTGGTTCTCTTCAATGAGGAAAACCATTGCCACTACTGATTTTGACTCTGCCTTTTTTCTACTTGCTGAGATGTGACATTCTTCTCAGGGAAATCTGGGGTACTATGTTGGTTCTTGTAACTCCACCCAAGATACTCTTGACCCCTCTTGCCCAGGAAGGGCTATCTGAACTATTTCTTGGTCATCCAAACAGGGACGTTTAAATAGCACTTTATTTTATTTATTTTTTCTTATTTAGAGTTTTTGTTGTTGTTGTGGGCTATTTTTAGTCTTTATTGAATTTGTTACAATATTGCTTCTGCTTTTTTTTTTTTTTTTTTGGCCATGTGGCATGTGGGATCTTAGTTTCCTGACCAGGGATTGAATTTGCATCCCATACATTGGAAGGCAAAGTCTTAACCATTGAATCATCACGGAAGTTCCTTAAATAGCACTTGAAACAAAACATTCATCCTCCCACCAAACATTTATCAAATAATCAATCACTAATGTACTCAATAAATGTGTTAAACACAGTGGACAATTACATGTGAATAAAATAAGATGCCTCTTACGTCCAAGAGATTATAGTTTAGAAGACATGGGTGGGTGGGGGGGAATGCCTGTTTATAAGTGGCTAGAATAAAAGTAGTGCTCAGTCGTTCAACCATGTCTGACTCTTTGTGATCCCATGGACTGTAGCCCGCCAGGCTCCTCTGTCTGTGAGATTCTCCAGGCAAGAATACTGGAGTAGGTTGCTATTTCCTCCTCTAGGTAATCTTCCCCACCCAGGGATCAAACCTGTGTCTCCTGAATTGGCAGGCAGATTCTTTACCATTGTACCATCTGGGAAGCCCAGAGTAAAAGTAAGAAAATAATGAATTCCACTAAAAAGGTATGAACAGTTATGTCAGTTCAGAAGATTGATCCCCACACTTTTTGTTTGTGCAGCCTATTAATAAAAATTTTGGCATGCCAGGAATACATGACATTTGTATGTAAATTACAGGCATGCACTCTGTACTAATATATTACAAATATTATAATCATATACACAATGAGACATTTTAAAAATGTAAAGAGGAAATAGGTAGTATATTTGGAAATGATTTTAATTTGCTGAACAATGGAGATTCTTCTTACTTTCTTAAATATATGACTAAAACATTTTTTTGGCAGAAGGGATGTGATTTATAGGTCAGATCTGATTTAACAGCCATTGTTTTTGCATCTAGTGTGATTAATGTGAAGCTCCTATTGGGAGACAGAGAATGTTATGTCTGTCATTTAATTATTGTTTGCTGGTGCTTACATTATAATATTATTTTTCAATTTTCAGGGACTTGTAGAAAGCATTTTGTAAGAGTAGATAAGACTATCCAAAAACCTGCATAAACTTCCGTATGTCATAATATGCTGAAAATGAATGATGGATGTTCATCTCAACAAATGCCTCGTCATTATGGAACTCCAGACTTTTGAAAGCTACTTTCCATAGCATCCATATCTAATGCATTGACCTAGTGAGGGTCCCAGGGTCAATATGTTTATTAAATAATAGTAGCCTTTAACTTCTTTCTTATTTTTAGAATTAACTATAATCAGTTCAGTTCAGTTCAGTTCAGTTGCTCAGTCATGTCCGACTCTTTGCGACCCCATGAATCGCAGCATGCCAGGCCTCCCCTTCCATCACCAACTCCCGGAGTTCACTCAGACTCATGTCCATCGAGTCAGTGATGACATCCAGCCATCTCATCCTCTGTTGTCCCCTTCTCCTCCTGCCCACAATCCCTCCCAGCATCAGAGTCTTTTCCAATGAGTCAACTCTTTGCATGAGGTGGCCAAAGTACTGGAGTTTGAGCTTTAGCATCAGTCCTTCCAAAGAAATCCCAGGGCTGATCTCCTTCAGAATGGACTGGTTGGATCTCCTTGCAGTCCAAGGGACTCTCAAGAGTCTTCTCCAACACCACAGTTCAAAAGCATCAATTCTTCGATGCTCAGCTTTCTTCACAGTCCAACTCTCACATCCATACATGACCACTGGAAATACCATAGCCTTGACTAGACAGACCTTTGTTGGCAAAGTAATGTCTCTGCTTTTGAATATACTATCTAGGTTGGTCATAACTTTCCTTCCAAGGAGTAAGCGTCTTTTAATTTCATGGCTGCAGTCACCATCTGCAGTGATTTTGGAGCCCAAAAAGATAAAGTCTGACACTGTTTCCACTGTTTGCACATCTATTTGCCATGAAGTGATGGGACCAGATGCCATGATCTTCATTTTCTGAATGTTGAGCTTTAAGCCAACTTTTTCACTCTCCACTTTTACTTTCATCAAGAGGCTTTTTAGTTCCTCTTCACTTTCTGCCATAAGGGTAGTGTTATCTGCACATCTGAGGTTATTGATATTTCTCCCGGCAAACTTGATTCCAGCTTGTGCTTCTTCCAGCCCATCGTTTCTCATGATGTACTCTGCATATAAGTTAAATAAGAAGGGTGACAATATACAGCCTTGAAGTACTCCTTTTCCCATTTGGAAGCAGTCTGTTGTTCCATGTCCAGTTCTAACTGTTGCTTCCTGACCTGCATATAGGTTTCTCAAGAGGCAGGTCAGGTGGTCTGGTATTCCCATCTCTTTCAGAATTTTCCACAGTTTATTGTGGTCCACACAGTCAAAGGATTTGGCATAGTCAATAAAGCAGAAATAGATGTTTTTCTGGAACTCTCTTGCTTTTTCGATGATCCAGCAGATGTTGGCAATTTGATCTCTGGTTCCTCTGCCTTTTCTAAAACCAGCTTGAACATCTGGAAGTTCATGGTTCATGTATTGCTGAAGCCTGGCTTGGAGAATTTTGAGCATTACTTTACTAGTGTGTGAGATGAGTGCAATTGTGCGGTAGTTTGAGCATTCTTTGGCATTGCCTTTCTTTGGGATTGGAATGAAAACTGACCTTTTCCAGTCCTGTGGCCACTGCTGAGTTTTCCAAATTTGCTGGCATATTGAGTGCAGCACTTTCACAGCGTCATCTTTCAGGATTTGAAATAGCTCAACTGGAATTCCATCACTTCCACTAGCTTTGTTTGTAGTGATACTTTCTAAGGCCCACTTGACTTCACGTTCCAGGATGTCTGGCTCTAGGTGAGTGATCACACCATCATGATTATCTGGGTCGTGAAGATCTTTTTTGTACAGTTCTTCTGTGTATTCTTCCCATCTCTTCTTAATATCTTCCTCTTCTGTTACGTCCATACCATTTCTGTCCTTTATCAAGCCCATCTTTGCATGAAATATTCCCTTGGTATCTCTAATTTTCTTGAAGAGATCTCTAGTCTTTCCCATTCTGTTGTTTTCCTCTTATTTGTTTGCATTGGTCGCTGAGGAAGGCTTTCTTATCTCTTCTTGCTATTCTTTGGAACTCTGCATTTGGATGCTTATATCTTTCCTTTTCTCCTTTGCTTTTCACTTCTCTTCTTTTAATAGCTATTTGTAAGGACTCCACAGACAGCCATTTTGCTTTTTTGCATTTCTTTTCCATGGGGATGGTCTTGATCCCTGTCTCCTGTACAATGTCACGAAGCTCATTCCATAGTTCATCAGGCACTCTATCTATCAGATCTAGGCCTTTAAATCTATTTCTCACTTCCACTGTATAATCATAAGGGATTTGATTTAGGTCATAACTGAATGGTCTAGTTGTTTTCCCAACTTTCTTCAATTTAAGTCTGAATTTGGCAATAAGAAGCTCATGATCTGAGCCACAGTCAGCTCCTGGTCTTGTTTTTGTTGACTGTATAAAGCTTCTCCATCTTTGGCTGCAGAGAATATAATCAATCTGATTTTGATGTTGACCATCTGCCGATGTCCATGTGTAGAGTCTTCTCTTGTGTTGTTGGAAGAGGGTGTTTGCTACGACCAGTGCGTTTTCTTGGCAAAACTCTATTAGTCTTTGCCTTGTTTCATTCCGTATTCCAAGGCCAAATTCGTCTGTTATTGCAGGTGTTTCTTGACTTCCTACTTTGCATTCCAGTCCCCTATAATGAAAAGGACATCTTTTTTGGGTGTTAGTTCTAAAAGGTCTTGTAGGTCTTCATAGAACTGTTCAACATCAGCTTCTTCAGCTGGTTGGGCCATAGACTTGGATTACTGTGATACTGAATGGTTTACCTTGGAAACAAACAGAGATAATCTGTCGTTTTTGAGATTGCATCCAAGTACTGCATTTTGGACTCTCTTGTTGACCATGATGGCTACTCCATTTCTCCTGAGGGATTTCTTCTGCAGTAGTAGATATCATGGTCATCTGAGTTAAATTCACCCATTCCAGTCCATTTTAGTTCGCAGATTCCTAGAATGTCGACATTCACTCTTGCCATCTCTTGTTTGACCACTTCCAATTTGCCTTGTTTCATGGACCTGACATTCCAGGTTCCTATGCAATATTGCTCTTTACAGCATCGGACCTTGCTTTTATCACTAGTCACATGTTCAAATATTTTCTTTCTGTCATGCGAGTGTATGTTCCTCGGTTCTTTGTCTCATCACAACAAAGATTTGGAGCAACAGACATTAAAGCCCTCGGTGCATCACAGCTCTTGGGTCTTGGACAAACCGTGCTACAGCTCTTAGGCAAATCAGTGTTACAGCTGTATTTTATTTAGAAGATAGCAGGAGAATCCATCCTCGAAGTGTGAGGGCATGCCAACCCAAAGACTCAAAGAGAAGAGAGTGGAAGAGTGCATGGGGAGGGAGAGAGAGAGTGAGAGAGAGAGAGAGAGAGAGCACGCACGTGGGGGAGAGAGAGAGTGCTTTGGCTCTTCCTTTTATATGTTTTTTCCTCCACCTGGGCCTGCCCTATTGCAAATTGGGCTTAGCCAGGAGTGCTGTTTGTTCTGCCTCAAGTCTTCACTCTGGTCCTCGGACCTTCCTTTGATCTTACTTGTCTTTTAGCCACCACCATTTTGGACTCCTTTTCCCTATTCTACCTACCTAACATTTCCATACTCCAATAGATGGTTTGCTCTTCTCTTGGGTTTGTGTATAGTAATTTGCAGACTCCTAGGGCTTTCCACGGAGAAGGCAATGGCACCCTACTCCAGTACTCTTGCCTGGAAAATCCCATGGATGGAGGAGCCTGGTGGGTTACAGTCTATGGGGTCGCTAAGAGTCGGACACGACTGAGCGACTTCACTTTCACTTTTCACTTTCATGCACTGGAGAAGGAAATGGCAACCCACTCCAGTGTTCTTGCCTGGAGAATCCCAGGGATGGGGGAGCCTGATGGGCTGCCATCTATGGGGTCGCACAGAGTCAGACCCGACGGAAGCAACTTAGCAGCAGCAGCAGCAGCAGCAGCAGGGCTTCTCAGGTGGCTCTAGTGGTAAAGAATCTGCCTGCAATGTAGGAGACGCAAGAGGTATGGGTCTGATCCCTGGGTTGGGATCATCCCCTGGAGTAGGAAATGGCAATCCTTCCAGTATTCTTGCCTGGAGAATCCCATGGACAGAGGAGCCTGGTGGGCTGCAGACCATGGGTTGAAGAGAGTCGGACACGACTGAGCACACACCACATGCACAGGCTAGAGGATGGTTTGGACGAGTCCCTTATGTCTGAACATATTAGAAAAAGCTTCACACAATAACTTCAAATTGAATGATGAATAGAAACTAGAGGAGAGGAAACATTTGGGAAAAAGTGTATGACAGATGTGCTGCTATGAAAGCACAGGGTTTATGGAAGGAATAATAAAATGTCCATGTTTTTAGAGTGTCAAAGGAAAATTGTTGGGAAATTAGCACCAGAATGTGGAAGGCATTGAATACCTTTCCTAGTGTAAGAATTTGAACTTTCTTCAGCTTTGGAAGGCATCAGACATATATAAATTTGAACTGAGAATTGTTAAGGGAAACAACTTTTCCTTTAACATCTGTCTTCTTTATCTCTATGGAAGTGCCTCTCTCCTTATCTGCCTTCTCTTCTCTACACAGTTTGTTATTGGAAATAGCAGTCTAGCAGTACAGGGGCTGAGATTGAAAGGGTGGTGGGAGAGAAATTCAATAAATTAAGGTCCTTTTTACATGATTATCAATGAACGGTTTAAGTCAGAGGTCATGAAGACAAAGTGGAAATTTTAGTGATGGAAGAGAAAAACTGTATCTCTGTTTATAAAGTTTCCAGCCTGGCTAACCAGGAGTTTGGGGGTCAATAAAAATTGAGATACCTGGAGAAGAAGCAGATTTGAAGGAGTCATTAATGATGTGGAGGGATATTTAGGTAGAGGTACCTAAAGTAAGGCTGAGAACCTGGATATGTAGGATAGGACTAGAAATAATCCACACAGAGGAGGCATTAAAGGGATTAATGATTCACGAGTGGACCTGGTCAAAAGCTGAAGAGGATCTAAGACAGTGTTGGAGAAACATGTCTGAACATTTTAACCCAGGAGATCCCCTTGGATCTGAGGCTGGGGAATCTTGACTCTTTATCTTTTAATCCAATTATTCATGTCTTTGGTGATTGTTGCTACTACATAGATTCTTTTATGTCAGTTAAGTAAAGTTAACATGTTTTAGAAATCAGGTTTTAGTAATCTTAGGTAGCTAGTTTAAAAAAAAAAAAATCTGTCTGCTAAAAGAACTTAAGGAAACAAACCATCCAAAAGAGCGAAGCATACTTAAACATAAGGAATGGTGGGGAAAAAAAAAAGAGAGAGAGAGGTTTCTGTATACAGAACTACATTTGAAATGGAAATAAAGCAGAATATTATGGCTAGATTTAAGGCTTACTGGCTTAAGTGATCTTGGCAATAGAGACCAAACTGCACTAAACATGTAGTTTGAATTTTTTTTTTCTCAGTCAATTGTCCAGTTTGACTGAATTGATGAATTGCTTTGATATCATTAAAAAAGAAAAATAAAAGAGAATTTTAAAAAGAAATATAGGGAATTGGTGAAGTTTTTAGGATAACAAAACATCTGAGATTGGTTTTAGGAAGTGATTTGGGGGAAAAAAAAATAAAGCAAGGCAAAAATGTGTTTCTGGCAAATTATCAGCAGTATTATACATAGTGGAAGAAGATAGTAATGGATAAATACGTATTTTTATGAGCTGAACTGTGTCCCCCTCAAAATTCATATGTTGAAATCCTAACTCCCAGTATCTCAGAATGTAACTGTATTTGAAGACAGGATTTTATCGAGGTGATTACAATTTAATGAGGTCACTGGAGTGGGTCCTAATTCAACACAATTTGTGTCCTTATAAAAGAGATTAGGACACAAATATGCATAGATGGGCAATCATGTGAAGAGGCAAGGAGAAGATGGCCATGTATAATCCAAGGAGAGAGGCCTCAATAGATACCAGCCTTGCCTTGATCTTGGATCTCTAGCCTCCAGAACTATGATAAAACAAATTTGTTTAAGCCATCCAGCCTGTGGTACTTCGTTAGGGCAGCCCTAGCAGACTAATACAATTTTTAAAGTTCATAGTAGGTGACCAGAATTAAAGCTTTTCTTTTTTCTTTCAAACTTGGACAAGTAACTGAATGCTCATGATGAAAAGAACCTTGTTAGACTCATTCATTATGACTTTAGGGTTTAAAAGACTTGATGCTGTCTATTTTGACTTTAACCTATTTAATATTATATTCAATAGGAAAGCCTCATCGTTTTATTAAGGAATACAATTACAGCCATCCTAGGGAAGTTCACTGGACTGAGGACCAAACTCAGCACATGGTTATGAAAATACACGCCAACTTAGGAGAGGGGTTGGTACGATTGGGACAAAACGGTCAGTGATCTAGAAAAGAAAAAAAGAAACATACTCATTCAATTTACTGATGATAATAGTGTACATCTTAGAGGATAAGGTTAGCAATATGAATGTATATTTCTTACTAATGTTGACAAATGACAATGCATTCACATAGAATTTCAACTAAGAGTGTCAGGTAGCTAAAAAGAGAACCTTGCTCTGTAATCTTCTGCAGTCTGATTGATGGATATTTTAGGGATGATTATCAGGCAATGATGCTGGACAGTCTCCCTGTAAGGACTGTAGTCATCTCAATGAGAGGCAGGGGCAGGGCTATGAGGGGAGCAGAACTCAGAATCTGTGAGGTCATCTTCCAGTTATGCCTGCTACTAGCCAGACAGTCCCCAGGTCCCATTTTTAAGCTCTAGATTCTTCACTAAAGAATGTAGAGGACTTGGAAAGTATTTAGTAGTGAAGATAAAATAATTAGGGAATCAGGTCTATGAGTATAAGTTAAAATAACTATGATTAGTCAAACTAAGCAAGAGAGGCCTGGGTTATTTAACAGTTCTTTTTTTTTTTTTTTTTAAGAATGGTTTAGTCATAATTGAACATAATTGACTATTCTTCATTTACACAGCAGGGGTCAAAACAAGAGGAAATGAGCCCCAACTGCAATGTGTGGGATTTAGATTAAACCTAGGGCAGAACTGGCTGAGTGGGATGCATTACTATGGAAGGATATGGAATTTCCTATGGGGTAGATCTTTAAAAATAGTCTCTCAAGTGTCAAGGCTAATTTAAAAATTAAATCCTGTCTGAACAGTAAGTCTGGAGACTGAAGAATTGGGAGGTGTAGGATTACATCATAAGAGATCTTCTAATCTTAAATATATTGATTATCTTAAAAATAATACTAGTTATGAGTTAAGATATTAGAAAATCAGGGAGAGCTAATATCTGTGTTATGCCTTATTATTTTATCCCCCCCCCCCATTAATCTGGGCATCAGTTTGGGCATTTGCCAAGTAAATTATAATTATCTATTGTTGAGATTTAAATCTCTTGATTATACCACAAGCACTCAGAAAGACTGGATAGACAGGTTGGGAAATTTCTGTTTATAGGAACAGCAGTAACAACAGATTCTACTGCCCCTGAAATGTTTCACTTTTTCAGTTTTATTCTCTTAGTACCTTCTGGATGCTTACTAGCTGAACTAGATGCTGTGGGAGTAAAGAAAGGGAAAAGGTCATGGTTTCTAACCCTTAAGAGTGTGTGTGGCATCTATGGGGTTATTGCATAAATCCTTGTGAAAAATTACTGTGCAGTATCAGCCAAAATTACTGAATAATGTGATAAGGGCAGTTTATGCTGGAAGAGTTGGATGGTGGTTTTATAGGTTGAAAGTATCACAGAGGAGATAGGTTTTAAAGGATGGGAAACAGTTAAGGAAAAGCAGGGAGGGAGAAAGGACATGTCTGGTAGCATGCGAGCAGAGGGATGGAAGTGAGGGTGTGTGTGCGAAGGTCGTATTCTGACCCACTGAAGAGCCCCACGTAGTTATAGCCTTTAGGACAGATTCACAGCTGTTCATATGTCTCACAAAGGTGCTATGACTTGCTTTTGCTGACATCTGTGATCTTATCTCATCCTAACTTTTTGTTCTCTCCCACTCCCTTTACTTGTCACAAAGTAGAGTCTGTTTGCGGAGAAGGCAATGGCACCCCACTCCAGTACTCTTGCCTGGAAAATCCCATGGATGGAGGAGCCTGGAAGGCTGCAGTCCATGGGGTCGCTGAGGGTTGGACACAACTGAGCGACTTCCCTTTCACTTTTCCCTTTCATGCATTGGAGAAGGAAATGGCAACCCACTCCAGTGTTCTTGCCTGGAGAATCCCAGGGATGGGGGAGCCTGGTGGGCTGCGGTCTATGGGGTTGCACAGAGTCAGACATGACTGAAGCGACTTAGCAGCAGCAGCAGCAGAGTCTGTTTGAGTTCAAATTCCACTTCTGCCACTTTCTAACTCTATGACCTTGAACCTTGGTTCACATCAAAATGGAGATAACAATAGCACCTATTTCAAGGAGTTGTGAGGGTTAAGTAAGTTAATAGATGTAAAGTCCTTAGAATAATACCTGGCACCAATAAAATATTATGTAGTCTAAGTATTATTAACAATATACATGTAAATAAATTATTGTAAATATTAAAGAGATAAATTTATTAGAGATTTTATAAGAATGTATAAAGAGAATTTATAAGAAACAATAAAATATTATCTATTTTTATAATTATAAATACTGAATTCAATCCTTTAAGCCTTCTTCTCCTGGTAGCCTGTCCTTTTTTCAGCTTTTTATTTTATATTGGAGCATAGCCAGTGAAAAATGTTGTAATGGTTTCAGGTGGACAGCAAAGGGACTCAGCCATGCATATACATGTATTCCTTCTCCCCCAAACTCCCCTCCCATCCAGGCTGGCAGAGTTCCTTTTGCTATATAGTAGGTTCTTGCTGGTTATCCATTATAAATATAGCAGTGTGTACATGTTGATCCCAATCTCATGAACTGTCCTTTCCTCCCACCCCAGTTATAAATATTTAATTCGATCCTTTAAGCCATCTCCTAGTAGCCTGTCCTTTGCTACGCAGCTTGCATTTACATCATCCCATGTCCTTGCTGTCCCTTGTTCTTACCTGGTCACAGCACGTCCTGTTCTACACTGTAATCCTAGTTGACATGTTCATCTCATCCTGGATTGTAGAGTCTGGAACCAGCCATGTCTTGTTCATTTCTGTATCCTAAAGCCTACAGCCAGGAGGCCAGTATGTGTTGAATAGTTAGGTGAGTGAATGAATAATTGACAGAAACATACAAGCTGTGGATTCACATGTTATGCTCTCTATCCACCTCCATCTTGTTTAGTTATTAATGCTAAAAAGTTGTATCAGCCCCCACCCCCCTGCAAAGTCAGTGGAATATGTAATGAAGGTGTATGGGTCAAAATTCAATGATTTGAAATAAAATAGAAAATAAAAAATGTTTAAATTTAGAAAATTCATCCATTGTCTTATTGTTTTTAGAATAAAAATCCATACATTTTGCCATGGCCTACAAAAATAAAATCAGTGATTTGTTATGATTGGTCTCAGTTATACTCAAGAAATCTTTACAAAGTGGGTTTGCATTTATATTTCAAAATGGAAAGGCTAATACTAACTATACAGTCTTATCAATCATGCTGTACCTTCAAGACTGATTCAGTGTAATCAAGACATGAGACATTTCTATAATCTAGTTGTGATCTATACTTTCTGATGTTTTTCTTTGTAAATTCTTAGACTCTGGAAGTGTAGGTGATACATAGCTAGGAATCAGGAGATCTACAATGAACTTGTCTGGTCTTCAGATCCTCTCCTTTGAGAGTTTGAACTAAATGGCCTGACTCAGTTCTCTTAGCTCAGGAAATCTGTGCTGCAGCAGATTATCAGCCAGATTCCCTGAATGAAGACTAGTGGTCTATTCAGCAAGATCATACAGATTTATTAGTCACACAACCAGTCACTTTCTAATTGTTTATTGATTTTTTTTATTTGTACAGAAGCTCTAACAGATAAAATTTTAGTAATGGAGACTGTTTATGTCTTTATGAAAAATAAAATGGTAAACCTAGAATGCTTTATGTGAAAACAAGTAAAACTCTCTAAACTATTAGTTAAAAATAATAATGCTATTACTTGTTAGTTATCAGTATGACAATTTAAGGAACTCTGGTGCACAAAGTAATCACTTTTAAACACAATTTTTGTTACATACTTTTATATTTATATATAAAGATAAAATATATATTTATCTCAATTAGAGAATCCATTATTAGAAAATCTATCTATTAAAAAATCAGATAGGCTTGTTGTATGTGCTTTCATCTTAGATCTGGCTCTTTTTGAGGATGTGGCATTTGAAGGCTATAAATGTAATGTTGAAGTAGCTGGAACATCACACACAGTATCCTAGGCATCTTAACAGCCATGTGGGTTAGATCAGATCATATGTGGTGGATCAGATCAAGTACTAAAGAATCAACAGGTGGTGATGAAATTAGCCATGGCAGATTCAGTCTGTAACTCTTATCTATTAATTAGATTGTTTAGTGGCTAATCTGGATATAAATCTCTACCATTTAGCAACTGGAGTTAATTAACACAGCCTGTCTGACTCTACTATGCTCTGATTAACTGAGACATAGATGTGGCCGCTGCTGTCCGGGTTCAGACAGACAGCAAAAATAGGATGAGGCAGGCGTTTATCTGAGAAGATGATCAGACTCCAAATAGCCTTTTCAGTCTTGCCATCCACACTCCAGCATTCCAAGGAAAGTGTTTCCATTCCTACTTTTTTCTACTGTCATTTGTAAAGTTGCATTATTTATTTTCGAGATATATAAAACAGACTTTTCCACTTTCCTTACAACATTCCCTCTCTGGTGGTCTGTCTCTTTTTCTCTCTCTAGGCTAGGCAGTAAATAATATTGCAAGCATTCTGGTGGTATAACATAATAGCCAAAACCTTTACAGTTAGGTGGGCCTGGATTGATGTTCTTCTTTTCTGCAATGGAAGTTACAATATCTACTTTCTAAGGTTGAGGGGGTTAAAGGCTACTAAGAACAGGAAATCCTTAGCACATGGTGAGTGATACATACTGATTTATCAACTAATGTTCACTCTTGTTTCCAAGTAGTAATAGATGATAGTCACTAGAAGTAGATAGCCATTTTTGTCCTTTTCCCATCATCACTTGATGGAAAGTTTTGCTTACCTTTTACCAAGTTAACTGTTGCCTGAAATGGAAAGTGACACCCCAAAGATGAGTGGCAACCCAAAAAAGTATAGTGTTGTTTAGAAGAAACATAATTTATTTTCCTCTTTCATCATATAATTATCAGTTGGTATTAGTAAACAGAGAAACAACCAAAACATTTGCCAGCTAAATGAAATACTGGCTCTAAGGTATACATCTCTTACTTAAATGTAGTTTAAAAGCAGACATAAGGTGAATGAATCATTCTAATCTTTTGACAGACACCTTCATTGTGAAGTAGAGTGCAGTAGATGGAAGGAAAACTGAGTCATAAGATTTCATCCAGCTTTGGCTTCTACAACTGAGGGGAAATACAGATAATATGTGGAAGGTTGGAGAAAAGACACAGAGATGCCAAGGGGCTGCAAGGTGAAGCCTGGGAGGAAATGCTAGAGGGGTGAATATTATAAAGCCTGGAGTGAAGCTTGGATAAAAATGGCCTAAACCTATAAAAAGAGTTGAAACTCAGCGGTGCATTGTGGTGGCCTGTGTGCAGACAAAGCCAGGCCAGACTCAGACAAGGTAGAAGAGAACCCTCTCATCCTTTGTGGTCTTTAATCTCACCCACATGAAAAGGAAGTCCCTTTCCATAGGTCCATCTTTCTTCTCTCTCTCTCTTTTTTTTGGCTGTACTGCGTCTTCATTGTGGTATGCAAGCTATCCTGGCCAGGGATCGAACCTGTGTCCCCTGCATTGCAGTGGTGGTTTAGTTGCTAAGTTGTGTCTGACTCTGTGCAACCTCATGAACTGTAGCCCACCGGGCTCCTCTGTCCATGAGGCTAGGTTCTTAGCCGCTGGACCACCATGGAAGTCCCCTTCTGCTCTTTCTTCCTTATACCCTGTCTGCCTCTACTGCTGCTTCTCTCCACTGTGTCTGTGGAAATAATATAATATTTGTACCTAGAAGTTCTGAATATGAAATTTCAGCTGGTAATTTGATTAGATATATGAACTTGAGCCAGTTATCAATTTTACTTTTAGAAAAAAAAAATTAGTAAATGTCTCCTAAGGTGTAAAAGAAAGGGAATAATTTCAGCCTCATAGGGTTGCTGAGAGGACAAAATAAAATAACTGGTCCTAAAATCATTCCATAACACGTAGAGTAAATATGAATGTGGGTTTTTAGTATGATCAGTGTGTTTCCCCACTCTTTACATCTTTCCTCTCTCCCTTGCAATTCCAAGTAGCAAACAACAGAGAAGATAGAAAATTGCCTTTTCACCTTTCTTTATAAAGTAGCTTCTTATCTTTAAACAAAGGCTCAGTGATAGAGGAATAGGTCTTAGTCTCTCTGAGGCTTTCTTCTAGTTTTATGATTTCATGACAAATAAGCCTTTACATATTTACTTTGTGGAATTGTTTATTTTTTCTTCAGGGCCCAGAGCAATAACAATTCCCTTCTATTTATACTTGGAGGATCTGGCCATGTCCTAAGGAGAAACCTAAGGAAAAAACCCATTTCCAAGGCATGGTTACATTGCTGTGGATGGTGCAGCCAGCCTATTCCAGGTTTACCAGCACCAAACCTTGCTTAATGCTTCCTGCAGCCAATGTGGCTTTAAGCCTGCCGTGTTTGTGTCTTGGAGAAGGAGACCAGAATCTGAGCCCCTCTGCATTGGCCATTGTTTCCATGGTAATCCCAACAGAGGCCAGACCTCTGCATCCTGCTCTTTGAACTGTGCTACCCAAATGACACGGGCTGAGTCCTAGAGCACTCTCATCATCCTGGCTTTTCCAAAATCACAACAAGCACTGACTTAGCTCTACAGTGCTGGCCTACCATGCACTAGATTTCTTCACAGTAAGACCTGGGTTCTGCTGAGTGGAAGCTACAACTTTGTGCAGTTTCCTCATAGTCAAATCCAGGGTTTCAGAGGAAGGTGGAGAATCACGTTTGTTTTGTCCTTCATCTGCTTCTGTCATTAGAGACTGTGTTAGTTTCCTACGGCTATCATAACAAAGCATCACAACTGAGTAGCTTAAGGACCAGAATTGTATTGCATTGGAGTTCTGCAGTTTGGAAACCTGAAATCGAGGGTTGGCACTACTGATTCCTCCTGGGGACTGTGGGGAGAGTCTGCTTCAGGCTTCTCTCCTATCTTCTTGGCTTCTGCATCACCCTGATCTCTGCCTTCATTTTCAAGTGGCATTCTTTCTCCCTATGTGCATGTCTGTGCCTAAATTTCCCCTTTTTATAAAAACACCAGTCATATTGGATTAGAGCTCACCTTAGTTCAGTATGACCTCAAAGAATTACCTCTGCAACAACCCTTTCCCAAGTAAGGTTACATTCTAAGGTGCTGAGAGTTAAAATTTCAACATATCAATATTGCTGGGACACAGTTCTACTCATAAGAGGGACACACATATCTTAATTATATCTTGATATAGAGTATATTGAGTACTCAAAATGTGTAAAACATTCTTCTGGGTACTATAGGCATTACTTAAAGACCAAAGTTATGAATAATCCCTGCTACTAAGAATTTGCCTTTTAGTCAGAAGTCAATGAATTGATAAAGAAGTTGTGGTTCATATACACCATAGAATAATATTCAGCTCTAAAAAGGAATGCATTTGAGTTAGTTCTAGTGAGGTGGAGGACCCTAGAGCCTGTACAAAGTGAAGTAAGTTAGAGAAAGACAAATATCATATTCTAACCCATATATATGGAATCTAGAAAGTTGATACTGAAGAACCTATTTGCAGGGCAGCAATGGAGATGCCGACATAGAGAACAGACTTTTGGACACAGTGGTGGAAGGAGAAGGTGGGATGATTGGAGAGACTAGTGTGGAAACATATCCATCACCATATGTAAAGTAGATAGCCAGTGGGAATTTGCTGTATGGCACAGGGAACCCAAAGCCTGTGACAACCTGGGAGGCGGTGAGGGGAGGAAGGTGGAAGGGAGGTTTCAGAGGGAGGGGATATATGTATACCTATGCCTTATTCATCTTGATATATGGCAGAAACCATTATAATATTGTTAAATAATTACCATCCAATTAAAAATTTAAAAAATTTGAAAAGAAGCCTCCCTTGTGGCTGAGAAAAATTAAACAAATATATAGAAAGAATCTGACCAAAATTAATAGTAGATCTCCAACATTTTTAAGCCACAGAAAAGTATTTGAGATTGGAAACCTAATATAGAAAATAGAGTAAGCATATTTGCTTTGATTCAAATGAAGCAGAAATTTACAGTGACTTCTGCCCACGTCTTTTCATGGCAGCCTTTGAGTCTTTTCATGGAAGAAATATAATCCAAGCAGAACTCCATAGAATAGTTAGATCTGGAAAGGCAAAGCTGAGGAAAGGGGGTGTTCAGGAATGGAGCTCATAGTGTGTGAGCAATATGTGGAGGCAGGGGTATGGAAGGGGTCATCAGAAACTACAGATTTGAGCTTTTTGGAACAGTGGAAGCAAATACAGAAAAGATTGGCATCCTGGGGTGGAGGGTTTCATCATAGCTTGAATGAATTCAGATCCTTGAAAGGAATTCCAGAGGACTGAAAACTATGCTCATTCCCCTGTGACCTCCATATTCTTTGAGTCATCTTATTTCCTTGCCTATATCTTATCTTCATTTTGATGGTTCCTAGATTCCTTTTTTTTTCCTTAGAAAAACAGTACTGAAACAATATTAGAATTGAGAAAGAACCACATAGTTTGCTTTTTCTAATAGAACTCCTATAGGGTCTTCAGGAAGATAGAATTGTTTTGGTTCTATTGATGTCAGCCCCATAGGTCTGTGTCCCCAGGCTCTGTCCCAGACACTAAAATGGGCAACTCTCTGTCATCCACATAGATATTTTCTTAGAAGTTTGCCAAGGCACCATTCTCCACTTTTTCTCATCACCAGTAGCTCTTTTTGTATACCTTTTAGCACTAAAAAGCAAAATGAAAGGAGAGCACAAAATGGGCAGGTATAAAATGAAGATGGAAGTGCCCCATTATTTCATGGACTCAAAGAGCCGTAAATGGAGGTAGATGAGGAAAAGCCCTGATAGGAAGACAAACTTCAAATTAGATTATTCCATAGATTCCAAGTGCTCTAAGTGACACAAAATTAGAGAGTAGAAGATCAGCACATCCATACTGCATAATGGCTAGGAAGATAGAGGATTGGAGTTAAAAGTTAGGTATGTACGTTTGCTCTTCAGATGGACATATGCGCCTGGGAGTCTACTCACTCAAAATGAAAAGGAAATGGAGGTGGGATAATTTGAATAGTGGATGACGTCTTAGAGAAGCAAACAAACAAAAAAGAATGTTATGTAGTATAGTATACGGAAGTAGAATAACATTTCGGTAGTTTATAATTAAATGAATAGAATCCAGAAAGTGAGTTTCTGCAGGGAAAATAAAATTTAATACAAATTTAACAAAATCACCCAGTTACTGGACAAACACCTAGTTTATAAGAAGTTAAAAGTCTAATGATATAGAAGCAAAAGTCATCCAGAGAAGTAGTGTTATAAAAATAAACATTTTGAGTGGGATTTACTTTTTTTAAACAACCACGAACTAAGCATGTGATGACAGAGGAAAGTCTGCTGGTAAAGGGAAGAATTAATGTTGCAGAAAACCAAATGCGTAATGTCAAGGGTGAGTAGGTAAGTGCCCCAGCTTGCAGGGGTAAGATGGAGAAGTGACAGTAAGAGGAGAGAAGATAGCAGATAGTGAAGACAGAACAAAGATCCAGTATAAAAGTTATGAGTGAACTTAAGGAAAAGGCCAAACAACGGGAGCAGTGCGATAAGCAAAGACAAATTGAACAATAACATCGGCACTGAAAAAAAACAAACAACAACAACAACAAAAACCTGGAGTATGTGGAGTGAAAAACTTTATAATGTTGCAAAAAATTATGAAAAGAGATCCGATGCCAGCTATATCTTAGCCAATCTTATGAATAATCAGTGACAGCGATGTCCCTTCACAAAATAGATGGACACTCAAATTAGGTTAAAAATAAATGAGAATTTATATTCAGGGAGACCAATTACCAATGAGTGAGTGAGATGTAGGAGAACCAAACGGAATAATGTAAGAGCCCAGGGCTTGCTCAGCCAGCTGCCACTACCCCTAGGCCCAAAGGGAAAAGAAGACGGAGAGAGGTGTGGTTGGATCCAAACTGTGAATGTGTTACGTAAAGCAGACCACATTGAGGTGATCAGTGACTTTCTGTTAAAAAATATACTAACTTGAGGCGAACTGTGGAATATTCCTAAAGAGATGGGAATACCAGGCCACCTTACCTGACTCCTGAGAAACCTGCATGCAGGTCAAGAAGCAGCAGTTAGAACTGGACAGGGAACAATGCACTGGTTCAAAATTGGGAAAGGAGTTCATCAAGGCTGAATATTATCACCCTGCTTATTTAAATTATATGCAGAGTACATCATGAGAAATGCTGGGTTGGATGACTCAATAGCTGGAATCAAGTTGGCTGGGAGAAACACCAACAACCTCAGATATGCAGATGATATCACTTTAACAGCAGAAAATGAAGAGGAATTCAAGAGCCTCTTGATGAAAGTGAAAGAGGAGCATGAAAAAGCTGTCTTAAAACTCAACATTCAAAAAATGAAGATTGTGGCCTCTGGTCCCATCATTTCATGGCAAATAGATGAGAAACAAGTGGAAACATTGTCAGACTTCATTTTCTTGGGCTCCAAAATCACTGTGGATGGTGACTGTGGCCACAAAATGAAAAGATACTTACTCCATGGAAGGAAAGTTATGACGAATCCAGACAGTGTATTAAAAAACAGAGACATCACTTTGCCAAAGAAGGTCTATCTAGTCAAAGCTATGGTTTTTCCAGTAGTCATGTATGGATGTGAAAGTTGGACCATGAAGAAGGCTGAGCACTGAAGAATTGATGCTTTTGAACCGTGGTGCTAGAGAAGACTCTTGAGAGTCCCCTGGACAGTCAATCCTAAAGGAAATCAACCCTGAATATTCACTGAAGGACTGAAGCTGAAGCTCTAATATTTGGCCACCTGATGGGAAGAGCTGATCCACTGGAAAAGACCTCAATCCTGGAAAAGATTGAGGGCAAGAGGAGTAGGAGGTGACAGAGGATGAGAGGGTTGGATAGCATCACTGACCCAATAGACAGGAGTTTCAGCAAACTCCAGGAGATAGTGAAGGACAGGGAAGCCTGGTATGCTGTAGCTCATGGGGACGCAGAGTCAGACAGGACTTAGCTACTGAACAACAACAACAACTTGAGGCAACTTCCTGAGGGCAAAATATATGTTAATCTTATTCTCTCTTCTCCTCCAAACTCTTGGCCCCACAAGCTAAATGCAACAGAAAACACAGAGCAGGAATCCCAGTGATGTAAGATATTCAAACCAACCCCTCACAGCAGAGAAAAGCATGGAAAAGGGATGTGATGAATAGATGAAAGATACTTGGCACAGCAATCCATCCTCCCTACACACACACAAAAATCATATATTTCATAATGGAAGGAATTAAACAGGACGAATGAATGGAATGAATAATAACAGAGTAGCAGGCTTAGTAAATATTTATGTATTTATGATTATTAATATATCTTAAAATGAAATGCATGTTCTTTGATAGAGAACATATGTAATATAAAATAATTAATGATTATGGCCTATGTTTCAAGACCACAGCTTTAGAATAAGATAAGATGGATAAACTGATTAATTTCTGATCTTATAAGGTATATGGGAAAGATAAGAAGCATTATTTTATTTTTCTCCCTGATAATTAGAAAAAAAATATATTTGTGTTTAGAAAACTTAAAGGTTAATTCAGGTAGGTAAAAAGTATACTTTTTAGTTGACTGGAGAAAGTTTAAATTCCACCTAGCAAAAGGTAGAGTCTTTAAAAAGACAAAATAAGAGGACTGGAGTAAGACAAAAATATTTTTAACAATAATTACATGTTCTAATCTTAATAAAGGCTGAAGATATTCAGATTAGATTTGAGAAATCCAATAGTGTGCTGCTTTACAAAATACAATAAACTAAATGGAAAAGAAATAAAAATGATATTACTCACTATGATATATAATAATTGTTCTCATACTTTTTGATCTAAGGATATATTTATCCTCTAAAAAGTTATTGAGAATCCAAAGTCTTTATTCTTGTAATTATATTTATCTCTATAGATTGCATTTCAAACTAAAACTGAATTATTTTTAGTCATTTTAATTGATCTATATACATTAAAATTAGCCCTTCCATGTGCAGGTCTATGAATTTTGACAAATCTCTGGACTTGTGTATCCACCAATACAATTAAGACACAGGATGCTTTCATGACCTTTTGATGTGAAATCCCTCTTTCTATTCCCAGCCTTGTTTTATGGCCCTATATTGGCAGACACCATATAAATGGAGTTATATATCATACAGCCTGTGGAGTCTGGATTCTTTCACTTAGCATGATGGTTTTGAGATTCATCTATGTTGCTATACATATCAGCAGTTTGGTCCTTTTTATTCCTGTGTACTGTTCCACTACATAGTTGCACCATGATTTCTTAACTGATTCACTAGTCAGTGGGTATTTGGGATTTTCAAACTTTTGGTTATTAGAAATACAGATGCTGTGAACAGTTTTGTGTAGATTTTTGTGTGGCTATATGTCTCCATTTCTCTGGTAAAATCTCAGGAGTGGGATTGTTACGACACACAATAAGTGTAAGAAACAACTTTATAAAAAACAGTTCCAAAGTGGTTGAGCATGTTTGCATTCTAATGAGTTCCACATACCCAGTATTCCTGCTGAGACTTGACTTTTGCCAATTAAAAACTTTTTAGTTCAGATGTTCTAATACAAGTGTAGTATTATCCTGTTGTGATTTTAGTTTGCATTTTCCTAATGACTAATGATGTTGAAGATGTTTTTAGTGCTTGCTTGCTTTCTGTGTATCTTCGGTAATGTGCCTATTCAAATCTTTTACCCATTGAGTTATTTAATTTTTATTTAATCTTAAGAGTTCTTGATATCTTCTAGATACTAGTCCTTTATTATATTTATGTTTTTCAAAATATTTTCTTCTATTCTGTGGCTTGTCTTTTCTCTAACAGTGTTTTTCTAAGAGCTGAAATTTAAAATTTTGATCAAGTCCAATTTATCAATTTTTATTTTATGGTTGACTCTTTTGTATCCTATCTAAGAAAACTTTGCCTAACTCAAGGTCACTGGACTTACTCTTATGTTTCCTCTAGATACTTTATAAAAGCTGAGAAAAATTTAAAGCACAAAATACACAAACTTACATACTGTTAGCAATCAGAGTGAGATGTATGTATGGATCAGAGCTATTTGTGGATTGGAAAGTTTCACTGTACAATCCTGAGAGAGTGAAAATGAAGAAGGAAAATAATATCTAGAATTACTCTGAAAATGTTGAACTCATGATCTTTCTGAAAGGTTCTCAAGGACTGACAGGAGTCCCTAGACCACATATGAGAAACACTGATCTAGAATGTGAAGATGATCAAACACAAATTATGAGTGCCAATGTTAAATTACAAATGAAGCAAAAGTGAAGGCAATACATTATAAAAGACAGAAGGATGTTTTCTTATTGACATATTCTCCTTTACCCAATGAAATTATGATAGCTTTTTTATGTAATTACACAGATATCAAATATATTTTAAAAGTTTGGAAATATAAGAACACATTAAAATCTTTTTGCAGTTATATTTAAAGAAATTATTATACCTTTTTATTTGCTTAGCAGATAAAGAGCACAGTAATAGAGATACACAAATTTAAAAAATAAAGAATTATTTTAATTGTATGAAACTTTATATACACTTCCTAGAGTAATGGACATAAAAACAAAAATAAACATGTGGGACCTAATTAAACTTAAAAGCTTTTGAATAGCAAAAGAAACTATTAACAAGGTGAAAAGACACTCTCAGAATGGGAGAAAATAATAGCAAATTAAACAACTGACAAAGGATTAATTTCTAAAATACAGAAGCAACACATTCACTCAATGATAGAAAAGCAATCAAAAAGTGAGCAGAAGACCTAAACAGACATATCTCCAAAGAAGACATAGAGATGGCTGATAAACACATGAAGAGATGCTTGAGATCACTCATTATTAGAGAAATGCAAGTCAAAACTACAGTGAGACATTACCTCACACCAGTCAGAATGGCAATCATCAGAAATCTACAAACAATAAATGCTGGAGAGGCTGTGGAGAAAAGGAAACCCTCTTGGACTATTGGTGGTAATGTAAATTGATACAGCCACTGTGGAAGACATTATGGAGGTTCCCTAAAAAAACTAGGAGTAAACCTACCATATGACTCAACAATCCCACTACTGGGCATATACCCTGAGTACACCATAATTGAAAAAGACACTTGTACCCCAATGTTCATTGCAGCACTATGTGCCATAGCTTGGGCATGGAAGCAACCTCAATGTCCAGCAGCAGAAGAAGGAATAAAGAATCTGTGGTGTATATATATATATATATATATATATAATGGAATATTAGTGATAAAAAGGAACCCATTTGAGTCAATTCTAATGAGGTGGATTAACCTAGAGCCTATTATACAGAGTGAAGTAAATCAGAAAGAGAAAATTATCATACATTAATGCTTATATATGGAATCTAGAAAAATGGTACTGATGAACCTATCTGCAGGGCAGAAATGGAGACACAGACATGGAAAAAACAGGTGCCAACAGGTAGGGGAAGGAGAGGGTCTCACAAATAGAGTAACAGGGAAACATATACCGTATGTAAAATAGATAACCAGTAGAAATTTCTGCATGACTCAGGGAACTCAAACTAGAACTCTGTAACAATCTAGAGGAATGGGATGGGGTGGGATGTGGGAGGGAGGTTCAAGAAGAAGGGGTCATATATATACCTATGCCTTAATCATGCTGATGTATGGCAGAAACAACACACTATTATAAAGCAATTACCCTTCAGTTTAAAAAAAAATGAAAAGGAGAACTAGCAACCAATATCCCAGAAATACAAAAACTCATAAAACAATACTACAGTTATATGGTATAACTGTAGTATTTGTCTGTTCACTCTAGGTTATCCAATTTGTTTGCAAATTGGATAACCTAGAGTGAACAGACAAATTTCTAGAAATATCTAATCTTTTAAGACTGAATCAATACTCTGTATATGAGACAGCATAAGAGACACTGATGTATAGAACAGTCTTTTGGACTCTGTGGGAGAGGGAGAGGGTGGGATGATTTGGGAGAATGGCATTGAAACATGTATAATATCATATATGAAACGAGTTGCCAGTCCAGGTTAGATGCACGATACTGGATGCTTGGGGCTGGTGCACTGGGATGACCCAGAGGGATGGTACGGGGAGGGAGGAGGGAGGAGGGTTCAGGATGGGGAACACATGTATACCTGTGGTGGATGCATGTTGATTTATGGCAAAACCAATACAATATTGTAAAGTTAAAAAAAAAAAAAAAGACTGAATCAAGAAGGAGTAGACAGTTTGAACAGACCAATCACTAGCAGTGAAACTGAGTTTGTAAAAAAAAAACAACCACAAAAAACCTCCCAGGAAACAAAAGTCCAGTAATAGCTTCACAGGGAAATTCTACCAAACATATTAAAACAGTAATACCTATCCTCAAGCTATTCCTAAGATGAAGGAAATGGACAACTCCACAGTTCATTCTGCGAGGTTACTATCACCTTGATACCAAAACCAAAGACACTACAAAAATTTGATATATCTGATAAATATATTTAGATCAAAATATTATCAAACAATTCAACAATGTATAAAAATGATCATAAACCATGATCAAGTGGGATTTACTTCAGGGAAGCAAGGATGTTTCAGTATTTGCAAGTCAGTCAATGTGATACACCACATTAAAAAAAGGAAGGATAAAAATTACATGGTCATCTCGATAGATGTAGAGAAAGCAATTGACAAAATTCAACATCAATTTATGATTAAAAACTCTCATCAAAGTGGTTGTAGAAGGAACATATCTCAACATAATAAAGACTTTTTATGAGAAACATACAGCTAACATCATAGTTATCAGTGAAAAGCTGAAAATCTTTCCTCTAAATTCATGAACAAGACAAGGATGTCCACTCTTACCATTTTTACATAGCACAATAAGACAAGAAAAAGAAATAAAAGGCATACAAATTGGAAGGGAAGAAGTAACACTGCCATTATTTGTAGATGCTGCTGCTGCTAAGTCACTTAAGTCACGTCCGACTCTGTGCGACCCCATAGACGGCAGCCCACCAGGCTCCCCTGTCCCCGGGATTCTCCAGGCAAGAACACTGGAGTGGGTTGCCATTTCCCTCTCCAACATGCCACTATATACAGAAAACTCTATAAAGTCTCCAGCAGAAAATTATTAACTAGTAAATGGGTTCAGCAAAGTTGCAGGATTAAAGACTAATATACAGGAATATATTGCTTTTATATACACTATTAATGAAATATAAGAAAAAGAATGCAAGAAAACAACCCAATTTAATTGCATTAAAAAGTATAAAATATCTAGGAATAGACTACTAAGGAGGTGAAAAACCTATACTCTGAAAAGTATAAAGCGTTGGTGAAGAAATTTAAAAATGATACCTAGAAATGGAAAGATCGCCTATGTTATTGCATTGGAAGAATTAATATTGTTAATATGACCATTTTCCCCAAAGTAGTCTACAGATTTAATACAATCCCTATGAAAATACACATGACGTTTTTCACAGAATTAGAACAAATAATCCCAAAATTTATATGAAACCCCAAAAGCCATCAAATTGCCAAAGCAATCTTGAGGAACAAAAAAGATGGATATTTCAGCTCCCTGACTTCAGATTATACACAAAGATACACTAATCAAAATATCATGGTACTGGCACAGAGACAGATACATAGATCAACAGAACATAATAGAGAGCCCAGAAATAAATCCATACACTTCTGGTCAATTAATCTATGACAAAGGGGAAAGAATATACAATGGAGAAAAGGCCGTGTCTTCAATAAGTGGTGTCGGAAAAACTGGACAGCTACATGTAAAACAATGTAATTAGAACATTTGCTCACACCATGTTAAAAAAAAAAATGAACTAAAAATGAGTTAGAGACCTAAATGTAAGACCTGAAGTCATAAAACTAGAAGAGGACATAAGAACAGTCTTTGACATAAGTCTTAGAAATATTTTTTGGATTTTTCTCCTAAGGCAAAAGAAATAAAAGCAATAAGAAACAAATGGGATCTAATTAAACTTAAAAGCTTTTGCACAGCAAAGGAATTCATTGACAAAATAAGACAATCTACTGAAAAATATAAAATACTTGCAAGTGATATGATCAATGAGAGGATGATATCCAAAATACTTAAATAGTTCATATAATTCAGTATCAAAACCCCCACAAAACTTGATTTGAAAATTGGGCAGAAGACCTGAATAGACATTTTCCCAAAGAAGAAACACAGATGACCAAGAAGCACATGAAAAATAAATGCTCAACATCAGATAAATGTAAATCAAAACCACAATGAGATATCACCTCACACCTCTCAAAATGGCTATCATCAAAAGACCACAAATAATAAATGTTGGTGAGCATGCAAAGAAAAAGGGACCCCGGTACACTGTTGATGGGAATGTAAATTAGTGTAGCCACTATGGAAAATAGTATGGAGTTTCTTCACAAAACTAACCATAGAGTTATTATATGATCCAGCAGTCCTGCTCTTGGGCATGTATCTTGAAAAGATGAAAATTCTAACTTGAAAAGATACATGCACCCCCAACTATAACAGCAGCACTATTTATAATGGCTAGAAATGAGACATAGAAACAGCCTAAAGGTCCATTGACAGGAGAATGGATAAAGAAGATGTGGTGTATACACAATGGGATATTAATCCACTGTAAAAAAGGATGAAATTCTGTCATTTGCTACAATGTGGATGGATCTAGAGGGTATTACACTTAGTTAAATGTCAGACATATAAAGACAATACTGTACAATATCACTTATACATGGAATCTAAAAAGTAAAACTGGTGAATATAGCAAAAAAGAAAGAGACTCACAGATAAAGAGAACAAACCGTGGTTATCAGTCTGGGGAGGGAAGGGGACGGGCCTGATAGGGGTAAGAGATTAAAAGATACCAAGTACTATGTATAAAATAAACTAGCAACAAGAATATTTAGTACTGCACAGAGAAATATGGCTGTGGTTTTATAATCACTTTAAATGGAATATGACTATAACAAAATCATTGAATCATTATGTTGTATACCTAAACTTGATACAATATTGTAAATCAGCTATATTTCAAGTAAAAACATAAATGAGATGCTGGATGCTAAACAAACTTATTGTAGTTTCATAACACAGTAAGTCAACCATTATTTTGTACATTTAAATGTATACAGTGATGTATGTCAATTATATCTCAATAAACCTAGAAAAAATTAAAATGTGAGATAAAAATGCTAATAAAATATTGTAAACAAAAAATAAAATATTGTAAATAAAAGTGAATACAAGAAGTGACAAAATTTTTAAATATTAAGTGTATATATATATATATATATGCAATTTTCCTATTAATTAAAAAATCCTAATGACATAGATACTCTTTTGATAAAAGAATTTCCAAAAGAATGGACTAGGAAACCAAAATATATGAAGAATACAAAACCAAATATTTAAGTAAGCATAAAGAAATTGAAAAAGTGATGTAATAATCATCAACAGAAATCACTAACACTAGTTGATTTCACAGGAGCATCCCTTCAAAGTTTCAAAGAAAAATTACATGCTTTCTATTTAAATTATTTCTGAGAACAATAAAAGATGGCTTAATTTTGTTAAGCTAGCATAAAACTTAACACCAAATACATAACAAAAGAAAACTATGCTCTCTTCAAAATGTTAAACACTCAAATGTTCTGCGGAAAGTTATTAGCTATTCTATACAGAAAGCATTCTATATATGTAGCCAAATAAATGTAATATACCATGATAAAAAAAATCTTAACAGAGTATTTTAGTATAGGACATCTTAGGATCTATAATATACTGAAATACATTATAAGCTTATGAAATTTACTTGACAACAAGAAACACCTTCCCTTTTTCCTTCTTTACCACATTGTACACCTAATAATTATTCCCAATATTTGACCCCCTAGAATGAAGAATGCTCAAGTTCTCAGATACCAGAGTGATGTCAGAGGTCAACGTCCCTGGTTAACATACATGTTGAAATCTTTAATAGCAGAGATAACTGACCTTTGTCAGGGTATTCACAGAATCATTCATCATTGTCCTGTAGATTTTATCCCAAGAATGCAAGATTGATTTACTACCATGAAAGGCATTAATAAACACTTTAAAAGGTTACATTTACAAATATGATCATTTAAAGCAATAGCCCAATGGGCTCTTATAAAACGAAAGAGAGGACTATATTCCTTTATAGAATTGATAAAGATGGGGAAAGCCAGGTTACCAAGCTGGCGGGCAAGCCACTAGGTGGATTAGCTCAGGCCCTGCTGGTGAGAATGTTACTTTGCACAATCCTTCTAGGGGACAATCTGGTGACATATGTATTTATTCTGGAGTAATTCGTTAAAAATTAAAGTTTCTTAGAAAACTTGGATTCTAAGAGATTTGACGAGAAAAGGAGGGAAGGAGACCGAGAGGGAAAGAAAGAAATTAAGAGAGGCAAGTGCTTGGTTAGTAGTGTCTTTAATTTATATACTTGCGGTAGACCTTTACAACAAGTTATCTTACCCTCTCCTTCCTGAGTCTAACCCCCAGAGTCAAGAGGCTTTTGTTGTTATTCAGTCGCTCAGTCATGTCTGACTCTTTGTGACCCTGTGGACTGCAGCACACCAGGCTTCCCTGTCCTTCACCATCTCCCAGAGCTTGCTCAAACTCATGTCTGTTAAGAAGGTGATGCCATCCAACCATCTCATCTTCTGTTATCCCCTTCTCCTCCAGCCTTGAATCTTTCCCAGCATCAGAGTCTTTTCTAATGAGTTGGCTCTTTGCATCAGGTGGCCAAAGTATTGGAGCTTCAGCTGCAGCAACAGTCCTACCAATGAATATTCAGGGTTGATTTCCTTTAGGATGGACTGGTTTGATCTTCTTGTAGTCCAAGGGACTCTCAAGAGTCTTCTCCAAAAAAAAAAAAAAAAAAAAAAGAGTCTTCTCCAATACCACAGTTCAAAAGCATCAATTCTTCAGCACTCAGCTTTCTTTGACTATATGAACTTTGTTGGCAAATAAGTGTCTCTGCTTTTTAATATACTGTCTCAGTTTGTCTAGGTTTGTCACAGCTTTTTTTCCAAGAAGCAAGCATCTTTTAATTTCATGGCTGCAGTCATCTGCAGTGATTTTGCAGCCCCAAAGAATAAAGTCTCTCACTATTTCCATTGTTTCCCCATCTATTTGCTGTGGGATTGGATGCCATGATCTTTGCTTTTTGAATATTGAGCTTTAAGGCAGCTTTTCCACTCCTCTCTTTCACTTTCATCAAGAGGCACTTTAGTTTCTCTTTGCTTTCTGCCATATGGGTGCTGTCATCTGCATATCTGTGGTTATTGATATTTCTTCCAGCAATCTTGGTTCCAGCTTGTGCTTCATCCGGCCCAGCATTTCTCATGATGTACTCTGCAAATAAGTTAAATAAGCAGGGTGACAATATACAACTTTGATGTATTCCTTTCCCAGTTTTGAACCAGTCTGTTTTTCCATGTCCAGTTCTAACTGATACTTCTTGACCTACATACAAGTCTCTCAGGAGGCAGGTAAGCTGGTCTGGTATTCCCATCTCTTGAAGAATTTTCCACAGTTTGTTGTGATCCACACAGTCAAAGGCTTTAGCATAGTCAATGAAGCAGAAGTAGATGTTTTTCTGGAATTCTTTTGCTTTTTTTTATGACCCAACAGATGTTGGCAATTTGATCTCTGGTTCCTCTGCCTTTTCTAAATCCAATTGGAACATATGGAATTTCTTGGTTCACTGTTGAAACCTAGCTTGGAGAATTTTCAGCATAATTTTGCTCGTATGTGAAATGAGTGCAATTGTGCAATAGTTTGAACATTCTTTGGCATTGCCTTTCTTTGGGATTGGAATGAAAACTGACCTTTTCCAGTCCTGTGGCCACTGCTGAGTTTTCCAAATTTGCTGACATATTGAGCACAGCACTTTAACAGCATCATCTTTTAGGATTTGAAATAGCTCAGCCAAAATTCCATCACTTCCATTAGCTTTGTTCATAGCATTGTTTCCTAAAGCCCACTTGACTTCGGACTCCAAAATGTCTGGCTCTAGGTGAGTGATCATGCCATCGTGGTTATCTGGGTCATTAAGACCTTTTTTGTATAGTTCTTCTGCATATTCTTGCCACCTCTTCTTAATATCTTCTGCTTCTGTTAGGTCCCTACCATTTCTGTCCTTTGTTGTGGTCATATTTGCATGAAGTGTTCCCTTGGTATCTCTAATTCTCTTGAGATTTCTAGCTTTTCCCATTCTATTGTTTTCCTCTATTTCTTTGCATTGTTTACTTATGAAGGCTTTCTTATCTCTCCTTGCTATTTTTTAGAACTCTCTATTCAGGATAGGTATATCTTTCCTTTTCTCCTTTGCCTTTTGCTTCAGTGTTAAGAAGAGTTAGTGTTAAGGAAAATGAAATTAACTCTCAAAGTAAAAATCATTGCTGACCTCCAAGTAAATGGCATGTAAATGGTTATCTACAATTGTGGGTTAAAATGTTACTGAGGTTCTCAGGCCATATCAGGAAGACCATCTCTGGCTTCGTTAGCTGGACTGCAGCAGCCAGAGTTTCCTCGAACAGTAATAACTTGAATTGCTCTATCGCCCAGGTTCCTGAGAACTGGAAGTGTAAGGACAGGCCAGTTTACCAGCTGCTTCCTTGAAAGTCCGGAGGGACACCTGACAGGGACAGCTGTGGTTCTTCTTCATTTAGTATTTTCTTCCTTTGGGATTCTTAACGCAGATTGGGAAATTTAAAAATGCATTTTGTTATCCATTGGCTCCCTGCCTCCAAGTGTCAGCCAAAGCTGTAATGCAGCATTATCCAAGGGCTGGGTTTTGGTTCCCCTGCAGTCCTGTAGCCACAGTGCCAGGCTAATGCATCTCCTGCAGGATCACAGAGAGCTCATAATGTGGGCAGTGGAGGGGCCAGGGTGACTTTGACACCTATCTGTTACCTTCGGGTTCAGCAAAGATACAGCTGGAAAACACAGAGGCTGTAACCTAAATCCCGCCTACTCACAAAATCTTGTCTCTTGATTAGGTCATTTGAATAAAACATGATATGGAATCTCACATTAGATATTCACACATGCTTATTTTAAAAATCTGGGTTTGGGGGGATATGCTAGATTTTAAAAAGTTTCTCTATTTCTGCTTTACCAATTTGAACTGGTTTACCAGTTACATATTTTGCTTCTTGTTTTTATAGACTTCTGAGAGCAACAGCAAATGTATTCAATACTGAGAATATTTCATTTGTATTGAACACAATGAGAAGGTGGATAAATGTATAAGTGAAAAAAATCCTGTAAACTTGTGTGTGTGTGTGCACATGTATTTTAACTGTGTACATATTTCCATGGCAACAACTGGAGAGACATGGAGCAATTAACAAAATTTTACAAACTATTTTAACCAACCCCTTGCTATTTTGAAATTTACCAGGATATGTATTTACTTAGATTTTTCCTTTTTCGACCACACTTTTAGGACTTGATGCTGATAGCAAAGAAGAGTCAATTAAATATTTAAAAGCATTGCAAAGCAACTTTGTCACCGCTCTAGCAATTTTATGATTAATTTTTCAATTGGCTCTCATTGAAAGCCTAAAGCAAATTTTATTTTGTGAGGAAGAGTGAGTGATTGAAGATTTCTATTGCAAAGACTATATTAAAATAAAATATTCTGAAGCACACAATTTAAAGAATGCAATTTTATACTGCTAGTATGATTTAATAATGTCATTTACACTAAGCTTGATGGAATGGCAGCCCCAGAATAATGGCACCCACTAGAAAGTCATTAAGCTAAATATTTAAAATGTTGTTTTATACTTTTAGGCATGTAAATAATTTATAGTGTGGAACTGACTATCTGGATGAGAAACGGAATGGGTACAAAGTGTCTGTGGCCAGTGTAAATGTGAGATTGGACTCATTTTGATGTATAATCCTATGATTCATTTATGGTATATTGAGGTAAATAACGCTAAAGGAATAAAAAATATACTTAGTTTAGTTGAAGGATCACCAGACATTCACTTGGGCCAGTCACTTAAACCTCTCAGTTCCTCAATATTATAATCTGTAAAATGGGCTCATTTGCATGATGAAATGAGAAGGGAGATTCACAGGTACTTTGAGAGTACAGCTAAAAGAGTATAACAGTAATATAAGTAATATAATGTAATATAAGTAATATAATGGTAGTAAGGAAAACAAAGGTGGCACAGTGGACCGTGCCAGGTTAACCACATCTCTTTGTTGTTAATGCTTAAGAGGGTAAAATGTGGTACAGATTCCAAAACTCAAAATTGTGTTTATTTATTTATTTGAAGAATGAAACCTTTTATTGTTTTTTTTGACCAAACCACTTGGCATGTGGGTTCCCTGCCATGGATAGAGCCCATATCCTCTGCAATAGAAGTGCAAAGTCTTAACCACTGGACCACAGGGGAAGTTCAACAAAACTGTATTTTTAAAAGCTCTTAAAGGAGCATGATTTGCTGCTTCTTGCATATCTGTTACATTTTTTTTTTCACCTTTATAAACTGACTTTTTTCCTCAATTAAAACTTCCTTTCCTCCGTAATTTTACCTTGTATATGTCTCATCATATATTTTAATTCTTATCATATCTTGCTTATTTCCTTAGTGTTTCTTAGCTCAAATTTTGCAGAAAGGAAACTTATTAGTCTAGTTTATTTTTCACTGCCAAGCCATGGATCATGTATTACTGGCCAGTAGGAAGATTGTTATTAAGATGGTGCCAGTCCTGGCCAGTGGGGGTAAAAGGTTATATGGAAAAAACATTGCTGTGGCAGTAAGAGACTCGAGGCATGGAAATTTCACTACGAGGGGCCTGCAGACAAGTAGGTGCTGATGGAAATCTTATATTCATCTTGACTTTCTGAACTACTTCCAGCTTCCTGAAAGTGATATGATCTTTCTTTTCTCTGGATCTTTGTAGATACTGATTTTTTCCTATTCTGTAATGGATTTTGGACTTTGCTTCACAAGTAAGCCTACTCCCTTGATTTGAACCTCCAGTGCCCCTTTCACTATGGAACTGTCTTGGCATTTGCCCATCCATGCTTTCAATGAGCTGTGCTCCTTGTGAATTGGGGAAGTAGAATCTTAACCAGTGGGATGGAGAAAAACGACATGGAAAATGTATAAATACTTTCTTTGGGTAAAAACTGTCTCAGCGACATCATGCTACTCTGCAGATATTTCTTCTACTTTTTGATTTTGTGACACACAAAAACAAGCAAATAAATATGATGCTCATAATCTGGGAGCGAAGAAGTTGAAAAGGTCAAAACAGAGGTTATCTCTTTGATTAGGATGCAAAGTGTAGGAAAGGTGAATAGGCTGAAGAAGCCAAATCTTCTAACAAACAAGCTGTACAGGGAAACTGTGCTGGAACAAGTGTGACATTGGAGAAGAAACTGCTGAGAAGTGATTTTGACTGTCTGAAGAAGCAGAAGTAGTGAGGAAACTCTTAGGCTTGACCTTCAATTTTTCCCTTTTCAAAAGTGTATCTGAAACATTAATATGTTCTGCTATAACAGTTAATATGGTTTAAGTTGCTTTATAACATATTTTGGAACAAAAAGGATATAAAGTCTACTTATGTCTATGTTAAGCAAATTAACAGGTAATTGAAAGCCTTCCAATTCAGGTCATGTGACTGCCACTCTTCTGCCCCCTTTGGGAAGCTCATCTGCCTTGTACTTCCCTCTGTTTGGGTCATATTAAACTCAGCTCATGAACTACAAAATTTAAGATAGTAATCGCAATGTGTAAAGGGATAGAGGCAGTAATGAATGTGATAATGAAAAGGGTTACGACTTCTTCTACTTTTGAAAAAAGAAAAGAATTATAATCATTAGCTTTCATGTCTGAGAGGGCTGAATTAAACCCCAGTTTTAGGATCTACCCTTTATATAATCTCAAAAAACTTTCTTCAGTCATTCATTCATTCATCGTTCAGATATAAACTGAGTACGTAAAATGAGTGCTCACCGTGTGCCCTTAACTGCGCGAGATACCAAATGCGATGGTGGCAAAACAGAACCAGGTCCTCCAGAAACCTAATTTGGAGACTACCCTCAACTTGCATTTTAAATATGAATAAAGTTCTTTTTTTTTAAGTTGAGAGAAACATGGTGAAGTATAGTTTAATTCTTTCCCCTAAATTTGAAGTGCCATTAGGAAAATGAGATACTTTATAGTACTTGGTAAAAGTGTTTCACACATTGTAAATATTCATAATAAGTAGTATTTATTATTTCCATTGTCTTCGAAAATGTTTAGTATGGGATTATAGTGGTACTAGTAATAAATAAACTGATAGTAAGAATAGAATTAAGTGAAATTTTTATATTACTTAAGTCAAAGAGATAAGTGCAATGGGGTGAGATACAATTTTTGTTGTATGTAAGAAGAACAATTTTTTTTTCCCCAGTGATCATATATGCCATAAATTCTCTTTTTGGAAGCCATTGGGAAATAAAGTATAAAATATATAATATTAGTTGTTTCAGAAAGACCTTATGGAAAATAGTTTTTATGAGCTATTTAAGTAAGAGGAGGGAGAAAAGTAGATGAGTTTAGATAAGGAGGCTGTTCTGAGCTTAGAGTGCAGCTTGGGAGAAGGTTTGGCTGTAGGTGGAAGTGAAATGCAAATAAGAAGAAGGCTATTTGCACATATACATAGAGAAGCAGGGTGAAGCTCCATAGCAGACTAAAGGAATCTAAGGGGAATGAAAGATAAAGGAGCAATGATTAAATAGAGTCGTCCGAATCCAAAGTGTAGTAGATAGTTCCATAGCGAAATGGTGTGTCCCGTGGTTAAAATGCTGGGCGCAGTGGAGGGAAAGTACCCTGCTGGATTGCGAGAGGCTGACTTCCTAGAGATTGAAAGAAAGACGCAAGTGGGCTACTACAAATGGTAGAAGAGTACCGCTTCTTAGGAATACTGCCTAGAATTACAAAAATTTGCTGCTTGTTTTAACTGTGACAAAATGCATACAACATAAAATTTTTAAATGTACATTTCAGTACAGTTAAGTATATTCGCATTTGTCTGAAGTGGATCTCCAGAACCTCTTCATCTTGCAGACTGGAGAAACTGTATGCCTATGACGTAGCAGCTGCTCCTTTCACCCTCGCTCCCCAGCCCTGGGCACACACTTTGTTTCCATGGCTTAGACTGCTGTCGGCCCCTCATAGAGCACAACTATACAATAGCTGTCTTTTTTGTGACTAGCTTATTTCACTCAGCATAGTGTCTTCAAGTTTACATGCCTCTTCTAAACCCTTGGGAGAAACATCACTAATCAGAGAAGATACCTTGGTGATGGGGATGAGTATAAACTTTCTTCCTGGAACCTTGAGAGAATCAAATCTTAACCAGGGCTATAGGAACTGGGGACAGAGCAAAGGATAAAGAGATGGAGGAGAAATAGCTTAGACAGAAAACAGTAATATGGACAAAGTTTGTAAAGCAAATAGTGCCTGAAAATGTAACCAGAAGCCACCAGACAAAGGAAATAGGAAGTGGGGACCTTTTCTAGTGTGACCTAAACTGATCCCTGGGTCTCTGGAGTGAATAGGAAGCCCTGATATGGCCAGTCTAGTTTAGGCTTTGACACTGGACAAGGAATATGGAGAGCATATCTTTCCAACAGGCCCTGTAAAAAACAATCCAAGCTTTTATCCATGCAAAGACTAATTTCTAATAAATCCTAAGGAGGAGTCTGAAAGAAGAGTGGACCAGATGATGTGGCAAATGAATCAACTGCCCGGTTTTGTGTTCTTTTTGGAGTCTTTCATATGTCACTGTCTATGTCATCTTTCATTCAAATATAGACTGAAGAATTGGCATAAAAGTGTGGCCATATTTTCCAAGATGATCTCAATTCATGTATGTTCATGGGACAATCCAAGATTATTCTACAAAATGTCAAAGTGTAGCTGGGTAGACACAGGGCAAATTTTATATCACACAGCACTAGCTCTTATTACTTGAATTGTGTAAGTAAGTTGTTCCTGAAGGTTTCATACTTCCTCAAGGTTGTTCCTGGGACTCCTAGCACCCTAAGTTATGAGTAGACCAGATGGACACTTGTAGTGTTCTTTAGTTCATTTATGCTTAAATCCATTCTACGGTTCTTTATTAAGTACCTACTGTTTGCTATATTCTAGGTGTTGGAAAAATAGAGAAAGATAAAGCTTCTGCTGTCATGGAACTGGCATTTCAGTGTTAGTGAACAAAGAGTAGAAAATAAGAAGAAATAGGTTATTGGACACATAAGATAATTTTAAGTCATGATATGTGTGATATAGAAATAAAATAGGATGACGTGATAAAAAGTCACGAGGTGTTGTGAGGCTTAGGTAATCATGAAAGACTTCTCTGGGGTGATGACAGTGGAGTTGAGACCCTAAAGACAAGAAAGAAGTCAGCTGGCAGCAGGGAGCGGGGTGTGAAGGGTGGCTGATGGATGAACAAATGCAAAGGCCTAAAGCAGAAATGACTTTGATGGGTCTCTGAGGTGGGAAGAGAGTATGATGGGGGAGAGAAGAGTGGAGGGAGATCAGTTGGAGAGAAACACCTGGCCTGGTCATGCAGCCCATGGCATGGCACAGAATGAGAATTTTATTCTTAGTGTAGTGGGATGCTCTTTGCACAAAAGCAATTTTTTTTAAAGACTGAAGTTTGGAAGGACTGATGCTAAAGCTGAAGCTCCAGTACATTGGCCACCTGATGCAAAGAGCCTACTTAAAGACCCCGGTGCTGGGAAAGATTTTAAGAGCAGGAGGAGAAAGGGTTGACAGAAGGTGAAATGGTTGGATGCCATCATTGACTCAGTGGACGTGAGTCTGAGCAAACTCTGGGAGGTAGTGAAGGACAGAGAAGCCTGGCGTGCTGCAGTCCATGGGGTCGTGTGAGTTGGACATGGCTGAGCAACTGAACAAAACAACAATTAACTTTATTACTGTTAAGAGTGATATTGGAGAATGTGACCAAAGAATCACTTTATTGATAAAATTGATACTTGTTGGAATGTATCTAAACTATTTACTTTCTTGTTAAAGAACAAATACTGGAGAATGAATGTTATATCTGTGGACATGTGGGTTATCTATCCCTACAAGACAGATGGGGGAAGAAAGCAGAAAGGGCATGCTGGAAGGTCATCCATCCTAAAGGGTTCACTGGAGGAACTTAAGTAAGAACCGGTTCTGGGTACTGGCGATCCAAACAACAGTTCCAGCCCTCAGAGATCTTCTAGTTTCATGGTGGAAATGACAACTTAACTAGAGCTGCTGGAGATTTGAACAAGTGGAGTTTCTTTGAGGGGAAAAAAAAATTCATGTTTAAGAAAATTCTACAATGGACTGTTTTAAATTATAAAACATAAAGTCTCTTGGGGGTAGTATGATGGTAGAGGCTTAAACAGAAAAGCAAAACTGACCTAGGAAATAAAATGTTGGGAGTTGAAGGTGTTTATATTGGTCCCCAGGACTTGGAGTAAAGCAGGGAGAGAAGTGGAAAGGATTTCAGATGCAGCTCAGTTAAGTTCAGTCACTCAGTCATGTCTTACCCTGCGACCACATGGACTGTAGCATGCCAGGACTCCCTGTCCATCAAAACGCCTGAGTTTCCTCAAACTCACACCCATTTAGTAGGTGATGCCATCCAACCATCTCATCCTCTGTCATCCCCTTCTCCTCCTGCTGTCAATCTTTCCCAGCATCAGGGTCTTTTCCAATGAGTCATTTCTTCGTGTCAGGTGGCCAAAGTATTGGTGCTTCATCTTTAACATCAGTCCTTCCAAAGAGTATTCAGGACCGATTTCCTTTAGGATGGACTGGTTGGATCTCCTTGCTGTCCAAGAGATTCTCAAGAGTCTTTTCCAACAACACAGTTCAAAAGCATCAATTCTTCGGTGCTCAGCTTTCTTTATAGTCCAACTCTCACATCCATATGTGACTACTGGAAAAACCATAGCCTTGACTAGATGGACATTTGTTGGCAAAATAATGTCTCTGCTTTTTAATAGACTGTCTAGGTTGGTCATAACATTTCTTCCAAGGAGCAAGCGTCTTTTAATTTCATGGCTGCAGTCACCAACTGCAGTGATTTGGAAGCTGCCAAAAATAAAAGGCAAAATGATAGGATACTGAAAGAGAAACTCCCCAGGTCAGTAGGTGCCCAATATGCTATTGGAGAAATAACTCCAGAAAGAATGAAGGGATGGAGCCAAAGCAAAAAGAATACCCAGCTGTGGATGTGACTAGTGATAGAAGCAAGGTCCGATGCTGTAAAGAGCAATATTGCATAGGAACCTGGAATGTCAGGTCCATAAATCAAGGCAAACTGGAAGTGGTCAAACAAGATATGGCAAGAGTGAACGTTGACATTCTAGGAATCAGCGAACTGAAATGGACTGGAATGGGTGAATTTAACTCAGATGACCATTATATGTACTACTGTGGGCAGGAATCCCTCAGAAGAAATGGAGTGGCCATCATGGTCAACAAAAGAGCCCAAAATGCAGTACTTGGATGCAATCTCAAAAACGACAGAATGATCTCTGTTCGTTTCCAAGGCAAACCATTCAATATCACAGTAATCCAAGTCTATGCCCCAACGAGTAACGCTGAAGAAGCTGAAGTTGAACGGTTCTATGAAGACCTACAAGACTTTTAGAACTAACACCCCAAAAAGATGTCCTTTTCATTATAGGGGACTGGAATGCAAAAGTTGGAAGTCAAGAAACACCTGGAGCAACAGGCAAATTTGGCCTTGGAATATGGAATGAAGCAAGGCAAAGACTAATAGAGTTTTGCCAAGAAAATGCACTGGTCCGAGCAAACACTCTCTTCCAACAACACAAGAGAAGACTCTATACATGGACATCACCAGATGGTCAACACCGAAATCAGATTGATTATATTCTTTGCAGCCAAAGATGGAGAAGCTCTATACAGTCAGCAAAAAAAAAAGACCAGGAGCTGACTGAGGCTCAGACCATGAACTCCTTATTGCCAAATTCAGACTTAAATTGAAGAAAGTAGGGAAAACGACTAGACCATTCAGGTATGACCTAAATCAAATCCCTTATGATTATACAGTGGAAGTGAGAAATAGATTTAAGGGCCTAGATCTGATAGATAGAGTGCCTGATGAACTATGGAATGAGGTTTGTGACATCGTACAGGAGACAGGGATCAAGACCATCCCCATGGAAAAGAAATGCAAAAAAGCAAAATGGCTGTCTGGGGAGGCCTTACAAACAGCTGTGAAAAGAAGAGAAGCAAAAAGCAAAGGAGCAAAGGAAAGATATAAACATCTGAATGCAGAGTGCAAGAAGAGATAAGAAAGCCTTCTTCAGTGGTCAATGCAAAGAAATAGAGGAAAACAACAGAATGGGAAAGACTAGGGATCTCTTCAAGAAAATCAGAGATACCAAAGGAACATTTCATGCAAAGATGGGCTCGATAAAGGACAGAAATGGTATGGACTTAACAGAAGCAGAAGATATTAAGAAGAGGTGGCAAGAATACACACAAGAACTGTACAAAAAAGATCTTCATGACCCAGATAATCACGATGGTGTGATCACTCACCTAGAGCCAGACATCCTGGAACGTGAAGTCAAGTGGGCCTTAGAAAGCATTACTACAAACAAAGTTAGTGGAGGTGATAGAATTCCAGTTGAGCTATTCCAAATCCTGAAAGATGATGCTGTGAAAGTGCTGCACTCAATATGCCAGCAAATTTGGAAGACTCAGCAGTGGCCACAGGACTGGAAAAGGTCAGTTTTCATTCTAATCCCAAAGAAAGGCAATGCCAAAAAATGCTCAAACTACCGCACAATTGCACTCATCTCACATGCTAGTAAAGTAATGCTCAAAATTCTTCAAGCCAGGCTTCAGCAATATGTGAACCGTGAACTTCCAGATGTTCAAGCTGGTTTTAGAAAAGGCAGCAGAACCAGAGATCAAATTGCCAACATCTACTGGATCATGGAAAAAGCAAGAGAGTTCCAGAAAAACATCTACTTCTGCCTTATTGACTACGCCAAAGCCTTTGACTGTGTGGATCACAATAAACTGTGGAAAATTCTGAAAGAGATGGGAATACCAGACCACCTGATCTGCCTCTTGAGAAATTTGTATGCAAGTCTGGAAGCAAGAGTTAGAACTGGACATGGAACAACAGACTGATTCCAAATAGGAAAAGGAGTACATCAAGGCTGTATATTGTCACCCTGCTTATTTAACTTATATGCAGAGTACATCATGAGAAACACTGGACTGGAAGAAACACAAGCTGGAATCAAGATTGCCGGGAGAAATATCAATAACCTCAGATATGCAGATAACACCATCCTTTTGGCAGAAAGTGAAGAGGAACTCAAAAGCCTCTTGATGAAAGTGCAAGAGGAGAGTGAAAAAGTTGGCTTAAAGCTCAACATTCAGAAAACAAAGATCATGGCATCCGATCCCATCACTTCATGGGAAATAGATGGGAAAACAGTGGAAACAGTGTCAGACTTTATTTTTCTGGGCTCCAAAATCTCTACAGATGGTGACTGCAGCCATGAAATTAAAAGACGCTTACTCCTTGGAAGGAAAGTTATGACCAACCTAGACAGCATATTCAAAAGCAGAGACATTACTTTGCCAACAAAGGTTCTTCTATTCAAGGCTATGGTATTTCCAGTGGTCATGTATGGATGTGAGAGCTGGACTGTGAAGAAAGCTGAGCATGGAAGAATTGATGCTTTTGAACTGTGGTGTTGGAGAAGACTCTTGAGAGTCCCTTGGACTGCAAAGAGATCCAACCAGTCCATTCTGAAGGAGATCAGCCCTGGGATATCTTCGGAAGGACTGATGCTAAAGCTGAAACTCCAGTACTTTGGCCACCTCATGCGAAGAGTTGACTCATTGGAAAAGACTCTGATGCTGGAAGGGTTGGGGCAAGAGGAGAAGGGGACGACAGAGGATGAGATGGCTGGATGGCATCACTGACTCGATGGACATGAGTCTGGGTGAACTCTGGGAGTTGGTGATGGACAGGGAGGCCTTGCATGCTGCGATTCATGGGGTCGCAAAGAGTCGGACATAACTGAGTGACTGATCTGATCTAAAAAATAAAATGTCTCACTGTTTCCACTGTTTCTCCATCTATTTGCCATGAAGTTATGGGACCAGATGCCATGATGATAGTTTTCTGAATGTTGAGCTTTAAGGCAACTTTTTCACTCTCCTCTTTCACTTTCATCAAGAGGCTCTTTAGTTCCTCTTCACTTTCTGCCATCTGCATATCTGAGATTATTGATATTTCTCCCAGAAATCTTGATTCCAGCTTGTGCTTCATCTGGCCTGGAGTTTCTCATGATGTGCTCTGAATATAAGTTAAATAAGCAGAATTACAATATATAGCCTTGACATACTCCTTTCCCAATTTGGAACCAGTCTGTTGTTCCATGTCCAGTTCTAACTGTTGCTTCCTGACCTGCATACAGATTTCTCAAGAGGCAGATCAGGTGGTCTGGTATTTCCAACTGTTTCAGAATTTTCCACAGTTTGTTGTGATCCACAGAGTCAAAGACTTTGGCATAATCAATAAAGCAGAAATAGATGTTTTTCTGGAACTCTCTTGCTTTTTTGATGATCCAACGAATATTAGCAATTTGATCTCTGGTTCCTCTGCCTTTTCTAAATCCACCTTGAACATCTGGAAGTTCACGGTTCACATATTGCTGAAGCCTGGCTTGGAGAATTTTGAGCATTACTTTACTAGCATGTGAGATGAGTGCAATTGTGCGGTAGTTTGAGCATTCTTTGGCATTGCCTTTCTTTGGGATTGGAATGAAAACTGACCTTTTCCAGTCCTGTGGCCATTGCTGAGTTTTCCAAATTTTTCTGGCATATTGAGTGCAGCACTTTCACAGCATCATCTTTTAAGAGTTGCAATAGCTCAACTGGAATTCCATTACCTCCTCTAGCTTTTTTCATAGTGAGGCTTCCTAAGGCCCACTTGATTTCCCATTCCAGGATGTCTGGTTCTAGGTGAGTGATCACACCATTGTGATTATCTGGGTCATGAAGATCTTTTTGTATAATTTGCCACCTCATCTTAATATCTTCTTCTGTTAAGTCCATACCATTTCTGTCCTTTATCCAGCCCATCTTTGTATGAACTGTTCCCTTGGTAGCTCTAATTTTCTTGAAGAGCTCTCTAGTCTTTCCCATTCTATTGTTTCCCTCTATTTCTTTGCATTGGTCACTGAGGAAGGCTTGCTCTTCTCCCCTTGCTATTCTTTGGAACCCTCATTTAAATGGGTATATCTTTCCTTTTCTCCTTTGCTTTTAGCTTCTCTTCTTTTCACAGCTATTTCTAAGGCCTCCTGAGACAATCATTTAGCTTTTTTGCATTTCTTTTTCTTGTGTTAGGTCTTCATCCCTGTCTCCTGTACAATGTTATGAACCTCTGTTCATAGTTCTTCAGGGACTCTGTCTATCAGGTCTAATCCCTTGAATTTATTTGTCACTTCCACTGTATAATCAATCATAAGGGATTTGATTTAGGTCATAACTCAATGGTCTATTTTTTTTTCATACTTTCTTCAATTTAAGCCTAAATTTTGCAATAAGGAGTTCATGATCTGAACCACAGTCAGCCCTTGGTCTTGTTTTTGCTGACTGTATAGAGCTTCTCCATCTTTGGCTGCAAAGAATATAATCAGTCTGATTTTGGTGTTGACCATCTGGTGATGTACACATGTAGTCTTCTCTTGTGGTGTTGGAAGAGGGAGTTTGCTATGACCAGTGCATTTTCTTGGGGACCAGTATGGCAGCACACAGCTGACTGGGTTCCCAGGAGAGACTGACCAGCTTTAAGGAACTGGAATGAAAAGTTATTTCCTACTTTGGGCTACAGTTCAGTTCAGTTCAGTCGCTCAGTCGTGTCCGACTCTTTGTGACCCCATGAATCGCAGCATGCCAGGCCTCCCTGTCCATCACCAACTCCCAGAGTTCACTGAGACTCATGTCCATCAAGTCAGTGATGCCATCCAGCCATCTCATCCTCTGTCGTCCCCTTCTCCTCCTGCCCCCAATCTCTCCCAGCATCAGAATCTTTTCCAATAAGTCAACTCTTTGCATGAGGTGGCCAAAGTACTGAAGTTTCAGCTTCAGCATCATTCCCTCCAAAGAAATCCCAGGGCTGATCTCCTTCAGAATGGACTGGCTGGATCTCCTTGCAGTCCAAGGGACTCTCAAGAGTCTTCTCCAACACCACAGTTCAAAAGCATCAATTCTTCAGTGCTCAGCCTTCTTCACAGTCCAACTCTCATATCCATACATGACCACAGGAAAAACCGTAGCCTTGACTAGACAGACCTTTGTTGGCAAAGTAATGTCTCTGCTTTTGAATAAGCTATCTAGGTTGGTCATAACTTTCCTTCCAAGGAGTAAGCGTCTTTTAATTTCATGGCTGCAGTCATCATCTGCAGTGATTTTGGAGCCCCAAAAAATAAAATCTGACACTGTTTCCGTTTCCCCATCTATTTCCCATGAAGTGGTGGGACCGGATATCATGATCTTTGTTTTCTGAATGTTGAGCTTTAAGCCAACTTTTTCACTCTCCTCTTTCACTTTCATCAAGAGGCTTTTGGGCTACAATGAACTATTATTTATGATATTATTTTGGAAAACCTGGTATGTACAAGAGCCTTATATTCCTGGTAAAAAGGAGGAACACAGAAGGAAGGGGAATGTCCATTCTGGGTGGGGGGGTGGGTTAAAATGCTGGAAAGAAAAGAGTTAGATCTGAGGTCTGACAGTGAAAAGGAGCAGGAAATTAATGACAGTGGTGGGCACACAGCCCCTTGTAAATACGGGCACATAGGGGAGGTTGCGGAGGGCTTTCCACCTGAGCCATCTAACTCAGATATTAAAGGGAGAAAGTGCTACTCCAGGGGGATTGAGAACTTGGGAACTCTTGGGTGGCAAATATTCGAGTTACAGAGAAAATTGTGGCATAGAATGATAAATTTGCATAGACTTGATCAACTTTGCACAGAAGCCTGGGGTTTAGGGAGAGTTCCCCAAGAAGGGCAATGAGAGCTAGCTGTGAAGCTGAGGGTGGGGTAAGGGAGGTGGCTTCCCAAGTCAAGGAAGGTGCAGAAGCCCAGAGCTGTTCAGGCAATTGCAAGTTCATTTCTAGCACCTGAAAAATCAAACTGAAGTTGGTGACACTGGAAGGCTGATGAGCAGGACCAGGAGACTCACCCCAAAGAAATTTCTTTTCTTCTGCCTTCCTTTTTTTTTTTTTTTTCCGGACACTTAACCAACAAGAGTTTATTTTCTCACTCACAGTTCTGGAGGCTAGAGGTCTGAGATCAAGGTGGGGACAAGGTTGCTTTCTCTGAGGCACTCTCTCCTTCACTTGAAGATAAACATTTTCTTTCACTTTCTTCACCTGGTCTCCTCTCTGTATCTGGATCATAAATGCTTCTTTGTATAACACATTATCTTATGAAGATTACTGGGTTCCCATGGTTCATACTTTAAAAAATAACACACTCCTTCCTGGAAGCAAATATATACAGATTTCCATCCCAGAGAGTCCTATGAAACATAATTGTATACTTTATAAAGGTAAATTTTATAGTGTGTGAATTATGTCTCATATTTAAAAAAAATAAGCAAATAGGACATAGAATAAAAATATGGGATTATTTTTTAACAGACACATTCTTATGGGCTGAATTGTCTCAAAGAGCTAAGCTGTGCTCTTGGCCCCATTCTGACGGTAGTTGGGGAGTCAGGGGAGGGGGTTTTCTGAAGGATTCTACCAAGAAATGCCACTTAAGATGTATTTTTTTTGGAAGTATAGTTGATTTACAATGTTACATTGTCCTTAGGTGTACAACATAATTATTTGATATTTTTATAGATTATACCCCATTTAAATTTATTACAAAATAATGGCTATATTTTCCTGTTGTTTAATCACTAAGTCATGTCTGACTCTTTGCAACCCAATTTACTGTAGCCCTCCAGGCTCCTCTGTCCAAGGGGATTCTCCAGGCAAGAATACTGGAGTGAGTTATCATTTCCTTCTCCAATATATTCTTGTGCTGTTCAATATATCCTTGTAGCTTTTTTATTTTATACATAGTAATTCATATCTCTTAATTCCATACTCCTATCTTGCCCCTTTCCCCATTGGTAATAAATCAGTAATTTGTTATCTGTAAGTCTGTTTCTGCTTTGTTATACTTACTAATTTGTGCTACATTTTAGATTCCACATATAAGTGATAACATCTTTTTAAATTTTATTTTTTTTGGGGGGGTATAATTGCTTTACAATGTTGTGTTAGTTTCTGCTGTACAATGAAGTGAATCAGCTGTGTGTATATTTATGAGGGGTGGAAGGAGAGGGTGGGAGGAAAGTTCATGAGGGAGGTGATAATATCTTGTAAGCTGTGTTTATGCACATTATGCACATGACAACTTCAGTCATATTTAGAGTTGGCTAGGAAAGGGCTGTCGGAGAAGGCAATGGCACCCCACTCTAGTACTCTTGCCTGGAAAATCTCATAGGTGGAGGAACCTGGTAGGCTGCAGTCCATGGGGTCGCTAAGAGTCGGACACAACTGAGCGACTTCACTTTCACTTTTCACTTTCATGCATTGGAGAAGGAAATGGCAACCCACTCCAGTGTTCTTGCCTGGAGAATCGCAGGGACGGTGGAGCCTGGTCTATGGGGTCACACAGAATCAGACACGACTGAAGCGACTTAGCAGCAGCAGCAGCAGGAAAGGGCTGCAGGCTTCTGTGGAGGCTCTTCCCACCTCTTTGCCCTCCTGCTGTAACTTCTGATCATCTCAGACTCGCAGACCACATCCTAAGGCCAGGATGTTCTCCTACCCCTTGGGGCATCCTGCGACCTGGTCTGGTCTTCCTGTTCTCTCTTCTTTTCCTTATCACAGATCCTTTGTCACTGTCTGGAGGCCTTGTTCTTTGTTCTGTCAAAGAAGAAGTGGTGAAGCCCAGGCTCCTTCTGAGGAACATCTTCTCAGCAGGGCCCAGGGGAGGTGAACTTGCAGTGACGCTGCGCCTCCAGCCGGCCACAGTCTCTGCTTCAACTCCAGCGTCTGGCCTGCGACTCAATATTAGACCAACACAAAATCTACCTGATCATTGCAACCACTTCTATATTATTCCAATTTACAGATGAAGAAATTAAACTCCAGATGATTATTGAGCTTATGTGAGGTCACTCCTTGCAGAGTGGCCCACCGAGGCTTTAAAGGGAGGGGGTCATCCTCATGACCATGGTTGACATGAACTTCAAAAAAGAAAACAGCAGTGTGTGTCAGTTCCATATTCTGGTATTTTGATGGAGAAATATGATTGGGTTAGGATAATTAAATGGATACATAACTTGTTGAACAACCATATATAAAGACACTGATGGATGAGTTGAGGTGGGCCTGGAGCAAGATGCCTCATGGCTAGCTCAGTGTTAAGTTCTCAATCACGTCCTCCTCAGCAGTTTTATGACTAGAACAAAGATATATGGGTAATATTTAATATTTAATTTGTAGTCATACAAATGCTGGAAGGATAACAAAACTGACAGACTCATCATTATTCAAAATGGTCTTAACAAGCCAAAATATTGGGCTGAATTTTCTCCAACTTTTTAATAAAAATTCCATACATGAAAAAAGGTTTAAGGAATACCATTAATGGACACTCAGGTACTAAGTACTTATATTAAACCATGGTTAATATTTTGTCAATTTCTTTACCTCTCTAAGTATTCTAACAATTTGAAAGAAAGTTGCAGACCTCATAAAATTTGACTGCTAAATACTTCTCTGTCTTCTAAAAATACATCCTTTTATATCTAATTCTAATATCTAAAAAAAAAGCAATTCCCCAAGATCATAATATCCAGTCTATATTCAAAATTTTTTGATTTTTTTTTATTCTGGTAAAATATTTGTAACATAAGTAACATAACCTTTTTGATCATTAAGCAACCAGTTCAGGGGCATTAAGTACATTCGCATTGTTATACAACCATCCCTACCATCCATCTCTAGAACTTTTTCATCAGCAGCATCACCTCAATTATTGACTCACTGAGAGATTTTGTAGGAACAGTGCAAATAACACTTGGATCTAAAAGCCAGCTTCATAAGCGCACGGCTGAGGAGGTAGGAACATACGTGTAGCATGAATATAATAGAACTAGAGATTTTAGTCTACAAGTTCAGTAAGTTTGTGAATGTCAAGAAGTGCAGAATTAGGCTGAAGTATAGTCCTGGACTCAGAGAAGAGAGAAGTCTGTTTTCTGCACTGCTCAGGCCCTATTGGGAATATTGTGTCCAGTTCTGGGCTCCATACCATTAGGGAGTCATAAAACTGCTGTCCGGAAGATGACGGGGTTTTAAAAAGACATCATCTGAGAAAGACAGGAAGAAACTGGATATTTGGGGCTTGTGAAAAAAATAAACACTGATACCTTAAATAAGAGATGTCATTTTAACTGCTTTGGAATATTTAAAGAACTCCCATTTGGAAAGTATATTTGTCCAAGGGGTAGTTCCAAGGCTAATAAGAGGAAGGTGCCATGGGAAAAGCTTCAATTCAGACTAATAATTTAATCAGAATGGCTGGAGTTGATTGAAAGTGTTGCCTTAGGAAGTAGTTTGTTCCCTATCACAAGTGGCATTCATTGTAATACTTGGCAGAGGAAACCCAAGCTTTGAGCAGCTTTTGGGATGAAATGACTTTTGGATCTCTTCTGGACTATATTTTGTTTAGGATTCTTTTATTGGCCTGGCCAAAAATTTGATTTGGGTTTTCTATAAGAGCATGTGGAAAAACCGGAACGACCAACCCATAGTTGCAAGAAACAGACCCCAAAAGTACCTTCTTAGGTAAAAGAAAAATTTCTTGAAAGAATGCTTGAACTGTTGTGTATGAGCAGTGGCATGGATGAACACTGAAACTCAAGTAGGGCAGACCACTCTTGTCTCTCTCTCTTTTTTCCTCCCTCCCATCTGTCCCCGTCTCTGACTAGCTTTGTTCTCTTGCTCACTCTTTTTCCACTCTCTCTCTCTAGCTCTGGCCTCAATCTTTCTCATTGATTTGGCAGCAGCCTGGTTAGAGAAAAAGGCTGCTGACTGTTTCTGAATCTTAAGATGTTTGGTTGAAAACTCCTAGAGAAAGACTGTGTGACCAGTCAACTCTGGCCAGGGCGGGGTGGGGGAAGGTGAGGATGAACAAACTGGCTTGAACTGTCAAGCTGTGAACTCTCTCAGGTAACAAGGCACTCTATGATGAAAGTTCAAATGCTTCAGAGGACGAGGGTGAGCATTAAGACCCTGTCCTGTCTTAAAGGACATAAACGGCCAGTCCTGAAGGAAAATCACACAGTCTGCAGAGTCCTTCATGGCGACCTCAAGCCACCCTGGAGGAGAAGCTGCTGGGAGGTCACCTGGATGGGCCACATGAAATGTTGAAACATACTTGGGGGCTGCTAGGAAATCCCTGCCACCCACAGGGCGGCCAGGAATGCAGCAAGTCAAGTAAGGCTTTCTTTTCTAAGAAAGTAGCGGGGAGCCATGGGACAAGGGCAGTGGGGCACGCCCGGCTTAGGCTCTGCAAACATTTGCCTGGTGGCTGAAAGCCAGGGGCGAGGCCTGGGACCAGGGGACCAGAGGATGGTAGCGGCTATCCAAGCATTTTAGTGGAAAAGTCCATTCTTCCTTGTCATGTAGGAGAACTGAAGATCCAAATAATCTTGAACTTGGGAATTATCTGGCTCCTGATATTTCGTCTCTTCTCTAGATCAGCAGTCCCCAAAGTTTTTGGTACTAATTTCATGGAAGATGATTTTTCCACAGACCAGCCTGGAGAGGGGATGGTTTGGGGATGATTCAAGTATATTACTTTTATTGGGCACATTATATTTATTATTATTACATCAGCTCCACCTCAGGTCATCAAGCATTAGATCCTGGCGGTTAGGGACTCCCGCTGTATACACCATCCTGCCTCTGAGAAATGACCTTTACAAAAGACCTGCCTGACTTCCTAGGCATCTATGGTTTCAGCAGGACCTGGGCTTGGCTCCCGGAGGGAGGGACAAATGTCCCCAAGCACCAGCTTATGCGGTCATAGAAAGGACACTAACTGAAGAACTTTCCATTTTAATTTTTGTACTAGTTGTTTTTAATTTGCTGACTATCATGTGCATGCACGCTCATTGTGCTGTGAAATTATTCATTTGTGGGCAAATTCTATTAATGTAAGTCATAGTGGGGAATTCAGAGACACATAAACACATAACGTGTCCCTGGAGTGAAGTCCCCTCCCTGGGCTACTGCGCACCTTCTGGCTTTTCACGGCCTATCTCTGTTTCTCCCTCTCCCTCTAAGGCTGACCTGCAACAGGACCATTTCAGGAGTGGAGAAAGGCTTCGGAATGAATGGCTGTTAGTGCAGATACTCTGGCTTTTGTCTAATCCGCTGTGGAAGTGGGAGGAGAGTGATGATGATGGTGGTGCTGATGACAACAAGGATGAAAATAGGTTTCAGGTGGATCTGCCTAGCTGTTCCCAGAATGTTGCACAAATGCCAGGGTAGCCAATGAAATAAAAGGTAAAGTCAGAACACACCGCTGCTTCTCTGAAAACCCATAATGGGAATGTCAACGATTTTAATGTTTCATTATATTTTATTTTTTTATAAGATACTGCAGGGTATAGAAAGAATCAAAAGTAATGGTTAAAACATGGAGGAGCAGGAGTGATGAGTCCTGGAATTGAAAATAATCATCACCCTTGGTTACTGTGGGTAAATAATATACTATAAAAACCTTGGGAAGAAAAAGGCAATGCCTGAAAATAGCAGCCCCAACATAGATCTAAACAGGTCTACAAAAACCAGTTAGGACGAGAGAGTGACGACCCGACTTTCTCTTCCCAGACACTGATGCCAGGAAATAGAACAGGGGTGCCACTTGGGGGAATTTGCTACAGAATGTCACAGGGGCCGCAGTGATAGAAAACATGCTCTGGTGTCACAGTGAGTTGTGGACGGGACCTGTGTCTCTGACAAATGTGCCTCGTGTGAAAGCTACAGCATGTGACAATGCATGGCTTTCCCCCTCCCTGCATCTCTTCATATGGAACACATAATCTGTGGAAGATGTACGCATGTTCATGCGCAGAATAAATCAAGAGTGAGCCCAGCCAGCTTGGGATGGGAAACACAGGCCAAGAAGAGGGCCCACTGCTTTTCTGCTATGGCAATCTGCTAGCCTCCAAAAAGTTCATGGCCATCGGTGAGCTTCTAGAGGGTCCCTGGAAGAGGGAATGGCTCCCCACTCCAGTATTCTTGTCTGGAGAATTCCATGGACAGAGGAGCCTGGTAGGCTACAGTCCATGGTGTTGCAAAGAGTCAGACATGACTGAGCTATTAAAACACTTTCTAGAGGGTGGCCAAGTGCCTTTTTGATCCAGTCAGCAACACACTTTTAAAAGTGACTACCTGGATGTTGGAACTTAGGCAGTATGTGGGAAAATGGTACAAGTTTCCTCCATTGAATAGTGTTTTAAACACCAAAGGCTACTTGTTAGATAATTTGAGCATTGTTTGTATGAAGAGCATGGCCACAGGTACCTCAGGGAGGCTAATATGGATCATGTGCAACTTGTCAAGCAAAGACTTTCAGCTTTTCTGGCTGTGACCAACTCTTAACACATTTTACATTGAAAATGCATTATACGCACATGCAAAGAAACACACACACAAGATTTTATGAAACAATAATGAGTCTAGCAATGGGCATTGCTCTCTAATTTTCCCATTCTATTCTATTTCCTCCCTTCCTCTTTCTCTTTCTTTCTTTTACATATTAAATTGGTTATGGTTTACTGTTTAAACAGCTCTGCATTAAAGGGCAGAGAGATGCAGCAGAGCATCTGTGCTGTAGCCAACAGGCTGATCATAAGCCCTAGGAGAGAAGAGGCATCCTTGACACCTAGCACAGGCATAAATGTATCACTACCTGTAAAAAGATGTTAAAGATGTGTACTTCTGGGTATCTCTGTGAGAATGAAAGGATTTAGAACAGTGCTTGACACATAGTTGTCCATCCTTTTTATTGGTAATATTATGACTAAAGGCTCAGTGGCAGTTTCTGTAAAGGACAGCCAATTTACTTGTCCATTCTTTCACTCATTCACTTCTGTAATGCTTCATAAAATTTCTGAACAATGCCAAGCATTTGTCATTCATTACTGGTGGCTCAGTCAGTAAAGAATCTGCCTGCAGTGAAGGAGACAACCTGCAATGCAGGAAACTTGGTTTTGATCCCTGGGTTGGGAAGCTCCCCTGGAGGAGGAAATGGCAACCCAGTCCAGTATTCTTGCCTGAGAAATCCCATGGACAGAAGAGCCTGGTGGGCTGTAGTCCATAGGGTTGCAGAGTCGGACATGACTTAGTGACTAAACTAACCACTATTGTTATCTTCTTAGCAACTCTATGCTGCTGCTGCTGCTGCTGCTAAGTCACTTCAGTCGTGTCCGACTCTTAGCGACCCCATGGACTTCAGCCTACCAGGCTCCTCCATCCATGGGATTTTCCAGACAAGCAACTCTATGAGGCAGGGACTATTAGTCTCAGTTTATAGATGAGGCTAGAAAGCTGAGCTACCTGCTGAACATCCAGTCTTTGACATCAAAGTCTAAAGTATCATATGGAGGGAAGTGGAGTTGAATAGAAGGTATTTTAGACAGATAAATTGGCAGTTGCAGAAGTTTAGGGAATAATCCTAACACTTTATTTCATATATATTGTTTCCCCTCTCACTTTTGTGAACACTGTGAATTGGATAAGTGTAAAGAAGGTAGACGAGATAGACATCATTTGTGACATAAGAAAGGAATAAGAGAAGTATGGTTTACTTCAAGTTCCCACACAACTACTTTCTTTCAGAAGCTTCTTCTCAGTCCTATGTATGTGATTCCACTGTAGTGGGCAGATTGGAATCATCCAGAAGTGACTGAAGCTCCAAATTGATAGAGGTCAAGGAAATGTGACAAGAGGTAGATTATCTGTAAAGCAGAAACAAGAGGAGCCAAGGTCAAATGGGCAAATTTGAGACAAGGAGAACCAAGTAAATAAGAACATTTAAATGGATAAGGTATTGTCAATTATCTGGATCTGGTATTGTCAGGGAGTACAGGCTGGATGGGCAGTGATTAATTTCCTGGATGGATTTTCTCAGCCCAGATGCAACTTTTGAAGGACTGGAGCTATCTCATCTTTGGCCTAAGTCTTTTAAGTTCAATAAGGGTGGACATTATAGCCACCAATTTCAAGAGCTGGTGCTCTTCCTTTACATAGAATTTCACTCCTTATTAATTATGACTTAAACTGCTTATTGAAAATTGCTTTTCCAATTTATATCCTCTGTGAAGTGAGGCACATTTTCATATATCATATGAAAATATTTCACATTTATTGGGCTTCCTGTTTGGTTCTCCAAGATGAGATTTGAAAAGCAATCCGCTCTTGCTTGTCTTGAAGGAGACCAAAGGTTATCGATTGATCATTTAGTTTGGGGTCACAGGAAAATAAGTTGCACTTAATGCTACATGGCCTATCTCTGAAGGAGATGTTTAAGGTGTTCATAATTTGTTTATTTAGTGTTGGCTGTGCTGGATCTGCACTGCTGCTCTTAGGCTTTCTCTAGTTGTGGCGAGCGGGGACCAATCTCTAGCTGTGGTGGGCAGGCTTCTCATTGTGGTAGCGTCTCTTGTTGAGGATCATAGGCTCTAGGGGAGTGGACTTCAGGAGCTTTGTCTCATAGCTTCAGTAGTTGTAATACACACGCTTAGTTGTTGTGGCACATGGGCTTAGTAGCGCCACAGAATGTGGGATCTTCCCGAATCAAACCCATGTCTGCTTCATTGGCAGGCAGATTCTTAACCAGTGGACCACCAGGGAAGTCCCTATAATTTATTAACTGGACTATTTGCAAAGTGAGAACCCATCTCTTGTGGAATATGATGGGAATTTCCTTGCTAAGAATGTTCTTGTTACAAGCTTTCACTCTTCTCTGACTTTCCTGTGAAGTTTGCTGCACATTTTTTGCTGATACATCCTTGACCCATCTTAAGTCATGTCTTCCCTACTTGGGGCCTTCTCTAACACCAGAGGGCTCCACTATTATCAACCTCCCTTTCCATTTCTAGGAAGCCTCTGAGCAGTCTCATCAAACTACCAATTATACCCACACGTATGTGTGTGCACATCTTTAAATTATTGAACCTGGTACACCATGAGCCATGGGTACTGCCTTAACAGACCACTTGGTATTGACTGATGAATAGTCTGGCTCATTAGTCTTTTACATTGGCACTCCAAATCACACACATCTAGGTAAAGGGAGATGTTTCTTAGTACGCCCTGTTGGTAGAAATGGGAGGTTTTCAATCAGAATTCCTAGACTGTCCTTTGAATCACATGCTCTGACCTGACACTTGCCTTCTGCTGGTGGCTCTTGTTTTGCTGGGAACTCATGGCCTCCTGTCTGCTCTTCTTTCTCCACTGCTCATTGTTCCTGCCAGCAGTTTTATTCTGTTAGTTTCTCTGAGCTGATGTCTTTACCAGTGAAGTGTCCTCACCTCCTTTATTGTCCCTTTTTCTGCTGAACTCTAGTATGTGTGTGTGTGTGTGTGTGTATGTGTGTGCATGTGTGTATGTGCACATGTATGCGTGTGTGTATGCATGTATGTGTGCGTGTGTGCATGTGTGTGTGTGTGCTTGTGTGTGCACGTGTGCATGTGTGTATGTGTGTGTGTGTGTTAGTCCCTCTGTCCTGTCTGACTCTTTGCGACCCCGTATACTGTGGCCCGCCAGGCTCCTCTGTCCATGGGATTTCCCAGGCAAGAATACTGGAGTGTGTTGCCCTTCCCTTTTCCAGGGGATCCTCCCGACTCAGGGATTGAACCCATGTCTCCCACATTGCAGGAAGGTTCTTTGCCATATGAGTCACTAGAGAAGCTGAAGCTCTAGTATATCACCAAACGGAGTTGTGTGGGAATATATGTTTACTGAAAAGCTAGGGAAGTGAAATAACACGGCAGCGACTCCTCAAGTCTGTGTGCAATTCTTTAGACCCAATATTTACTGCTCATGCTCGTGCTTAGTTGCTTAGCTGTTTCTGACTCTTTGCAACTCCATGGGTTCACAGGCTCCTCTGTCCATGAGATTTTCCAGGCGAGAACTCTAGACTGGGTTGCCATTGCCTTCTCCAGGGGATCTTCCAGACCCAGGAATTGAACCAGGGTCTCCTGCATTGCAGGTGGATTCTTTGCCAGCTGAACTACCAGGGAAGCCCAACATTTACCACATCCCTACCCATTTTCTAGGGGGAAAGTACTCAGAAGTTAAACTCTTCTAGAAATTTCTCTCTAGTGGGGTTTCTCAATGTTGGTGCCATTGACATTTTGCACCAGACAGTCCTTTGTTGTGGGCTTGTCCTGTGCATTGTAGGATGGTTAGCAGCATCTTTGATTCTATCCACTGGATGCCAATAGCACTTTTCTATTGATAGCGCTTTTGGTCATTTTGATGACCAAAAATGTCTCCAGACCTTACCAAATGTCCCTGGGGAGCCAGTATCATCTCTGGTTGAGGACCAGTGCTCTCAACAGACTTGCTTTTCAAAATGTGGTCTATAAAGGAGTAGCAGGATCATTACCCGGGACTTTGTTAGAAATGCAGACTCTGTCTTGCCCCAGGTATACTTCATCAGAGTCTGCATCCTGACATGATTTCCTTCTTTCGACCTTAACCATTTTAAAGCCCTGCCCTAGAGAATGTCTCCTATTTCTGCTCCATGGTCAGATCCATCTTTTTCTCAGATCTCCTAATAGTTCCTGGATACATTTCTACCTTTTTGGAAATTCTTCAAGCTGCTCACAGGCATTTGTGCTAACTCAAGAGCCATGGCTGGCCCACTTCCTTCCAGCAGTTCTTCCCTTCAGTTCTGAGATATTAATGCTATAACAATGCCTCAGAGGCTCTAGTTCTAGAATAATATTCCAGAAGACGAGCCTGGGCTGGAGAGGGTAGGAGGAATTTGGGTCAATAAGCCTGTAAGGATAGCTCAGATGGGTGCTGACATTCCATGTCTGTCTGCCTTGAAATTTCCTTGCTTGTGGGATTTGAAATTAAGCCTAGACTGATTCCGTAGATAAGGCTGTTATCCATCATCTACTTATAATATACTTGGTAATCCATGAAATTCATAATCTATGAATTGGCAGTAGGAAACACTGCAAGTCTATCAGCCTTTTACCAATGACTCTCCTCATTTTCAGCAGTCCTTAAGAGTACAATATCATTGTTTAACACTCCTTCCCAATAAATTAGTTTAATACTTGAATACTGTACCAGCAGGGCGAACAGGCTTTTCTTATTTTGATACCTAATATCCAGTTTCTTTTAAAATTGTTGTTTTGTCATCTATTTTAATTTTATTGAAATTTAGAACTGGGACATACACATACTTTCAAATATTTATAATCTTTGGATTTCAATTCATAGGTCATTTCTAAGCCATTAAGGCAACTAATAAAATGCACACACACACATACATACATGTACACATGTGTTAGTTTCTGGGAGACAGTGTGAATGTTGGGAGCCTTCTAATTTTAGATTCAACAAGGTTGTGTGTCATGTAAGGCAATAAACTTATTTAGGGCACAAATACTGTCTCCCAGGTTCCTGCAAGTGCTGACTCTGGTTCTCGCCTCGAGACCCGGTATCTCCATTCTGTGAGCATCTTGTTTTCTTCCAGTGTAATTTCTGTGTCATCAAAGTCATGGATAACAACTAGTGTCCCTATTGTTTCAAGATTTTTGCTATTTTCCTCCCACACTGTTTTCCTAGTCTCAACCCCTGGCCTTTTAATTTCATGAATTTGGGCCATCCTGATTTCCTATCTCCAATGAAGATAACTCTAGTAACTTGAAGATTAGGGAAAATACGATTCAGAAGTCCAGACTTAAAATTTTGTTTCCCAGGTTCATTATCCCCATGTGTTAATCATCAATTTGTTGCTTTCTCAATCCAAACCCAGTCTTCTGTGTACTGTTTTATTTTATTTTTTAATATTTCTGGTAGGTAGCTAGTATGTAAAGCTGTTTCTTTTTTATCGTTTAATTTATTTTGTTTATTTATTTTTGGCTGTGCTGCCTCTTCATTGCTGCACGCGGGCTTTCTCTAGCTGTGGCGTGTGAGTTCAGTTAGTTGCAGCTCAGGTCAGTAGCTGTAGCACACGGGCTTAGTTGCTCCATGGCATGTGGGATCTTGCAGCCATGAAATTAAAAGATGCTTACTCCTTGGAAGGAAAGTTATGACCAACCTAGATAGCATATTCAAAAGCAGAAACATTACTTTGCCAACCAAGGTTTGTCTAGTCAAGGCTATGGTTTTGCCTGTGGTCACGTATGAATGTGAGAGTTGGACTGTGAAGAAGGCTGAGCGCCAAAGAATTGACGCTTTTGAACTGTGGTGTTGGAGAAGACTCTTGAGAGTCCCTTGGACTGCAAGGAGATCCAGCCAGTCCATTCTGAAGGAGATCAGCCCTGGGATTTCTTTGGAAGGAAATGATGCTAAAGCTGAAACTCCAGTACTTTGGCCACCTGATGCGAAGAGTTGACTCATTGGAAAAGACTGTGATGCTGGGAGGGATTGGGGGCAGGAGGAGAAGGGGACGACAGAGGATGAGGTGGCTGGATGGCATCACTGACTCGATGGACATGAGTCTGAGTGAACTCCGGGAGTTGGCGATGGACAGGGAGGCCTGGCGTGCTGCGATTCATGGGGTCGCAAAGAGTCGGACACGATTGAGCCACTGAACTGATCTGATCTGATCTGATGTGGGATCTTCCTGGATCAGGGATCGAACCCACGCCTCCTGCATTGGCAGCTGGCTTCTTTACTGCTGACCCACCAGGGAAGCCCTGTAGTGTTTTTTGATACTGAATCTGGATCCTGTACAAATTTCTCTTTTGCCAACTTGCTTCACGTTAAGCTTTTTCAGTAGAGGATGCTAGAGGAACTCTGTGTGCAACCTGGTGCTCTTGCTTTCCTTCTTGCTTCTTCAGTGCAGTGGCCAGCAGGCACCTTCATGTAAGAAATCAAATGATACACATTCTCCAGCAAGTTTTTCTGGCACTTTTGCCAGCATCTCCTCAGTGAGTTTTGCAGACACCCCAGCAAGTGGCTTTTCAGTGAGCACCAGCACTCCAGTGGGCAACTTCCTTGGCAGGGCAGCCCAGGAGACCCACACATGTTTACCCACATCAGGCCCACCCCTAGCGAGTTTCTCCAGCACTTCAGCTGGTTGTTTTCTGCTTGACAGCCTCAGCTGATGCTACCTCCATGCACTTCCATGTTACCCAGTGGGTTGCAGCCACACCCTCTCCACCAGCCTAAATCTAAGCCTTAAGGGGAGAGGGATAGGGACTTCTTGGTTTATTTCTTTCTTGTGAATTGTCTCTCATTCCTAGAAGTAGCAGCTGGTCCCTTCATCTGCTCTTTCAGTAATCTTTAGGATTCTTTTTACCCCTTCTAGTGTTATGATTCTTTTGTCTATTTAATAATTCTGTATGTTAAAGTTTTCTGTTCAGTTTGGTGGGTGTGGTTTCTCCTGATTGGACTCCTCCACCAGTCCAAAATAAAGGATTTCCAAAACCTGAACCTACGCTGCTTTCAGAGGGCACCTACAAGAGAGACAGGACCCGTAAAAGGACCCTCACCCATTTCCTTGCAGATAGATTAGAAATGGCAGTACTGAGTGGAACTACCTGGGAGTAATGAGGGGTTCACTAAAGGTGGTGTTTACCAGTAAGTTTTTGCTACTTCAGCTTATCTTTCTGGGTCCTTCCTTGTTCACCTTCTTCCCATCTCTAGTTAACTGTACTATCTGTGTGGATTCTATCTGCAAACATTTGATTAAGCCTTAGGCTTTACCTGAAATTATCTATCTACCTACCTCAGGGAAATATATAAATAAATATCTATATATTTGTATGTATATATTGTAATGTGCTTAGTTGCTCAGTTGTGTCTACCTCTTTCTGATCCCATGGACTGTAGCCCACCAGGCTCGCCTGTCCATGGAATTCTCCAGGTAAGAATACTGGAATTGGTTGCCATGCACTCCTTCAGGGGATCTTCCCAACAAAGGGATCAAACCCAGGTCTCCTATATTGCAGGCAGATTCTTTTTCATCTGAGCCACCAGGGAAAGCCCAAGAATACTGGAGTGGATATAGCCTATCCCTTCTCCAGGGGTCTTCCCAACCCAGGATTCAAACTGGGGTCTCCTGCATTTCAGGTGGATTCTTTATCAGCTGAGCTACCTGGGAAGCCCATATATTATAATATATATATATTTATATGTACATAGAGATAGGTATGTCATGGAAAGCCTAAATTATATATATGGCTAAATTATATGTATATTAATAATATATTATATATATATATAGATAGATAGATGCCATGCCATGCTAATTCGCTTTAGTAGTATCTAACTGTGCAACCCTATGGACTGTAGCCTGCCAGGCTCCTCTGTCCATGGGGTTCTCCAGGCAAGAACCCTGGAGTGGTTTGCTATGCCCTTCTCCAGGGGATCTTCCCAACCCAGGGATCAAACCCAAGTCTCTTGTATCTCCTGTATTAGCAGAAAGGTTCTTTACCACTAGTGCCACCTGGGAAGCATATATATAATACATATATATATATGTATATTCACATATGTAATATATATTTATATATAATATTTAAGGCTAATTATATATATATAAATAATACATAAGGGTAAATTATATATATACAAGGCTAAATTATATATATGGCCCCCCAGGTGGCACAGTGGTAAAGAATACAGTGTCTCCAGTACAGGAGACACAGACACTTGGGTTAAATCCCTGGTTGGGAAGATCCCCTGGAGAATGAAAGGTCAACCCACTCTGGTATTCTTGCCTGGGAATCCCAAGAACAGAGGAGCTTGGCAGGCTACTGTCCATGGGGTTGCAAATAATTGGATGACTAAGTGACTGAGTGTGCTCGTGTGCACACACACACACACACACATACACATACACACACACACACACAAAGTCAAGGTCTTCCTAGAAAAATTAGGGTTTCCCTAGAGGAAATCATAGAATCTAATTTTTGTTTATTTTCCTAATAGAATCTAATTTTTGTTTATTTTCCTTTTGACAATACAGAGTCATTGGAATTGCCTTTGTCCATGGTTTTCTGCTCTTAATGGAGAGTCTTTCTGAATAAGTTCTTGTGTGTATCCAGTAATAATTTTTTCATGAGTAACCATTCTGAGAATAATTGACTAACTATTCTCATATTCCTTCTGAGATTTAATGGGAAAATATAAGATTTCTTATTTTTCAGTTATGATTTTCTTGCTCATTGGGTCAAGGGGCCATCTAATTTATAGAAAGAGTTTTTGAATACTTTCACAGGACTCTGATTAAAATGATTGGCTTGAAATATGCATTGTCTTTACCATGTCCTTAATTCTGAGTTTGGATGCAGTTAAAGAGATGCTGATATACCTTAGTTTACATGCTTAGAAATAGGTTTCATATTTAATATGCATATTTATGAAAAATAAGCTATAATCAGCATTTGGGCCAATGGCCTCATCCCAGTTTTATAGCAGTAAAATACTGCAATGCTGACTTCTGATTGACAACCTTCATAAGTGGACCACACGCCTTCCATTATGTTCTCATTTTATTTTCCTGTCAATAAAATTGGCATAGAATTACATTTTGGGGGAACTATATATTGGAATCAAGATTGCCGGGAGAAATGTCAATAACCTCAGATATGCAGATGACACCACCCTTATGGCAGAAAGTGAAGAGGAAATAAAAAGCCTCTTGATGAAAGTGAAAGTGGAGAGTGAATAAGTTGGCTTAAAGCTCAACATTCAGAAAACGAAGATCATGGCATCTGGTCCCATCACTTCATGAGAAATAGATGGGGAAACAGTGTCAGACTTTATTTTTTTGGGCTCCAAAATCACTGCACATGGTGACTGCAGCCATGAAATTAAAAGACGCTGACTCCTTGGAAGGAAAGTTATGACCAACCTAGACAGCATATTCAAAAGCAGAGACATTACTTTGCCAACAAAGGTTTGTCAAGTCAAGGCTATGGTTTTTCCTGTGGTCATGTATGGATGTGAGAGTTGGACTGTGAAGAAGGCTGAGCGCCAAAGAATTGATGCTTTTGAACTGTGGTGTTGGAGAAGACTCTTGAGAATCCCTTGGACTGCAAGGAGATCCAACCAGTCCATTCTGAAGGAGATCAGCCCTGGGATTTCTTTGGAAGGAATGATGCTAAAGCTGAAACTCCAATACTTTGGCCACCTCATGCGAAGAGTTGACTCATTGGAAAAGACTCTGATGGTGGGAGGGATTGGGGGCAAGAGGAGAAGGGGACAACAGAGGATGAGATGGCTGGATGGCATCACTGACTCAATGGACATGAGTCTGGGTGAACTCTGGGAGCTGGTGATGGACAGGGAGGCCTTGCGTGCTGCGATTCATGGGGTCGCAAAGAGTCGGACATGACTAGCGACTGATCTGATCTGATATATTGGCTGCATGTATACTAAATGCAAAATATTTTTACTTATTAATGTATTCACTGAGATGGGAGGATTGGCAATTATCTAAACTCATACACTGACCTTAACATAAGTGCTCAAGTAAATATTTGTTTTTAACAAAGTGGCTTTTACAATCGACTATATTTCTTCCATGAGCAGTTTCACTTGTACCTTGAGGACTGCCTCTCAGGATCTTAGAGAAGCCTATGCTGTGTGTCACTATCACACTGTCACACCAGGAAAAGACAAACGTTCCATATAGAATTGTGTGATACAGATATTGGAAGATTTAAGGAAAAGTTTTCTCACCATTTTTAAAGTCTTTACTGAATGTGTTACAATCCTGGTTCTATTTTGCATTTTGGTTTTTTTGACTGGGAAGCATGTGGGACCTACGCTCCCTGACCAGGGATGGACCCTGCATGCCCTGTACTGGAAGGCGAAGTCTTAACCACTTATCGGAAGTCTCTTATTGGAAAAAATAATTTAAAGGTAATAATGCATCATTTCTAGAGTGTGGAATGGCAATCCACTCCAGTACTCTTGCCTGGAAAATCCCACGGATGGAGGAGCATGATAGGCTACAGTCCATGGGGTCACAAAGAGTCAGACATGACTGAGCGACTTCACTTTCACTTTCTAAAGTGTGAAGATGTAAAACAGAGGCAAAATTGAGTTTTTTCCATCTTTGTGGTCAGCAGCTTCATTCACTGATTTTGCATCTTAGTTATACTTTAGTGTGAAACAACTATAAAAATTTCTATGTCAAATAAAAACAGCCTCAAAAATGATGCTTCCTGCTTATGGCATTAGTGCTATTATAGAACACAATTCCTGTGTTTTGAAAAACAATAGTTTGTTACAAAAATGAACTTCCCCAGAGAGTGCCGTATGACTGTAGGCTATTAATTATACAGTTTTATTGCAATCTTTTATTCAGAACAATAGTGCTCTTGAGGTCCTGTGGAACTTTTCTCCCATGCGATCATGTCGAGTTTTGATTAAACATCATTATACACAGTTCATTAACAATGTATCTTAAAATGAGTTTTTGATTGAACATTTTTATTGGTCATTTAATATAATTGATGGATTCTGTTGAAATTTCACATAGAAAATTTGCCAGGATAGTTATAGTATTTTTCATTATGTATCATTATGCCCTTTTCCCCTAAAAGAACCCATGTTTCTTTTAAAAAATTAACTTCCAAAAATTAGATATTGATCTATAACCAAGGCAGTTGCTCCCTCCATTAGCTCAGTTAGGAGAGAAGCAGAAACTGGCAATGTTGAAGAGGAATAAGAAAAATTTGGGAATTTAAATAATCCTATTAGCTTAGCCCTCTTTTCCCTAGAGCCCAAGTCATACTTTGGGAGAGAAAATGAACTGTTGAAGTGGATAAGGGTCCTTTTAATGTATCACTAAATAATCAGTTTCGCTGGATTCTTCAATATTATTTATTATAGTGTTAGTCTTAGTGTTGACACCTTCTGTTCTTACATTAATCACAGGGTTAAAAATAGTTTGGTGATTGGTCAATTAATTACTTTTTCTAATGCCTTTATATTTAGAGAATATTAAGAATCTCTTAGACATTATTCAATGTGTTAGTAAAAACTGCCTTGAAATTTTTTAATAGTAAATTTATTGTCATTGGAGATGTTCAAGCAAATGCTTGACAGCTTAACATTGGGAAGGAGAAAATGGTAAAAAAAAAAAAAAGCATCTTTAATATTTCTTCCAACTCTAACCTTTCATAAATTACTCATGTGATAATAGCAAAGACGTAGGAGAAAGGCAGGAAAAAAAAAGAGGAGGAGGAGTTTGAAGATTGATACTGTCTGGCTTCAGGCAGGTTAATTAAATTCTCTGGGTTTCTGTTACCTTATCTCAGAAAATAAGAAAATTGAATTAGATGATGTTATAAGTTGTTTCCTCTCAAAGCATTTCTTGATTCTGTATTTTCTTGCTGCTGCTGCTGCTGCTAAGTCACTTCAGTCGTGTCCGACTCTGTGCGACCCCATAGACGGCAGCTCACCAGGCTCCCCCGTCCCTGGGATTCTCCAGGCAAGAACACTGGAGTAGGTTGCCATTTCCTTCTTCAATGCATGAAAGTGAAAAGTGAAAGTGAAGTTGCTCAGTCGTGTCCGACTCTGTGCGACCCCATGGACTGCAGCCTACCAGGCTCCTCCGTCCATGGGATTTTCCAGGCGAGAGTACTGGAGTGGGGTGCCATTGCCTTCTCCATGTATTTTCCTAGTGGCTGAGAAATAAATGAAAGACCTCCTAGAACCTGTTTTTCATTTGGGAAACACTAGATCCTTGGGGCTAAGGAACCCACAAACAAATGTTGGCAAATTTATAAAATTTCAATGATATTATAGCTTTGATATCTACTACATTAACTTAAATAGTTCTTTCTCTTCTAACTTTTTGCATAGATTTTTTTACTACTGAAAATATGAATAAGAAAAAAATGTTTTCTTTTTATAATTCTCTATCTTCTTCTTTGAAATAGCAATTACTGCTGCTACTGGAAGTTTTATGAGTTGGAACATGCTTTGTCATCGTTATAGAGAAAGGGTCACATTAAAGTTTTCAGTGCTGAGCATTGGATATTTTTCAGGAAGGGAAGAGCTAGTCATTGCTTATTTTTCCACATCTCACCAATTGATTGTGATTATCCTTCCCCTCATCACTGTTTTCCTCTTTTTTCCCCTGGTCAGAATATAAGGACTGCTGCCGCTGCCACTACCGCTAAGTCGCTTCAGTCGTGTCCGACTCTGTGCGACCCCATAGACGGCAGCCCACCAGGCTCCCCCATCCCTGGAATTCTCCAGGCAAGAACACTGGAGTGGGTTGCCATTTCGTTCTCCAATGCATGAAAGTGAAAAGTGAAAGGGAAGTCGCTCAGTCGTCTCCGACTGTTCGCGACCCCATGGACCGCAACCCACAAGGCTCCTCCTTCCCTGGGATTCTCCAGGCAAGAGTACTGGAGTGGGATGCCATCGCCTTCTCCATTTGTGAGCTAATAGTCCTTATATTCAGAGAAGGCGATGGCACCCCACTCCAGTACTCTTGCCTGGAGAATCCCAGGGACGGGGGAGCCTGGTGGGCTGCCCTCTATGGGGTCGCACGGAGTCGGACACGACTGAAGTGACTTAGCGGCAGCAGCAGCAGCAGCTCACAGATATACTTCTAACTCTGGTGAAATCATATAGATTGAACAGTTAGAATTTAGTCAACTACCCAGACATTTTGAGGTACCACAAGTGTTCAATCTTCTGAAACTTGAAAGCAAAAGAACCCTGAATACCAAGTCCATATTTTATCTGCTCTAGAACTCTCTTCCTCCTCTTTCTGTTTCTTTGTCCTAAAGATAGATAGATAGATGGCAGTCCACCCCAGTATTCTTGATGGGAGAATTCCATGGACCGAGGAGCCAGTTAGGCTACGTTCTATGGGATCACAGAGTTGGACACGACTGAAGCGACTTAGCATGATGTATATACATATACATATACATACATACACTAAACTATTCAGTAGGTGGTGTTTAGAGTTGCACCTATATATATGTACGTGTGTGTGTGTGTGTGTGTGTGTGTGTGTTTCCCATGGTTTGTTGCTTAATATTGTATTCTCTGTGTAGAAAGAACAGATTATGAAAGCAGAGTTCAATAATCTAACCTAGGAATAGGATGGGAAGAATGAAGTGTCTTTATGCCAATAAAAAGATCTCCTGGGAAAAGCATAGTGAAGTGAAGTGAAGTGAAAGTCACTTAATAGTTAATAATCCTAGACTCTAACCTTCAGTCTGTCTTGACCAAATAGGACAAACCTAGACAAGCTAACTCATCTCTGTCAACTGTACTCTCTTAGTCAGCCTGTGGACAGAGAATGGAAACATCCTTGGAAATCTCTGGCAGGGTGTCTGGTAGCCAGCAGGCACACAGAAAGTAGTCATGGGTTCTGAATCTTTCTCAATTTTTTCATCCATGAAGTGAGGGGTTTGATCTATAACACAATCATTAAATTAAAAGATGCTTGCTCCTTGAAAGAAAAGCTATGACAAACCTAGGCAGCATATTCAAAAGCATAGATATCACTTTGCCAACAAAAGTCCATATAGTCAAAGCTATAGTTTTCCCAGTAGTCATGTAGAGATGTGAGAGTTGGACCATAAAGAAAGCTGAGCACCAAAGAGTTGATGCTTTTGAACTGTGGCATTGGAGAAGACTCTTGAGAGTTCCTTGGACTGCAAGGAGATCAAACCAGTCAATCCTAAAAGAAGTCAGTCCTGAATATTCATTAGAAGGACTGATGTTGAAGCTGAAGCTCCAATATTTTGGCCACCTGATGTGAAGAACAGACTCATTAGAAAAGACCCTCATGCTGGGAAAGGTTGAAGGCAGGAGGAGAAGGGGACAACAGAGGATGAGATGGTTGGATGGCATCATCAATTCAATGGACGTGAGTTTGAGCAAACTATGGGAGATGGTGAAGGACAGGACAGCCTGGGGTGCTGTGGTCCATGGGGTCGAAAAGAATCAGATACAACTGAGTGACTGAACAAAAACAACAGCAATTATTTTCAAGGTTTTCGTTTTTTTGAAGCTGTATAAAAGCTTTTGAATAACTCTGCAAATTTTACATGGCATTGCAGTGCATTAAACAGATAAAGCTAACCCGTTCTGATTGAAGTAAAAGTAGAAAGCCAAAACTATCTTTACTGGTCTTTTGTGTTTATTTTGCCGAAGGTTTGATGTATATCTAAGCTTTTGATTGATGCATGTGTACGGGAACATGAGCACATATACATATGCACAAGCACACAATCACAAATCTATTCAGCGCCTTAAATCATTAACTGTTTCTTGGTCAATACACGTTCCATGTGAATTACACACAACAGTGGTCTCTAGAGTTCCACCTTCTGTTCCCCTATGGTAATTCTTCTGACAGCTTATGATTAAAGGGGGTTAATACTGATGTGGTGAATGATCACAATCCTTTGAAACTGTGTTGGAGGTCATCCTTCTGTAAATAAAGAGTGTACCCCTGACTGCAGACAAGCCTGACTCGGGCAGAATTCAATTACGGATGTCATCTATCTGTGCCACTGACTGCGGGTGCTGGAATTTTTACTAAAATTACCATTGGGGTCCACCCTGCTCAGATATCTATTTTTAACAATATATGAAAAGTTTCTTTTAATTCAAGACTATATGAATACAAAGGAAGCATGCAGTTTAGCATAAATCAGAGTGTCATAATAACTGTATATATTTTACTAAATATTTAACTTACTGAAACAATATCTATACTTAGCAGCATGGCATAGTTGCGAGAGCCATCAGACTCAGACAAAACGAATTTCAAATCCTGGTTCTTTCACTTATTAGTTTTGTGACCTTGAGCAATTATTTTATCCTTGCTAGGCCATGATTTCCTCATGAAATCATGAGTTCATGAGGAAATAAGAGTTCATTCCTCATTTGGGTTGCTGTTTGATTTAAAAGACAAAAATCTATTCTGGAGGCCAGCATTGGACCAAACTCATAGAAGATATCCTTTGTGTTAATCACTCAGTCGTGTCCAACTCTTTGTGACCCCACGAACTGTAGCCTGCCAGGCTCCTCGGTCCATGGAATTCTCCAGGCGAGAATACTAGAGTGGGTTGCCATTCTCTTCATCAGGGGATCTTCCAGACCCAAGGGTCGACCCCAGGTGTTCTGTATTGCAGGCAGATTCTTTACCATCTGAGCCACCAGGGTAGCCCTAAGCCCTTTGGCTGAAGTGCTGCACCGGTACAGCTTGGTTCCTTATCTTTCTTTACTCTTTTCTCTCTCTACTCCTGTGTCAGTTACTTGTCACTGCCAGAGTCTTGAGCTGATTTTCTTTTTTTAACTGGAGTATAATTGCTTTACAGTGTTGTGTTGGTTTCTGCCACACAACAATGCAAATCAGCCATAATTATGCATATATCCCTTCCTTCTTGAGCCTCCCTCCCCTCTGGGTCATCACGGAGCACTGAGCTGTCCATTTTACACATGATAGTGTATGTCTCGAGATGAATTTTATGCTAACTTACAGAGATGCTCAGATTCTGTGTTGTTAGTTGTTAAATGTTTACATACCACAAAGAATAAATGTCTGCATTAAGTGCATGCCTGCCACCCTCTCAATTACTAATGCTGTAGCACAGATTCATGCAGTTAGCATAAGAAACCAGGTTGCTTTCAAAATGTGCTCTGCAAAGTACCTGCTATTGTCACAGGTTTACCTAGAAATGTGCCATCTCCCTCCCTCTCGTTAGATATTTTTTAGGTAGTTATGACTCCAGTTTATACACCATGCGAAAATTCAGGCTTTTCTGTGCCAAAAGCACTAAGTCTCGAATTAAACTCTCACAAATTTAATGTGGAGACAAGACACTTGGGGATCTTGCTAAAAACGCAGAGTCTGGTTCGGTAGATCTGGGGTAGGGCCTGAGCTTTTGTGTTTCTCACGAGTTCCCTGATGTTCATGCAGCTGATCTGCAATCCTCAGCTTGGGTAGCAAGGCTCCAGGTCCATCCTGGGTCACATTGTCAGTCATTCCCATGGCCCTTCCACCGTCTCTTCTGCCCACCCGGTTAGAATAAGCATCTTTGGTTTTGTGTTTATTTTTGTTTATTTACATATTCCATCCTGGCCATGTTTGAAATACCAGCAGATCCAAGAAAACCTTATTGCCAACTTTGAAATTTTTAGCTGTTTTTTTCCCCAAAAGTTATCTTCTAAAAGAAAAAAAGGAAACAAAAACAAGCCCACAACTTTTGGTCAATTTTAAATGCTGACCTCGCTTTATATAACTACCTTCTTTGAAAATTTAAGCTTTTTTGATGATCTTGTAGGTTGATTTTCTAACCAAAAAAAAAAAAGTAAACATTTCTCATCTCATGGAAAATGCCCATTCTTATGACTTTGAATACTATTAAAATAATATCAGTGTGTGGCTATGGCCAGCCCCCTGTAGGGCAGGCATTTGTAATAATACACTTTCTTCCTAACTTGCGTTAGACAGTAAGCTGTCTGTAAGCCCTCTTTAATCAATGAGAATGATTCAGATGCAATGGCTCTTCATGGATCTATTCATTCCTCAGTAGCCACATTAAAGGTCTATCAGGTAGCTGTTGGGCTTTCTCCATATCTCCCCTCCTGCCCCTAATCCTAAACCATGAGAATATTCAGAAATGTCATAAACTTCATTATCTTAAGAGCTGTTTCTTAAGAAAACTCTGGGCCAAGCATTTTAGAATATATTATCGCTTAAACACAGATTCTCATTGACAACATTCTGTGGGCATCCATTTAATATTAATATTAAGCCAAGGAAATAATGGTCCTTGTTTCCTTCCCTTAAAATGACAGGAATAGTGGGTACTTGTTCCTTCTGAAAAACAGGAAATATCTAAGCCAGCAGCATTCACACTGGTGTCATTACTTGCCTTACTTCAGTTATCGATTGAACCTTGCCAAATTCTTCACGATGCATCTGTCTACCAAGGAGGGAGAGGCTTGTCTGAGAGATTGACTTGTAAAGGTTAGCTCAGGATCAAATGATGTGCTGCTCCCTGTCTTTTAAAAAGTCTTGAAACCCCAGGAGACCAGGTAGTCCAGACAGATAATGGGGCATCTGGCTATAATTTTCTAAAATTATTAATATGTTAATATAGTTGGTACAGAATTTGGACTTAGTTCTTCAGAAGGGATGCACCAGCCAAGTACGCGCTCATCAGTACTGTTTTCTATTCCCTTGAAGCAATTGAAATCTGAGTATTTTCCAGGGTTAGAACTCAAGAGTCCCTGGGAGTTTCCTGGATCTTGGAAGTTCATACCTACCTAGTCATTTCCCTGGTCATTTGCAGGGTAGGAGGGAAGGGGATGGAGCAGCCAGGATCGGAGGTCTTGGATAAGTTTATCTGTGAATCTCATGGAGGTTTCTTATTGGTCCTTTTTCCAGCATTTTAATGGGTTGTATTTTATTTTGTCCCTTCTGTTGAATCCAGACTGACAGTACCCCAAAAAATCTTGCCCTGGGGTCTGCCCATCTGTAAACACAAAAAAAAGGGGTTGTGGAGGCCTCAGTTTGTTCTGTCAATTTGGAGAATTCTTCCTTGCCAGTTTTTATTGCCCCCAATTTTCCCTTGTCCCTTTTTCCCCTTGCTTTTGGGGATCAGTGCCATATGCATCCAATCTCTCTCTTCATCTCTCAGAGGAAAAAATCCTAAATGTTGAATGATTACATTTTACCAGCAATACATTTCCAGCTGGAGGAAAGAAGTCCCCAAACTCATATGATTGACTCCAGGTCCCCCTTTACCTGCAACATACTGTAGAGTACAGGGCTTCAGGCTTCGTTTGGACAGATTGGCTGTTGTTTCCCTGGTCTTGGCAGAGGCTTCTGTATACATTTGTTCACATGGCTGTATGCCAACCTAGGATATTTCTTTCTGGGTGCCTGTTTTCCTTTCTGTTTGCATGTATGTGCAAGCAAGGGTTTGTAAACACATATGCAAGTGAAATAGATTCACGGTGGATGGCTTCTGTATGAGAGAGAAGGATATTTATTTTAAAGGATCAAAATAGAAATTTGATAAACTCAAACAAGGATGGAACAGAAGCCCCACCACAGAACAACACTGCGATACTTTGATAATTGGGTTCTCCCTGTGTTCCTCATTTCTCTCTGGAACACCACCTTATGTTGTACAAGCCTTTCTTTAGGCCAACAATTAGACAACCAGTAGGTGACAGAGACCCACCCTGAACAAAAAGATATTTGGAAGAAATTTTCTTTCATCTCCCATGGACTGAAGGTGAGTTTCGTTTATTTATTCTGCTGCAAGAAGACCTAGCAGCAAGTATGAAGTTACTCACATATAGTCTCTATTCCCACTTAAGATGTCCTTAGATATCCCTGAATCTTTTTCTTCCCTTTATCCCTGGAACTAACTTTCAGAAAAGCAAGAAAGTAAAAAGAATATATATATATGCTCCAAATAAAAGGGAATTTGTATAAAGCACTCTTCCTAGGGAAAAGGAACAAAAGCTCTTGCTTCTTCTACCACTGCAAACTACTCTTGGATCTCAAGAATAAATGACTACTACTGGAGTCAGCTCTTCACTTCCAGAATTTGCTCTGAAAACTGTTGTGACTCCATGGGGACCCTGTCCTCTGCAAATCTGTGACTCCTTTCTGGACTCTGATCTCACTTCAGGGGAGGGACCATTCCCTTCTACTTGAGAAGAAATGCAGTTGGTCTTGGTTCCCATCCAGAGTTTATTTTTATATTAGGAACAGCACTTCTTCAGTGATTGATCAATGACTTATCCAAACTGGATAATGGCTAAAAAGAGGTACAGTGAACAGGGTAATCCCTATCTGGTTGTTCATTTCCCTCTAGTTTTAGGCAAAGAAAATTCAAGTCTTTCAGATGGATCCAAGAACTCCCTAAGAATGAACAGACATGAGGTCACTTCATTTTAGCTTCTGATATTTGATCCTGGTCCTGAATATTAATTAGAAGGAATTATACTGAAACTGAAGCTCCAATACTTTGGCCACCTAATGCGAAGAGCTGACTCATTAGAAAAGACCCTGATGCTGGGAAAGATTGAGGGCAGGTCGAGATGGGGGCAACAGAGGATGAGAGGTTGGATGGCATCACTGACTCAATGGACATGAGTTTGAGCAAGCTCCAGGAGAAGGTGAAGGACAGGGAAGCCTGGAGTCTGCAGTCCACGGGGTTGCAAAGAGGCAGACACAACTGAGCAACTGAACAACAGAAAACTGGATTCACGTGAGGCATGATATTGATCCACACTCCAGCCTCACGTTTAGCCCTCTCCTCCATGACTGACAGTTCCCACCCTGTGCTGAGACACCATCTGTCTCCTCAGTTCGCCCCCACAAGGATGGAGTTGTCATTGACGCGGCAGCTAGGAATGCAGCAACAGACACTGATGCCAGATGACACAGGTGGTTGGGAGCATTGAGAGTCACGAGAGAGGCTCAGAAAAGACCAGCACTTTCATTATTGGGATGAGATGCAATTAGAGGCACAGTGGCACTGTCCTGATCTAAAAAAAACTGAACCAAGTAGTTGACACTGACTCCCCAAATATGTCCATTACATTCAGAGATGGTAACAAACAAATCATATCAGTTATCATTCACTAAAAATTTACTATAAGACTTCAGTGTAAACCACCAGACTTAATGCTTCCTTTTATCTGTGGAGCTAGGATAGGATGAAGAATGTGTTTTCTGGTGGTCAATGTCTTTAACTGTACGGTTCACAGTATAATCAGAAAAAAGGTACAGAAATTTTCCAACTATTTTCTCCCAAGATGACCTGTTGGATGACTATTCAGATGCTAAGAAACCATTTCCCAGAGGCGATGATATTGTTGGCTATACTAAACTATCTCAGGTAATTGAATCTGTTTATTATTTCTTGTTTAAAAGAATGAAGAGAGGTAATATCTAATGATCTAAGAGAGCTTAAGAGATATATGACTGTAAGGAAATTATATAACACTTATACAACTTGATTCATTATTTTTCCTTTCTAATACTGAGTCAAACTCTGATGAGAATACTCAGCATAATCCTTATCCTTCATTTGCTTCTTCAATCTCATACACAATTCACCCCAATGGAGTCCTCTTGATCCTTTAGGGTCTATCTTTCTCTTTATTCCCATTGTACAATCTCAGTTCTTCATCTCATCATACCTGCCATGAATGCTATAATGGAATCTTGTAACCTTATCTACAGTCTGTCTCTAATCTCTTCAAATAATCCAGAAGATTTATTTTAAAACAAATCTGATCACCATGGATGTGAGAGTTGGACCATAAAGAAAGCTGAGCACCGAAGAATTGATGCTTTTGAACTGTGGTGTTGGAGAAGACTCTTGAGAGTCCCTTGGACTGCAAGGAGATCATAACCAGTCAATCCTAAAGGAGATCAGTCCTCGGTGTTCATTGGAAGGACTGATGCTGAAGCTGAAGCTCCAATACTTTGGCCACCTGATGGGAAGAGCTGACTCATTTGAAAAGACTGATGCTGGGAGAAGGCGATGGCACCCCACTCCAGTACTCTTGCCTGGAAAATCTCATGGACGGAGGAGCCTGGTGGGCTGCAGTCCATGGGGTCGCGAAGAGTCGGACATGACTGAGTGACTTCACTTTCACGCATTGGAGAAGGAAATGGCAACCCACTCCAGTGTTCTGGCCTGGAGAATCCCAGGGACGGGGGAGCCTGGTAGGCTGCCGTCTGTGGCAGAGTCCGACACGACTGAATCGACTTACCAGCACCAGCACCAGATGCTGGGAAATATTGAGGGCAGGAGGAGAAGGGGATGACAGAGGATGAGATGGCATCACTGACTCGACGGACATGAGTTTGAGCAAGCTTTAGGAGTTGGTGTTGGACAGGAAAGCCTGGTGTGCTGCAGTCCATGGGGTTGCAAAGAGTTGGACATGACTGAGCAACTGAACTGAACTGAATCACTGTGCTCTTTCCTGTTTTATTCTTCTCCCTAGCACTTATCACCTTTAAATTTACTACATATACTTATTTATTTTGCTTAGTATCTTCCATTCCCCTTGAAATCAGAAGCTCTTTTCTGTTTCTTTATGGCTATAAATGCTGGGTCTAGAATAGACCTGGAAGATTCTAGGTGCTCAATAAGTGCATTTGAATGTTTTAAATCTTCTGCTTAAAAATCTGTCTCGCCTTTCTGTTTCCTCCAGAATGTAGTATAAACACGTTAACACTGGACTTAAGAGATTTTGATGCTGGTCTCAAGCTGATCTTCCACCTCCTTTCCTTGCATCTTCCTCTGTGTACACATTTTGTTCAGGTAACCTGAGTATCTTATCATTCCTTAAGCTTGCCATCTTTTGTCCTGTCTTTCCATTTGCAAATGCTATTCTTCTCATCTAGAAAACCCTTCCCAAGGCTCCCTAGAACACAGCTGGTGTTGATAATTGTCTCTTCAGTCATCCTGTCAAAATTCTTCATTCATCCATTTATTCTTTCATTACTTTACCAACCTCTATACATTCTTGAAGACCCAGGTGAATTTTTGTCATTCCTATGAAGGCTTCCTAAACTCCCTGAATAGCGATTGGTCACATTGCCTCGGTGCTTTCATAGTACTTTATGGAACTATCTATTTGGTTCCCATCTCATTGAGTTGTAATTTATCTTATATGCTTTCTTTGTCCTCCTGTGGACTATGAGATACTCCACAGTAAGTAGTGAGTCATTTATCAACTTGTCCCAGTATATTTTACAGTGCTTGGAATGTAATGGGTACTCAATAAATGCTTAATGAATAAATGAGTAGCTAAGCTATTTGGAATAGATACATGGTTGGGGCAGAAGGGGTCATTGTTCTAGACTGAGGATTCAGCAGATGAACTCCATAACATTCTATCTATCTAGATACTTGAAAACTCTCAAGGAGTTTATTTTGCATTTTATATGATATACATATTTAAATATTACTAAATAGTAGTTTACTTTGTGTGAAATTCTTAAAAAGCAAAGAAATAACAGAAAGATCTTAGAGCTATGCACCAAATAATATAATAGTGAATTATATATACTGAGTAAAGGATAGTGAAGTCTGTGGAAAAATGTTTAGAGCTTCTTAAGTCTCAATGATCTGTACCTAATAGTCTAGGAAGCCAGTGAAAATGATGAACGATTACGAGGACAATACTTGGTTTCCTGAGCAGAGAAGTTAACCATTTCAAAAAAACAGCAGAAAGTACTACACAAATGTGATGATTATCCTTTTTTTTAAAGTGATGAATACACCAAAAAGTAATTATTTAAATTTAAATATAATTTGGTTTGAAAGTAGGTACTCTTGTGTTTCCTGAATGCCAAAAAAGAAGAATTGCCCAGCCATTTTGTTTTTTAATCTGTCATTCATGCCTCAAATCCATGGTGTGTTTTGGTTTTTTTTTGTTTTTTTTTTTTTGTTTGTTTTTTTTTTGCTTATTTTTGTTTCTTTTCCAACCTCAAACTGCCCACAGAGAAAACAAAAAAAGATTTTTTAAAGGACATTGTGAATGGGAAGATAACAGGGCTTTCCCTAAGAAAGGGTACTTCTTAAATGAACTGACAATTTTATTTGGTGGTATAAGTGAAAAACTAGTGTAAAAATCTCCCCTAAACATCACTATTACTGTTTCATGAAAATGGAGACTGGCTTAGACATATTTCTGTGTGCCTATCTTAATCCTCCAAGACTGAGGAGTCCAAGCAAATTGCTGAACCTGCCGTGTTTGGCTATTTATCTGTCTTCCATCTGCACATAATATAGACCTCACATTGTTCATTTGGGAGGCCCTGTGATTGTCCAAATGTCTATTACAAAGTAGGGTGTCTTAGTCCTCTAGGGTAACTGGCCATGGTACCAATAGACACAGATGGTAAATAAATGCACTAATATGCTCTGTTCATGGTGGAAATTGCACAGAAATAATATATTAACTTGCAAGACTTGCTTCCCATCTTTGTTAGAGTATTTTTTGAGGCCATGTCTGTAAACACAAAATGAAGTAGAGATTTAAGACAATTACTTGGGTAATATTTGGGGAGGATGAAATTACAGTTAATTATTAATAAAAAATATGTTATTAATTTTAATCTGAACCTGATCAACCAGGAGACTTTCCTGATGGATTTCACCCAAATCATTTTTAAATTTACTCTGCCATGTTTTCTGTGTAGTCAAAATACTAGTATACTTGGGTGCTTGAAATCCAGAGCTGTGTTTCCTGGTCCATGAGGAGAAAGAAGAAAATAAATGGCAATACTTTCACTATAACTCAGCTATTATTTATAGGATGTTAAATAAGAGCTTAAGTTTATTTATAAGTTGGGAGCACAGTGTCTAGCCCCACATAAGAACAGGACTGTGATGAAAGCAGTTTGTAAGTTTACATATGTAATGCAGTTCCCTGGTGGTCTGCTGGTTATGACTCTGAGCTTCCACTGCAGATAAAATGCTGTTACATATATTTTCAGATGGAGCAAGAATGATGATAAGGGATAACTAAAGAGCTCTAGATGTATATGAAATTTTCAGCTGGAAATGAATCGTGTCTTTCATTAATCAGATCCTGACAGCCTGGAGGTCATTTTCACATGTTATAACATTTCTATACACATATACAGTAAGGCAAGGATCTCTGTTCAGTATTCATTCATGTTCAGTTCATGAGTGTTGGCTGATCTTGCAGGAGAAGGCAACACACGTGGGAGACATGTCTGCTTCCTTTTTGCCTTCAGATTCTTTTAACCCCAGCTTCTTGCCTTTGCTTATTTTGTTGCCCCTTTTGCTGACTTTTAGTGTAATTTTTTCTCATTTTGGTTTTTTCTTTAGCAAATTTCCCTCAGAAATTGCAAGAGTAATTCATGTTTCTTAAAATTAATTAAATAATGTAAATATACATAAGGAAAGATAATTAAGAATCTTCCCCTTGCTGCTCACTCTGCACCCCTTTTCTTCATGACCATATCCCATATCAACTTCCAGTAAGTGGCGATGTTAATAACTTGTGTGATCTTTACATTTTTCTTTTATACTACACATCTATATGTATAGAAAAATGTGTATGCACGTATACGTTTTTGGCTGTTTTTATTCCTATGAAACTTGGATTATACTAAACATATCATGCTCCAATCTACTTTTGTTACTTTAAAAATCATTATGGATTCAGAGGACAGTCAAGATGAAACCATATAAACTTCCTCAATTAACCTTCTTCAAGGAATACACCAACTTCCCAAGTGGTGCTAGTGGTAAAGAACCCACCTGCCAATGCAGGAGACATAAGAGAAGTGGGCTTGATCCCTGGTTCAGGAAGATCCCCTGGAGGAGAAAATGGCAACCCACTCTAATATTCTTGCATGGAGAATCCCATGGACAGAGGAGCCTGGTGGGCTGCAGTCCATAGGGTCACAAAGAATCAAACACGACTGAATATGCTGAAGTACACAGAATACACCAAAGCTATAGCTATGCATGGAACAATTATCACTGGAAAAGAACTGATAACTGACTGGACACATCCTCTACAACAAGGAGTAAAAGGGACACATGAAGATAGCTTGGTGAGGCAGAAACATCTTGCCAAAAAACTCAGCCATGGTGCTATAGGATTGACCCACAATAGGGAAGAATTTCACAAGATAGAGCTGCTCCTTTGGAAATGAGGGATTTGTGCCCTACACTGAGTGCATTAACATTTGGGACCTGTGCTAAAGAAATAAGGCCCCCCAAAATCTGACTTTAGAAACCAACAAGGTTTATGCCTATAGGTCCTAAGGGGCACATACAAACACAGCCTTGCCAAAATCATGGGCATGCCCTTACCCTGCTCCCAATGCTCTTCCCTGTGTCATGAAAACAGCAGGCATGCCGCAACCTCAGCATGCTCCCACAGCCTCGCTAGAGCCAGTTGATTAGCACAGTCAACACAAGAGAAGACCCTTGATCACCTGGCCCTGGTGGCCAGAAATGCTTGTGTTCCTGGGCTCCGTAGAACTCAGGAGAAGAACGGATACACACATTGACAACTTCATAAAAGAGACAATATGAGAAAGTAACAGAAACCAAAGAACGGACAAATACAATAACAAAACATACACTAGAAGGATCCAATAGCAGATTAGATAAAGCAGAAGAATGAATCAGCAACCTGGAAGTCAGGGTAGTGAAAAGCATCCAAACAGAGCAGCAAAAAGGAAAAAGTAGAGATGGCCTAAAGGATTTACAACATCAAGGGGAATAACATTTGCATTGTAGAGTCCCAGGAAGAGAAGAGGAAGAGATAAATGGGCTGGAAAATTATTTAAAGAAATAATGGCTGAAAACTTCCCTAACTGGGGAAGCAAATAGTTATCCAGGTTGAGGAAGGGCAGAAAGTTCCAAATAAGAACCCAAACAGATCCAAACCAGAACACATTATAGTTAAAATATCAAAAGTTAAGGATAAGTCAAAAATTCTTAAAAATTTCAGGAGAAAAACAATGTTATGTACAAGGGAACCCCATAAAATGGTCAGCTGATTTTTCATCAGAGAGTTTGAAGGTCAGAAGGATGGGGCATGATATATTCAAAGTTACTGAGAGAAAAATTTCCAACAAAGAATACTCAGCAATGTTATCATTCGGAATTGAAGGAGAGATAAGCTAAAGGAGTTCATTAATACTATCAGATCAGATCAGATCAGTCGCTCAGTCGTGTCCGACTCTGCGACCCCATGAATTGCAGCATGCCAGGCCTCCCTGTCCATCACCAACTCCCGGAGTTCACTGAGACTCATGTCCATTGAATCAGTGATGCCATCCAGCCATCTCATCCTCTGTCATCCCCTTCTCCTCCTGCCCCCAGTCCCTCCCAGCATCAGAGTCTTTTCCAATGAGTCAACTCTTCGCATGAGGTGGCCAAAGTACTGGAGTTTCAGCTTTAGCATCAGTCCACTATACCAGCTTTATAATAAATATTAAAGGAACTTTTTGAGCTGAAAAGAAAAAAAACACTGACTAGCAACAAGAACACATATGAAAATAAAAATCTCATTGGTAAAGGCAAATACATAGTAAAGGTAGTGGATTTACCACTTATAAAGCTAGTATAAGGTTAAAAGATGAAAGTAAAATTAATTATAACTCCAATGATTAATTCAGGGATACACAAAATAAAAAGATGTAAAATATGATATCAAAACACAAAAATATAGGGGAAAGTGTAAAAATATAGAGTTCTTAGTATGCTTTCAAATTTAGGTTGCTATCAACTTAAAATAGACTGTTGTATATATAGGCCATTAAGTGCAAACCTCACTGTAAGCACAAAGCAAAACCCTCCAAGCTGGAGTCAAGATTGCTGGGAGAAATATCAGTAACCTCACATAAGCAGATGACACCACCCTAATGGCATTAAGTGAAGAGGAGCAATAGAGCCTATTGATGAAGGTAAAAGAGGAGAGTGAAAAACCTGGCTTAAAACTCAACATTCAAAAAATGAAGATCATGGCATCCAGTACCATCACTTTATGGCAAATAGATGGGAAAAAATGAAAATGGTGATGGACTTTATTTTCTTGGACTTCATAATCATTGCAGGTGGTGACTACAACCATGAAATTAAAAGACACTTGCTCCTTGGAAGAAAAGCTATGACAAACCTGACATCTTATTAAAATGCAGAGACATCACTTTGCTGACAAAGGTCCGTCTAGTCAACGCTGTGGTTTTACCAGTATTCATGTATGGATGTGAGAGCTGGACTCCAAAGAAGGTTGAGCACTAAATAATTGATGCTTTTGAACAATGGTGCTGGAGAAGATTCTTGAGAATCCCTTAGACAGCAAGGAAATCAAAGCAGTGGGAATCAAGCCTGAATATTCATTGGAAGGACTGATGCTGAAGCTGAAGTTCCAATAGTTTGGCCACCTGATGTGAAGAGCTAGCCTATTGGAAAAGACCCTGATGCTGGGAAAGACTGAGGGTAAGAAGCAACAGAGGACTAGATGATTACACGCTATCATTGACTCAATAGACATGAGTTTGAGCATTCAATATGTCAGCAAATCTGGAAGACCCAATAGTGGCCACAGGACTGGAAAATGTCAATACTCATCTCAATTCCCTAGAAGGGTAATACTAAAGAATATGCTAACCATTGGACAATTGCACTCATTTCCCATGCTAGTAAGGTCATGCTTAAAATCTTGTATGCTAGGCATTAGCATAATGTGAAACAAGAACTTTCATATGTCCAAGCTGGGTTTAGAAAAGGAAGAGGTACAAGAGATCAAATTGCCAACATTCACTGGATAATAGAGAAAGCTAGGGAATTCCAAAAATAATCTACCTCTGCTTCATTGATTATGCCAAAGCTTTTGATTGTGCAGATCATAATAAACTATGGAAAGCTCTTAAAAGATATGGGAATACCGGAACATCTTACATGTCTCCTGAGAAACCTGTATGCAAGTCAAGAAACAACAGTTAGAACCCTGTCTGGAACAACTATGGTTCAAGATTGAGAAAGGAGTGTGACAGGGTTGTCTGCTGTCACTCTGTTTGTTTAATCTATACACTGAGCACCTCATGAGAAATGTTGGGCTGGATTAGTTACAAGCTGGAATAAGATAGGTGGGAGAAGCATGAACAACCTCAGCTATACGGATGATGCCACCCTAATTGAAGATAGTGAAGAAGAACTAAAGAGGGTGAAGGAGGAGAGTGAAAGAGCCGGCTTAAAACTAAATATTAAAGAAAAACCAAAAAAAAAAAAAAAAACTAAGATCACAGCATCAGCCCCATTACTTCATGCCAAATAGATGGGGGAAAGGTGGAAGTGGTGACCGATTTCCTCTTCTTGAGCTCTAAAATCACTGCAGATGGTGACTGCAGCCATGAAATCAGATGTGCTTCTTGGCAAGAAAGCTATGATGAACCTAGACAGTGTGATGAAAAGCAGAGACATTACTCTGCCAACAATGGCCCATATAGTCAAGACTATGGTCTTCCCAGTGGTCATGTACAGTCATAAAAGCTGGGCCAGAAAGAAGGTGGAGTGCCGAAGAAGTGATGCCTTCAAACTTGGTGCTGGAGAAAACTCTTGAGAGTCCCTTGAACAGCAAGGAGGTCAAACAAGTCAATCTTAAAGGAAATCAACCCTGAATACTGATTGGAAGGACTGATACTGAAGTGGAAACTCCAGTATTTTGGTCATCTGATATGAACAGCTGACTTGCTGGAAAAGTCCCTGATGCTGGGAAAAAGTGAGGGAAGAAGGAAAAGAGGGCATCAGAGAATGAGGTGGCTGGATGGCATCACCAATGCAATGGACATGAACTTGGGCAAACTACAGGAGATGGTGAGGGACAAAGAGACCTGGCGTGCTGCAGTCCATGGGGTTACAAAGAGTTGGACATGACTGAACGGCAAGTATATGTATCTATATACCTATATATAGATATACATATATATTACCATAATGGCAGGAAACTAGAAATAAATTACAAGAAGAATACTGTAAAATTCACAAATATATGGAAATCAAACAATATGCCCCTGATCAACCCTGAGACAAATGAAAATGCAGCTACAACATTCCAGAATCTATATTATGCAGCACAAGTAGTTCTAAGAGGGAAGTTTTTAGTGATACAGTCCTACTTGAGAAACAGGAAAAATCTCAAATAAACAATCTAACTTTACATCTAAAGGAACTAGAACAAAACCCAAATTAGAAGGTAGGAACTAATAAAAGTCAGAGAGGAAATAAATGAAATAGAGTATAAAAATGCAACAGAAAATATTAATGAAATTAATAGCTGTTTTTTGAAAAAAAATAAGCAAAGCTGACAAATGTTTGCTGGACTCACCAAAAGAAAAAAGAGAGGGCTCAAGTATATAAAATCAGAATTGAAAAAGGAGAAATTACAATTAATATCACACAAGTTCAAAGGATCAAAGAGATTGCTATGAAAAACTATATACCAACAAATTGGACAACCTAGAAGAAATGGATAAATTCCTAGAAGCATGCAATTTTCCAACACTGAATCACGGAGGTATAGAAAATGTGAATAGACCTGCTGCTGCTAAGTCACTTCAGTCGTGTCTGACTCTGTGCAACCCCAGAGATGGCAGCCCACCAGGCTTCCCCGTCCCTGGGATTCTCCAGGCAAGAACATTGGAATGGGTTGCCATTTCCTTCTCCAATGCATGAAAGTGAAAAGTGAAAGTGAAGACACTCAGTCATGTCCGACTCCTAGCAACCCCATGGACTGCAGCCCACCAGGCCTCTCCGTCCATGGGATTTTCCAGGCAAGAGTACTGGAGTGGGGTGCCATTGCCTTCTCTGGCTGCTGACCTAACAAGTGGCAATTTACTGGTAAAAAGAACATGTCAGCGATTCAAAACAAAACCAAAAGCTACCAACAAACAAAAGCCCAGAACCAGACAGTTTTACTAGTGAATTCTACCAAAGATTCAAAGAAAATTTTCTACAATCATCCCTTAGTATCTGCAGGGCATGGCTTCCAGAACTCTCTTTGGATATACCAAAATCCACTCACACTCAAATCCCTTATATAAAATGGATGTCGTGCATATAGTTGTCCATGTTCGTGAGTTCCATATTCACAGATTAAGCCAGCTGTGTTTTGAACTTTATTTATGGTTGGTTGAGCCTGTGAATGTGATACCCAGGAGAAAGGAAAGTCAACTGTATTATCCTTCTCAAACCCTAGCAAAAAAAGGAAAGGGGAGGAACACTTCCAAACTCATTTTAGGAGGTCAGCATTATCCTGACACCAAAACTATACAAAGATACCACAACAAAAAAGAAAATTTCAGGCCAATATCCCTGACAAACATAGGTGCAAAAATTCTCAACAAAATTTTAGCAAACTGAATTCAATAGCACATTAAAAGAATCATACCCCATGGTCAAGTGGGATTCATTCCAGGGTTACAAGGACAGTTTAACATTGCAAAATAATCAACATGATGCACCACAATTAAAAAATAGTCAGTATCATATGATCATTTCAATAGATGTAGAAAAAGTATTTGACAAAATTCAACCTCTGTTTATGATAAAAACTCTCAATAATGTGAGTATAGAGAGAATGCACCTCAACACAACATATGTTATATAACCATAACTAACATCATACTCAGTGGACAGCATATGTAAAATTTTACTCAAAATGGATTAAAGACTTGAATTTAAGACCTGAAATCACAAAACTCCTAGAAGAAAACATAGAAAGTAAGCTCTGTTACATTGGTCTTGGCATTGAGCTTTTGGATCTGACTCTAAAAGCAAAGACAGCAAAACCAAAAATATACAAGACTGTATCAGACTGAGAGGCTTCAGAACAATAAAGGAAACCATCTAAATGAAAATGCAACTTCTTAAATAGGAGAAGCTATTTGCAAATCATACATCAAAACATATAAGAACGGAAACAACTCAATAGTAAAAACAAAAAACAAACAAAAAAACCAGTTCTATTAAAAAATGGCTAGATGATCTAAGTAGATAATTTTTTAAAGAAGACATGCAGATGGCCAGTAGGAACTTTTGAATATGTTCAAAATCATTAATTGTCAGAGAAATGCAAATCAAAACCCCCACTGAGATATCACCTGTTAGAATGACTGTTATCCAAAAGACAAAAATAATAAGTGTTGGCAAAGATATGGAAACCTTCATTCACTATTAGTAGGAATGTAAATTGGTATAGCCACTCTGGAAAACGAAATGGTGGTTCCTAAAAAAAAAAAAAAAAAAAAAAGAACTATCATATGATCCCACTTTTGGATATTTATCCTAAGGATATGAAAACACTAATGCAAATAGATATATGCACCCTCAGCATTATTTAAAATAGCAAAGATATGAAAACAACCTGAATATCCATTGATGGGTGGATGAATGGATAAAGACGATATGGTGTGCATGCACACACGCACACCCACCCCCACACACCAATGGCACACTACTCAGCCATGTAAAAGAAGGGAATCTCATCATTTGTGACAACAAGTTTGGACCTTGAAGGTATTATATACTAAGTGAATAAGTCAGAAAAAGACAAATATTGTTTTATTTCACTTATATGAGGGAGAAAACTGAGGAAGAAACAAAACAAGAAAGTAAATTCATAGATGCAAAGAAAAGACTGATGGTTACCAGAAAAAAAGCATCTTGGCAGGGGATAAAATGAGTGTAGGAGGTCAGCTGTATGGTGATGGATGGTAACTAGACTTATTATGGTGATTGTTTTTAGTGTATACAAATATCAAATTATTATGTTGTATACTTGAAATTAGTATAATGCAATATATAAATTTTGCCTCAATTTTTAAAAGGGGAAAGAACTGGCGTTACATAATATAGAGATGAATAGTAAAATTCATGTTAATTAACTTTTACAATTTTTTAGTTAGGATTACACTGAATAGTAAATAATAGCAAATAGCAAGCAAATAAACAACTCAGGAGACTGGAAACAAAGCAATAGCTTTACATTGGTGGTATCTTTAATAATGCTTCCCCCCACCCCTGCTTTTTGAACAAGAAGCCCCACATTTTTTATTTACACTAGACTCTGCAAATTATATAATCAGCCCTGATTAGCAACATACCTTATGAGTACATAGAGTTGGAGCCTGAGGAAGGCTCCAAAGCTGAATCTTAAGAGACTATTGGGAACAAGCTTGGAACAGTGAGTTAAGGGAAATGGAGGAAGATGTTCCGGTCAGAGGGCGTAAGATGCACTAAGGCCTATAATCTAGACAGAGCATGACTCCTGTAGAAAACTAGAAAGTGTTTGGTTTATCTGAATCTTGAGTTGGAGCAGTAGGGTTGAGGGATCTGGCAAGAAGTGAATCTGAATAATACAAGACAAGCCAGATCATGATGGTGCTGGTACATGCTCCTTAAGTAATGGGAAAGCAATGGAGGGTTCTAAACCAGAGTGTTATCAGAGAGGGTGCATTGTAGAAACATCTTTAGTGCCAGGTTTGATTTTAAGGGTCTCATGCACAGAGCTTTGCTGTTGCCCTTTGAGTCCTACATTGTTAAAGCTCCTGGCCAGATTTATCCTTTCACACAAATGTTATACTCCCAGTTGTCAAGCAGAGTACTGTACACTAGTTAGCAATCCCAGGAGAGGACTCTAAATATTTCTACCTTTTGCATTCTTTAACTTGAATCAGCAAGGAAAACACAACTCAGTCAAGCAATGGGTGGAGAAATGCCTTCCTTACCTTCAGACAGAGCAAGGTCTGCCTCAATCGTGGACATTAGTTCCCCTTAGCAAACGGGTCTCTTTCAACAACCAGATCAGGGCAATTTGCCTGTGTGCACCCCTCTGTGCCACAGTGGGACCTCACAAAGGACACATAAAGTGAAAAGTGAAGTGAAAGTGGAAGTTGCTCAGTTGTGTCAGACTCTTGTGACCCCATGGGCTATACAGTCCATGGAAGTCTCCAGGCCAGAATACTGGAGTGGGTTGCCCACAGAAGGTCATAAAAACAGCGCAGGCTGGGTGGGTTCTTTAGTGATTTAATAGGCCCAAGGCCTGTTCTTCAGTGGTTATACGCAAGTTGAAAACTACTGGTGAGAGACTGCCTTTACCTACATTATCCTTCAAAGTGCAGTTCAAATGCCATCTGCCCCTTGACTCTTTCAGGATTGTTCTAAAAGCTATAAAGGAAATTCACTGACAAAATTATAATCTTTCCAACAAATAGTGAAAGTGAAGTATTGCATAAGCAAAGGAAATAGGCTTTGATCCACACCTTGTACCAAACATAAAATTAAATAAAATGGATCTTAAATATGAACCCTAAAACTAAGAATTCTAAAAGAGGACATAGGAGAAATCTTCATGACCTTGAGTTAGGCAAAAATGACTTAGATATGACACTGAAATATGCTCCATGAAACAACTACAAATTAGATATTACCAAAATCAAATATTTTTAGTCTTCAAAAATCATTGTTAAGAGAATGGAAAGACAAGCCATAGACTGGAAGAAATATTTGTGAAGTATATATCTGATAACTTAAATTCAAATATATAAAGTCCTATACAAATAAATACCAAGAAAACAAAAAAAACCAACTTTAAAAAAACGAGCAAAAAACTTAAATATACACTACCTGTTCACCTGACAAAGGCCCATATAGTCAAAGCTGTGGTTTTTCCAGTAGTCATGTATAATTGTGACAGTTGACCCATAAAGAAGGCTGAGTGCTGAAGAACTCATGCTTTTGAACATTGTGATGCTAGAGAAGATTCTTGAGAGTCCCTTGGACTGCAAGGAGATCAAACCAGTCAGTCCTAAAGGAAATCAACCCCTCGTTGGGAGGACTGAAGCTGAAGCTAAAGTGCCAAAATACTTTGGCCACTTCATGTGAAGAGCTGTGGAAAAGACCCTGATGTTGGGAAATATTGAAGACAGAAGGAGAAGAGTGTGCCAGAGGATGAGATGTTTAGATAGCATCACCAACTCAATGGACATGAGTATCTGGGAGATATTGGAGGACACAGGAGCCTGGCATCTGCAATCCATGGGGTTGCAAAGAGTTGGACATGACTTAGCAACTGAGGAATGTATAGTTCACCAAGAAAGATAGATATCAAATAAGATATCTGAAAGATATCAACATATCAACTTTCATATCATGAAAGATACTCAACATAATTATACTTTCAAGTACATTTATGAGTATTTTTATTGAAGGGTAGTTGATTTATAGTGTGCTAATTTCTAACATAACAGCAAAATGATTCAGTTATACATATATACACATTCTTTTTTATATTCTTTTCTATTATAGTTTCTCATAGGATTTTGAATATAGTCTTTTTTGTATAATTTTAACTATAAAATTGAAAATAAAGATCTCAATTAGATATAACTACCTATCAATGCAAAGAAATAGAGGAAAACAACAGTATGGGAAAGACTAGAGATCTCTTCAAGAAAATTAGAGATACCAAGGGAATATTTCATGCAAAGATGGGCTCGATAAAGGACAGAAATGGTATGGACCTAACAGAAGCAGAAGATATTAAGAAGAGGTGGCAAGAATACACAGAAGAACTGTACAAAAAAGATCTTCACGACCCAGATAATCATGATGGTGTGATCACGCATCTAGAGCCAGACATCCTGGAATGTGAAGTCAAGTGGGCCTTAGACAGCATCACTATGAACAAAGCTAGTGGAGGTGATGGAATCCTAGTTGAACTATTTCAAATCCTGAAAGATGATGCTGTGAAAATGCTGCACTCAACATGCCAGAAAATTTGGAAAACTCAGCAGTGGCCACAGGACTGGAAAAGGTCAGTTTTCATTCCAATCCCAAAGAAAGGCAATGCCAAAGAATGTTCAAACTACCACACAATTGCACTCATCTCACACACTAGTAAAGTAATGCTCAAAATTCTCCAAGCCAGGCTTCAGCAATATGTGAACCGTGAACTTCCAGGTGTTCAAGCTAGTTTTAGAAAAGGCAGAGGAACCAGAGATCAAATTGCCAACATCCGCTGGATCATGGAAAAAGCAAGAGAGTTCCAGAAAAACATCTATTTCTGCTTTATTGACTATGCCAAAGCCTTTGACTGTGTGGGTTGCAATAAACTGTGGAAAATTCTGAAAGAGATGGGAATACCAGACCACCTTACCTGCTTATTGAGAAACTTATATGCAGGTCAGGAAGCAACAGTTAGAACTAGACATGGAACAACAGACTGGTTCCAAATAAGAAAAGGAGTATGTCAAAGCTGTTTGTTGTCACCCTGCTTATTTAAATTCTATGCAGAGAACATCATGAGAAACACTGGACTGGAATAAACACAAGCTGGAATCAAGATTGCCGTGAGAAATATCAATAACTTCAGATATGCAGATGACACCACCCTTATGGCAGAAAGTGAAGAGGAACTAAAAAGCCTCTTGAGGAAAGTGAAAGAGGAGAGTGAAAAAGTTGGCTTAAAGCTCAACATTCAGAAAATTAAGATCATGGCATCTGGTCCCATCACTTCATGGGAAATAGATGGGAAAACTGTGGAAACAGTGTCAGACTTTATTTTTTGGGGCTCTAAAATCACTGCAGATGGTGACTGCAGCCATGAAATTAAAAGACGCTTACTCCTTGGAAGGAAGGTTATGACCAACCTAGATAGCATATTGAAAATCAGAGACATTACTTTGCCAACAAAGGTCTGTCTATTCAAGGCTATGGTTTTTCCAGTGGTCATGTATGGATGTGAGAGTTGGACTGTGAAGAAAGCTGAGCGCCAAAGAATTGACGGTTTTGAACTGTGGTGTTGGAGAAGACTCTTGAGAGTCCCTTGGACTGAAAGGAGATCCAACCAGTCCATCCTAAAGGAGATCAGTCCTGGGTGTTCATTGGAAGGACTGATGTTGAAGCTGAAACTCCAATACTTTGGCCACCTCATGCAAAGAGTTGACTCATTGGAAAAGACCCTGATGCTGGGAGGGATTAGGGGCAGGAGGAGAAGGGAACGGCAGAGGATGAGATGGCTGGATGGCATCATCAACTCGGTTGGACATGAGTTTGAGTGAATTCCGGGAGTTGGTGATGGACAGGGAGGCCTGGCATGCTGCAATTCATGGGGTCATAAAGAGTCGGACACAACTGAGCTACTAACTGAACTGAACTGAACCTATCTATTGGGCTTCCCTGCTGGTTCAACAGTAAAGAATCTGCCTGCAATGCAGGAGACCCGGATTTGATCTCTGGGGTGGGAATATTCCCTGCAGAAGGGAATGGCAACCTACTCCAGTATTTGCCTGGAGAATCGCATGGAACATGGTGGGCTACAGTAGAAGGGGTCTCAGAGTCAGACACAGCTGAGCAACTAACACTTCCATTTATCATTTTTATTTAGCAGAATGGCTAATACTTTAAAAACATATGAAGTGTTGGGAAGGATTTGGAAGAACTAAAACTCTTGTATACAGCTAGTGGGAATGTAATATTCAACAACTACTTCAGAAAACAGTTTGGCAGTTTCTTAACATGTGAAACATACACTTATAATATGATCCAGTTATTCCACTGCAGGATTTACTCAAGAGAAAAGACCGCATATGACCCCACAGCACTGGTACACACATTTTTTCATGTTTATTTGTAATGGCCAAAAGCTAGAAACAATGCAAATATTCACCACTAGGTGAACAGATAAACAACTTTGGTGTATCTGCTCAGTGGAATACTACTCATCAGTGAAAAGGGAATGGACCACTGATTCCTGAGACAACATGGATGCGTTCTCAGAGTAATTATGCCGAGAGAAAGAAATTAGAAACTAAAGAATGCATAACAATTCCATTTATATAAGCCTCTTGAAAATGCAAGCAAATTTGCAGTGGAAGAAAGCAGATGGTGCCTGCCTGCAGACAGGGAGAAGGGAGGTGGAAAAGAGTTCGTGGGGAGTTACCCAAGGGACAGATTACAAAGAAGCATGAGAAAAATTGGGGTGTGTGAAAAATATGTTCATTAACTTGATTGTGTTGATGGATTCACAATTGTCTGTGTATATCAAACTTTTCAAATTGTACACTTTAAACATGTGCAAGTTATTCCACATCAATTACATATCAGTAAAGCTTCAAAAAATCATTTTGGACAGTTTTCCTGGCCAATAATGCATTCTTTTAATGACTCTATATTATCCGACCATGATACATCACTTTTTGTTCAACCCTTTCAGGCCATATATAGTTTTTTTGTTTGTTTGTTTAAACCACCAGAAAATTATGCTGTATTTAACAAACTTGGTCACATATACTTATTACTTAAATAGATATATTATTGTTTATTTATTATATATTCTTATTTCATATAAATATTGCATGTTTATACATGTTACATTAGAAAAAATGATGTAAGTTAGAGAATGTGTATTTCTGCTTTTCACATATTTATATGCAACTTTTACTTTTAAAGCCTTTTACCAGAAAAGTTTCCAAAATGTTTTACAGCAATTCACATTCCCATCAAAATGAGAGTGCCTCAAATGAACTTATTTGCAAAACAGAAATAGAATCAAAGATGTAGAAAACAAACTTATAGTTATCAAGGGAAAACGAGGTAGAGAGGGATCAATTGTGAGTCTCGGACTGACATATACACACTACTACATATAAAATAGATCACTAATAAGAGCCCACTACATAGCACTGGGAACTCTGCTCAGTACTCTGTAATGGCCTATATGTGGAAGGAATCTAAAGAGTGGATACGTGTATACACTTCACTATGCAACAGAAAGTACCACAACATTGTAAATCAACTGTTCTCCAGTAATGATTTTTTTTTAAAGCACTGAATTTAATCACTCTTAATCATTTTGCCAGAGAAGGCAATAGCACCCCACTCCAGTACTCTTGCCTGGAATATCCCATGGATGGAGGAGCAGTCCATGGGGTCACTAAGAGTCGGACATGACTTGAGTGACTTCACTTTCACTTTTCACTTTCATGCACTGGAGAAGGAAATGGCAACCCACTCCAGTGTTCTTGCCTGGAGAATCCCAGGGACAGGGGAGCCTGGTGGGCTGTTGTCTATGGGGTCACACAGAGTTGGACACGACTGAAGTGACTTAGAAGAAAAAGAAGAATCATTTTGCCAATGTGTAACATCAAAAACGTTATCTCATTCTTTGTTAAGGTGGTATTTCTCTGTAATTCAGAAAGGTTTCACACATTTATTGGTCCTTTCCCTCCTACTTAGCTGATTTTTCTTATTCCTTTAATAAGAGTGCTGTGTTACAGAAGGTCTTAAGAAATACTAGCTGAATGAATAAATAAAATGTCTCATAATTAGAAGTTTCTTTATCAGTTGATAGGAACTCTTTGTATTCTGGGCTGTTATAAGTTTCCTACTATCTGAACTGTTTTCTGTTTCTTGTTTGTCTCTTGATATTGTTTATGCCATATATTGAAGTCCACAAGAGAGCTTTTGGTACATGATGAGTACAAAGCTGATAAAATCTGTAAACACTCCATAAATCTCAGTGTGTCCAGTAATCATGTTGCTGCCCCATCTCTAATCACGTTCAGTGTGTCTATTACTGTGTCTCCAGGATAGTTCAATGACTCTAGAGCAAGGCCTCTCATATCACCTGTGGGCCTTATTTTACTAAATCAGGAAGCAAGACACAAGCAAAAGAATAGCCTTTCCAGCCCTACAGACAGACTGGAAATAAGAGAGTGACTGTTAGCCAAAATGAGGGGAGGGCATATCTTTTAGGATGTTTAAAATGACTAGTTAAGGAACATAAGTATGATATAATCCTAAAGATAAACTTGGACTTCCCAGGTGGCACTAGTGGTAAAGAACCACCTACCAGTGCTGGAGACATAAGGGACCTGGGTTTGATCCCTGGGTCAGGAAGATCCCCTGGAGAAGGAATTGGAACCCACTCCAGTATTTTTGCCGGAAGAATCCCATGGACAGAGGAGCCTGGAAGGCTACAGTCCACAGAGTCGCAAGGAGTCAGACATGACTGAAGTGATTTATCACAGCACAGCAAAGGTAAGTTTGGTTTCTCTATATAATAAAGTAGTTCATATTTTTTCACTGATAATTTAATTTCACTTATATGATGTTCTGTTCTCAAAAGAACTTAAAAAAAAGGTAAACTCAAATATTGACATTTAAGATTGCTACTAACTGAATTGTCTTCAGAATCCTGACTCACTTTGAGTTCAGATTTATAAAGCAAGTTTCGTGCATAGTAAATACTAGTTGAAGGAATGACTAGAGGAATCTCATAAATTAGAATTTTAGAAATGCAAGGAAACTTTATGCAGTCTGATTACCTCATTTTCAAGTGAAGAATGAGGTCAAGGAGAGTGGGTGACTTGCTGGGTTCAGCCAGTGAGTTTGGGCAGGGTCGGGATAGATACTCTGCTTTAGGACACCCTACCTAACACCCTTAGTTAATTCAATACTTAATAAAATGTATCCACTCCTGGGCATATATCCAGACAAAACCATTCTTTAAAAAGATTCATACGCTTCAGTGTTCACTGCAGCATTATTTACAATAGCCAGGACATGGAAGCAACCTGAATGTCCATCAACAGAGGAATGGATAAAGAAGACGGGGTACATGTATACAATGGAATACCGTCTGTGCTTGCTCAGTGGTGTCCATGTCTTTGTGACCCCATGGACTGTAGCCCACCAGACTCCTCTGTCCATGGAGTTTTTCAGGCATGAATACTGGAGTGGGTTGCCACTTCCTCCTCCAGGGGATCTTCCCAATACAAGGATTGAATTTACATCTTCTGTTGCTCTTGAGTTAGCAGGTGGATTCTTTACCACTTGTGCCACCTGGGAAGCCTACAATGTAATATTATTCAGCCATAAAAAAGAACAAAGTAATGCCACTTGCAGCAACATGGATGGACCTAGAGATTCTCATACTGAGTGAAGTAAGTCAGACAGAGGAAGACAAATACGGTATCACTTATATAAAGAACCTATTTATAAAACATAAATAAAGTAACGGGTGTAGAAAATAAACTTATGATTCCTGAAGGGGAAACGGGGGGCATAAATTGGGATATTGGAATTGACATATATATATATATATATATATATATATATATAATTCTATATATAAAAGAGATAACTAATAAGAACCCACAGTATATCACAGGGAACTCTACTCAATATGCTATAATGACCTAGATGGGGAAAGAATCTAGAAAAACAGTGGATATGTGTATATGTATAACCGATTCACTTTGCATGTGAAACTAACACAATGTAAATCAACTATGCTCCCCCCACAAAAAAGAACGTAAAAAAGCCCAAACAACAACAGCAACAACAAAAACCCTTATTCACTTGTCTCTAACCAAGCATTGGACAAATAGGTGGAGAAGCTTGGTTTTCCTTTGTGTTTAATGGGAAGAACATATGCCTGCTTTTGCAGTTGATTCTCGGATAACTAAAGTGTTCTTACTTGTTCCCAGCAGCTCAACTCAGCAGAAGAGGAAAGCTGGGCTAAGGGATGCTAAGACACTGGTCCAGTCACTTAGGACCTGAATTGGGTCTTGAGGGTCCACTTTTGATTCTTACACTGTTTGTAGAAGGCAACCTCAGGAGGAAGTTCAGTTCCATACAGTTCAGTCGCTCAGTCATGTCCGACTCTTTGCGACCCCATGAATCACAGCATGCCAGGCCTCTCTGTCTATCACCAACTCCCGGAATTCACTCAAACTCATGTCCATCGAGTCGGTGATGCCATCCAGCCATCTCATCCTCTGCCGTCCTCTTCTCCTCCTGCCCCCAATCCCTCCCAGCATTAGAGTCTTTGCCAGTGTGTCAACTCTTCGCATGAGGTGGCCAAAGTACTGGAATTTCAGCTTTAGCATCATTCCTTCCAAAGAAATCCCAGGGCTGATCTCCTTCAGAATGGACTGGTTGGATCTCCTTGCAGTCCAAGGGACTCTCAAGAGTATTCTCCAAGACCACAGTTCAAAAGCATCCATTCTTTGGTGCTCAGCTTTCTTCACAGTCCAACTCTCACATCCATACATGACTACTGGAAAAACCATAGCCTTGACTAGGTGGACCTTTGTTGGCAAAGTAATGTCTCTGCTTTTGAGTATGCTATCTAGGTTGGTCATAACTTTCCTTCCAAGGAGTAAGCGTCTTTTAATTTCATGGCTGCAGTCACCATCTGCAGTGATTTTGGAGCCCCCCACAATAAAGTCTGACACTGTTTCCACTGTTTCCCCCATCTATTTCCCATGAAGTGATGGGACCAGATGCCAGGATAAAGACACTAGGAAAAATGTGACGTATCTACTTTCTTATTTTGCAGTATACGAGGCGTTACTATGTTTTATGAGTGAAATAGACCTCTGCCACAGATATGACTATGTTGTCACAATGCTCACCTCAGATAACACGGTCAGATATCCTGCATGATGTGAAGCTCAGTAGTGACATACACCCAACTTGAACATTGACCTGAAATCATTTCTGAGCCAATAAGATTTTTATCCACCTTATAAAATATATGTGCTCCCCATTCCTGGCACGTCTTGGATGCCTCATCCATGTTGCCAACTTCATGAACAAAGCAGTCATGGACTTCCTTTCTCCCATGGCCTTCAGAACTCCCAGAAACTTAGAATTCCTTGTGAGAAGAGGCAGCTGTAGGGACATTCTATCTGAATTCTTTAAACATAAGCGATATAAGTCAATTCCTTTTTACTTTGTTTTAGTTCATTTTAATAATAATACATTTGAGTGGGTCAAAGACATTCAAAAGTAAATAAGAGAAAGTATATAGGGAAAAATTTTTCCTTGTATCTTTATCCTTGTCAACTAGTCCTCCTTTTAGGCAGATTAGGTTTTGGGTACATTCTTGCAGTTATTTTATACATATACAAGTGTATAGGTGTGTGGGTTCATAGATGTGTACTTATATTTATCTACCTTTTCAAGAATGATTTCATTCTATACACGACGTTCTGTACTGAGTTTTTCAGTTTATAGTATAGCCTGGAACTTATTCCATGTAAGTATGTAAAATAGTTCTTTATTCTTTTTATAGCTGCAGAGTATTCCATTGTGTGCATATAGCATAATTTGCCAACTTCATGAGCAAAGCATGAAGTTTAACCACTTTAACCAGTCTTCTACTAATAAACACTAAGATATTCTTTTCTATGCTTGTTATTGCAGAAAAACTTGAAATAATGCTATACATTGATTATTTTATTAACCTGTGAAAGTAATTTTGAATTGGGTAAATTTCAAGCAGTGGAATTTCTGGGTCATGGCATAAAATACACTTATTTTGATGAACACTGCCAAATTTCCCTGCATATGAATGTTAGAACTATATAGAATCTTCTTGTTTTCTTATGACCCCATGAGTCTAATATATATGTGTTTTGTTGTTTTGGGTTAGGAAGTGAACTTTTTATAAAGTAAAGGAAGAGAAACAGAGTAAAGCATGTGTGCTTAGTCACTCAGTCATGTCATCTCTTTGGGACCCAAGGATGTAGCCCGCCAGGCTCCTCTGTCCATGGAATTCTCCAGGCAAGAATACTGGTGTGGGTAGCCATTTCCTTCTCCAATGGATCTTCCAACCAATCTGAGCTTCCAGGAAGCTATTACTATTGAGTAATGCCAGTAGCAAATATAATATTTCCATGACATTAATATGTGCCAGTTGTTGTTTCTAAGAGCTTTACATTGATCCGTGGGTGAATATTTTCTCCACTGCCTCCTTCATTTCTCCAAACAAGAATTCTGCACACTCAGCTGAAAATATTTTCTAGTAATTACATAATAAAACATAAAAATTGAGGAGGGTTTTTCTTTCAACTTTTTAATCTTCAAATCTTTTCTCATGTGATTGTTGGAAAGAATACCAATTTCTTCCTAATTTATAGCCTGCTTCTCACTTCATTTTTGCCATCTTTTCCCTTTCCTTCCTCCTAACCTTCCTCCCACATGCAGGCTTCTCTGCACACAACCACAGCACATCACTGTGGAGGGGCAGGTCCTAATAGAATCTCATGAGTAGTTTCTTATTTCCATGTAAAATATGTGATGGACTTGTTCCTGTCTTAGGATGGGCAGTGGCTGTTTTCTTTGTCCTCTTTAGTTTATCCAGGATTTCTTTTTTACTCACAAAGAATGAGTCATTTTCCAATATCTTAACTTTTCTTTTCTTTGATTGCCAGCGCATTTCATTGACTGTTTAGAGCTTGTTTTCTCAATCAAAAGTGAAGTGAAGTCGCTCAGTCATGTCCGACTCTTTGCGACCTTGTGGACTGCAGCCCACCAGGCTCCTCTGTCCATGGGATTCTCCAGGCAAGAATACTGGAATGGGTTGCCATTTCCTTCTCCAATCAAACAGAGCTCTAATTTCTCAGTGGTTTACCCTGGGGGACAAGCAGCAGCAAACAAGAACAGAAAGCGCTTTGCAGAGCCTGCCACGTGCTGGGCTCTGTGCTGAGGACTTCCACACTGCTATTGGGGTGCAGAGCTTATGTGCCTTCTCCCCTCCCTCAACTACATCTTTCACTTGCAACATGCACCTCGCACCAGGCACTCCTTCATTCTGAGACCTGGCTGAGGCATGGGTGTGGCTTTCAGGGTGTCTCCCAAGGATAAGGCTATCGGTAGAATAAGGCTGAACCAGTGGCATTCAGGTGGTGGAAAGGGCCAGAAAGGTGAATCCCCCTCCATGGTCTCAATTGTGGATGGCTGTGAAGTCCACACAGCCTAGCTCTTCTTTGGCAAGCCTCCCATAGAAACCCCACTAAGGTCCCCTGTGTTCAGAGACCTGGCCACGAGCTGGGTCTTCTTGCCTTTTGTGGGAGAGCCAACATAGCAGGAGTCGTGCTGCTTTGTGTCAAATCTCTTGTCTCATTTTCCCTTTACCCTCAATGTTGCCGCCCTAGGCTTGTCGCAACCACTTTAACTATCCTGACCATAATGTTTGCCTCTGGATCTTCTTTGCAGGGGACCCCAGCTCAGATCTATACATCAACTTATTTAGTCCTCACAGGAACTCTACTAGGTAGATACCGTTCTTCCCCATTTCAAAGACGATGAGACTGAGACACAGAGGCTTCACTGACTTATCCAAGGTCGCAGAGTTACTTTGTGGCAGCACTGGATTTCCATACACCCTACCTGTAGTCCTGATGCTCTTAACCACTGCTCTTGGCTGCCTTCCAGTATAAAGCCTCTTGGAGCTGAGACATGGAGCAACCCCTAGGCTCGCTCACTAGCTAAGTAACTTGTTCCTGAGCAACTTCTTTCCATCATAGGATTCAAATTTGAACTTCAGCAAAATGATCATTTGTTATATGTCATGGACCTTGGGAGGACCTTTGAAACTGAATTCCCAGGGATTGTTGTGAGTATGGAATGCTTCACGTACATTTTTCTGAAAATTTGGCACATACATGCAACCCATATGCTAATCATATTTTCTGGTCTAAGCCTGACATATGTGGCACCTCAATTCTTCTTCCATGCTGGATGACAAGTGACCCTGGAAATCTGAAACACATGGTTAAAACACATAAACATGATACAGGTAAAGCTAGTGGACATGGGGGAAAAGATTGGGAAGGAATCTTTTTATATAGAACTTTCTGTTAGGATAACATTATCCTCCCTTCCACATTTGACTGTCAACTCCCAGGAAACCTGGACTTAACTGCTTTGATTCACTGTCATGATAAGGTGACCGAGTAAGGCTGACTTTATGAGTCCTGTCCTTGAATGCTGATGGAGAATGCTGTAATAAGAGAGTTAGAAGGCCACTATCAGGCAGCTTGGTGATAAAGAATCTGCCTGCCAATGCAGGAGACACAGGAGATGTAGATTTGACCCCTGGGTTGGGAAGGTTCCCCGGAGGAGGGCATGGCAACCCACTCTAGTATTCTTCCCAGGAAAATCCCATGGACAGAGGAGCCTGGTGGGCTATAGTTCATGGAGTTGCAAAGAGTCAGGCATGACTTAGGGACTGAGCACACACATATGCACTCTAAAAGAGGTCACTGGAAAAGAATCAGAGACAGCATGGATAATGGTTTAAACATCAGAAGCCTGTCTGTAGAACAGACAGAGAACATTGAACATCATACCTCTTGGGGTTTGGTGCAGATGTTTTGAGGTAAATATAGTTTACATTGTTGCTATCCCTGTCAAAAATTAATCTCTTTGAGACCAATCTCTGAAACCCTGTCCTGTAATTAAATGAAGAGACTCTGGAGAAGCTTCAAATGTTACTGAGTGCGATACAGCAGACTGTAATTAGGGCTTGTCAGAGCTGTGTCATGACCCTGAATGACCAGTTTCTGGTGTCAAAGTTCAAAATGACTGTCTTGTTCCAGAACCACATATCTTAAACAAAAGGGAGTGACATTAAAGTGGAGCCCAGCTAGAGATTGTCTTAACTCCATAGCTCAGTCCTCACCAGCCACTGAGGAGGGCAGGAAGTCTCTGATGTGTGTCTGGAGTTTGTTGGGTATGAGAGGAACGTTAGCCATTGGTCTCCAAGCACAACATTATGTGGGCATGTATGTCAGTCACTGGCCACCTAGGAACAGGTGTGGGCTTTATAAAGCTAGCGGCTCTCCTTAACATCCAGATTCCTCCCAGGCTCTGTGGGCTTGCCAGAGCTATTATTTGTCATTTGTTCAGTTTTCATCTTTTTGAGATAATATGGCAATGCATAAGACCACAGATGTGCCCTTCCCCAAATCCTTTCCTATTTAGACTCGGTTTTTGTCCGATTAAGAGAAATTTACCATAAAACACAATGTCTTCTGGGTATGACTGGCCGAGCCAAATAGGATGGGGCTATCACCTGACTTTTAAAGAAGCTTCAATTCTGAAAGGCTAGTTTGCAAGCCTCACACATTTTGTCACTGACACCAAGCTGGGAAAGAAGCTAAAATATTTTGATCACTGGGTATGGGCCTTTGTGGCAGATGGTCTCTTCAGCAGTATTCCATTTCGGGGGTCAGTGGGGGAGAGAGGAAGATATCCAAATAGAATATATAAAGTCAAGGAGATGCAAACTTGGCCTCATTTTACAAGGTTTTGTGCCAAACTTTGGAACACCCGCGTGTCTCCAGTCCGGCGGTAGAGGTTCCCTGTCTGAGCAATATGACAAGGATGACAGTTCATTTAAACAGTCTGCTGCGAGGATTTGCTGGGCTGGGAACCCAGGGGCCAAGGAGCTTGGACAGGACGGGAAAATGTGTATGCCTGTGCCATGGAGCAGGAAGGGGAGGGGTGCTTGCAGTTCTGCTTGCACAAACCATTGGTAGGAAGAAGGTTGTCAGAGGCATGTGTTTAAGTAAAAAGCTTTGAGAAATGCAGCGGAGAAAAGAGCTGAATCATCTTAGGTGACTTTGCACTGGACTGAAACCCCCAGCACAACTCCTCATCCCAGGACCTGGATGCTGCCAGCTGAGTGCAGGCTGGCAGGGGTCCAGAGACTGAGTTTGCCCAGCAGATTTGACCCCACCCCTACTCTTACCAAATAACCATTATGATAATGCAAATGCACTCAGAAAAAAGCATGGGACATTACAAGCTACCAAACAGAACCTGGGCTCTTAGAGGTCAACAGGACTCTACCAATTCCAGCTCACTAAGTTTTCTGTCTTGATATTATTTATTTGTTTGCCTGGAAACTGAAGGTTTTGTGTGAAAACTCTTAGGCAGAGCAAGAAAATCATTTGGGGGAGGGGGGAGACCATTTTCCCCAAAGGCCCAGTGGGTACAGAATTGACAGACGGAAGACCAGAGAATGATATCAGTGTCCATTATAATTACCATTGCCCACTGAGCCCCGGGTTGAAGATATCTTTCCTGGTCGGCTTTAGTCCTTGGTGGATTTGTGCTTGGACTAACTTTTGTTGTCTCAGAGAGCAGAGGCCATTTTGAGGACCCTCACAAGGGCGGCTGGTAAGCCATCACACGCCGGTGCCTACCTGATGGCCCCTCAGGCAGTGGTGAGCTCCGGGGATCATATTACTGATCAGTAGCTATGCTTTCCGAGAAGGCAATGGCAACCCACTCCAGTACTCTTGCCAGGAAAATCCCATGGACGGAGAAGCCTGGTAGGCTGCAGTCCATGGGGTTGCGAAGAGTCGGACAGGACTGAGCGACTTCACTTTCACTTTTCACTTTCATGCATTGGAGAAGGAAATGGCAACCCACTCCAGTGATCTTGCCTGGAGAATCCCGGGGACGGGGAAGCCTGGTGGGCTGCCGTCTATGGGGTCGCACAGAGTCGGACACGACTGAAGCGACTTAGCAGCAGCAGCAGCAGTTTAAGACAGGGGACCCCAACCTGCAGAATGTAATGCCTGATGATCGCAGGTGTAGCTGATGTGATAAGAACAGAAATACAGCACACAGTAACTGTAATGCGCTTGAATCATCCTCAAACTACCCTCCCCCATCCATGGAAAAATTGGTTTTCCACGAAATGGAACAGTTGGGGGTCATTTGTTTAGGACACCTGGTCTCTGCTACCTTCCCTTAACTAGCCATAAGAAGTGGCAGCAAGAGGAGTCAGAGGATGAGTTTTCTTTCTTTGACATACTTATAGAAATACCTGATAACATACAAAGTGCTTCCCGTTCACGTTTAGATTTTATCTTGGCAATAACAAGCACGGGTGCCTCTAGTCTACAGATACGGAAAATGAGTTTAAAAAGGTCAAGTGATTCGCACAAAGCAAGAGAACTCATTAACAGAGAGCTGGGGCAAAAAGGCACAAACTTGGGATTTCTGACACAAAGCCTGGCACTCCTATTCCTTTTACATAACTGCCTCAGTTTTGGAGAGCAAGTGCTAAGTGAGTGCATCACTGTGAAACCTGTAGATCTTTGGAGAACTTTTAAAATGGAAATAGCCTAGTATAAAATGAGGCTAATTTTCCCTCTTTGCAGGAGAGATTAGCTCCGGAAAAGCTGTAGCAGCAGCCAGGATGAGTCTGATGAGTCTGATCGGAACAGGAAACATCCTTTCAGCTCCCCCCCAGCTCCCCCCACCCTCTGCTTCTCCCCACCATCCCCCACCCCACCTTCTGGAGTAGAGAGATGACTGGATTTTTTTGTTGTTGTTGCAATTTTTGCATATCTCTGGCACGTGTTGCCAATCAACTTTCAACCCTTGCTGTGGTTGTGCAGTTTAGGTCCTGGGCAGGAGGTAAGACTGGAACTTTGAGTTTCTCTGTGCTTCCTGAAACTTCCAACAGCAGCTGCTAGAAAACTGATAAGGGGAGTGTAAGAGGTTCCTTTCTCTCCTATTTTTACTCTCAACTTTTTATATAACTTCAGACATACAGAAAAGTTACCCACATGATATATAGAACTCTAATATACAGTTCACCCAATTACTAACATTTTATTTTCCTTCTCTTTCTTTTTTTCTATGCATGTACACATATATCTATATCTATTAATATATCTATCTATTTCAATGCATAATTTTTCTGAATTTCATCAGAGCTGCTGATACAGTACCTTTTATCTCTAAATGCTTCACTGTGTGCTTCCTAAAACTCAGGATATTCTCTTACATAACCAAAATGTAAATAGTAAGCTTAGGTAACATGGTCACAATAATGCTACCTATAGACCTTCTTGATTGCCGGGAGAAATATCAATAACCTCATATATGCAGATGACACCACCCTTATGGCAGAAAGTGAAGAGGAACTAAAAAGCCTCTTGATGAAAGTGAAAGAGGAGAGTGAAAAAGTTGGCTTAAAGCTCAACATTCAGAAAACTAAGACCATGGCATCTGGTCCCATCACTTCATGGGAAATAGATAGGGAAACAGTGGGAACAGTGTCAGACTTTATTTTTCTGGGCTCCAAAATCACTGCAGATGGTGACAGCCATGAAATTAAAAGACGCTTACTCCTTGGAAGGAAGGTTATGACCAACCTAGATAGCATATTCAAGAGCAGAGACATTACTTTGCCAACAAAGGTCCATCTAGTCAAGGCTATGGTTTTTCCAGTGGTCATGTATGGATGTGAGAGTTGGACTGTGAAGAAAGCTGAGCGCCGAAGAATTGATGCTTTTGAACTGTGGTGTTGGAGAAGACTCTTGAGAGTCCCTTGGACTGCAAGGAGATGCAACCAGTCCATTATAAAGGAGATCAGTCCTGGGTGTTCCTTGGAAGGAATGATGCTAAAGCTGAAACTCCAGTACTTTGGCCACCTCATGTGAAGAATTGACTCATTGGAAAAGACTCTGATGCTGGGAGGGATTGGGGGCAGGTGGAGAAGGGGATGACAGAGGATGAGATGGCTGGATGGCATCACAGACTCAATGGATGTGAGTTTGGGTGAACTCCAGAAGTTGGTGATGGACAGGGAGTCCTGGCGTGTTGCGATTCATGGGGTTGCAAAGAGTCGGACATGACTGAGTGACTGAACTGAACTGAACTGATAGACCTTCTTAACTTTGGCTAGTTGTCCCAGTATTATCATGTGTACAAAAGAAACTATTAGATTGTGCTTTGCATTCAAGAGTCATATTGCTCCAGTTGTCTTTGATCTGGACATTTCTCAGTCTTTCTTTCACTCTTATGGGCTTGACACTTTTGAAGATGACAAGTCCATTATTTTGTAGACTGTCTTTCAGTTCAGGCTTGTCTGCTGATTCATTCTGGTTGGATTCTAGAAGTGAAGAAAAAAATGTCAATAATAAAAGCACAAATAAATATCCCAGGTTAAAATGGTTGTTTCTTTTCTTTTTTTCCTTCCATTCTACTGGAAAACATCACTTAGTACCAATTTTCTTTAGACCAAGGACACTATCTTTAAGTGCTCATTTTTTAACTGATTAGGAAATGGCGATCCACTCCAGTACTCTTGCCTGGAAAATTCCATGGATGGAGGAGCCTGGTAGGCTACAGTTCATGGGATCGCAAAGAGTCGGATATGACTGAGCAACTTCACTTCACTGAACATTTTATTAATCCCACTTCATTGCTCTTTTTGTGGTAGGTATGATGACTTTTTTTATTGTACTTTATTTAATTTATTTATTTACATATACATGTATCTGTTTTTTTTAAAGATCTTTTCCCATTTGAGTTGTTACATAATATTGAGCAGAGTTCCATGTCCTGTACAGTAGGTCCTTGTTGGTTATCTGTTTTAAATATAGCAGTATTTACATGTCCACCCAAACTCCCTAACTATCCCTTTCCCCCTTCTCCCATTTGTACGTTTCTGTTTTGTAAATGCTCATTTGAATAATTTTTAAATATTCTGCTTATAAGCTCTTTTAAAAATTTCTCGCCATTCTCTCCTTTTTTGAAGTATAATGTGTTTGCTCCTTTGTCTCCTTTTCATTGGTTTCTTACACATATCCAAGAAGTCGTGTGTGTGTCCGGTGTCCCTAGATGTATAAATCATATACCTTTCATTATGGACATCCCTGAGTCCCTTTTGTCCCATGCTTAAAACACTCTTTTGTTTCGGGTGATTGCTTCTCATTTGGTTAGTGAAGTAACCCTCAGGGCAGGAATCCATGTGGTATTTAGCAAAGTGTGTAAGCATGACAAGATCTCTTGAAAACAAGCTCTGAAAGTCTGAGAGTCATTAGCAGAGGCCGGGCAGGGCGGGCTGGACAGAAGATGCAGTGTGATACAAGTAGGCTGTCGTCATTTTGAAGTGAAGCACTTTCTGTTTCTTTTTAATGCTGAGTTGAAGGTGGCTAGACGGAGGAGCCTGGTGGGCTGCAGTCCATGGGGTCGCTAAGAGTTGGACACAACTGAGCAACTTCCCTTTCACTTTTCACTTTCATGCATTGGACAAGGAAATGGTGACCCACTCCAGTGTTCTTGCCTAGAGAATCCCAGGGACGGGGGAGCCTGGTGGGCTGCTGTCTATGGGGTCGCACAGAGTCGGACACGACTGAAGCGACTTAGCAGCAGCAGCAGCAGCAGAGAGGAACTGGGAGCAACTTGCTGGTGCTTTCCATGTCTCCTTCCTCTCTACCAGCTCATCATACTCTCCCCATCACACAGCAGAGTTAATACAAAGGAGGGAGAGGAACTATCAGGAACATGTTCTGAAATTACTGGAGAAAGAGCAACTCCCGTCTGGAGAGTAGGAAAAAATAGAATACAAATATATCCATTCTGTTCTTACTATTTTATTGTGGGATGCTGGTCAGGGACAGTTCCAAAAGAGAGTGAGGTTGTGGAAGTGACGATTTTCTGTAGAAAGAAAGGGAACTGTGGAAAAAATACAGTAGTTAAAAATGAAGTGTGTATTTCCTATGCCCCCACAGACTTGGAAATGCTTCCTAGTGGTGTCATGCGGAGTGAATTTTGTGGCTTGTCTCTGATTCATGCCAGTCCTCCTGGGTACATACTCCTGGAGATGATGTATTAGAAGGCAGGTCAACATGACAGGTTGATTAAAGGGCTGTTATCTAAAGGTTATCGTAACTATTTCTATAGAGCCCAAGTTTCACTCCTTCCTTTGTATTTTTAATTCAAAATTTAGACTTTGTGATTTTCAAGGAAACACAAGAAGTGGGTGATGGAGACCCTGCAAAAATGCAGAATCCCTTCATACCTTCGTACCTGAGTTCTTCATACTAGATGTGTTTGCCTGCACATAAGCCAGAGAGCAAAGACATAACTTGATGATGTTAAAGTATTCAGCTTTTAAAGGCCCAAGACATAGAACCAAATTGTGGTTGCAAAAAGAAGAAACTAAAAATACTTTACATGAATAAAAATGTTAATTGCTGGGGACTTGTCTGGAGGCCAGTGGTTAAGACTTTGCCTTCCAGTGCACAGGGAATGGGTTCCATCCTTGGTTGGGGAGCTAGGATCCCACATGCCTCATGGCCAAAAACTAAAGCATAATACAAAAGCAATATTGTAAGACATTCAATAAAAAATGTAAAAATGGTCCACATAAAAAAACCTTATAAAAATGTTATTTGTGCTCTTACTCTATAATAAACTCTTTCTCTTTTTATTCTCCACCCTCCATATGTTTATACTGATCTTTATTAGTTTTAGGGCAGGGTCATATGAACTTTCAAAGTTTTAATGTTTTCACATACTTAAGAATTCAATTCAATTCACACTGACTTAGCCTCTTGTATGCCTAAGACGGGCTTCCCAGGTGGCTCATTGGTAAAGAATCCTCCTGTAATGCAGGAGACGTAGGAGACTTGGGTTAGATCCCTGGGGCAGGAAGATCCCCTGGAGGAGGAAATGGCAACCCACTCCAGTATTCTTACCTGGAGAATTCTATGGACAGAGGAGCCTGGCGGGCTATAGTCCATGGGGTCGCAAAGAGTCAGACACGGCCGAGCATGCACACACACATGCCTAAAACTTTGGGCCAGGTGGGATAAGACTGCCAATAAAAACCAAAACATGGCCTCAGCTCTAAGAGTGTCCTCTTTCAGTATAGGGAGAGCAAGCTAGAGATCTTGGAAATGAGCAAACATAACAAAGTAAGAAAACTCAGAGGAAGTCAGCATGACTTCCTCACATTCAGAGGCAAAGTCCCAGTAGAAAATGCTCCCAGGTCTTTCCAAGTCCTGCTTCTCCCGGAACACTGTACACTCACAGCCTGTCTTTCCGTCTGCAAAACAAGAAGAGAGGTGAGGAGGTTTTACTGATGAAACAGGACATGGGGGGTCAAGTCATCAGTTTGGGGTTTCTAGAACCAGGAAATCTAAGGCAAATCGGGCAGCTCCAACCTGACTTGTCTCCAGCAGTGCCGCCTGGCATACGGACACTCAGGCGTCTGGCCCTTAGAATGTAAGGTATGCAGGTTGCCCTCTTGGCTGCTGCTTTTCTGTCTACTTTGCTACCTCCAATTTCTTCTTTCTTGTGTCAGGCAATCACAAATTGACCAAAAAGTTAGCTATCCAAATGCCAACTCCCCGTTCTTGAAGAAACCCCTCATCGTCTCAAATGATTCATCTGATGCTCATTTAGTCTGTTTGGGCTGCTGTAACAAAACCCCACAGACTGGGTGGCTTACAGGTGGCAGAATTTTATTTCTCACCATTCTCGGGGCTGAAAAGACCAAGATCAAGGCACCTGCAAATTTGGTGTCTGGCGAGGGTCATAGACTGCGTCCTCCTGTGCTAGAATGGGTGAAGTAACTCTCTGGATCTTTTTTATAAGGGCACTAATCCCATTTGTGACCTGTTCAACTCCTGAGAGCTCCACTTCCAAATAACATTGCACTAGGGATTAGGTTTCAACATACGAGTGTTGAGGGAACACAACATTCATAGCGTGCCCCATCTACCTAAGCGTGCCCCATCTACCTAACCCTGCCCCAACTTAATTAAAACTCCTGTCCAGCTCTTTGCAACCCCATGGACTATAGGCTGCCAGGCTCCCCTGTCCATGGGATTCTCCAGGCAAGAATACTACAGTGGGTTGCCATTTCCTCCTCCAGAGAGTGTTCCTGACCCAAGGACTGAACTCGCAGCTCCTGTCTCCTGCATTGGCAGGTAGATTCCTTACCTCCAAGCCACCTGGGAAGCCCCAGACCCCTTGGTGGGAGAAACAAAACCCAATATCATGCCACACCCCCTCCCCGCAATGAGCTGACAACTCTCTACTGAAAGATTCCCTTCTCTTTTTTTCCTATCTATCTTTTGCTTGTATAGACTATAGATGGTCTAGGCAAGTGTTTCTCAAACCTTTTTCCTCTTTTAATGTTTACTGGAGTGTCGTTGCTTTACGATGTTGTGTTAGTTTCTACTCTCCAGCAAAGTGGATCAGCTATATGTATAAATGTATCCCTTCTTTTTTGAATTTCCTTTCCATTAGGTCACCACAGAGCACTGAGTAGGGTTCCTTGAGCTATACAGTAGATCCTCATTAGTTATCTATTTTATACACAATGTCAGTAGTGTATTTATGTGAATCCCAATTTCCCAATTTAGCTCATCCCCCTTTCCCCCCTCAGTATCCATATGTTTGTTTTCTACATCTGTGCTTTGTAAGTAAGATCATCTATACCATTTTTTTTTCAGATTTCTCAAACTTTAATATGCACATGAGACGAGTCACCCAGGGAACCTATTAAAATGACAGTTTTGAACTCCATAGGTCTGGGGTGTGACCTGAGATTCTGCATTTCGAACAGATTTCCAGGTGAGGCTGATGCTACTGGTTTCTGAACCACATGTTGATTAACAAAGGCCTAGTTATTATGATTGATTGTAGTCAGAGTGTTTTTTCCTCTTTTTGGTAGGCCCTGGAGGACTTTGTAGCCCTGACTGCTGACTGCACCCCTGTGAATACGGTTCTAAGTTCTGGTCCTTGGATTGGGGCCCCATTGTCCACTTCAGTTGACCCAAAAGTTTTTCTGGGTGTGTTCTTTCATAGGTATTAGTGCTACTTCAGTTCATCTTCATATAAACATTAGTGTTATTATCTCTGTTTTGTAATTGAAGAAACTGTGAAAAGTTAAATGGCTCATTCAATCTTACACAGCTAAGCATCGTGTTGGCCAAAAAGTTAATTCAGGGTTTTCCATAACATCTTATAGAAAAACCCAGTTGAACTTTTTGGCCAGCCCAATATATAAAGCCAGTAAAAAAAACAACAACAAACAAACAAACAAAACTTCTGTCTCATCTCTCTTCAACCCTTTTCCCCAAGGGTTATTCTTAGACCAATAGTACCTCACAATTTTCCCAAAGATTGGCATAGAGTTTCTTTGCGGTAATAAGAAGAAGAAAAAGAAGAAGATGAACTGAAGGTTATTAAGTGTTTCTAAGTACTAAGCCCAGTGCTGAGGACTTTAGTTTCAATATCTTGTTAATTTTCACATCTACCCAAAGAGGTTGCTACTAGAATCCTTCTTTAGACTTAAAGAAGTTAAGACAGTAAGGAAGCTGAGATTAGAACTATAAGCTGCTTCAGTCCAAAGCCCAAACTGTTAACTGTAACACTGTGTCATGGTATATATTGCTACAGAAATATCTTTTAGGTTTTAATCCCAGAAAAAGAGAATTCCAGTAGGATGCAGAAAGAAGTAAGGCTAGAGAAGTGGATATTAGTAAGATAATTCTGCCCGTTATAATGAAGAGATTTGCCCTGGTTATTTGGAGTTTTCTATAAACTTGCAATGGACATTCACAGAGACACAGTGATCACTTTTTAAGATCCAACTATTGCACAGACTTAAGTGTTTGTCATTTCAGGAGCTGGTGTTCTTGGAACTACGCATTTCTGGATCTCCTGCTAATTTGTAGTATGAGTAGGGGTTTGTCATTTATAAAATTATGAGGTCTTTTTCCTCACTTGTAAATTGTATAAAATCCTTGTCAAATTGAAGACCAGATATCCCAATAGCCTGGGAATGTGAGGTGCAGGGAATTTAAGTGACTCTTCTAGGGTGACCAAGAGATAATTAATCATGGGGCTTAACTCAGAATCCAGGTCTCCTAGTGTGCACTTCTAGTATTATTCACCCAGCCTGTGGAATATCTCCCTTTGCACATGCTTTTGGGAAAATGTGCTGGGTCAGAACCTGATCACTATGACCTGTTAAACATCCTTCAAGGGGAATGCGTCTCTACTCTGCAGTTTGTGCAACTTTTGCTCTCTGAGGCTAACTCTTTGCCAATATGTGACTTCTTGAGAGACATTAGGGGCCCTCAGCACTGGGCACAGCCACTCCTGGAAACATGAAACACGAGCCTGCTCTTACTGTGTACCTATAACTTGTGTTTGGGCATCCTTTTGCCTTTAATGAGATTTTGCAGTGACAGGATTGGAACAGATTGCTGGCATTATGGCAGCCAGGATATTGTCAGGAGGAACTTGGCAGTACTTGTAGGTGTTATGATGCTGGCTCTTTGCTCAAGGGCAAGAATATCGAAGGGAAAATTAGAAATGAGACAGAGAGTGAGAGGTAATGTCAGAAAAGTTCAGAAGATGATACTGGTAGCAGTGAATACACTGGAAATTTTGTGAGGTTTACATACTTTGAGTCCTTGGTGACTGAAGACATAGCCAAGAATTGCTTCAGTGATATTCCCTCATAAATCTGCATAATAATCTCTCAGCGGGGATTTGGTGAAATTACAAGTATTCATTTACTAAATTGGGTTCAGTGTCTGTATCATGCACACCATATGAATATTCAGTTCAGTGAATGCTTCCCAAGCTATGTTGAAGTTAACACATAAGCTGAATATAACTCAAGTAGAACTCAAAATTGCGAGCTTATTTTAATCTAACAGAGGTCCTAGTGTCTTAAAGAATTGGACCCATCCCCAACCCCAAAATGTCCATTAATACTCAATCTAATAAAACAAAATGTTAAGTCTTTTCAGTATTTGTATCTGATTTTTGGCATAAAGTATTTTTCTTTATAATAGAGGATTAGGATAATAATGCCCAGGGCTATGAATGGTTCCTTAGAAGGCAGCTGCCAGGCAGATTCAGGAAGAATGTTTAATTACAATGCTCAGTAATAACAACAAAGGAAAAGTTCAATGAGAAGAAATAACTGTTAAGAGACAGAGGTCTGTGCTGAGAAGAGGAGGTATAGTAGAGCAGTTTTCCAGACCATAGACATTGGTTTTAGCTGAAGTTGTCTTGGCAGCTGATGGGCGATTTACCTTCAAATGTGACCATTTTTCTTCTTAAAGCAGCTCAGTTGACTTTATGAGTTAAGGATACAGAATTACTTGTATTTCCCCCAAAAAATGTGTTGGGTTTTTTTTTTTTCCCCCTAAATGAGAAGTAGGACTAATTCTCAGAGAAGAGTTGATCACCTCTCATTCTGTATAAGAAAAGGGCACTTAGCTAGGAGTCAGTTACTCTGAGTTCCTGTCCAAGACTGTAACAAACCTACTGTGAGGCCTCAAACAGCTGATTCATCTCCCTGCCTGCGTGTGTGCTCAGTCGCTTCCGTCGTGTCCAACTCTGCGACCCCATGGGCTGCAGCCCGCCTGGCTCCTCTGTCCATGAGATTCTCCAGGCAAGAATACTGGAGTGGGTTGCCATGCCCTCCTCCAGGGGATCCTCCCAGTCCAGGGAAAGAACCCCTGAATTGGCCAGGAGACCTTTACCGCTAGTGCCACCTGGGAAACCCTAATTCGTTTCTCTGAGCTGCTTTCAACTATGAGATTTTCCATGATATTCTGATTATTAACATAGATATATTAGGAAAATTTCTTTTGGAACATTCTTGGTCATAATATTTTATTTAACCCTAAAATATAATCTGATTTTAGATCCACAGTAGATGCTCAAATGCAGTATGTGAAATTCTATTGGTAGTTTTTATACTTATTTTATGGAGGGTATTATACTAAATATGCTTCATATGCAAAATAGCAGTATATAAGATAGATTTATTCGTTTTATTTTTTTATTTAAAAAAGATTTTTCCCCCTTGATCTGTTCTCTGTATCTATGAGATTGTTTGTTTTTTAAAGATTCCACTTAATGAGAGATTATGTAATGTTGTTTGTCTTTCTCTGACTTATTTCACTTAGCATAATGCCCTTAAGGTTTATCCATGTTGTTGTAAATAGCAATAGGATAACTTTATTATTGGGCTTCCCCTGTGGCTCAGACAGTAAAGAGTCTTCCTGCAATGCAGGAGACCTGGGTGTGATCCCTGGGTTGGGAAGATTCCCAGGAGAAGGAAATGACAACCCACTCCAATATTCTTGCCTGGATAATCCCATGGACAGAGGAGCCTGGCAGGCTACAGTCCATGTGTTTGCAAAGAGTCACACATGGCTGAGTGACTAATACTTTCACTTTCAGCTTTATTATTATCTTCACTTTATAGATGGAGAAATTGAAGGACAGAATGCTTAAGTTGTTTGCACAATACTTAAGTAACAAAACAGATTCAAACTTGACTTTCTCTGACACCAACAACTACGCATTCAGCATTCTTATCTCCTTCCTTTAAGATAACTTCTGGATACAGAATAAGCTTCCCAGGTCCATCACTAGTGTGTTCTGAAAGAGTTAGCCTGGGTTCTGAATCGAATGTGTTACTCATGGAAAGATGTCTAGAGTGAGAGATGGGAGGAGAATATTGTTTAAAGGACAAAGCCTTGAATTTTAGAGGAGCTAAAAGAAGGAGATGCAATGTAATTCAGTATCACTATGCTTAGCAGTAATGAACAATTAGTGAGGTCAGTTTGCCTATCTCTGAGGTTGTTACTTTCATGTCTCTATGGCTATGGGGCAAATATGAAAGACACAGAAACACACAAGTATGCAAATGGCACTTGGGAAGATAGTACATGAAAGTGGGTTGCACATACAAGGCAGAATGTAACTTCACTTGTATCTGTCGTGTCACTTGGGGAAAGCTTCGGAAAGATAATGCAAGGATTTGGGGAAGGAACTAAATGTTAAATCCAAGAGATTTATTTTAGCAGAGATAGTATGTACTGATTAGAAGACATAGAGGTTGCAGCTAGAGAATTGGGTGTGGAGTTGTCTTGCTGTAAGACAAGCCAAGTCTGAGGAAAAGAATTTAGTGGCAGTTATCAAGAGACATGAATAAATGTCTGAAAAAAGATTCATCAATCTGAGGTGGTGAGGTGTCAAGACGCAGGGCCCCTCATAAGGATGCCTCCCAATGGGAATGTTTGTACTTGGAGAGGTGCCAGACAGGAAATTGTGTGCTGAAGTTACCTTAAGGTTACAGCAACTTATGTAGAAAATAAAACAAAATTCCCCAAGCATGAAATTAGAGAAAATATATTTTTCGGTAAAGAAGTTCAAATTTAGATCCTATCAAACATGATAATCAGTTATGAATAAATAGCTATGACTTGCCAAAGCAAACTATATAAGAAGAAGAATAAAAAGGTCTCCTATAACTAGTGAGAATACTTAAGAATATTTTGATGGGACTTCTCAGGTGGTCCAGTAGCTGGCACTCCATGCTCCTAATGCAGGGGACCCAGGTTGGATACCTGGTAAGGGAACTAGATCACACATGCTAAAACTAAGACCTGGTGAAGCCAAATAAACAAATATATTTTTAAAGAGTATTTTGAAGAGGTAGGCGGTGAGATTTAAGTAGAAAGACCTATAGAATATTATCGTATTGGAAAGCAAGCTATGGCAATTGGCATGAAAGGTTTAGGAGACACTAAAATTGTCAGGGGCAAATTGAGTTGACATAAGCTTCTTCTTGATCCCTGGGTTGGGAAAATTCCCTGGAGGAGGACCCACTCCAGTATTCTTGCCTGGAGAATCCCATGGACCGAGGAGCCTGGTGGGCTACACAAAGAGCCGGACAAGACCGAAGCTACTGAGCATACACAAGCTTCTCCTTGGATATTTTTTACTAATGTACTTCATTGGGAAAATTGTCATTGTTAAGCTACCACAAAGATTAAAGTGATTCTTTTAAATTCTTAAATTTATAAAATACAAGTCCAGAATTAGAAGGAAGGTCTTTCTGCATTCATAGGGCAAATAGAGAATCACGTGCAAATGAAGTTGTCCATCTCATGCTATTTACAAGCAAAATCTATTCTTAAATAAAAACAATCTGATTCTAACATCTTCATTTTGTTAAAACTGTGAATGGTATTATGGTAAAGTAAGTAGATGTCAATGTAAATCAGGGAAGAAAGCACAAAGAGATCATTGGAAAAGGTTCTAAGTATAGCATTATACTGATGAAGAAGCCATTTCTAAAGCCAGAGGACAGAAAAGGGGATACTCCTTTTGTGTTTTGGTGAGTCTCATAAGCATGAATGCAGGTAGAAATCATTGGAAGTGTACATACCCAGGGTTAGATGGGCCTTCACTATGCTCTGCTTAGCCAGCTAACAGAGCATGGAGCTCAGCCCCAGTGAGGTCAGGAAGCTATTTATGGTCCTTGGTGACTTTACTTGGATTACAAATGAAGCATCCTCATTTCAGGAAACAACATTCAATAGGAGGTCTGACCTTGTGCAAAAAAAAAAAAAAAAAAAAAAAAAGGAATGAACCTGGGAAAATGCCCCCTTAGACCAGAACATTTTCAAGCAAGTTGACTTAGTCTTTGTTTCAGCCAAAGTTTTTGGTTCATCTATAAAACAAATGATTAAAAAATACTTTGAAAAATAACAACCAACAAACAAAACAAAGCAAACGAGATTTTTTTAGGTTTCTTCTCTGAAGTTGTCTCTTTTGGTAAGGTCACTTTTTCTGTGGGTATAATCATCAGGTCAGTAAGCTGCAGCCATGAAAGATTGCAAAACCAAACGGAGTTGTCTTATTTAAAAGGCAAAGGTGGTTCATCTTTATTTCATACATTTTGTTTATAATATATTGAATTTAGTGTTTATAAACAATTTGAGGTAACAATGTCTAGACACAATCATTTTCCATGTTACAGTCTTTCAAATGGAAAGGGCTAGGTGGCATGCCCTTGCCAGCATTCAATAATCCTTTTAATTGTTCTAAAGTGTCTACAACTTTTGAGTCAGAGACCTAAACTGACTTCAAACTTTATAGCAAATGCCTTTCTTGGGTTCCAGTTGACTTCAACAGAACTTATTTTAGCACTGGTTTAACAGCAACTGGCCATATTGAATGACCTTGGAATAGGTGGAACAATTTAAATGAACATTTTCATTTAAAGTGTAGTAAACAGAAGTTAGGGGCTTCCCTGTTAGCTCAACTAGTAAAGAATTTGCCCGCAATGCAGAAGACCTTGGTTCAATTCCTGGGTTGGGAAGTTCTGCGGGAGAATGGATAGGCTACCCACTCCAGCATTCTTGGACTTCCCTGTTGGCTCAAATGGTAAAGAATCCACCTGCAATGCAGGAGACCTGGGTTCGATCCCTGGGTTGGGAACATTCCCTGGAGGAAGGCATGGCAACCCACGCCAGTGTTCTTGCCTGGAGAATCCCCATGGACAGAGGAGCCTGGTGGGGTACAGTCCATGGGGTCATAAAAAGTTGGACACTACTGAGCACAGCACAGCAAGCAGAAGTTAGATGCTTTATGAAGGAAACTAAATTACAATAGAAAATTAAAATTTTAAGAAAAAAGAGGATGCATATGTTGTGACTAGTTGGAAAAAGAATAATGGATTTGATCCTGAGTTTCAAATTCACCTGACTTGGTGATTTACTGAATATTATATATTTTGGGGCTTCCCAGGTGGTTCAGTAGGTAAAGAATCTTCCTGCAATGCAGGAGACCCAGGTTCAATCTCTGAGTCAGGAAGATCCCCTGGAGAAGGGAATGGCAACCCACTCCAGTGTTCTTGCCTGGGAAATCTCATGGACAGAGGAACCTGGTGGGCTAGTCATATTTACAGGTATTTATTTCAGTGTCTGTAATATGGGAACAATAATTCCATCCTGCCCTATGTTGGAACACAAATGTAAATGGACATTAGGATCATGAGATTAAAAATGCTATATAAATATGAATGACCCAGTCATTTACATTGAACCCAAATGAAATTTTACTTTTAAAACAGGATTTTATATACAAATTGAACTGAATTTCAGTTGAAAATTTAAAAACCATATAACAACATAATCTGATGGAAACATTTTGGGGAAGCTGAACTTTACTTTAATGACTGAAAAAAAAGAGAAAAATCAGCTGATTAATTTTCATCTAAGACATGGTTCTGTTATATCTAAATCCCAAGTGAGAACCAGTATTTCTAGAAATTTTAAATGACTGTTGATATGTGGGAAGAATTCTACAATTAAGTACATAATATTGTAATTCATTCCTCCATTTTAAAAAAGCACTCATTATGTGCCTCGTATCTGGTCCCATCACTTCATGGGAAATAGATGGGGAAACAGTGGAAACAGTGTCAGACTTTATTTTGGGGGGCTCCAAAATCACTGCAGATGGTGACTGCAGCCATGAAATTAAAAGACGCTTACTCCTTGGAAGGAAAGTTATGACCAACCTAGATAGCATATTCAGAAGCGGAGACATTACTTTGCCAACAAAGGTCCATCTAGTCAAGGCTATGGTTTTTCCTGTGGTCATGTATGGATGTGAGAGTTGGACTATGAAGAAAGCTGAGCACCGAAGAATTGATGCTTTTGAAATATGATGTTGGAGAAAACTCTTGAGAGTCCTTTGGACTGCAAGGAGATCCAACCACTCCATTCTAAAGGAGATCAGTCCTGGGTGTTCTTTGGAAGGAATGATGTAAAGCTGAAACTCCAGTACTTTGGCCACCTCATGTGAAGAGTTGATTCATTGGAAAAGACTCTGATGCCAGGAGGGATTGGGGGCAGGAGGAAAAGGGGACGACAGAGGATGAGATGGCTGGATGGCATCACCGACTTGATAGATATGAGTTTGAGTGAACTCTGGGAGTTGGTGATGGACAGGGAGGCCTGGCATGCTGTGATTCATGGAGTCACAAAGAGTCAGACATGACTGAGTGACTGAACTGAACTGAACTGATTTGCTAAACACCCTGCTAGATACTGGAGATACCATGGGGAGGAGAAAGGAGATGGTCTTGGACTAGCCATTTGGAGCTCTGACTTGAGTCTCTACTTTCCATGGCAGCAAGAAGACATCAAAATACCAGTGATGAATGTATCATGAGAGGACACAGCATCATCATATAAAAAGCTACCCAGACTTTAATGGTGAGTTCTAGACTGTGGACTCAAGGTAAGATGTAGAGTGTGGCCACTGGAAAATTATGGAGCATATTGTTACGGCCTTTTTGTTAGTTGGTTGGCTAGTTGTTTTTTCCCAGCTGTCTTCAACCCTTAGAACTCTAATGCTGAGAATAGTATAGAGATGAAAAGTCTGAGTTGTTCTGTAACTGATTATATTACTATAAATAGCTTCTAATCTTGGAGGATTTTGGAAGCTTTAAAAATAATTTTTCAGATCCTCCATCTGAAACATGAAATTAATTAGAGGGGACTGAAAGCCAAGTGTCGAAGAATTGATGCTTTTGAGCTGTGGTGTTGGAGAAGACTCTTGAGAGTCCCTTGGACTGCAAGGAGATCCAACCAGTCCATTCTGAAGGAGATCAGCCCTGGGTGTTCTTTGGAAGGAATGATGCTAAAGCTGAAACTCCAGTACTTTGGCCACCTCATGCGAAGAGTTGACTCATTGGAAAAGACTCTGATGCTGGGAGGGATTGGGGACAGGACAAAAAGGGGACAACAGAGGATGAGATGGCTGGATGGCATCACCGACTCGATGGACGTGAGTTTGAGTGAACTCCAGGAGATGGTGATGGACAGGGAGGCCTGGCGTGCTGCGATTCATGGGGTCCCAAAGAGTCAGACATGACTGAATGACTGAACTGAACTGAACTAAAGGTCACAGAGAGGATCTTCCACCCTCAATTGAGGAAGGCAATCATGTCTACTTCCAGTAAAATGAGAAGACGCATGTGTACAGTTATAATGATCTTCTCTCCTGAGATTAGACTGGGGGTCTAATCTGGAGGTGGGTGTGATAAATGCATAGTCTGTTGTTGTTCAGTCGCTAAGTCATGTCCAGCTCTGTGCGACCCCATGGATTGTAGCACATCAGGCTTCTGTCCTTCTCCATCTCTGGGAGTTTGCTCAAACTCATGTCCTTTGAATTGGTGTTGCCATCCAAATATCTCATCCTCTGTCTAGATCACAGACAATTTGCCTCTGCTTCTTATCTTATTTCAAAGTAGGCAATTTTTAGCTTGTTTTTCTATTTGAAAATTGGGGGAGGTGAGTATGGGGGGTTATTTTCTCTAATGTCTTCTGGTTGTTAGGAGCTTCACATTTGTTCTCATCTCAGGTAATCACGAGTCCTTCTGGAGGAGACTGAGAGATTTAGAGAGTAAGGAAGAGCTCTCATATGCCCATTATATACTGACAGTGCTTCACAATGGGCTGCTTAGAGTTAGTGAAGTTGTATAATCTTGCTTGGGTTTTCTTGCCGGTTAATCCTAGTACAATTTACCTCATTAATTTGATCTTAATGAGTTCATCAGCAATGATTTAATACAACTTTGAGGAACAGCTTTCTTTAGTCTTTAATTCGCGACAGTTCCCCTTCTATTTGGCAGTACATTAATGGAAATGGAAAATTGCCTCATTCTAAATGTCAGAATAATACTGCACCAAAAACAATTCAGTCATGTCTTTCAAACCACGCACATATGGTTCATCACCAAATGTCACTGTTCTTCCCCCCTCCCTCCCAGGGCCCCCTCCCGCCTGTACCTTCCCTCCATATTTTCTTTCTTTTCTCCTGTCTCTGGTGATCATTGTTTGGATTAAGTTTCTAAGATCTTTGCATAAGCTTCGTGTCTCCTGTTGTCCAGGAACCACTGCTCATTGCACTGGTTTTTCCCAGATCCTTGAAGTTGGCAGAGTTCACAGATCAGGTGAAAGCTATTGCTTTTAGTATAGCAAATGTCTTTCATCTGCTCTCAAACTTGAAAGGAAAAAAAGAAGTTTATGTGAAGTGTCTTCAAAATAATTTTTGTGCATAATTTTGAGCTGTTTTGTCAAGTTCTCTAAGTAAAGCTATATTCTTCACTCTGTCTACACCACAGCGTCCTTTTCTTTTCTTTTTTCCCCTAGCACTGTGTTCAAGGAAGTTACTCTGTAGAATAAGTGCCTTTTTTAATGAGTATTTTAGTTGTGGTTTGTTGGGTAAATTCATAATGAGGACCCAGCACAATTTCTCTTGCATTTAAAGATAGAAAATTTAAATTGTAATTTATAATTCACCAACACTTAAAGGACATTTCAATGAATTTTAAAAATTAGTCTGTAAGCTAAGCTACCTAAAGTCTCTCCATTTTTTTGTTTTGTTTTGTTTTGTTTTGTAAAGAGAAAGCTGAAAGGTAAAGCCATTTCCAAAGTTATTGATCAAGCATCAACTTTCATGGGTTAACCTCCAAAGAGTATTTTAAATGATGAATGATAGTATTTTTCTTTCTGTAAAGGACCCCTTCTTCAGATAATACTTGAAGGAAAATGAAACAGTAAAGCAAAAACAACCCCTGCTTGCAATTGTGCATATTTTTATATTTGTAGACTTATAGTACTTGTCTGAACCTAGATTTTAGAATTTTAATTAAATTATTGGTTTTGATTTTCTCTCCATCAGCAAGCTGACTCATCTATGAAATTATTTTAATTCAAGTAAATGTTTTCTACAGATGGAGTTTCACTTGCTGAGAGAAGGTCCTCAGAGGGTGACCTGTAGTTTTGCTTTAGAGGTCAGATCAGAAAGCAAAAAGGATATTACTAGATTTCTCCTGTGTTTCTTTTCTTCTATCTGATGGAAGATATTTAAGAAATTTGCCAGTATTACTCTGTAGAGACTGTATCATTACTATCATAGAATTATATATATTTCCATGATTTATTTTGCATCCACTTTGTGATGGGTCCTTTAACAGGTTATTTAATCTAATTTCCCTGAAAACAGTAAAGCAGATTTGAAAATAGTTTTCATCGAGGTTTAAAGAGCTGACATTACAGAGATGGTATATATGTGGGATACAAGCTTTTCTGATTCCATGATTTTTCTACTGTCTGTGCTATTTACTTTAGAGGAGGAAAAAACATAAAGAATCTATTATCCACGCTCCTTCATTGGCAATAGTCAACCAGCCCTTAGGAGCGGCTAGAGATCCTCACCCCACTCCAATACTCTTGCCTGGAAAATCCCATGGATGGAGGAGCGTAGAGGGCTGCAGTCCATGGGGTCGTGAAGAGTGGGACACGACTGAGCAACTTCCCTTTCACTTTTCACTTTCCTGCATTGGAGAAGGAAATGGCAACCCATTCCAGTGTTCTTGCCTGGAGAATCCTAGGGACAGGGGAGTCTGATGGGCTGCCATCCATGGGGTCACACAGAGTCGGACACGACTGAAGCAACTTAGCAGCAGCAGCAGCAGCAGAGATCCTCACGTCCTGAGGTTGGCTGATTATTGCTGAACATTGCCATTGATAAAATATGATTCATTATATTATAACGAACCATGTCCTGTACTTTTGCCCATTGTCTTCTATATTCTATAATAATACAATTAGTCAAATCTTCCTCCATATTATGCCTTCAACTGGTTGAAGACATTACTGACACCCTAAATTGATGTCTCCTCTGGGCAAAAACTTTCCAATTCCTTGCTTCAGGGTCTTTCATAATGAAATCACTATAGGACACAATAGACCTTATAAAATATGAACCAGTAGAGAAGAAAAGAGTACTTAATTTTGGCATTATATTTTTTACATGTAAACTTAGATGACAGTGTGTGTGTGTGTGTGTGTGCACACGCCTGCATTATATAAGTTTAGGATCAAGTGAAAAATAAATGGCAACATAAATTTCTAGGCGCTGAATCACTCTCCTGCCTTTTTGAACCCTATATAAAACTTTACATTCTTTATATAAATTTGTACACGCCAACCTGGCCCATCACTGTGATTTTTAATTTGCTTCTATCATTTGGTGCTTGAATCCTCTCTTTTCCCCCACAGCTTTCTGATATCACCACATTTCATAGCATTTTTTTTTTCTGTCTTGTTAGTGAGATAACTGATACAAATGTCAAACTAGAGAATACTTAACAAATTATCGGAAGAAGGGGTCCTGTAAACAAGTTTCTAGAACTTAACTCCATGGCCTTTCATCCAAGTCAGCCCCTCTGATTGGCTTTCATTTAGGTTCCCTGATCACTTGAGCCTTCCCCCAAAATGAGGACTGTCCCCAAGGACTCTGCCTCTATTTTCAGGTACCATTTAAGCCATTAAGCCTTCTTTTTCTTGTGATCTTTGCTTAGCTTTTTTATTTTGTTTCTAAATTCATATCTGGATGTTAGACTTCATGCCACCATTCTGACATATGCTTTGTTTTAGGCTCTTTGTGTGTGATATTCATCTTTGGTTTTACAGCCCATTTATTCACATATTATTAATTCATAGGTTACGTAAAATGTACAAAAAATACTCATTTACTGGGGACTTTCTATGTGTAGTCAAAAATGCAGGCCCAGTACTCTGCACACTTGTAAATGTACCAAAGCCTTGCTCCCTGGGGTTTCTTTTTAAAGCTGAGTTCAGTCAGTTGTATCATGTGTAGACACAAAGAATCTTCAGATTCCTCTCTCTATTTTTCTCAAAGAGATTCTAAAAGTTTTGCAAACTGTGGCCCAGGGCTCTTTCACCCCCTGTTTTGTTCATTAAAGGTGCTCAATACACAGTTAGGCTGTGGATCTCAACCTCACTGAATTCCGGTCACTTCTGATTATTTTAATTAGAACTTAACATCTAAACCCTTATATCCATCTTATTTCTTCCTTTACAGAATTGCTACCTTTGGGAAGACACTTGCTTTCTTTCCTTATTTCTTGTAAAATCTTGTGTTTTACAAACTGGGGTTCATTTTGCTTGGTTTGATACTCCTTTTCATTGTGATTCTCACACCCAGAGCGACCCCATCATGTCCACAGATTCTCACCACTTCCACATCACCAATTCATTCTGGATGCTCAAAATCAAGGACAATTGTGAATAAACTCAATATCTTCAAGATATGATAGTTTCAACCACATCCATATTAACTAATACCAGAAAGCAAATGAGTGATTAAATTCAAAGGGGCTGTTCTGAATGCTAATTTTCTTTTTTAATCCAGAAAAAAACAGCTCTAACACTTCTTAAGTACCTCTTTTCTGCCAGACATAGTCCTAGTTATGTTCCTATAAGTTATCTTTAAAGTATGTGAAAGACAATCTGGTCATCTATTGTTTTAAGCAAATTGCTTTGTTTGTACAAGCTAATTAGGGAGATGAATGGTAGATCATAAATATTTGGCACCAGTGGAATGAAATTGAACTCCCCTTTTGAATGTTTCAGTAAATTTGATTGACTTAAAATTTAAGTAAATGTTACTTATATAAATACATGCACATGATGAATGCCCAGTAATATTAAATGATGCCAAAGGTTAGAAAGAACAAACTTTTTGTTTCCTGGTTTTTGCTGTGACCAGAAGAGCATGTACCAAAATAAAACTATAACATGTCTCGTGATTGTTGTTAACTGGCTGAAACCAGCATATATCAGAGGGCAGAAGCTTATCCTTATATGCAGTTTTAAGAGCAAAGAATCTCAGGTTACATCATCAATTCTTAAGTACTTACCCACAATGCAGACCTTAGACCTTCTGAGAAGTTTTTCTTGTCAGGTAAGTTCTCTGGCTGTAAATAGTAAGGAGGCATGGACAGAAAGCTACCCTGAGAGTCAGGTGAAATAGATTCTGCTGCTGCTGCTGCTGCTAAGTCGCTTCAGTCATGTCCGACTGTGTGCGACCCCATAGATGGCAGCCCACCAGGCTACCCCGTCCCTGGGGTTCTCTAAGCAAGAACACTGGAGTGGGTTGCCATTTCCTTCTCCAATGCATGAAAGTAAAAAGTGAAAGTGAAGTCGCTCAGTCGTGTCCGACTCTTAGCGACCCCATGCACTGCAGCCTACCAGGCTCCTCTGCCCGTGGGATTTTCCAGGCAAGAGTACTGGAGTGGGGTGCCATTGCCTTCTCCAGAAATAGATTCTAGTAATTTTTAAATTAATTGTTGATAGAGTATAGTTGCTTTACAATGCTATAGTGGCTTTACAATGTGTTAGTTAATGCTGTACAGCAAAATGAATCATATGTGTATGTATACATACCTACATGTATACATATATCCCCTGTTTTTTTATTTTCTTCCCAGTTAGGTCACCACAGAGCATTGAGTAAGTTCCCTGTGCTATCCAGTATGTTCTCATTAATTATCTATTTTATCCATAGTACCAATAATGTATACATGTCAATCCTAATCTCCCAATTATCCCACCACCCATCTTTTCCCCTTGGTGTCCATATGTTTATTCTCTACATTTTTATTTCTGTTTTGCAAGTGCAATCATCTATACCATTTTTTATAGTAATATCACAGATGGCTTCCACTGGAGGGTGTGTTGGATTCATTATGATAGACCAGTGGAGAAGGGCATAGGAGTCAGGTCCAACAGGACTAAACTTGCTGTGCAAAGGCCTGATAGCTAACATAATATCTGCCTTAGTTTCTGCCTTAGCTTCCCTGGTGGCTCAGACAGTAAGGCATCTGCCTACAACACAGGAGACCCCAGTTCGTTCCCTGGGTCAGGAAGATCCCCTGGAATAGGAAATGGAAACCCACTCCAGTACTCTTGCCTGGAAAATCCCATGGATGGAGGACCCTGGTGGGCTACATTCCATGGGGTCGCAACGAGTTGGATACGACTGAGCGACTTCACTTTCTTTCTTAGTTTCACAGTGTTGTGACTAATGACCACAAACTTGGTGTTCAAGTAGCAAAAATGTACTCTCACGTAGTTCTGGAGGTTAGAAGTCCAGAATCAAGCTGCCAGCAGGGCCATGGATCCACTGAAGGCCTTAAGAAGGCCTTGCCTGCATTTCTAGTTTCTGGTGGCCCCAGGCTCATGGCTAAACTGTGTTACTCCCATCTTGCTCTCCCAGTCAGTACCTCTGTCTTCACAGGACTTTTTCTCTGTCTCTGTGTGTCCTTTCTTCCTCTTATAAAGGCATCCTCATTGGATTTGAGGCCCTCCTTAATCTAATATGATATCATCTCAGTTCTTAAGTATGTTTGCAAAGACCGTATTCCCAAATAGTGTTACAAAATTCTATTTCCAAACTCTGGGTTATAGGTGTGTGTGAACTAGGTGGACTCTATTTGACTAACCACAGTATTTAAAGATACTTGGTAACCCTTGATTTAGACCAATTTGAAGTTGTTTATTGATCCATGGTTCATTTAGGTAATAAAGATTTATTGAAAACCTGGGCTAGGGCAGACCAGGGCCAGGAATGAGAAAGCTGCCCACCTACAAACACGAACCATACCTTCATGGAGCTTACAGTCTAGAAACATCCATGGGGTTCCACTCAGGTAGAAGGGACTCTTCTGTACATGGTTATAAAGTGTTTCTCTCCCAATTAACTTGATCATGCACATGGTTTTCAGCATACACTTCTAATGGAAATTTCTGTATTTATTTATTACATTATTACATGAGCTACTCTACTAGTATGTATGTATATTACAGGGCATCATAATATGCCTTTAAAAAGAATCACTATAATAAATATAAATAGGGATTAAAGTTCTAATATTGTCCTTCAGATCTCATCAGTTATTTTATGCGCGTCATCCTCTTTTGCAAGAATGCTGTCTAGATGCCTGTTACACTGCAAGTCTTGGGAGCAGTGTCATGGTTCTAGACGTGTCTTTTGTTTGGAGCAACACTCCATCCAAAACCGAGGATCCAAGTGGCAAGTAGTAGCCTCTGAGATGTTGGGTTTGACAAGTAATTTTCTACGTCTTGGCACTGCCTCTCAACCTTCAAAGGCATACTGAGGCTCAGGCAAGAAGGGATGAGATGCAAATAAAGGCAGAGGCCAGCTGTAAGGATTTAATAATCATGACAAAGGTTGGGAGAAATCTGAAGTTTATTGCTCTGCTAGGCAAGTGGTACTTGGATTCTGGACAGAAGTCCCAATGGGCTGTCAGCATCAGTTAGGGATGGCTTAACTGGATGGTGTAAGTTAATCTGGATGAGGCTGAACTTGAGGAGTGAATTTCTCTGTGTTTGAAACTGGGAAGACAGGGAAATGCAAGGGGATACTGCTTCAGCTTCCGAGTAACTTGATGACTTGTAAAAGAAATTTAATCTCATAAACCTTATTTATCCCAGTAAAATGAAGGTAATTGTTGGTCAGTCGCGAAGTCATGTCCTATTACTCTTTGTGACCCCATGAACTGCAGAGAGTGAAAAAGTTGGCTTAAAGCTCACCATTCAGAAAACTAAGATCATGGCATCCAGTCCCATAACTTCATGGGAAATAGATGGGGAAGCAGTGGAAACAGTGTCAGACTTTATTTTTTGGGGCTCCAAAATCACTGCAGATGGTGACTGCAGCCATGAAATTAAAAGATGTTTACTCCTTGGAAGAAAAGTGATGACCAAACTAGATAGCATATTGAAAAGCAGAGACATTACTTTGGCAACAAAGGTCTGTCTAGTCAAGGCTATAGTTTTTCCAGTGGTCATGTATGGATGTGAGAGTTCGACTATGAAGAAAGCTGAGTGTTGAAGAATTGATGCTTTTGAACTGTGGTGTTGGAGAAGACTCTTGAAAGTCCCTTAGACTGCAAGGAGAGCCAACCAGTCCATTCTGATGGAGATCAGCCCTGGGAGTTCTTTGGAATGAATGATGCTAAAGCTGAAATTCTAGTACTTTGGCCACCTCATGCAAAGAGTTGACTCATTGGAAAAGACTCTGATGCTGGGAGGGATTGGGGGCAGGAGGAGAAAGGGACAACAGAGGATGAGATGGCTGGATGGCATCACTGACTCGATGGATGTGAGTCTGAGTGAACTCCGGGAGTTGGTGATGGGCAGGGAGGCCTGGCATGCTGCGATTCATGGGGTTGCAAAGAGTCGGACATGACTGAGCCACTGAACTGAACTGAACTGAACTGCAGCATATCAGGCTCCCCCATCCTTCATTGTCTCCCAGATTTTGCTCAAATTCATGTCCATTGAGTTGGTGATGCTATCTAACTATCTCATCCTGTCCCCCTCTTCTCCTTTTGCCTTCAATCTTTCCCAGCATCAGGGTCTTTTCCAATGAGTTAGCTCTTCACACCTAGTGGCTAAGGTATTACCAAAATTTAACAACACTTAAACTATTTGAAATCAGGGTCTTGGATCAGGAAATCTTTTGACATCTCTTCCAGAAATAAGGCAAACCATTATAAGATCCCAGTGTCATTCAGTAAGTTAAATGTTTGCAAGAGAAGGGACTGTTGACTTTTCTAAGGAAAGTTAAAATTTCATACCCCGAGTTGAAGAAGAAGCATTTTCGGGTAAATTTATTTATTCACGGACTCAGGAGTATCAAGGAAGTCATTAAGCTGTGGAATGTTTGCCTAAAGAGGTGTGGTTGATTCATAAGTGAATATCTTTGAAGGAACTTGATAGAACAAACAGATGTAATTGCTGCCTTCATGAATGTTGTGCTGTCTGAGAGCAATGCTGGACAGTCCTTCATGTTCGGAGGGGAAGGAGATTTGTTGAGAATAGAAGTAACTAATAGAGTTTATTAAAAATAGACACCAGGGGAATGAATACTGACTTAGTGTTTAGAAGACTTTGATTCTCATCTGTTATCATTGAGGCTACCCATTCCGGTATACCTTTGAAAGTATTTTCTGCTCATTTTTAACTATTGTGTTAAGCCTTTAAAAACCATCAAAAGAAATTCAACTGTAACCTCATATTATTTGTGAGGCTTATTTTTTAAAATCATTAATTTATTGACTTTTGGCTGTGTTGGGCCTTTGTTGCTTTGCATGGGCTTTCTCTAGTTGCAGCAAGTGGGGGCTACTCTTCACTGAGCTGCGCAGGCTTCTCATTTTGGTGATTCCTCTTGTTATAGTCCATGGGGTCACAAAGAGTTAGACTCAGCTTAGTACCTAAACCAGAGAAGGCAATGGCACCCCACTCCAGTACTCTTGCCTGGAAAATCCCATGGATGGAAGAGCCTTGTAGGCTGCAGTCCATGGGGTCGCTAGAGTCAGACACGACTGAGTGACTTCACTTTCACTTTTCACTTTCATGCATTGGAGAAGGAAATGGCAACCCCCTCCAGTGTTCTTGCCTGGAGAATCCCAGGGACGGGAGAGCCTGGTAGGCTGCAGTCCATGGGGTCACTAAGAGTCGGACACGACTGTGTGACTTCCATTTCACTTTTCACTTTCATGCACTGGAGAAGGAAATGGCAACCCACTTCAGTGTTCTTGCCTGGAGAATCCCAGGGACAGGGGAGCCTGGTGGGCTGCCGTCTATGGGCTCGCACAGAGTTGGACACGACTGAAGTGACTTAGCAGCAGCAGCAGTGCCTAAACAGCAGTAACTTGTTGCAGAGCACAGGCTCTAGGTGAGTGGGCTTGAAGAGTTTCACCTCATGGGCTCAAGAGCGCAGGTTCAGCAGCTGCAGCACACAGGCTTAGTTGCTCTACAGCGGGTGGAACCTTTCCAGACTAGGGATTGAACCCATGTCCCCTGCATTGGCAGACTGATTCCCATCTACTGCGCCACCCACCAGGGAAGTGCTGTGCTGCTTATTTTAGATAGGAAGTGAAATGCCTGCATACTTCTGAGTGATTTTATTTGATAAAAATTACAGAATCACTCAAATTGAATGATCAGTGGATTGAACATCAAAGGCCTGATTCTGCCCATAGGTCTGCTATTCATTGGATTTATACCTTCTGTTTGTGAAGTTAAGTCCTTTTCCCTCTCTGAGGCTGCTTTCCTCTTTTATAAGATAAAGGGGCTATAATGATTATCTCTTGGTTTCCTAATGAGATGCTCTCAAATTCTGAGTTACTGCTATGCTCTCAGGGTTCCACTAACTGCTTCCAGCCCTCATCTGCCTGGCTCAGACAGTTCACATTCCATTAATGCTTTCCTAACTAGTCTTTACCTCTGAGAGAGGCAACTGCTCTCTTTTTAGTAACTTCACTTGATGCTCTGTGTTATTGTACCATGCCATGTGGATCAGTTTGGGTTCAGTGCAAGATAGAAAAGGCCAGTGATTTCAAGCAGTGTTTCAATCAGGTAGTTGGACTGAACTTAGAAAGCCCTACTGGACTATTGATTTAGGTCATACTTGAATGGTCTAGTGGTTTTCCCTACTTTTTTCAATTTAAGTCTGAATTGGCAACAAGGAGTTCATGATCTGAGCCACAGTCAGCTCCTTTGACTGTGTGGATCACAATAAACTGTGGAAAATTCTGAAAGAGATGGGAATACCAGACCACCTGACCTGCCTCTTGAGAAACTTATATGCAGGTCAGGAGGCAACAGTTAGAACTGGACATGGAACAGACTGGTTCCAAATAGGAAAAGGAGTACGTCAAGGCTTTATATTGTCACCCTTCTTATTTAACTTATATGCAGAGTACATCATGAGAAACACTGGGCTGGAAGAAGCACAAACTGGAATCAAGATTGCCAGGAGAAATATCAATAACCTCAGATATGCAGATGACGCCACCCTTATGGCAGAAAGTGAAGAGGAACTAAAAAGCCTCTTGATGAAAGTGAAAGAGGAGAGTGAAAAAGTTGGCTTAAAGCTCAACATTCAGAAACGAAGATCATGGCATCCGGTCCCATCACTTCATGGGAAATAGATGGGGAAACAGTGGAAACAGAGTCAGACTTTATTTTTTGGGGCTCCAAAATCACTGCAGATGGTAATTGTAGCCATGAAATTAAAAGACGCTTACTCCTTGGAAGGAAGGTTATGACCAACCTAGATAGCATATTAAAAAGCAGAGACATTACTTTGCCAACAAGGGTCAATCTAGTCAAGGCTATGGTTTTTTCAGTGGTCATGTATGGATGTGAGAGTTGGACTGTGAAGAAAGCTGAGCGCTGAAGAATCGAAGCTTTTGAACTGTGGTGTTGGAGAAGACTCTTGAGAGTCCCTTGGACTGCAAGGAGATCCAACCAGTCTATCCAAAAGGAGATCAGTCCTGGGTGTTCATTGGAAGGAGTGATGCTGAAGCTGAAACTCCAATATTTTGGCCACCTCATGCGAAGAGCTGACTCATTGGAAAAGACCCTGATGCTGGGAGGGATTGGGGACAGGAGGAGAAGGGGGTGGCAGAGGATGAGATGGCTGGATGGCATCACCAACTCGATTGACATGAGTTTGAGTGAACTCCAGGAGATGGTGATGGACAGGGAGTCCTGGCGTGCTGTGATTCATGGGGTCGCAAAGAGCTGGACACGACTGAGCAACTGAACTGAACTGGACTGTCGATGTGAAGTTCATACCACCGAAGCTCGTACCCAGAGGTCAGAAACGTGCTGCTGCCACACCTATTCCGATGGCCATAAGGCTGGTAACTGGGCTCTGCAGCATGGAGTTCAGTCACCACAGACATCTGTAATCTTGCTTGCCGGTATCAATAGTGGCAGCAAGATGGTTGTCACTTCATGTTCATTTATAAACTATCATTCAAGTACATCAGGTGAGTCCTGGTTCAGACGTGGAGACTTAGCTTCAAGTGCACATGGGAAACACAGGGATCACATTTTCAGTCTCTTTACAGAGAAGGAGGGTGGGATTGTGGTTAGGAAGGCTAACCCAAATGTCTACCATAGTATGTAAAAGGCTTGACATGTTGAACTCATTTATTTTACATGTATGTTTCTACAGACTGTAAGCTCTCCAAGGGCAGGGACCACATCTTAGTAATACATATACCAATAAATTAGGGAGAAGACAGATGTTCAAAGGATTACAACCCATTCAGAAAATGTGTATCAACAATAAACAATGAGAAAAAACTAAACAAAGCTATATGATGGGCTAATAAAGTCTAGTTGAGAGACAATTCAGGGCTGGAGTGGCTGGAAATCTTTAAAAAAAAAATACAAATCACAATAAGACTTTGAAGAATGGCAGAATTTGGATGGACTCAAAGACAAAGATAAGAAAGATGTTCTTAAGTTGTAGTACCTATAGACAATGAAATATTACTCAGCTATTAAAAAGAATGAAATAATGGCATTTGCAACAACATGGATGGACCTCGAGATTATTACACTAAGTAAGTCAGAGAGAGAAGACTATAGGATGATATCACTTATATGTGGAATCTAAAAAGAAAGCATGATACAAATGAACTTATCACAAAACAGAAACAGACTCACAGACTTAGAGAATGAACGTAATGGTTACCAGAGGAGAAACATGGGGGCAAGGGATAGTTAAGGAGCTTAGGGTTGACAAAAAGGTTTTAAATCGCTTGTATACCTGTAGTTTATATAGTATTATATATCAGCTATACATCAATTAAAAAAATGGAATAAAAAAAAAGATACGATGTCCCCATTAGGAGAATCCAATAGTTGGTTCCATGGGTGCCTACTGGTACCTCTTCTGAGTCAGGAAGTTTCTCACATACAAAAATTGTTTTCATGTATTCATTAATTCATTTAGCAGATTTTTATTAAGTGGCTATTATTGATATATATGTCATCTATTTCTTAAGGGGTTGGAGCTCTAATGAGGAGTACAGCACAATAAAAACATAACCAGACAAGTACTAAACTTTAGAAGATACAGCAAATATTTTCAGAAGTTGTCTGAAACTCGCTCTTGTATTTTGGAATGGTTTGTGTGAATAATTCTCCCCATTTTTTCTAACATGTGTCATTTGAATGGTTTCTAGTATGTTTGGCAATGTAAACATTTTCCTATCGCTCTACCAGATGACCTCATTGTCTGCATGTTTAATAGTTGCTTTACACTAGTCCATGGGGTCACAAAGAGTTGGCCATGACTAAGCAACTTTCACTTTACACTATAATAGACGTTAACACAGTTGTGGAGAGGAGGGTAATGATAAGACTTTAAGTAAGGGATATAGAGTGTAGTTGGTCTGTGTATTCTGCTTCATCCCCTATCTTTTGGAAGCATGGGTTAAACAAAAATATAGTAAGTACAAATGATACTAAATTTGCGGCTTTGTATGTGTGTTAGTTGCTCAGTCGTGTCCAACTCTCTGCAACCCCATAGACTGCAGCCCACCAGGCCCCTCCGCCCATGGGATTCTCCAGGCAAGAACACTGGAGAGGGTTGCCATTTTCCTCTCCAAAAGAAACTATAGAAAGAAAGAAAATGAAGTCGCTTAGTCGTGTCTGACTCTTTGCAACCCCCTGGACTGTATGTAGCCTATCAGGTTCCTCCATCCATGGAATTCTCCATACTGGAGTGGGTTGCCATTTCCTACTCCAATTTGGAGCTTTAGGTAAAGATAATGTTCAGAGTGAAAATAAATCTTTTTAGAGCATGCTAAATGAGTTCAGACTCATACCTGTCTTCTATAAATATTGGCTGATCTGTTCCTGTATTTGTACAGCAAGATCAAATGCAGCACCCCGACTTAATCAGTGCTCCAGGCCTGTAGACTGCACGTTTCCTCAATGGCAGTGGCTGTGTCAGTCTTGGGAATGCCGCCTCCACTTTTCTTTCCTTTGCCCACCCTGAAAGTCATTGGTCACGCTTTCTGCCACTGTCATGCTATTGTGTGATCATTCTACAAATTCTTCCCATCACTTTGCTGTTTTATTTCTATTGTGCAAACTATTCTGAGCCATCTACAGTTGAAAAATGTCCTCCTACATTCCTAAGCATTTATAAAAGTGATGAAAAAGAATTGTTTTTAGGGAAAATTCCTGAGTGAAAGACTGTTTATTTATCCAATCAGAGGAGTGACATTTACTTTAACCTTTAGAAAGAACAATCCCAGAAGGGTGCATATATGTATATTTTATATTCTTTTGTTACAAAGTGTTTGAAGCAGATTGGTTAGGAATATACTGATTGAGTTCATATTTATTATTGCTTCTAATGTATAATCTGCCTTTATTTTATAATGTTTATAATGTAAAAAACATGCAAGATAAAGAAAAATTCAATTATCATAAAGTCCAAACTACAAAGATAAACCATGTTATTACTAAAATGTATTTCTTTCTATTTGTCTCATATAGCTATGACATAAAAGAAATAGCTATGTGTATCCTTTTTTTATTGATGTATAGTTGCTTTACAGTTATGCGTTAGTTTCTGATGTACCATAAAATAAATCAGCTATACGTATACATACATGGCCTCTTTTTTGAATTTCCTTCCCATTTAGTCACCACAGAGTATTGAGTAGAGTTCCCTGAGGAGTACAGTAGTTATACCTCATTAGTTATCTATTTTATACATAGTAGTGTGTGTGTGTGTGTGTGTGTGTGTATATATATATATATATTAATCCCAATTTCCCAATTCATACTCTCCTCCTTGGTATCCATACATTTGTTCTCTTCTGCTGTATCTCTATTTCTGCTTTGCAAATATGTTCATCTCTATATGTATTCTTATAGCATTTTTTTAGATTAGTTGTAAATGGTGCCTTTCCTCCAGTAGGTTATTTTTAAACATTCTACCTTTCTCTTGTGGATCCCACTCAAAGCTGTTTCTGGTTTATATAGTAATTGGGGTCATCACTGCAGACTTTCTGCTCTGAGAGGATCCATAATTCAATGGAGAACAAATTCCTGAAATTTTGGGGAATAACTGGTAGAAAAGAGGAGATATGTAATCCCAAATGGGGGTGAAAATTACCTGAGACACTCCTACGGTGACATTCAGCAGATAGATTTTGAATGTGTTAAGGGATCTCAGGAAAGGCAGAACTTCAGCTTCCTTTAGTTAACTTTTTTTTTTTTTTTCTCTCAGTCCTTAAGTTTCAGATGGTCATTTTGGGAAAGAATCTTCTTTTCCTTCCATAGTGCCCTTGATACTGCTTTCGATCTATTTTGGTTGAATACATGTAAGGGCATGTTTGTACAGAGGAGACATGTAAAATATTGCTTTCTATTGATTGTATTTATGTGCTGCTAAGTGTGGGTTCGATTCTATCAGTTAAAGATTCTAACAGTTGAACACTCATCTTCAGCTCTCCCCAGAGCTTTCTCTGGTGATGTTCACACAATGGAAGTGTGACCTAGAGTTATGCACTCAGCTTCAGGCCCTGTGGCCATCTCTACCAAATTGTATAATGTGGCAACCAATTCAATACCTGAAGTTTTCCTGAAGACCTGAGACTTATCTCTGATTTGTCACTCAGTTTGTTATACATGTGAGCATTTTCTAATGTTAGAACTATAACTATTAGCTTCTGTGGTAGGTTGTTTGCTGTTGTTGTTCAGTCATTAAGTCATGTCTGATGCTTTGCAACTCCATGGACTGTAGCACACCAGACTTCCCTGTCCTTTACTATCTCCTGGAATTTGTTCAAACTCATATCCACTGAGTCAGTGATGCCATCCGACCATCTTGTCCTCTGTCATCCCCTTCTCCTCCTGCTTTCAATCTCTTTCAGCATCAGAGTCTTTTCCAATTAGTCAGCTCTTCACATCAGGTGGCCAAAGTATTGGAGTTTCAGTTTCATCATCAGTCCTTCCAGTGTATATTTAAGGTTGAAATATTCAGGGTTGATTTCCTTTAAGACTGACTGATTTGATCTCCTTGCTGTCCAAGGGACTCTCAAGAGTCTTCTCCAGCACCACAGTTCACCACATAAAGCATCAATTTTTTGTTGTTTAGCCCTATTTATGGTCCAACTCTCACATCCATACATGACTACTGGAAAAGCCATAGTTTTTACTATACAGACCTTTGTTGGCAAAGTGATGTCTCTGCTTTTTAATATGCTGTCTAGGTTTGTCATAGGCTTTCTTCCAAGGATCAAGTCTCTTTTAATTTCATGGCTGCAGTCACTGTCTGCAGTGATTTTGGAACCCAAGTAGATAAAATCTGTCACTGTTTCCATTTTCCCCCCATCTATTTGCCATGAAGTAATGGGACCAGTTGCCATGATCTTCATTTATTGAATGTTGAGTTTCAAGCCAGCCTTTTCACTCTCCTCTTTCACCTTCAACAAGAGGCTCTTTGGTTCCTCTTCGCTTTCTGCCATTAGGATTCTTCTCATTCTTTTAAGTGCACCCCTTTGCAATTCCAACTTGGTTTGGGAGACTTCTCCCATTAAACTACAGAAATTACTTCTCCCTACCCCTGCATATGGACTTGGCTTGTGACTTCCTTTGGCTAATAGGATATTCCAAAGTTGTGCAAACAGAGGTTTGAAAAATGTTTGCACATTGTGGCATTCCTTCTTTTCCTGTGCTGGGAAAGCTGTTGCCATGTGAGCAAGCTGGATTCTCCTCTTTGAGTGTGAGAGAGAAGGTGGAGACAGGCCCAGCTCTCAGGTCAGCTTAACCCCAGGAATCCAAGGCAGCTCATCCTAGACTCTCCAGCCCCCAGTGAGACAGTCCCAACCAGAACGATCCAGTCAACAGAAGCCTGATCAGCAAATGTTTGTTTTCTTCTCACTGGTTTCTTATGGGCATGGTTTATTATGCAGTAAAATTGAACTGATAAAGAAATGGGTACCAGAAGTGACAGGCTGCTGTAACAAAATTCTAAAAATGTAGCAATGCCTTTGGGATGAGCTAGCAAGTGGAGGCTGAAAAAGCAGCGAGGGGAAAAAATGGCAAACGATCTGTTAGTACAAGGCTAGGAAAATGTTGAGGAAGCAGCAAAAGCTGGCTGAAAAAATGGTAATCTATGCTTTGTAGCCACAAAACAATTGACAAAACTGTCCCAGGATGGGAAGAAATGTACCCAATAAACTTATCGTTATGCCTAAGATAATTTTATGGCCAATGGTTTAAGCGTCCATTGGCTTTTCCTGCTATGATATTGCAAGAAAAAGATGAGCTAAAGAAAGAATGATTTGGCAAGCAGAATTTAGCGATGTACAGGGAAGCCAAATTTTCTGGGTTGGAAAATAAACCTGATTTTCATCTCTAGTCTCTCCACAGAGCAAAAAGATTCTCAAAAAAAGAAATGGCTTCTCAGTAAAGGGTAAATTGAGGATATGGCAATTATATCCATTTGAAAGTCCTATGAAGATGTAAGATAGTGTCCAGTAGAATCTCTCAGATAGACAAAAGGACTTCTAGTCATTGTAAGAACACTTTCCCATGTCAATCTGACATGGTGCCCAAAGACAGAGATGTATGTTTCCAAAGAAACTGTAGATACTACTTTGGGACCATGGGATGGATGTCATTTGGCTTCCTGGCAGGAACTCATGAAGCTTGAGAAAGCAATGCAAGATCGTTACAAAAAAAAATAAAACACAGAAATAGTTCAAAACCAAAAAGGAGGCCTCCGAGCTGCAATTTTCTATGGACAGGACTTGGGATTCTAAGGAAATTAGAGATACCAAGGGACGATTTCATACTACAATGGGCTCAATAAAGGACAGAAATGATATGGACCTAAACAGAAGCAGAAGATATTAAGAAGAGGTGGCAAGAATACACAAAAGAACTATACAAAATGATCTTCATGATCCAGATAACCACAATGATGTGATCACTCAGCTAGAGCCAGGTTCTGGAAAGCAAAGTCAAGTGGGCCTCCTAAAAGATGATGCTGTGAAAGTGCTGCACTCAATATTCCAGCAAATTTGGAAAACTCAGCAGTGGCCACAGGACTGGAAAAGGTCAGTTTTCATTCCAATCCCGAAGAAGGGCAATGCGAAAGAATGTCCAAACTATCACACAATTGCACTCATCTCACATGCTAGAAAAGTAATGCTCAAAATTCTCCAAGCCAGGCTTCAACAGTCCATGAAGTGTGAAATTCCAGATGTCCAAGCTGGATTTAGAAAAGGCAGAGGAAGCAGAGATCAAATTGTTAGTATCCATCGGATCACAGAAAAAGGAAGAGAGTTCCAGAAAATCATCAAGCTCTGCTTCATTGACTATACTAAAGCCTTTGATTGTATGGATCACAACAAACTTTGAAAAAACTGAAAAGGGAATACCAGACCACCTGACCTGCCTCCTGGGAAATCTGTGTGCAGGTCAAGAAGCAACAGTTAGAACTGGACATGGAACAACAGACTGGTTCCAAATAGGAAAAGGAGTACGTCAAGGCTGTATATTGTCACCCTGCTTATTTAACTCATATGCAGAGTACATTGTCAGGGAATGTTTAACAGAAGGTTTCCTATGTGCTGTTTCTCATAAGTCCTTTGTTTCTTTTTAAGTGGAATAGCACACTGGTCCCAGGAACTGGGGTCATTTTGTGAGACAGGCTTGACTCTCCTTTAGTAAACATTCTCTTTATGACAAAACTGCTTAGTCTCGATCCCCTTTCTTGAGATTTGGATTGCCTCCTGACCTTGTGACCATCATCATTCCTTGTTCCCTTGGTAACAGTTACTGTACATTTGGTTTTCTGATCTTTATCATTGATGAAAGAAACTTCTTGTACTACAGCCTATATAGACTCACAGAAAAATCATTAAAGCACCTTTGCTCCATCAGAGCTTGGGTCCCGTGTCTTTCTTTCTTTCTCTCTCTCTCACTCTCCTCGGCTGATTTCTCGGAGCACAGAGACCCGTCTTGCTCACTCTCCTGCCCAGGCTTCTAAGACTCTCTCGAGAAGGTGACCTGTGCCTTCACCCTCCTTGAGAGGGCACCCGGTGCCTTCGTGAGAGACGCAAATCCTGTGTCAAGGACTTTATTGGTTTTCTGCATAAACCAGGGAGTATCAACCTCTTTCTCTCTTTCACTTTCTTATCATCGCCTCTGGACTGCCAGGTCCTGGCTATTAAAGGACCCCAACAGTACATCATGAGAAATACTGGACTGGATGAAACATAAGCTGGAATCAAGATTGCTGGGAGAAATATTAATAACTTCAGATATGCAGATGACACCACCCTTGTGGGAGAAATCGAAGAGGAACTAAAGAGCCTCTTGATGAAAGTGAAAGAGGAGAGTGAAAAAGTTGGCTTAAAACTCAACAATCAAAAAAACTAAGATCACAGCATCCAGTCCCATCACTTCATGACAAATAGTTGGGAAAACAATGGAAAGAGTGACAGACTTTATTTTCTTGGGCTCCAAAATCACTGCAGATGGTGACTGCAACCACGAAATTAAAAGACTCTTGCTCCTTGGAAGAAAAGCAATGACGGCACATTAAAAAGCAGAGACATTACTTTGCCAACAAATATCCATCTAGTCAAAGCTATGGCTTTTCAAGTAGTCATGTACGGATGTGAGAGTTGGACCATAAAGAAGGCTGAGCGCTGAAGAATTGATGCTTTTGAACTGTGGTGTTGGAGAAGACTCTTGAGAGTCCCTTGGACTGTAAGAATATCAAACCAGTCAATCCTAAAGGAAATCAGTCCTGAATATAATTCATTAGAAGGATTGATGCTGAAGCTGAATCTCCAGTACTTTGACCATCTGATGCATAGTGCCAACTTATCAGAAAATACCCTGATGCTTGGAAAGAGTGAAGACTGGAGGAGAAGGGGGCCACAGAGGATGAGATGGTTGGATGGCATCACCGACTCAGTGACATGAGTTTGAGCAAACTCTGGGGGATGATGAAGGACAGGGAAGCCTGGTGTGCTTCAGTCCACGGGGTCATAAAGAATCAGACACAACTTAGCAAATGAACAATTCCCTTGAAGTATTAGATGTTGTGTGTATGTGCACGTGTGAAGTAAATGGAGAATTTTAGTGTATAAGTCTTTGAATAAAGGGCTTCCCTGGTCGCTCAGATGGTAAAGAATCTGCCTGCAATGCAGGAGACCCTGGTTTGATCCCTGGGTCACAAAGATCTCCTGGAGAAGTGAATTGCTATCCACTCTAGTGTTCTTGCCTGTAGAAGTCTTGCCTGGACAGAGGAGACTGGTGAATTCCATGGGATCACAAAGAGTCAGACATGACTGAGCAACTAAGACTTTCATACTGTGAATAAAGGGCCATACCTGAGGAGCAGCACCTGAAGATCTTCATCTCTATCTGGATCTGAATTTGATGAAGATCTTATACTTCAAGGCTGACATCATAATGAGATATGACTTTTGGGAATGTATTTTGCATGTGGGCAGAAAGTTTATTTTGTGACCAGAGGGCAACCTGTGGCTTGTTTGCAGAAATGGCTACAATAATTTCTACTATCTTTACACATTTCTTAGTATTGTGAATTGGTCATTACTTCCGAAGTGATGGAATCTGGTTCTTGTTCTTTTGAATGTGGGTATAGCCAAGTGAACTGTTTTGGCCAATGAGACATGAAGAAATAAGACAAAAGTTCAGGTTCGTAAATGGTTGCACATTTAAGATGTGCTGTCTGTGGCTGCACACACTGTCCTCAAACAAGGATGAAAAGACCTGTGCTAGCTGCTGGAGGGCCACATGGAGGAGAACCAGGGAGAAGCAGCTCGGATTTCCAGGCTGATGTGTGAGGCCATCGTGAGCATCCAGCTCCCGCTGAGCATCTACTCATGGCAGCCACTTGACCGAGACCCAAAGAAGACCAGCTTCACAGCCCAACTGATCCCAGCCAATCAACCGGATCATAATCTATCAAGTGACTGTTGCTCTAAGTAGCTAAGTTTTGAAGTGGTCTGTTAGGTAGCACCAGCTAATTGATCCTCTCTATCCATTCATCTGTTGAAGAACGTCTAGGTCGCTTCCATGTCTTGGGTATTGTAAACAGTGCTGCGGTGAACACTGGGGTGCATATGTCTTTCTGCATTATGGTTTTCTCAGGATATATGCTCAGGAGTGGGATTGCTGGATCATATGGTAGATCTATTTGTAGTTTTTTTAGCAACCTTCATACTTTCTCCATAAAGGATGCACCAATTTACATTCCCATCAACAGTCCAAGAGTGTTCCCTTGATGTATGTACACAGCCATGTGTAAAATAGATAGCTATTGGGAAACTGCTGCATAGCACAGGAAGCTCAGCTCAGTGCTCTGTGGTGACCTAGATGGGTGGGATGTGGAGGGGGGAAAGGAGGGCCACGAGGGAGTGGATATATGTGTACATATAACTAATTTACTTCATTGTATAACATTGTAAATGAAAACATAAATGTACCCCAATTATTAAAAAAAACCTAATTGATCCAGATTCTCTATTAAAATACAATTTAAAGTGGGAAAGCTCCATAAAATTAAAAAAAACTTTTTAAAGTTAAATACTATGACAAAAAAATTCCTTTTTTTTTTTTTTGCTTTTGCCTTCATATCTTGACTATACTTGAATTTCAAGTAGTTTAGCTAATACTCGACCTGCTTTCCTTTCTTTGAAGACTTTAGTGTTTGATTTTGGATTCCCTTGCAAGGTACCCTGGTAATTAATCAGTTTTGACCTGTTTAATTTTGTTTAAATTTGACCTGTCATATTTATAGGACTCCCAATTTTCTTCCTGGAAAATTCTTTTCCTCCTTAAAAACATTCTTTGCCCTCACCTTCTCCTTTTTTAAAACAGCCTTCTTTCCTTCTTTCCTTTGCCATTTAGGCATTTAGTGTTTATTTTCAAATTCCTGTTCTTTTTGGGCTGAGTCAAACATTTTCCCTGAGTTTCCAATAAGCTGTTCTTAAACTGTCTCCAGGCTTCTTCATGGTTATTTACTTTCAAAACTATTTCTTTCAGATTTTTTTCCCTAAGAAAAGCCCACATTTTGTCATAGTTCTCTTTTCTAAAACTAACTTCATGAGGAATATTTCTGGTTTCCTTTCTAGCCAGGATGCTGAACTTAATCACATGGTAATTGCTGCTAACCAGGCACTCCCTGGGGACAGTGTCTCTCTTATGAACTTTCCTATGAATGAACAGTCTATTCACACTGTTCATGGGATCAAGAATACTGGAGTGGTTTGCCATCCCTTCCTCCAGTGAACCACGTTTTGTGAGAACTCTTCACTATGACCCATCTGTTTTGGGTGGCCCTGCACGGCATGGCTCATAGCTTCATTGAGTTAAGCAAGCCCCTTCACCATGCCCCTGGTGCTGCAAAATACTGAACAGTGGCAGAGGATGAGATGGTAGGATAGCATCACTGACTTAGTGGACATGAATTGAGCAAACTTCAGGACAGAGTGAAGGACAGGGAAGCCTGGTGTGCTGCAGTCCATAGGATTGCAAAGAGCTGGACACGACTTAGTGAACAACACAACAGAATGGATGAACAGGGCACCATCACCCGTCTTCTGAGATGGCTGAAAACCAAGTCTTGTGCATTTACCTAAAGTGTCTCCCTAAGGATACACTATTCAGGTGGAAACGAAGTAGAAGGGAAACTTCTGTTTGGTTATTTCCTTTGGCCCTTTTCTGACTCCTCAGCCCCATTTTTTGAGGACATGCCATTTTAGCATTTCTGTTACAGTTATTTGTAGAATCATTTTAGCTTCCATCCCAGACTCAAGATATTTAATAGGGTCTAGGTTTCAGCCATCTTTTTACCTCTTGGAGTGAACCTAGCAGCTGGGCAGTAGGTTATAATATTATAAATGTTACATTATAAATATCTGAGTAAATAAACAATTAATAAATTAATTGATGAATGAAAACACCTATGAGATAGGTCAAGAATGGCTTTGGTGGGAAAAAAGGGAAGGTTGTGCCAGATAAGTGGCCTTTCTGAATGAACTTTGTGTTTCTCCATGGTTGTCTAGTCTTGCCCTCATCTCTTACTATGCCTCCCTTAAAGGAAAGAGACCGGGTTGAAGACATAGAAGCTCCACAGCAACAAATATTCTTCTTCCTCACCTCAACCTGTATCTGCTGCTGCTGCTAAGTCGCTTCAGTCGTGTCCGACTCTGTGCGACCCCATAGACGGCAGCCCACCAGGCTCCCCCATCCCTGGGATTCTCCAGGCAAGAACACTGGAGTGGGTTGCCATTGCCTTCTCCAATGGCAGCTATAGTTTTACAAAACATATTTCTTAACTAATAGGACTTTAACATTGAAATTGCTCCTTAATCCAGGGGCTGCAAAATGAGTGTTACATTAGTAGGCATGAAAACTACATTAATTTCATTGTCTATCTCCATCAGAGCTCTTGAGTGACTAGATGTCTTGTCAATGAGCAGTAATGTTTTGAAAGGAATCTTTTATTCAGAGCAGTATGTCTCAACAATGGGCTTAAAATATTAAGTAAACTGTGTTGTAAATAGGTGTGTTGTCATCCCAGCTTTGTTGTTGCACTCTAAAGAGCTTGTCCTTTGAAGCTGTGAAGTCAGGCTCAACTTCTTCTCTCTTGACATCAAGATATCCTCAATGGCATCTTCTTCTCATAAAGGCTATTTTGTTTATAGTGAGAATCTGTTCTTTAGTATATCCACCCTTATTAATTATCGTAACTAGATCTTCTAGATAACTTGCTGCAATTTCTATGCCAACACTTGCTACTTCACCTTGCATTTCTATATTATAGACTTGGGGTCTTCCCTTGAACCTCATGAATCAACCCCAGTAAGCTTCAAACTTTTCTTCTGCAGCTTCCTCGCCTCTCTCAGCCTTCCCAGAATTAAAGAGTGAGGGTCTTGCTCTGTGTGAATCTTTGGCTTATGGGAATGTTGTGGCTGGTTTGTTCTATCCAGACCACTAAAGCTTTCTCCATATCAGAAAGAAAGCTGTTTTGCTTTCTTATCATTCATGTGTTCACTGAGGTAGTGATATAGAGGTTCATAGAGAAGGTTCAACATGTTTATCATCAGTTAAGTTCAGTTCAGTCACTCAGTTGTGTCCCACTGTTTGCAACCCCATGAATCACAGCACGCTAGGCCTCCCTGTCCATCACCAACTCCCGGAGTTCACCCAGACTCACATCCATTGAGTCGGTGATGCCATCCAGCCATCTCATCCTCTGTCGTCCCCTTCTCCTCCTGTCCCCAATCCCTCCTAGCATCAGAGTCTTTTCCAATGAGTCAACTCTTTGCATGAGGTGGCCAAAGTACTGGAGTTTCAGCTTCAGCATCATTCCCTCCAAAGAACATCCAGGACTGATCTCCTTTAGGATGGACTGGTTGGATCTCCTTGCAGTCCAAGGGACTCTCAAGAGTCTTCTCCAACATCACAGTTCAAAAGCATCAATTCTTCGGCACTCAGCCTTCTTCACAGTCCAACTCTCACATCCATACATGACCACAGGAAAAATCATAGCCTTGACTAGATGAACCTTTGTTGGCAAAGTAATGTCTCTGCTTTTGAATATGCTATGTAGGTTGGTCATAACTTTCCTTCCAAGGAGTAAGCGTCTTTTAATTTCATGGCTGCAGTCACCATCTGCAGTGATTTTGGAGCCCCAAAAAATAAAGTCTGACACTGTTTCCACTGTTTCCCCATCTATTTCCCATGAAGTGATGGGACCGGATGCCATGATCTTTGTTTTCTGAATGTTGAGCTTTAAGCCAACTTTTTCACTCTCCTGTTTCACTTTCATCAAGAGGCTTTTGAGTTCCTCTTCACTTTCTGCCATAAGGGTGGTGTCATCTGCATATCTGAGGTTATTGATATTTCTCCTGGCAATCTTGATTCCAGCTTGTGCTTCTTCCAGCCCAGTGTTTCTCATGATGTACTCTGCATATAAATTAAATAAGCAGAGTGACAATATACAGCCTTGACGTACTCCTTTTCCTATTTGGAATCAGTCTGTTGTTCCATGTCCAGTTCTAACTGTTGCTTCCTGACCTGCATACAGATTTCTCAAGAGGCAGGTTATCATAGGAGTCCTTATATGAAAAATAAGTCAAGGAAACAAAACATACTTGTATTGTCATTGGAGTTTTCAACAGCAAAACTTTATAGATAATTAGAGTAACATTTTGTTGTTGTTGCTGTTTAGTCATTCAGTCATGTCTGACTTGTTTGTGATCCCATGATCTGTAGCTCACCAGGCTCCTCTGTCTATGGGATTCTCCGGGCAAGATTACAGGGGTGCCATTTCTTCCTCCAGGGGATCTTCCTGATCCAGGGATCAAACCCCCATCTCTAAAGAAAGAAAATGTTAGCCACATTTCTTATGTAGAGAAACTGTCAACATAAAGACTGCAAACAAATAGTTATGAACCTATAGTAATTCAGAAAATATTTTTCCTATGAGCTTTATCTGAATAATTTGTTAAAGAATGAGCTTCAGCTATCCAAAAGATTAGAAAGACATTGACTGTAATGCTTATGCTTTCTGCCAATATAGACATGGGAAAATGATCAAAAATGAGAAGAGACTAGGGAGTATCTATGAAAAAAAGAATAAACTTGAGATTGCTTTATGAGTATTAACTGGGAGTAAAAATGTATTACTCCATGTAGGATATTGTGCAAAAAGGTAAGAGAGAAGGAAAGGTCACTAGCTAATTTCACTATAGCCCACAGTGGGGAATCAATAAACAATAGCCAAAATAAAATTAAGGGTAGTATAAAAAGATAGTAATACATATTATAAGGTTCAAGTTTAGTGTGTTTATTTATGCATGCTAATGCTGATGCTAAGTCGCTTCAGTCGTGTCCGACTCTGTGCGACCCCATAGATAGCAGCCCATTAGGCTCCTCTGTCCCTGGGATTCTCCAGGCAAGAATACTGGAGTGGGTTGCCATTTCCTTCTCCAATGCATTAAAGTAAAAAGTGAAAGTAAAGTCACTCAATCGTGTCCGACTCTTAGCGACCCCATGGACTGCAGCCTACCAGGCTCCTCTGTCCATGGATTTTCCAGGCAAGAGTACTGGAGTGGGGTACCATTGCCTTCTCCATTATTTATGCATATATATGCATATATATACCTATTTATTTATGTATGTAATGGAACTAAGGCAAAACATATTGATGTATTAATCATGTCAATAAATTAAAATATGCTAAATAACTATTAAATTAAAATACAGACTAATTAACAAATTACAAATTGAACACTATGATTAACACTAGATATCAAGGAAGTAGAATTAAGGACAATGCATTAAAAAATACAAGATGAAACTTTACAGTACTAATGGCTACAATTTATCCAATAACATATACCAACTTTCATAAAGCAGAAACTATGCCAATAGGGAAATCTTTGAGACCCTTCTCTAAACCTAAGTCAAGCCAATTGGACAAGATATTGGTAAGGCTATAGAAAAGCAGTGTATTCAGTAAAGTAGATCTTAGCAATTCATGCCAAAATCAATCCCAATAATGGAAGAAACACTTTCTATGAAGTACACATGGGACATTTATGAAAGTTGACTGTCGATGTAGAAAAAGAACTCAATAAATTCCAAATACTAGGAATAATATAAACAATATTTTAGACCATAGTAAACAAAAACTAAAAACAACAAAATAATAAAACCCCAAATTGCTTCTATTTAGATTTTGAAAATCCTATAAAGCAGCCGAGAGGAGTTACCCCACGTCCGAGGTCGGGGTGGCGACGAGAGGAGCTACCCCGCATCCGAGGTTGGGGGGGTGGCCGAGAGGAGATACCCAGCATCCAAGGTCAGGGATGGCGACAAGAGGAGTTACCCTGTGTCCGAGGCCAGGGGCGGTGGCCGGGAGGAGCAACCCCTCGCCTGAGGCCAGGGGCGGTGGCCTGGAGGACCAACCCCACATCCAAGGAGCCATTGCTGTGGGGGCACAGGAGGGCCTAGAGGAGCTATCCCACATTGAAGGTCAGGAAGGGTGGCGGTGAGGAGATACCCCTCATCCAAGGTAAGGAGCAATGGTTGTGCTTTGCTGGAGCAGCCATGAAGAGATACCCCACACCCAAGGTAAGAGAAACCCAAGTAAGACAGTAGGTGTTGCAAGAGGGCATCAGAGGGCAAACACACTGAAACCATACTCACAGAAAACTAGTCAATCTAATCACACTAGGACCACAGCCTTGTCTAACTCAATGAAACTAAGCCATGCCTGTGGGGCAACCCAAGATAGGCTGGTCATGGTGGAGAGATCTGACAGAATGTGGTCCACTGGAGAAGGGAATGGCAAACTACTTCAGTATTCCTGCCTTGAGAACCCCATGAACAGTATGAAAAGGCAATATGATAGGATACTGAAAGAGAAACTCCCCAGGTCAGTAGGTGCCCAGTATGCTACTGGAGATCAGTGGAGAAATAACTCCAGAAAGAATGAAGGGATGGAGCCAAAGCAAAAAGAATACCCAGCTGTGGATGTGACTGGTGATAGAAGCAAGGTCTGATGCTGTAAAGAGCAATATTGCATAGGAACCTGGAATGTCAGGTCCATGAATCAAGGCAAATTGGAAGTGGTCAAACAAGAGATGGCAAGACTGAATGTTGACATTCTAGGAATCAGCTAACTGAAATGGACTGGAATGGGTGAATTTTACTCAGATGACCATTATATCTACTACTGCAGGCAGGAATCCCTCAGAAGAAATGGAGTAGCCATCATGGTCAACAAAAGAGTCTGAAATGCAGTACTTGCATGCAATCTCAAAAACGGCAGAATGATCTCTGTTCGTTTCCAAGGCAAACCATTCAATATCACAGTAATCCAAGTCTATGTCCCAACCAGTAATGCTGAAGAAGCTGAAGTTGAATGGTTCTACGAAGACCTACAAGACCTTTTAGAACTAACACTCAAAAAAGATGTCCTTTTCATTATAGGGGACTGGAATGCAAAAGTTGGAAGTCAAGAAACACCTGGAGTAACAGGCAAATTTGGCCTTGGAATATGGAATGAAGCAGGGCAAAGACTAATAGAGTTTTGCCAAGAAAATGCACTGGTCACAACAAACACCCTCTTCCAACAACACAGGAGAATACTCTATACATGGACATCACAAGATGGTCAACACCGAAATCAGATTGATTATATTCTTTGCAGCCAAAGATGGAGAAACTCTCTAGAGTCAGCAAAAACAAGACCAGGAGCTGACTGTGACTCAGACCATGAACTCCTTATTGCCAAATTCAGACTGAAATTGAAGAAAGTAGGGAAAACCACTAGACCATTCAGGTATGACCTAAATCAAATCCCTTATGATTATACAGTGGAAGTGAGAAATAGATTTAAGGGCCTAGATCTGATAGACAGAGTGCCTGATGAACTATGGAATGAGGTTCATGACATTGTACAGGAGACAGGGATCAAGACCATCCCCATGGAAAAGAAATGCAAAAAAGCAAAATGACTGTCTGGGGAGGCCTTACAAAGAGCTGTGAAAAGAAGAGAAGCGAAAAGCAAAGGATAAAAGGAAAGATATGAACATCTGAATGCAGAGTTCCAAAGAATAGCAAGAAGAGATAAGAAAGCCTTCTTCAGTGATCAATGCAAAGAAATAGAGGAAAACAACAGAATGGGAAAGACTAGAGATCTCTTCAAGAAAATCAGAGATACCAAAGGAACATTTCATGCAAAGATGGGCTCGATAAAGGACAGAAATGGTATGGACTTAACAGAAGCAGAAGATATTAAGAAGAGATGGCAAGAATACACAGAAGAACTGTTCTAAAAAGATCTTCATGACCCAGATAATCATGATGGCGTGATCACTTACCTAGAGCCAGACATCCTGGAATGTGAAGTCAAGTGGGCCTTAGAAAGCATCACTACGAACAAAGCTAGTTAGAGGTGATAGAATTCCAGTTGAGCTATTCCAAATCCTGAAAGATGATGCTGTGAAAGTGCTGCACTCAATATGCCAGCAACTTTGGAAAATTCAGCAGTGGCCACAGGACTGGAAAAGGTCAGTTTTCATTCTAATCCCAAAGAAAGGCAATGCCAAAGAATGCTCAAACTACCGCACAATTGTAGTCATCTCACATGCTAGTAAAGTAATGCTCAAAATTCCCCAAACCAGGCTTCAGCAATATGTGAACCGTGAACTTCCTGATGTTCAGGCTGGTTTTAGAAAAGGCAGAGGAACCAGAGATCAAATTGCCAACATCCGCTGGATCATGGAAAAAGCAAGAGAGTTCCACAAAAACATCTATTTCTGCTTTATTGACTATGCCAAAGCCTTTGACTGTGTGGACCACAATAAACTGTGGAAAATTCTGAAAGAGATGGGAATACCAGACCTTCTGATCTGCCTCTTGAGAAATCTGTATGCAGGTCAGGAAGCAACAGTTAGAACTGGACATGGAACAACAGACTGGTTCCAAATAGGAAAAGGAGTACGTCAAGGCTTTATATTGTCACCCTGTTTATTTAACTTATATGCAGAGTACATCATGAGAAACGCTGGACCAGAAGAAGCACAAGTTGGAATCAAGACTGCCGGGAGAAATAACAATAACCTCAGATATGCAGATGACACCACCCTTATGGCAGAAAGTGAAAAGGAACTCAAAAGCCTCTTGATGAAAGTGAAAGTGGAGAGTGAAAAAGTTGGCTTAAAGCTCAACATTCAGAAAACGAAGATCATGACATCTGGTCCCATCACTTCATGGGAAATAGATGGGGAAACAGTGGAAACAGTGTCAGACTTTATTTTTCTGGGCTCCAAAATCACTGCAGATGGTGACTGCAGCCATGAAATTAAAAGACACTTACTCCTTGGAAGGAAACTTATGACCAACCTAGATAGCATATTCAAAAACAGAGACATTACTTTGCCAACAAAGGTCCGTCTAGTCAAGGCTATGATTTTTCCTGTGGTCATGTATGGATGTGAGAGTTGGACTGTGAAGAAGGCTGAGTGCCGAAGAATTGATGCTTTTGAACTGTGGTGTTGGAGAAGACTCTTGAGAGTCCCTTGGACTGCAAGGAGATCCAACCAGTCCATTCTGAAGGAGATCAGCCCTGGGATTTCTTTGGAAGGAATGATGCTAAAGTTGAAACTCCAGTACTTTGGCCACCTCATGTGAAGAGTTGACTCATTGGAAAAGACTCTGATGCTGGGAGAGATTGGGGGCAAGAGGAGAAGGGGACGACAGAGGATGAGATGGCTGGATGGCATCACTGACTCGATGGACGTGAGTCTGAGTGAACTCCGGGAGATGGTGATGGACAGGGAGGCCTGGCGTGCTGTGATTCATGGGGTGCAAAGAATTGGACACGACTGAGCAACTGAACTGATCTGATCTGATAAAGCAACTAATGGGAAGTGAAAAATTAAATTACACAATTTCATTAATATTATGATTTAAAGTGTGACATATCTGAATCTTTGGGAAACAAAGACATTATTAGAGAAAATTTCTAGAATTAGCTATTACCTAAATAGCAATGTAAACATCCCACCTCAAAATCTTAGAAAAAAGGAAAGCAAATGCACAAACAAAAAGCAAAACAAAGTGGAAAAGAATTAATGAAAATGAAAACAAAGTTGGTGAATTAAAGGGGCTTCTCTGGTGGCTTAGACAGTAAAGAACCTGCCCACAATGGTGGAGACCTGGGTTTGATCCCTGGGTTGAGAAGAACCCCTGAAGAAGAGAATGGCTGCCCACTCCAGGATTCTTGCCTGGAGAATTCCGTGGACAGAGGAGCCTGGCAGACTACAATCCATGGGGTCATGAAAGAAGTAGAATTATTAAATAACCTCAACAAAATGGGCAAGTCATTGTATAATGTAACAGCAAAAGGGAGAAATTACAAAATGATAGCCATAACAAAAGAAATTTAAAATGACTTATGAGAAACTACTTGTATTACTTTATGAAATAAGCTTTAAATCTTTGAGCAAAGTTCTGTAAACTGTAGGCTGTGAGCCTATTGACAAAATATTGATCAGTAGTCTAAAAAAGAAATAGAAAATTTTATTCAAGCCACACTGAGGATTGTAGCCTGGAAGACAATCTCTTGGAGAGCTCTGAGAACTGTTACAAATAAATAAGAGGGAAGGTCAGTATATACATGATTTTAACAAAAGAGGTACATACAGTCAAGCATACATCTGCACAGGAGGTTGCTGCTTGATGCAGGGAACAGACATCTTAGTTAATGACTTCAGTGCTTTTCTAAACATGGGAAGGTGCAAGAATTTCATTAAAAGCATTTTCTCCTGAAAATAACTATCTGAGAACCAGTTTTGCCAGTTTTTCCAGTGCACAGGGTGCCTCATCCTGATCTTCACTTTGAATTCCTTTCTGAGTGTATTGTGGTCAGCTCCCTCAGTGGCCAATGACTTGATTCTTGTAGAACTGGATGATGGGCAACATTCTTTGTTTTAGGATCCCCTCCCTTTCAGTCTTAATTTTCACCAAGGTTTTGGATACATTTCATGACTGATTTGGCCCACAGGGCTAGGAATGCTCATTCCCAGGGAGAATTTTGTTGATAGACCACTCAGTGTGCAGTTACTGGACTAGACCGTGTTAACAGGAACCAAAATCCTCTGGGCCACCTGTCTTCAGTTCAGTGCAGTTCATTTGCTCAACTGTGTCCAGCTCTTTGCAATCCCATGGACAGGAGCATGCCAGGCCTCCCCGTCCATCACCAACTCCCAGAATTTACTCAAACTCATGTCCATTGAGTCGTTGATGTCATACAACCATCTCATCCTCTGTCATCCCCTTCTCCTCTGGCCTTCAATCTTCCCCAGCATCAGGGTCTTTTCCAATGAGTCAGTTCTTTATATTAGGCGGCCAAAATATTGGAGTTTCAGCTTCAGCATCAGTCCTTCCAATGAATATTCAGGACTGATTTCCTTTAGGATGGACCAGTTGTCTCTCCTTGCATTCCAAGGGACTCTCAAGAGTCTTCTCCAACACCAAGTTCAAAAGCATCAATTCTTCAGTGCTCAGCTTTCTTTATCTCTCACATCCATACATGACTAGTGGAAAAATCATAGCTTTGACTAAATGGACCTTTGTTGGCCAAGGTCACCTGTCTTACTAGTCTGTTACTTTCCAGAAAAAGTTTCTGTCTTGTTTCTTCTTCCCATATCTAGAGTTGTGCTATTACACTTATTGATGTTTTAGAACTATATATTTGGTCAATTGTTTCAAGTTACCTTATCATTTATTTCATCTGAGATTCAATCAATACATTTATTGATGCAAAAAACAAAAATCTTGAAAACAGGCAAAAAAGAAAAAAAGTAACGTAGTTAGTAACATTAATAAGGCCATAAGAGACTATTAAGCCAAGAACTTCTATTCAGTTCAGTTCAGTTCAGTTGCTCAGTGTCCGACTCTTTGCGACCCTATAAATTGCAGAACGCCAGGCCTCCCTGTCCATCACCAACTCCCAGAGTTCACTCAAACCCACGTCCATCGAGTCAGTGATGCCATCCAGCCATCTCATCCTCTGTTGTCCCCTTCTCCTCCTGCCCCCAATCCCTCCCAGCATCAGAGTCTTTTCCAATGAGTCAACTCTTCACATGAGGTGGCCAAAGTACTGGAGTTTCAGCTTTAGCATCATTCCTTCCAAAGGACACCCAGGACTGATCTCCTTTAGAATGGAGTGGTTGGATCTCCTTGAACTTCTATCAGGTTGCATCTATTAGATACAACCAGTATCTCCCCCAGGTTGTCCAACCATCTGTTCTGCACCAGTTACGGTCTTCAAATGAAATGCTGTCTTCAAAGGAAATCCTACAGGAAATCAGTCCTGAATATTCATTGGAAGAACTGATGCTGAAGCTGAGATTCCAGTACTTTGTCCACCTGATGTGAAGAACTGACTCACTGGAAAAGACCCTGATGCTGGGAAAGATTGAAGGAGGGAGGAGAAATGGATGACAGAGGATGAGATGGTTGGATGGCATCACTGACTCAATGGACATGAGTTTGAGTAAGCTCCAGGAGTTGGTTATGGACAGAGAAGCTTGGTGTGCTGCAGTCCATGGGGTCACAAAGAGTCGGACATGACTGAGAGACTGAACTGAACTAAACTGAAAGGAAATGATATGTTGGCACTAAACATAAAGCTCACTAAAAATATCTGCATATACAAGATGAGTGGTAGGTCATTGTGGCTATTTACAGGATTGAGAAAGGAATGTTATCTTGTGAGGTGTAACATGGCTGGTGCCGGAAGAAGAAATATTGATCTTTGTGGTAAAACAGATACTTCTGCCGTTGGGGAGGTCTTGTTGACACATAATGCAGGTGCATAGTGCACGCTATAGGGGAGGGAGGAGGTCAAAGGGGAGAGAATGGGTTTTATGTGTGCATTTTTCTTGTCTTGCCTTAAAATGTGAATTTTTATTTCACCAAACCAAAGTTGGCCGGTTGCTTGTTTTTCTAAGTAAAGTCTTATTGACACACATCTATTTTTTTTATACATTATATATGGTTGCTTTTGCCAAAATGGTAAAGATGAGTAGTTGTAAGAAAAACTTTATTGTCTGTAAAAACAAAATATTTACTATCATAACATTTACAGAAAAAAATGGGGGACCTTGACCTTGAGAAACAGTAGTTTTCTTTTGGAAAAAATAAACTTCTAAATGACCTTTTTTTTTTTTTTTGAAAGAAAATGTCACTGATTGAGAAAGTAGTTAAAACATTATTACACATCCTTCCTATCCCACTGAGACACCAGGAGACCAATGGGGTATCAACCAGGATGATCCACAACTAGTTCTCAGCCCGTGAAAACTTTTTATCTGCTTTCCTGACCTGAGACCCCGCTTCACTACCAAGAGACCTGGGGCTGCTAGGTAGCCTCATAAGTTGATCCCATCACAACAAGCAGACTGTGAAGCCTGTTTAATCTCTGTGAACTAGAGACTCTCTTCCCCTACCTAGTGGCACCAGTGTCTAGCCCAGCCCTCAAGAGCTACCTCTGTCTCCTCAAGCAGCACCCTCAGAGACTAGTGTCATCCTTATAGTATTAAATAGATCAAGCAGATCAAAATAGCACTTCACAGCTTCTGGAGATGATATTGTTGCTGGAACCACAGACTATAAACGTAGGTCAGGATCTGCTTGCTGAACCTAAACACCATGGCAATCTCTTATAATAAAAGATTTAAATAGGTCCCAGAGACTTCTAACCTAATAGCCAAAATGTCCAGCCTTCTAGTGAAAATCTCCCATCAGACCAAGAATCAGGAATTCACAAGACGAATGTGATAACCAGTTGCTGCCAACATAGTGAATTGGATACTAGGATTACCTGGTAAGGACTTGAAAGCAGCCATTATAAAAACATGTAAAGCAATTGTAAAAATCCTTGAAACAAACTGAAAAATTAGGAATTCTCATAAAGGAAACAGAAATTATAAAACAGAACAAAGTTAAAAGTGGAACTGAAAAATACAACAAAAAAGTAGATTTGAACATTTGGAAAGATATTACATTTCCCTGGATTGAAAGCCTCAACATCCATAAAGGTATCAGTTTTACCTAATATATAAATTTAATGAACTTCTACTGAGGAAATGTGAATGTTGACTGGATGTTTAATTTTACTGTGAAATAATTACCACTTTTTTAAAGTATGGTCATCAATTGGTGGTTATAATTTATGAGAATGAGTTTTTATCTCTTGGAGATAAGTAGTGAAATATAGAATAACCAATAGAATGTTTGAGATATGCTTCAAGATAATGAAAGAGTGTGGTGAGTGTGAGTAGGGATGAAATACTACTGTGCTTTCTGTCTTTTCCACCCTCTGGACTGTAGCCCACCAGGCTCCTCTGTCTAAGGGATTCTCCAGACAAGACTGGAGTGGTTTTCTATTTCTTCCTCCAGAGGATCTTTCTAACCCTATGTCTCCTACATTGCAAGTAGATTCTTTGCCTGTTGATCCATCACGGAAGCCTCAGCAATGTATTAATTTATTGATAACTGTTGAAACTAAATGACAGGTACGTTGAGCCTGTTATACTGTTTTCTCTATTTCTATGTGTTTGAGATTTTCAGAAGGAAAAAAAAAAAAGTTTTAATGTCCTCAAGATCTAGTGATTTGCTGATATCTTGTTTTGGCGAAAATAAATAAAAATGAAATAGAAGAGGCTGGAATCTGAATGAGATGAGATGGAAGAATAAAACCAAATAAGAAGAAGAATAATTATAGGAGCCTGAAGAGGAATTATCCCAGATAACTCCAGCTGAAGTATCTAGAATCCACAATTGTCTAAGACTATAACTTTAAGTCTAATAACCCTCCCAGTCTTCCCTATTTAAAAAAAAAAAAAAAAAAAAAGGTTTCTGAAAGAAAAGAGACACAAACAAAATAATACCAAAATCCCCTGAAATATTCTAAACTCTGTTTCAAAATTACCCTTTATATTTTCTTCTTATACTTAAAAAAATTTTTTTCTCACTAATTGGTCCTTTTCTTTGAACACATAAAAGTAAAGAGATAAACATTTTAGAGTACTTTTCTGGTTTTCTGTTTTGTTTGATTACTTCTGTTGGACAATAGTATCATTTTCTGATTTTTTTTTTTTTTTTTTGTAAAATTAGTTGAATACATGTGGGTTAGAACCTTTTTTCTGAAAACATATTGTGTAGACTTGAATCCAGCCTCAATCATTTATGAGCTGGGAGACTCTGGGCAGATTGCTGAATCATTCTTGGTCTCAATTTCCTAATGTATAGAATGGAGAAAGGCTAGTGCCTAAGATTGTGGTTGGGATCAATGCTATCATATACCTATCATGGAGCTGAGGGAGTGTAAGAAACTGTCTATTCCTATATCTGTGGCCTTTGGTTAAGCTCAACGCATGAAAGATGTGAGTGATTTATTTACTTAACTAATCTGGAATGGGTGAATTCAACTCAGATGACCATTATATCTACTACTGTGGGCAGGAATCCCTTAGAAGAAATGGAGTAGCCATTATGATCAACAAAAGAGTCTGAAATGCAGTACTTGGATACAATCTCAAAAACGACAGAATGATCTCTGTTTGTTTCCAAGGCAAACCATTCAATATCACGGTAATCCAAGCCTATGCTCCAACCAGTAATGCTGAAGAAGCTGAAGTTGAATGGTTCTATGAAGACCTATAAGACCTTTTAGAACTAACACCCAAAAAAGATGTCCTTTTCATTATAGGGGACAGGAATGCAAAAGTAGGAAGTCAAGAAACACCTGGAGTAACAGGCAAATTTGGCCTTGGTGTACAGAATGAAGTAGGGCAAAGGCTAATAGAGTTTTGCCAAAAGAACTCACTGCTCATAGCAAACACCCTCTTCCAACAACACAACACAAGACTCCACACAAGGACATCACCAGATGGTCAACACCGAAATCAGATTGATTATATTCTTTGCAGCCAAAGATGGAGAAGCTCTATACAGTCAGCAAAAACAAGACCAGGAGCTGACTGTGGCTCAGATCATGAACTCCTTATTGCCAAATTCAGACTGAAATTGAAGAAAGTAGGGAAAACCACTAGACCATTCAGGTATGACCTAAATCAAATCCCTTATGATTATACAGTGGACTGAGAAATAGATTTAAGGGACTAGATCTGATAGACAGAATGCCTGATGAACTATGGATGGAGGTTCGTGACATTGTACAAGAGACAGGGATCAAGAGCATTGCCATGGAAAAGATATACAAAAAAAAACAAAATGGCTGGCTGAGGAGGCCTTGCAAATAGCTGTGAAAAGAAGAGAAGCAAAAAGCAAAGGAGAAAAGGAAAGATATTCCCATTTGAATGCAGAGTTCCAAAGAATAACAAGGAGAGATAAAAAAACCTTCCTCAGCAATCAATGCAAAGAAATAGAGGAAAACAACAGAATGGGAAAGTCTAGAGGCCTCTTCAAGAAAATTAGAGATACCAAGGGAACATTTCATGCAAAGATGGTCTCAATAAAGGACAGAAATGGTATGGACCTAACAGAAGCAGAAGACATTAAGAAGAGATGGCAAGAATACACAGAAGAACTGTACAAAAAAGATGTTCATGACCAAGATAATCACAATGGTGTGATCACTGACCTAGAGCCAGACATCCTGGAATGTGAAGTCAAGTGGGCCTTAGAAAGCATCTCTACAAACAAAGCTAGTGGAGGTGATGGAATTCCAGTTGAGCTATTTCAAATCCTGAAAGATGATGCTCTGAAAGTGCTGCACTCAACATGCCAGAAAATTTGGAAAACTCAGCAGTGGCCACAGGACTGGTAAAGGTCATTTTTCATTCCAATCCCCCAAAAAGGCAATGCCAAGGAATGTTCAAACTACCGCACAATTGCACTCATCTCACACACTAGTAAAGTAACACTCAAAATTCTCCAAGCCAGGCTTCAGCAATACGTGAACCGTGAACTTCCAGATGTTCAGGCTGGTTTTAGAAAAGGCAGAGGAACCAGAGATCAAATTGCCAACATCCGCTGGATCATGGAAAAAGCAAGAAAGTTCCACAAAAACATCTATTTCTGCTTTATTGACTATGCCAAAGCCTTTGACTGTGAGGATCACAATAAACTGTGGAAAATTCTGAAAGAGAAGGAAATACCAGACTACCTGACCTGCCTCTTGAGAAACCTATATGCAGGTCAGGAAGCAACAGTTAGAACTGGACATGGAACAACAGACTGGTTCCAAATAGGAAAAGGAGTACATCAAGGCTGTATATCGTCACCCTGCTTATTTAACTTATATGCAGAGTATATCATGAGAAACGCTGGGCTTGAAGAATCACAACCTGGAATCAAGATTGCTGGGAGAAATACCAATAATCTCAGATATGCAGATGACACCACCCTTATGGCAGAAAATGAAGAGAAACTAAAAAGCCTCTTGATGAAAGTGAAAGAGGAAAATGAAAAAGTTGCCTTAAAGCTCAACATTCAGAAAACTAAGATCATGACATCTGGTCCCATCACTTCATGGGAAATAGATGGGGAAACAGTAGAAACAGTGTCAGACTTCTTTTTGGGGGGCTCCAAAATCACTGCAGATGGTGACTGCAGCCATGAAATTAAAAGACGCTTACTCCTTGGAAGAAGTTATGACCAACCTAGATAGCATATTCAAAAGTGGAGACATTACTTTGCCAACAAAGGTCCGTCTAGTCAAGGCTATGGTTTTTCTAGTGGTCATGTATGGATATGAGAGGTGGACTGTGAAGAAAGCTGAGTATGAACTGTGGTGTTGGAGAAGACTCTTGAGAGTCCTTTGGACTGCAAGGAGATCCAACCAATCCATCCTAAATGAGATCAGTCCTGGGTGTTCATTGGAAGGCCTGATGCTAAAGCTGAAACTCCAGTCCTTTGGCCACTCATGTGAAGAGTTGACTCATTGGAAAAGACCCTGATGCCATGAGGGATTGGGGGCAGGAGGAGAAGGGGATGACAGAGGATGAGATGGCTGGATGGCGTCACCGACTTGAGGCACATGAGTTTGGGTAAACTCCAGGTGTTGGTGATGGACAGGGAGGCCTGGTGTGCTGCAATTCATGGGGTCTCAAAGAGTCCGACTTGACTTAGCGACTGAACTGAACTGAACTGAATTTGGGGCTTAGGACTGAGCATGTGAAGCTTTTGTGTTTGTTTCTATAATCCTCCAGCGTTCATCAGCATTAGTTTCCTACAGCTACTGTAACAAATTACTCAGCTTGGTAGCTTAGTACAGAAATCTTTCCTCTCAGTTCTGGAAGCCATAATCTCAAACCAAGGTATAGGCAGAGCCATCCTCCTTGCAGAGATTTTTGGGAAGAATCCTGCCTTGCCTCTTCCAGCTTCTGTTGGCCCAGGTATCTCCTGGTTTGTAATTGAGCTGCATTGCTCCACTCTCTTATCTACAGCTGCCTTCTCTTGACCTATTTCTCTGTCCCTTTGCATCCTTTTCTGTCTCTTATGACCAGAGTCTCACTGAATTTAGGGCTCACCCTAATTCAGTATGATCTCATCTGAATTCTTACTGTAAGTAGATTTCCAAATAAAGCCACATTCTAGGAGTCCAGGTAGATATAAAATTTGGGATGGGGGACATTATCCAACCTCCTACAACATCTAACTTTGCACAGGAAATATTTTGATTTGGCTTCCTTGGCTTGTGGTCCTAACACTCCAGTCTCTGCCTCCGTTTTTGTAACATCTCCTCTTCTGTCTTTGTCTTCTCCGCTGTGTGTTTTTGACCCCCAAATGCCCTTTTCTCTTCCTCATAAGGATAAATGTGATTGTATCTAGGTCTCAAGAAGATAATTCTAGACAGGCATCTTCCCTCAAGAACGTTAATTTAATCACCTGTTTTTTACCTCTTAATTACTGCCATGTGAGGTAATGTTCTCAAGTTCTGGGGATTGGGATACGTATATGTCATATACATATGCCCCCATACATACATACACCATTCAGCTCACTATGCAATCTGAAGAAGACACTCCTGTCAGAAGCAGCTAATGAGGAGCATGTGTAAACACAGATGAAGATTCAGATTCAGAGGCATCAACTTTGGAAACAGATTGAAGATGCTGCCGAATTGATCAGGAAACTGCCAGACAGTGTTTGTTACCCACCACACCAGGCTGGGACAACCCTGGGTTCAAAAAATGTTGCTGTTCTGAATTTTCATTGCCAGGGTCAAGGTTCACTGAAAGAATGCTACAACCAAGAACAGGCTTCTTTACCTTTGTTTGGCTACCAGACTTCAAGGTGCCCCGGCCTGCCCGACCACATTCCTGACTTACTCTGGATGACTGGAGCACTATTTAAATGAATGGCCATGGCATTTTTATATTATTTTAATTCCAAAAGTAACCCAGAGATTTCGTGTTAAAACTTGAATACATTTGAATCAGTTCTAATGAGGTGGATGAAACTGGAGCCTATTATACAGAGTGAAGTAAGCCAGAAAGAAAAACACCAATACAGTATACTAACGCATATATATGGAATTTAGAAAGATGGTAACAATAACCCTGTGTACGAGACAGCAAAAGAGACACTGATGTATAGAACAGTCTTATGGACTCTGTGGGAGAGGGAGAGGGTGGGAAGATTTGGGAGAATGGCATTGAAACATGTAAAATATCATGTATGAAATGAGTTGCCAGTCCAGGTTCGATGCACGATACTGGATGCTTGGGGCTGGTGCACTGGGACGACCCAGAGGGATGGAATGGGGAGGGAGGAGGGAGGAGGGTTCAGGATGGGGAACACATGTATACCTGTGGTGGATTCATTTTGATATTTGGCAAAACTAATACAGTTATGTAAAGTTTAAAAATAAAATAAAATTAAAAATAAATAAATAAATAAACTATTCCATTAAAAAAAAAAACTTGAAACAATTTGGACATATATAAGTAAAAGGTGAAAAATCTTAATTCCCTCTTTTCTAATTACTTTTCTTACCCCCATTACCACTACATTAATCACGTTATCATCAGTTTAAAGTTTGTCTTTTCACACCTTTTCGTGTGGATTGGATCCCTGGGTTGGGAAGATCCCCTGGTGTAGGAAATGGCAACTTGCTCCAGTATTCTTGCCTGGGAAATCCCATGGACAGAGGAGCCTGGTGGGATACAGTCTGTGGGGTCTCAAAGAGTCAGACACAACCGAGCAACTGAGCACAGCACACATGTATAGGTAAATGCAGATAACCAAAATAAACTCATACTATGCATATTATTCTGGAGAAGGAAATGGCAACCCACTCCAGTATTCTTACCTAGAGAATCCCAGGGACAGAGGAGCCTGGTGGGCTGCCGTCTATGGGGTCGCACAGAGTCAGACACGACTGATGCGATTTGGCAGCAGCAAGCAGCATGCATATTATTCTGTAACTTTTTTCCAGCTATAATGTCTTTAGCCTTATAAATAGTAGTGTCTGATTTTCCAGAAAATGATATTGTTTTGAAAACTAAATTACCACTTCTAATATTACCCACCTACTGTAAAAATCCAGATAAGAAATGATAGTGGAGACTGTTAGCTATAATAGAGCTATGAAAAATGGCCAAATAATGGAGATCTGGATGCTTACTGTGATCCAAATACTCAATGCACAGTATTTTTTAACTTGAAAACTAAATTGCTACTTCTAATATCAACTGTCTATTGTTAACAAGCCAGGTGAGAAATGATAGTGGATCATGTTAGCAATAGAGTTATGAGAATTGGCCAAATAATGGTGATCCAGATGCTTACTGAAACCCAAACACTCAGTCCCTAATATTCTTTGAAACACTTTTGTAAATTGGCAGTTGAATTGAGTTGATTTATTGGTTTCTATGTATTACTTAGGAAACCAAGTACATTTTCTTTGCTTTGACAGGAAACCTTCACCTACTTTTCTTCCAGTTTAAAATGATCTATTATAACCACTAAGATAAACTCTACAGCCTTCCCACTTTCATTAAATAGCTCCAGCTCTGTTATCACACACATATGATTTAAGAATGAAATGTTCATCAATAACAATTTCATGTTGTTTCTTTGTCATGAAATATTGATTCACTATTACTGTCTTTCAGCATCATTTCCACTGTTATTTTGTTAACAGCATATGCCCTTAGTAAGGTCTGAGATCTCCGTGGCACTGTACTGGGAGGTACAAAGAGATGTGAAGTATTCACCATTTTCTTAAGGAAGTGAATATCTGGATGGGGAAATAGAATATACAGTAGTTTGAGTTTCACAAATTGGTGAGTTATTTCATTCATCCAGTATTTTTGAATATTGTATGTTAAATAATTATATATCAGGCACTGTTCTAGACTCTCAGATAAAACACTCAGTCAAAGATGTTTGCCCTTGTGGGTTTTATATTCTAGAAGGAGTGTAAGGTAATCAATAAGAAAAATATAAAGTTATTAGAAGATTATCAACATTATGGAGAAAAATAAAAGAGGGTAATAAAGATGCGGGGTTGTTGTTGTTTAGTCACTAAATTCTGTGCGACTCTTTGTGACCCCTTGGACTATATAGTTCACCAGGCTTCTCTGTCCATGGGATTTCCCAGGCAAGAATACTGGAGTGGGTTACCATTTCCTTCTCCAGAAGATCTTCCCAACCCAGGGATTAATCTCGAGTCTCCTGCATCGGCAGACAGATTCTTTAATTCTGAGCCACCAGGGAACACCTAAGATGCTGGAAGTTATATATGTGTAACTTTAAATTGGAAAGGCAGGACGGATCTCACTGAAAATGTGATATTCGAGCAAACTTGAAAAGATGTATGGGAGTAAGCCAGGCCAGTGTCTGGGGTAAGAATATTTCATGCAGACAGGATAGCACAAAATTCTTGAGGCAGGCCATATCTGATGGTCTCAAGTAACAGGAAGGTGGTCAGTGTGACAGAGTAGAGTGTACAAAGGCGTGGCAGGAGAAGAGAGAAGCGTGGTCCAAGGGGGTCGGTACCTTGGTTTTGACTTTGTTAGACATAGGGAGATATTGAAGGTTTCAAACAGATGAGTAATGTACTGGGTTGAGAACTGACTCAAGCATGAGCTATATGAAGTTCAGTGGTCAGTTAGGACACTGGCAATAATTCATGTGAGGGGTGATAGGCTTGGACTAGGGTTGGTAGCAGTAGAAAAGTCATCAGGAGATATACTTTGAAGGTAGAGGCAGCGAGATTTTTCTAATGAATTGGTGGTAAACTGTCAAATAAGAGGATTGCTTCACTGGTGTGAGGAACCGGAATAGTGGAGTTGCTGTCGACTGTATGGCATCAATGTTAGGCATTTAGTTTGACACATGGGAAGTTTAAGATGTCTGATATACAGACAAGCGGAGATGTCCATTATACAGACAAGCAGAGATGTCCATAGGCAACTGGATACAGAAGCTAGAGTTCAGAAAAAGGGTTAGCTGGAGATGAAACTCTTACAGTCTTCAGAATAGTTTTCCCAGTGGTGACACTGAGGGACAGCAAGAAGAGACAGAAGATCAAGGTAGAGAACTGGTCAGAGGACTGTGCCCTGGGGCACTCCTATGTAAATCTGAGAAGAGGAGAAACCTGAAAAAGAACCAGTAGTGGTCAAGGAGGTAGAAGGACATCTCAGGGAGTCATGAAAAATTGGTTCAAGGAAGAGTGATCAGTTTTGTTGATAGAATAAGAAAGAGAAGAGAAACAGATACATGTAACTATGAAAGCTCTTTATAGGAAAGCAAAAGGGGCAGAAATATGGGAAAGGAGCTGGGGGCAGGGAAGGGGAGCCAAGGACTTAAAAAAAAATTATGTATTAATTGTCTGGGCTGCAAGTCATGCGGGATCTTAGTTCCCCAAACCAAGGAACCAGGGATCAAACCTGTACCCCTTGCAGTGGAAGCACAGAATTTTAAGCACTGAGTGACTTGGGAAGTCCCAAGCCAAGGACTTATTTTTGAAGATGGGAGAATTAGCACTGCAGATGAGACTTTATGTTTAGTCTACCCTGTTCTTAAAAATTTTTGAATTTGAATGTGGAGGAGAGGAGAGGAAAATTTTCTTTCTCTACCCATCCTACATTTATTGACTGGGGCCCTGTAAATTAGACTGACAAGCAGTTAATAACAGAAAAACAGAAGTTTATTAAGATGTGATCTCATATACACATAGGAGTACCCAGTGATGAGGAACTCAAAAGCGAAAGTGAAAGTGAAGTCGCTCAGTCTTGTCCAACTCTTTGCAACCCCGGACTGTAGCCTACCAGGCTCCTCTGTCCATGGGATTCTCCAGGCAAGAATACTGGAGTGGGCTGCCATTTTTTTCTCCAGGGGATCTTCCCGACACAGGGTTCTAACCCAGGTCTCTGCATTGCAGGCAGACACTTTAACCTCTGAGCCACCAGGGAAGCCTGAAGGGGTGGTGAAAACTTGGGATTATCTTAAAGACAAAGCAATAGTTTTTAGAAAAGTGACAAAATGAAAGAAAAGCGGTTTGTTTCTATGGTGGAAAATTGTGGGAAGGTAAATATATGAAGGAACTAATGAAAGACAAGAGCACGGTGTAAAATTCGTCATGTAAATTCTTCTAGTGTTGTCCCTGGTCTGCTAGGGGTCAAGAGTTATCTCTGATGAGTAACTTCTGTCTTCTTACAAGAGCAGGGAGGGGAAGCACCTTCACAAATTTATGTCCTCTGTTGGGGCTTCCCAGGTGGCTGAGTGGTAAAGAATCCACCTGCCAGTTTGATCCCTGGGTCCGGAAGATTCCCTGGAGGAGGGTATGGCAACCCACTCCAGTATTCTTGCCTGGAGAATCCCGTGCACAGAGGAGCCTGGCGGGCTACCATCCATAGGGTCGCAAAGAGTCAAACAGGACTGAGCATGTGTGCAAGTATACATACCGTCCTGCTTTTAGGCAAATATCCACTTCTTTTCAATTGCTTTTAGCTCTAAATAATCCTTATGCCAAAATGGAATATTTGGGGGTGGTGTATTCTACCACCCTTCAAATGCCTTTGAAAGGGCATGCTGTCTTCAGCTCTCCACACTCAGCACTTACTATCTCTGTCTAACCCCTATAGGTATTCAGCTTTGAAACTCCTGCAGAAAACTGTGCCACTGTGGATTTAATATTGCAGTTGTAGTATTTGTAAATAACCCTGAAAGACATGTAGGCATTCGCACCTATAGTGAGTCAATTTTTGTTGATTTTTTAAAAATATAAAAAAATCATTGTTTTTATTCTTTAGAAAGATATAAAATGAAAATTGGTTTATGGTATATAATTTTAAAAATATGTAAAAGCAGAAAAGGGAAATAAGTATTAATCACAATCTACCATCAGAGATAATCTCCTTTTTACACTTGGGTATATATACTTATATCCAATTTTTTTTTTTAATGAAACTGTATTTAAGAGAAATGGAGTCATACTATAAATAATGTATAATTTACTTTTTACATTCAACATAGCATAAAGTCTTTATAAATCATTGTGTATTCTTGAATCTTTTTAGTAGTGATCTACAGTATAAATCCTGGAGAAGGAAATGGCAACCCACTCCAGTATTCTTGCCTAGGGAATCCCATGGACAAAGGAGCCTGGTAGGTTCCTAGTCCATGGGGTCGCAAAAGTCGGACACAACTTAGCGACTAAACCACCACCACCACCACAGTATAATTTTTATAAAGACATAGATTCCATTGCAGGGAGGGATCAAAGTTTAATTGATCACTTGTTTAGATATTTAATTATCTATTTACTTATTTTGAATAAAAGAATGTGACAGTGAGCATCCTCGCAGCAAATTCCTGCATGCATTTATTCCTAAAAGAGAATCCTTAGTGCCTCAAGACTGGCATGGAAGCGAACCACTTGGCTGGAGCATGAGCTAGACAACTGCCTCATGCAGGACTCCATAAAGATCTGTTGTCTTATTAAAATAGGCTGTCTCATTCAGTCTTCACAAAATAAAGTATAATAAATACTGTAAAATGTTTCTTTTGAAAAATGAGTAAAGTTTGGGAAGTCACATGTGTACTGAGGTGAAAACCTCAGATGTAAGAAAACATCAATGATCCAAACAAGAAGTATGCATTCTGTGTAACGTTTCTGAGTCTTTCTTTAGAGTTTGTAAATAAATACACCATGTCTAACTGGGTCCTTTCACACATCAAGTCTTTAGTGACAATTTATTTCAAGGTTTTTTTTTTTTTTTTTTTTTTTCCTGCCCAGAGTTGAAGCTCATCCTTTTTTTTAATTTAAGCTATTAGCATCAGTATAAGCTACTGCATATTTTGGCTTGGCTTTTTAGTGCAACTTCTCACACCCATTATCTGTTTAATTAGGTGAGTTGATTACTCTGCCATCTCAACTTTTTTCAATGATGGCATAAATTTCCTTTTGACCTTTAATTGAAGTATTAGATTCTTCCACACTAAATTCTATCAGACTTTCGAACTTTGTAGATCCCTTGTATAATTTCATGTAGTCAGTGCCAATCTTTTCTTTGTAAATTCCATGTGAAGCCCCTTGTTCAAAGACAGTAAAAAAAAAAAAAATGCCATTAAAGATTCTAAAATATAAAGCTTTTTCCTTTTTTGCAACAGAATCCCTCTCAAGTTGTTAAGACACTTTTTATTTGCTACATAATGTCATTCTAAGTAAAGAAAAATTAACATGTAAATTATTAGTGTGAACATTACTGGTCATTTTTATATTTGCAATGTCAATTTTAAAGGCAAATATAAAAACAGTGGACTTTATGTGTAATCACTGAAATTGCATAATTCCTACTTTGTGGCTCATATGTGTAAATGCATTTTGTCCTTAGCACAACAGTAGAAAAGCCACATGGTTAAAACTAACTCAGCTGGTCTCTTTTCTCACTTGGTGATACGTACATTCTCTCTACTTTGGGGTTACTCATGAGTAAGGAGGGGCTGAAAAGGAAAAGTAACTATCAGTTGCTTTATCTTTTCCTTTCCTGTTCCTCCATCAATTTCAGCCTAAATGGTTGGCTAATAGGAGGAAGCAATGCAGCACAGAAAGGTCAATGAACTTGCTTGGCCTTTTGTGTTTCCTGGAATGCCACTGCCTTCCTCCACATTTAAAGCATTTTCTGTTGCACCAGAAAGCCTGGCCTGTCTGGGCTGTGAGCTTACTCAGTGATGACTGAACATGCTTACCTTGTAGCTGCTTTCAGTTTCCCTGCACACCTACCCATTGTGAGCCCACTAGCCTTGTGTGTTCATCATACACTCTGTACGTGAGTGAGGTGGCAAGGAGTAGCTAATCCACATAGGGTACCTATCTCCTCTGCTCACAGTGATGCTAGATTGTTCTATCAGCCTTCACTTTCCAAACACAAGTCCAAAAAGTTGGTAAAAATTTCAAGACCACAATCACAGGGCAGAAAACCAAGCCTGAGGTCATTCTGACCACTGGGCCCTATGTGAGTGCCAAATCACATGCCTATAGACCTGGTTCAGGTTCCAGTCTTTTCAGATGACTTCTTGATGTTGACAGTGCAAAAATATTAGGAAATTGGGTGCTCTTCTCCCCTCATGATAAACTCTCTTGCCTGAAAACTACATCTCTCATCAAAGCTGCAATTATCACCTCTCAGTTATTGATCGACGCCCATTCCCTGTATCTTCAGCCTCTACTGCCCTTCTGAATCACAGAACCACATATCAAACTGTCCACCTGACATCTCTACCTGGATGTCTCAAAGGAACCTCAGACTTCAAGTGGCTAAAACAAAATGCATACATTTTCTTCTCACTGCTCCCCTTCTTTCCATCTTGCCCCTAGCACATCTAGATTTTATCCTCTTCCAGGGCCTCGGGTCTCAATGAAAGAGACCACCATCCAATCTGTTACTCAAGTCAGAATTTAGGAGGTCATCCTTGTACTTCCTTCTTAAGGCCAGTGCAGATTCATCACAATTTCTGGTCAGCTTTATCTCCTGAATATCTTCCTTTCTTTACTTTTCTCTTTGCTGCCGCCACCTGTTATTATGTGCATACTAAGCTGCTTCAGTCGTGTCCAACTCTTTGCCACCCCATGGACTGTAGCCCACCAGGTTCCTTTGTCGATGGGATTCTCCAGACAAGAATATTGGAGTGGGTTGCCATTTCCTTCTCCAGGGGGTCTTCCTGATCCAGGATTGAACCTGCATCTCTTGCATCTCCTGCATCGGCAGGTGAGTTTTTTTTACCACTGGCGCCATGGAGGAAGCCCTACCTGTTATTACAATAGCCTCCTAATCGCACTTGTGGGATTCACTCTTGCCACATCTAGTCTGTTTTTCATGTTGCCTCAAGAATACTTGTTTGTTTAAACACAAATCTGATTTTCCTACCTGCTTGAGACTCTTAATTTCATAGTATAAAAAGAAAAACTTTTAATGTGACATGCAAGGTCATTTGTAGACTGACCCCAGTCACAACTTTGTCATGTTGCAGCTCCATCTTCCTTGTCATTCTGTATTTCATGAACACCACCCTTTTAAAGATTCTTAAATACTCCTTGTTTCCCAGCCCAACTTTTGGGGTTTTTAAACATGGTTCCCTCTGTCCTAGAATCCTTTTCCCTCCTACTATATATTTAAATCCTACTCTTCCTTTAAATCTCCACTCAATTTTACATTTTCTAGTATAGAATTCCATAACCCCCAATTGAGTCAGTTCCTTCTGTTATATAATGCCATAGATGTCACATGTATGGTACTTTTATATATGTACATTTATGTACAACGATTTATAATATATCTTTTGTAATGTATAATTTTTATTGGAGTATATTTGCTTTACAATGTTGCACAACAAAGTGAATTAGCTATGTGTATACGTATATCCCCTACTTCTTGGCCCTCCTTCCCACAAGACATGAAAGCAACCTAAATGTCCATCAACTGATGAATGGATAAAGAAGATGGTACATATATACAATGGAATATTACTCAACTATAAAAGGAATGAAACTGGGTCATTTGTAGAGATGTAGATAGACCTAGAGTCTGTTAAACAGAGTGAAATAAGTCAGAAAGAGAAAAACAGATGCCATATATTAATGCATGTAGGAGGAATCTAGAAAAATGTAATGTGTTTTTGATAAAAATCGATCTCCTTCCTTAGATCCAACCAGTCCATCCTAAAGGAGATCATTCCTGAGTGTTCATTGGGAGGACTGATGTTGAAGCTGAAACTCCAAAACTTTGGCCGCCTGATGCAAAGAGCTGACTCATTTGAAAAGACCTTGATGCTGGGAAAGATTGAGGGCAGGAGGAGAAGGGGGTGACAGAGGATGAGATGATTGGATGGCATCACTGACTCAGTGAAGATGAATTTGAGTAGACTCCGGCCATTGGTGATGGACAAGGAGGCCTGGCATGCTGTGGTCCATGGGGTTGTGAAGAGTCGGACACTACTGAGCAACTGAACTCAGAGAGTATGTCTGGCTCACTAAGCTTGGTTCCTTGCTTAGTACCTGACATGTACAGGAGATTCAGTGAATATCTGACACATCAGTGAATGAATACTTACTTTGTTCCAGGCACAGTGCTTGGCACTTTGCATGTTTTATCCCATTTAATCCTCTAACTATCTTATAAAGCAGACTCTATAATCTCAGTTTTATGGAATTTGAGATTTACAAGCTTAAACTATTTGCATGAGGTCACATAGACTGTAAGTAGCAGAAACAGAATTTGGACACAAGCAGTTCACTCCCTTGAATTGTAATGAAGGAGACAATTTAAAACTAGATTTAAGAGGGGTGAGAAAAACAAGGGGCTGAAATGAGTCAGCATTATGGAATGAACCATATATGGTTTATTTAAAAAATCTATTACCACTTCAAATAATAAAGAAATGAAACTATGATTCCAGTGTTCATAGCCAACTCTTTCTACCAAGATATTGTGACTCACTTAGGCAGGACTGACGGAGGAAAGTGTGTCTGCAAGGCTCTGGAACAGACATTTTCTTTCTGTGTCTTGCCCTTCACTCCTCCTTTTCTGAGACTTTGATAAAATGTGTCTCAGCCAGATGTCTCTCACCTTTTTCGTGTTTCCTGCTTCATAGATCCACTGCTCAGAGGACTAAGTATCCATCAACAGTTGCTCAAGAATCAGGCTTTAAAGTATTCATCAACCACAGTCCTCCAGCTGTAGCTGTTTCTCTTACTGAACAAATGCTGAGCCTGGATGAGTCCAGCTCTCCTCCAGAGCTTGCCCTGCCAAATATGTCTGGCAAAGCTGCCTGGGAATATCCTCTTGGTCTGCACACAGAAGTGATGGCAGTGGTTTCAAATATCCTCTTAACTTTTTGCAAGGAGAATGAAACATCTATGCTGAGTGCCACCTCAACAGGTCTTCTGAGACCACATAAAATGCCACTGTTTTCCTCCCAGCTCCAGTCTTCAGCAGTTTCTTTGTGAGTATCAGGACAATGAAAGCCGTCACTAGCATCCTGACTTAGGGTTTGTGCTTTAACCATTTCATGACTATTTTTGGTGTGCATTTGGGAGGGGTTCTAGAGAAGGAAATGGCAACCCACTCCAGTACTTTGCTTAGATAATTCCATGGACGGAGGAGCTGGGCAGACTACAGTCCATGGGATCGCAAAAAGTCATACATGACTATGAAACTAACTTTCACTGTAAATTTTGTAATTGTCTAAAATATGATTTTCTTTGGCTCGTTAAAATATTGGTCACTGGTATAGCCTCTCTTTCTCCTTCCCTAAATAATTATGATTATCCATATTGCCTGCTGTGCCCAGTCATTACACAGATCTTACAATCTGAAAAGTTCATGACAAAACTCATAATATTATATAGAAGCTTTTTTTTTGAGAATGGGTTTAGAAAATAAAGAGGCAAACAAGGAGGTTCAGAAATAAGTGAGGGAATAAGGTTGGCTTCAATGGATGTACACACACATATCAGTCAGTTCAGTTCAGTTCAGTCGCTCAGTTGTGTCTGACTCTTTCGCGAGCGACCCCATGAATCACAGCACGCCAGGCCTCCCTGTCCATCACCAACTTCCGGAGTTCACCCAAACCCATGTCCATTGAGTCGGTGATGCCATCCAACCATCTCATCCTCTGTCGTCCCCTTCTCCTCCTGCCCTCAATCTTTCCCAGCATCAGAGTCTTTTCCAATGAGTCAACTCTTTGCATCAGGTGGCCAAAGTATTGGAGTTTCAGCTTCAACATCAGTCCTTCCAGTGAACACTCAGGAATGATCTCCTTTAGGATGGACTGGTTGAATCTCCTTGCAGTCCAAGGGACTCTCAAGCGTCTTCTCCAACACCACACTTCAAAAGCATCAATTCTTCCGCACTCAGCTTTCTTTATAGTCCAACTCTCACATCCATACATGACTACTGGAAAAATCACAGCCTTGATTAGATGGACCTTTGTTGACAAAGTAATGTCTCTGCTTTTTAATATGCTGTCTAGGTTGGTAATAACTTTCCTTCCAAGGAGTAAGCGTGTTTTAATTTCATGGCTGCGGTCACCATCTGTTGTGATTTGGGAGCCCCCCCAAAAAAAAATGTTAGCCACTGTTTTCCATCTATTTGCCATGAAGTGGTGGGACCAAATGCCATGATCTTAGTTATCTGAATGTTGAGCTTTAAGCCAACTTTTTCACTCTCCTCTTTCACTTTCATCAAGAGGCTTTTTAGTTCCTCTTCACTTTCTGTCATAAGGGTGGTGGCATCTGCATATCTGAGGTTATTGATATTTCTCCTGGCAATCTTGATTCCAGCTTGTGCTTCTTCTAGCCCAGCTTTTCTCATGATGTACTCTGCATACATATAGTATAGTTACTCACAAAATACAGTTTTAGGGACATCCCTGGCAGTCCAGTGGTCAAGACTCTGTGCTTCCAATGCAAGGGGTGTGAGTTCAATCTCTGCTCAGGAAACTAAGATCTCACATGCTGTGCAGCATGGCCAAGAAAATTTAAAAAATAAAATAAAATGCTAAAAAGAGCTGTTTGCTTTAAATACATACATGTATATATATATATATGCATATGTTTATATGCATGTGTATATATATATATATATAATTTTTTTTTAATTTCAAAGGCAATAGAATCCTCATGAGTGGACTTGGGAGGTGGTGATGATACAGCAATTAAATACTTTGTTAGCAAACTAAATTGGCCAAAAGTGAATTTAGAAGTTGGAACGCCAGGGGTTTAAAAAAAAAAATGACACAATAAGCAGGTAGGGACTAAGATGAGGCACTGATGCTTGCAATATCCTTTTAAATAAAAGCCCAATAAATATTCCTTTTATGAAATTTGAGATGTGGTGAGACACATGCTCTTTGACACTGACACCTTGCAGCATTGACAATGCCATTTATAGTCTATAAACTAATAAACAGTTTCTGATCCATCCTTTTAGTGTTGGCATTAACGTACAGGGAAATAGTCAAGGCAAAACAAAAACACAAAGGAGCTACAGTAAAAATATTGTATTATTTGGATTCAATCACGATCAGTCTTTCCAAATCCCCGCAGATTCACATTGTCCCGCATAGCAAGAATAAAGGAAAATACAGAGGTAAGTGCCAAAGTGTTTGAAATTGAATGTTTTCCAATCTTTTTTCTTGAGATGGCATTAGTTCTTTAAAATTCAGTTATAGGTTCGGTAATATTTTTATTTTCCCCTCATGTACTTAAGAAATATATACACTTTAGACTCTGTCTTAGTTTATTTTAGTCATCATTAGCAAGGAACTGATTTCATTTGGGAATATGCTGAAACCCCAAAGAATGGAAAAGAACAAACACTGGTGTGAAAATGATGCTTGAAATGCATGATTGCCAGACAGGAAAAGCTCTTGGATTTTTTTCTATATTTAATCAATTGGCTTGTCTAATCCATTTGACTGTGGAAGGTTGGCCTGACATGAATTCAGATTACTTTAATAGGGATTAAGGTGGCATGAAGTGCATAACATTGTGCATTTGCAAGTACAAACATGCTTAGAAATTCATTTGTCTTTGGGGGGAAGCTGGTTCAAACTCCAGCTATATTTACAAACAGATTCTAGCCACAGCCGAGCAGTTTGGAGCTGGGGAAAGTAACTACGCCTGCTTCTCCTTAAACTCACAGGGCCTTTGATTCCCGCCCAAGTTAAGCTGGCCTTTGGCATTCAGCTGTCTTAGCTGGCAAGATGTCTGCATAATGTCTGCAGAATTTAGAATGGCCAGGAGGGGCAGGTCAAAGACAGCCAAATTATGATATCATAGCCATAAAACCTCATCAATGGTGACATACAGAAAACACTCAGTGAATTGCTTTCATTAACTTACCCTTATTAAGAAATTCGAAGCAGTGTCTTTATTCTTTGGCAGGTTTCAGACTCTGCCCTTTCCTCTTCCTTCATTCATTGCTTTTCCTTTAAAAGAACAGGCTTCCATGGCCCCTGATTGACAGTAGCTGAAGAAATGTAGCTTAGAGGGAGTCTAGGATACTCAGACAGCCCAGGGAGGAATGTATTATACATGCTTTGTTTTCCTCTGGGAAAGTCAGAAAACTTTCCAGAATCTTCTGGGATAGGTTAGGACAAGAGCTGTTCTTGCAGTGAAGTAAAAGAAAGCCGGACTACAGAGAAAATTCTGTGTCTGTTCTCTGGGGCCCAGGATAGGAATCCTGCCATCCCACCTGACCAGCCCCTAGCCTTGTGTTGGGCTGCAGTGAGCAGACTCTTCTGGAAAGAGGAAGTGGGGATGGCTGTCAAGCTGTCAGGACAGACATGGAATTGGGGTGAGGGGTGGGATATGCAACTGAATGCAAGCCTAGTTTTTCTTCAAGTCACTCATGTTTCTAAAGCTGAAAATCTGGCTAGTCTACAAAAATGACATACATCAGGAGGAACTGAGAGATGTGAGTTGAACCAATGGGAAATATTTCCCAGTAGCAGGCTGACCCTGTTGGGAGTTGAGAGGGTCATATATGTGGGGGCAGATATTCAGAAGACTAAGATGCCCTGTCTGCCTAATTGAGACCTGGGAATCTTGACCTGAAAGCCTTACTCATGGTGCAGAATTTATAAGCTATCACTATGCCACATGACAGAGAACTTTTCTATGAAGATATGCAGTAAGAGAAGGAGAGTACAAGAAAGCCAAGACCAAGGTAGACAGAAATGAGGAAAGAAGACTTATCAAGGGACGCTTAAGATTGGAACAAATGGAGAAGACCTTCTGAATATAACAGAGAGGAGGAAAGATACTGCATTGTTTGGCAGGCAAATTTTAAAATAGTAAAGATACACTTTATGTACTGCAAGTGAATCCCTGTTCCTTTGTGGTTTTTCCTTATTGTGCTAAATTGTATTTCTCAGATTGTATACTTTGAAAATTTAAGTTCTTAAATATATTTAAATTCCTTAAGGTATAATAAGAACTAACTGAACTGTGGGGGTATTTTGAATAGTTGAAAAGTATTCTTTTACTATAACCTTGCTAGTCAATGGCATTCTTGAAGATTTCCATGTTGAATAAGCGTATCAGATGGACACATGTCAATGATGGCCATTGATGTACACTGTGGAAGCAGTCCAGTACCAAGCTAATGAAGACACAATCAGGACTCTCATCCTGATTCAAAATGAATGAACCCAGTTAGAAATATGCTCTGATTTCTAAGGATGTCAGAGTCTTGACTGTTTTCGACACTACCGCATGAAGACTTACACACATCCATGATAATTCCATCCAGGTAAAGAGTCATGCTATTCAGTTATGGGGGGTTAAGACCAAGAGATGAAGAATGGACACAGCTATTTAGTACAAAACAAAGCAAACAAATATAAGTACCTGAGAGAAAGGCACCCTGGTGACCCCAAGTCTGGGAATTCAAGTCTTCTAGTGTAAACTCTGCCGCTGAACAGATGAAGAGGAAGGGAATAACTGACCTCTAGGTTCCCTTCCAACTCTGCATTTTTGTGATCCTGATTCAGCTTCCTAAGAAATACAGTTACGTCTCAAGAGCACTGAGCAACAGTGATGAGTGATTGAATCTGGTATCTTTTAGTAATGGAAAAGATCTGCAATTCTGTATAAAGATTTATTTGGGTTTACTTCTGTGCCTACAACTATTATTTTACTATCTTGAAGACTAAGCTTGTTGGTTTATTATATTTGGAAAGTTCAAATGTAAAATGATTATACTGCTTAGGTGTTTCTCTCTTTTTTTTCAAGTATGAACGATGACTCAGCTTCCTGGTACCAGCCCATCTTATTTCTTCACTCTAACCAGTTAGAACTGGTGTCAGGTCAGTTGAAGAGACGTGACCTAATTTAGTTAGTATGTTGAGATTTTCTGCTTGTGGCCTCTTCCTTTGACAAACAAATGAAAATCCATGCAAGTTTGTGAGAGCCTGTATAACAACACTTTGGGTTTCAGTATTCCTATTTTTCTCCCTGGTTATAGGGAAAAATAGAGAACTCTGGGTCAAAGGCCCTCAGATTTTTACAACTAGTACATTTATTCTGTTCAGCTGTTTAAGCACATTTAAGTAAAATGAAAAGAAATGAAAATGAATTATAGGCTAAAAGCCAGCTCTCAGCTTTCAGGAGTCTCTGGGCTGCTGATTCCAGGCAGCTCTGAAATAGAAACACTGGGAGAGATAATAAACATGAACCAGTGCCTACTGCAGTTCCTGCCTCCCAAGAATAATGTATTAATAAAACGGTCTTGCTCTTGTTGATGTATATATGTGTAAAATAGCAACCACAAAGCACTTTACCTCTCAATATCCTTGGACAGTTCTCTCTGTTGATTGAAAAGAGGATTTGAATATATTCTCTTTTATATATCTATAAAAGAGAATATATAAAAAAAATTGCAGCTTCTCACCACTCGAGTAGAGAAGTATAAAAATAAAAACAATGTGCTTATATACATGTGTGTAGGTGTGTGCTTGTATGTATCCGCAGGTGTTGGGGAGAGATGAGGAGACATTCACTTGTAGGTTCTCTTGGTGTGAGTCAGGAGGCTAATACTGGCCCTTCTGAAGTTTGGAAGGGCTCCCATCTCCAGAAGAAACAGAAGCAACATCCAACACTATTTTGTCCCTGTTTATCACTCCACAGGTTCTCCAGTCAGTGTGATCTGTTTAATAAGGCTTCTCTCCTCTCTAGATGACTTGTTCTTGGAGGGCTTTCTCTAGGTACTGCCCTAAAGCTCCATATTTATTTAGATAACACTCCTGGGATTCTGATTGATTGTACTGTCTGAAGGTGGCACAATCATTTTGTCCTTGTCTGCATTTGGCTTTTAAATCTAGGATTTCTCCCATTCTTTGGTTTGGACCCAAGAGATGAGAGAGGGAGCTGGCTGTGCTTTGTAAAAACCACTATGTCAAGTCCCAGACTCCCAGATGAATATACCCGGGCTTGGAGAAAAACTCATTAAAGACCTAATCAAGCAGGCCTCATTGACTCATAGGCTGCTGTACCCTTGCTGGTGTTGTCTTTTTTTTTTCTTTCCCTCTCAGTCTTTTATTATTTCCTTGGCACCTCTATCGTGGTGTTGAAGATCATCTGAGACTGAGACAGGATGATGTGTGATGTGAGGAAATTGGAACGGAATATATTTACTGTCCTGGCACATGTACCATGCATTTTTGAAGCTGACAGTCTTATCTGAATAGCCTATCATTCTAGGTCAGAGCATATTCTTTTAACCTCTGGATGCCTACCCTTCCCTTCTCCCAAAGCAAGAATGTCAGAGGAACTTAAAGGACCTACCTTAGCAGTTGTGTTCATTCTGATCAGATTGAATATCAGTGGTGGCTTTCAACAGGAGCAAGCACACCAGGTATAAAACATTGAATTGTTTAGAACAGACTATGTAAATGAGAGATTAAGATATTGTCTGAGGTACTTGGGAAAAAAGCAGAGCTACTCAAAACAGAGCTAAATGTGCACTGTGCATGCATGGGTGCTTGCTCAATTGTGTCATAGTCTTTGTGACCCCATGGACTGTAGCCCTCCAGGCTCCCCTGTCCAACCAGAAGGTTATCATTCTAATCTCTTTTACTCTCTTGCTCAACTTTTCTGGTTTGGGGAATGTGGGTGTCATCTGCATCTTTTCCAGAAATATATCGTAAGACTGGGTTTAGGTGAAATGATGTGAGATTGGACGTGGTGGCATAAGTCTCCAATCAACTCTGGTGTGCTGGAGGGTTAAATTACATAAGAGTGTCAGCCACTCTTTTGAGTTTTGTCCAAAACTGCTAAGAAGAAGCTAGAAGCAGAAAACATTTTTTCTATGTAGACAAAATTTTGGGCGTGTGTTCCCTGATTGATGCTGCAAAAGCAAAGAGAACAGCATATCTTGTAAGACTGAATAACCTGGAGCTCTTTCCAATTCCTGACTTTAAACAGATTAATCAAAACATTCATTTTTAAATGAGGAAGGCAGGCATTGCTTGGGTAAATGACATTTGAGGGCCTGAATAGCAAAGAAACTAAGAAGTTGACAGCTGAAAGTGATGAGTGGAAGAAAGATTATATATTAAGAAAGAAAAGTATATATATATGAAATTATTTGGGTCTCTTCCTTGATTGCCAAACCACAGACCAAAAGGGACTTGGAAAGTAAACCACGGTGACCCCTCTTACATGGGGTAACCTCAATTTCTTCTTATGCAGAGGTGGGTCAGCTGGCATCCTAGAAAACATCATCAGTGGATTGGCTGGATTGACATCCTGGGAATTTGCCCATCCTGTGCCAGACAATTTGTTCAATCCCATTCATGTGTCCAAATGCGTGATTAAGGACTTGTAGTAACCACCCATGTTCACACATCTATCACTCAGATACAAAACAAAATATAAAACACCAAATGCCTCTAGAGTTGAGCCAGATCTTTCTTATCTTTGAACAATCAAAACTTCTAAGAGCCTCTGGGAACTGAAATGATTTATGAGTCTTCAGAGTTGCTAAACTTTTGACGATTGTTCATATGAAAACAAAACAGTCTACATTGTCTTGTATTACCATACTGATTTTGACCAAAAATATTTTTTTTTCCAAAAAAGGTTTTTTTCTTTTGTTATTTTCCTCCTTATATTTAGACATTACATTAAGTGGGGGTGGGGTGGAAAGAAAGATAACAACTTGCTTTGGTTCTTTTTTCCTGAAACTGTTCTTAGTAAGAGTGTCTGGAGAAACAGAATCTACTCAATCCTATGTTAGGAACATTTCTTTCCTGGTCTGGGCTGAGCACTGCCCCCTGTCACCAGGCTGATCAAATAGACATTTACAACCTCTTCAACTACCAGGGGAAATTGTAGTTCCTACAATATGTGGATTTAGACCTGGCAAAAAGAACAAGTTGATTAAAGAGCCAATGGAAACCCACTCCAGTGTTCTTGCCTGGAGAATCCCAGGGATGGGGGAGCCTGGTAGGCTGCCGTCTATGGGGTTGCACAGAGTCGGACACGACTGAAGCGACTTAGCAGCAGCAGCAGGCAACTCTTACTCTATCATGGAAGCTCCAGAGCCTTGCTACCCTTTCTTTTCCTGCTGTGGATGTGTTCATATGGCAGTTAAGAGACTATCACTCATGTTTATGCCCATGGAGAAAATCGCAAGATAATCTAGTATTTTCTAAAACATTCATTTATGGATAATTAGTTGGCTTATAAAGTGTTTCATTTGCCTCTTTGAATCATGTGATTTCTGAAGAATGTTCAACTGTTAGATTTTTGGCCCTGGTTTAGAGCCTGGGAGATGAGAGTGTTTACAGAAGTGAACTGCAATGAGAAAGAATTATGATTTATATTCTCTTCACTCAAATCTAAGGTAAATCCAAAAGGTGGCGAATGTGGTAAACTAAAGACAGAACTGATCCATTGTGGTTAAAGACAAACTTTTTCCTTTCCTCCTCAGCATTCATTGTGTGGTATGGTTTCATTCTTTGTGAGACATTGAGGATTAAGAGATAATTATGTTTCATTAACCTCTGATAAGCATCTTCTCAGTCTCAGACCACAGAATGTAGACACCTGGAAGATCTCTGGACCAAAGTTAATATGATTGCTAACAGCACCATTCTTTCAGATTTCAGTTACAATAGTCAGTGTCTTTACACATTCTTGTCCAGGGATATTGGGATCATATATTGGTGCAAGAGCTTTGAAAATAACTTGGCAATATGCTGTAAGAATCTTAAAAACATATCCTTTGAGCTAACCATTACTTTTCTTAAAATATAATAAGGAAAAAGTACCAGATATAGAATAAATAGATCAATTTGTTGATTTTTATGTAACCTGAGGATCCCCAGGTCCTCCAACTATCTGGGATGATTTTTTTTTTTTAATTTTAATATCCAAGTACATGAGTCACCCACATTAACTTCAGAAGGTCTACTGACTTTCTAAAATGTCTAAGAATGGGGGGTTGGGGTAGGGTCCAGCTTGACTTGTGTTACCTTGGTTTTCCTTATGCCTTCTCCAGACTCCTGCACCAGGCCTTTACTGAATCCCTGGGGTATCTCTTCTCTGCCTTCCCTGTGACTAAAGTCTTACTGGTCCATTTCATGGCATTTCCATCATTCTTTCCAGCATTCCTAAGATGCTCAAGTTGGAGAATGGTAGAAAGGACTTACAGTACAAGATAGGACATGACTTAAACAATGGATCTGGGTGATGTTGTGTTGTTAAAGCTAGCTGGCCACCCTGGAGAGTCCCTTCCTGACTGGCTCTCAGGCGCTAGCCTTCACCCTGTTGATGGCACTAATGCCTGCTTTCAAAGCAGCCTCCTTCTCATTTCCTGTTCTCTGAGTCCTGCCACCCCAGACTCCTGTCGCTCCTCCTCATCTCCCTCAACCTCAACTCCTGTCTCTGAATCATACAGAGATGCTTCAAACCCTTTTTTTTTTTTCCCCTCCCATGTTCCCTTGTGGCTCAGATGGTAAAATATCTGCCTGCAATGAGGGAGACCCAGGAGATCTAGGTTCGATCCCTGAGTTGGGAAGATCCCCTGGAGAAGGTAATGGCAAACCACTCCAGTATTCTGGCCTGGAGAATCCCATGGACAGAGGAACCCTGGGGGCTACAGCCCATGGAGTCACAAAGAGTGAGACATGATTGAGCGACTACACTTTCTTTCAAACCATTTTTAAATCTCAAAACCATTTTCCCTCAGAGGAAGTATACTTTTACTTTATTTTGCAGAGCAGTTTAGTTTCCGTAATCTTGACATCCCTGTTCTAAACTTTTCCTAGGGCCTATCTTAACTTTTAAACCAAAGGGTCTGTTAAATGTTTTTGTCAGATACAAGAGCAATCTTTTTCTAAAGTTGGGCTCTGTTCTCATTTTCCCCAGCAAATTCATGAAAAAGAACTTCTTTCTGATGTTGATGAACTGGTAAATTGATGATAAAAAAATTAATGCCTCTCAAAAGGAACATGAATGAGCAAGTTATAGCAAATCCATACAGTAAATAATATCTTATACTTATGAATTATATTGACAAATAATTTTTTAGTTTATATGTCACTATTTTAAATGACACAAAGGACACCATTGACCATGTAAAAATCCTTAAAAAAACAAAAGGGAATATGGTAGTAGTAGTAGTGTTAGTCGCTCAGTTGTGTCTGACTCTTTTTGACCCAATGGACCGTAGCCGCCCAGGCTCCTCTGTCCATGGGATTCTCCAGGCAAGAATACTGGAGTGGGTTGCCATTCCCTTCTCCAGAGGATCTTCCCAACCCAGGGGTCAAACCCGGGTCTCCTGCATTGCAGGTGGATTCTTTACCACTTGAGCTACAGAGAAGACCAAGAGGGAATATACTAAAATATAAAGAGCATCTATTCTGAGTAGTAGGCTTGTGGGTGATTTTTATTTTCCTTTAAACATTTTTTAATAGTTTCCAGTTTGTCTACAGTAAGCATATAGTACCTTTAAATATATTTAAATAAAGTTCTCAAGAGTTTGAACTTTTAAAAGTATACTTTCTTTTTTCCTTTCTCCTGACACTGTTCATAGCAATGAAGTTGATCATGAACAGTATGGACTCTATTACAATTTATCTGGGGTGTAGGGGCAATAATCAAAGAACTCAGATTAATAATGGTTCAGTTTAATAGGAAAAATTTTAAAAAGATGTTCTCTAGGGACATCCATTTTGAAAAATCTTCAGAAAGAATATTAGCCAATTAGCTACCAAGAAGTATCATCTATATATAATTTTCCAAATTGCTAACCTGTCCCCAAGTTACAAACCAATTACAATAATTTAACAGACTAGTCACATTCTGTTCATGAGAATACAACTCTTCTACAGCTTCAGTTCAGTTCAGTTCAGTCGCTCAGTTGTGTCCAACTCTTTGCGACCCCATGAATCGCAGCACGCCAGGCCTCCCTGTCCATTACCAACTCCCGGAGGTCACTCAAACTCATGTCCATCGAGTCCGTGATGCCATCCAGTCATCTCATCCTCTATCGTCCCCTTCTCCTCCTGCCCCCAATCCCTCCCAGCATCAGAGTCTTTTCTCATGAGTCAACTCTTCGCATGAGGTGGCCAAAGTACTGGAGTTTCAGCTTCAGCATCATTCCCTCCAAAGAAATCCCAGGGCTGATCTTCTTCACAATGGACTGGTTGGATCTCCTTGCAGTCCAAAGGACTCTCAAGAGTCTTCTCCAACACCACAGTTCAAAAGCATCAATTCTTCGGTGCTCAGACTTCTTCACAGTCCAACTCTCACATCCATACATGAACACAGGAAAAACCATAGCCTTGACTAGACAGACCTTTGTTGGCAAAGTAATGTCTCTGCTTTTGCATATGTTATCTAGGTTGGTCATAACTTTCCTTCCAAGGAGTAAACATCTTTTAATTTCATGGCTGCAGTCACCATCTGCAGTGATTTTGGAGCCCAGAAAAATAAAGTCTGACACTGTTTCCACTGTTGCCCCATTTATTTCCCATGAAGTGATGGGACCGGATGCCATGATCTTCGTTTTCTGAATGTTGAGCTTTAAGCCAACTTTTTCACTCTCCACTTTCACTTTCAAGAGGCTTTTTAGTTCCTCTTCATTTTCTGCCATAAGGGTGGTGTCATCTGCATATCTGAGGTTATTGATATTTCTCCCAGCAATCTTGATTCCAGCCTGTGTTTCTTCCAGTCCAGCGTTTCTCATGATGTACTCTGCATAGAAGTTAAATAAACAGGGTGACAATATACAGCCTTGATGTACTCCTTTTCCTATTTAGAACCAGTCTGTTGTTCCATGTCCAGTTCTAACTGTTGCTTCCTGACCTGCATACAGATTTCTCAAGAGGCAGGTCAGGTGATCTGGTATTCCCATCTCTTTCAGAAATATCCACAGTTTATTGTGATCCACACAGTCAAAGGCTTTGGCATAGTCAATAAAGCAGAAATAGATGTTTTTCTGGAACTCTCTTGCTTTTTCCATGATCCAGCGGATCTTGGCAATTTGATCTCTGGTTCCTCTGCCTTTTCTAAAACCAGCTTGAACATCAGGAAGTTCACGGTTCACATATTGCTGAAGCCTGGCTTGGAGAATTTTGAGCATTACTTTACTAGTGTGTGAGATGAGTGCAATTGTGTGGTAGTTTGAGCATTCCACAGCTTACTCGTATGTAAACTAAGACCCCTGAATTTTGTATGATGCAAGCCATCTCTTGTGATTAAGTTGTCGCTGACCTGACATTTCAGGCTGCTGTGCAACTGCATGCTTCAAGTTCCACCAGGTTTATGTTGAAAAGTCCCACTGAGAACTGAGAACAAATCTATTGAGGCTTTTGTAGCCTGCTCAGTCTTATGAAATGCTCTGAAACTGTTCTCATAGCCTCTATTAGATGCAGCTGCAAAAACATTCTCACAGTTCAATGTCTTTCTTCCTAAGATCAGGCATTGCATCTGATGATATTCTCAATAAGCAAAGTAATATCAAAATCAGTGACACAGGTGACCTATTGCTCAAGGGGCCAGCATGTGTTCAGACATACTGTAGCACCAGAACACCTTACAAGAGTAGGCACCCCTCACAAGCAACTACCTCCTCCTTAGATGGCTCTTTCTTCGTGATATATTCAAATTGACCTGTTATTAGATAATAGATGTGTACTATTTCCCTAATTATTCAAATGTCCTTAGCAATAAATAATCTAAAACATGGAGTCCTTTGTTTGTTTCTTTGTTTTTTTGCAGTAAGAAAAAAGCCTTCCATCAAACAGGATATCTAATTTGAAATGATGTGTCTCTTATCCTTCTATCTTGGATCCACAGGTTTGAGGAACAAAACAGTAAAGAGACTTTCTAAGAACACATATTTGACAACTTACTTCAACTCAGTTTGCGATAGCACTCTCCTTGCCTTCTGCATTATGAGTTATGCCTGATGTCTGACGGTCACAAAGAAAAATAATCTTTAGCTCTGGGTAAGCCATGATAAGGCCAACTTTAAGGAAATTTATATCATGAAGGAACCAAGATTGTTTTAGGGAGGAAGTAAAATTTTAAGCTGAACACAGGAAAAGTGCATGTCAGGATTTATTTTGCAAAAATATTTGTTAAGTTTTTTTAATAGACACGGTAACATAACTGAAGTGTACCTCAATAATTAAAGTCAGTGTTCAGTAAGAAGAAGAAACTTTCTAAAAGGTCAAATATATGTACCAAATCTTTAAAACCCTATTTGACAAAAATAAAAATAATGGAATTGATTGCACATTGGACTAATTTTGGTATGTGTGGTAGCTGGGTAGCTGCCGGACAATGACATGAGGTCCTCTTGGATAATGGTTAAGGGCAAAGACTCTGGAGTTAGATGGCCTGAGTTCACATCCAGATTCTAGCATCAACTAAGTGAGTGACTTTGGACTTATTATTTTATCTCTGTAAGCATCAATTTCTTTGCATTGATCACTGAGGAAGGCTTTCTTATCTCTCCTTGCTTTTCTTTGAAACTCTGCATTCAGATGGGTATATCTTTCCTTTTCTCCTTTGCCTTTAGCCTCTCTTCTTTTCTCAGCTATTTGTAAGGCCTCCCCAGATGATCATTTTGCCTTTTTGCATTTCTTTTTCTTGGGGATGGCCTTGATCACTGACTCCTGCACAATGTCATGAACCTTTATCCATAGTTCTTTGACACTCTGTCTTTCAAGATATAATCCCTTGAATCTATTTGTCACTTCCACTGTATAATCATAAGGGATTTGATTTAGGTCATAACTGAATGGTCTAGGGGTTTTCCCTACTTTCTTCCATTTAAGTCTGAATTTGACAATAAGGAGTTCATTATCTGAGCCACAGTGAGCTGGGTCTTGCTTTTGCTGACTGTGTAGAACTTCTCTTCTCCATCTTCAGCTGCAAAAATATACTCAGTCTGACTTCAGTATTAGCCATCTGGTGATGTCCATGTGCAGAGTTTTCTCTTGTGTTGTTGGAAGAGGGTGTTTGCTATGACCAGTGTGTTCTCTTGGCAAAGCTCTTTTAGCCTTTGCCCTGCTTCATTTTGTACTCCAAGGCCAAATTTACCTGTTATTCCAGGTATCTCTTGACTTTCTACTTTTGCATTCCAGTCCCCCATAATGAAAAGGACATCCTTTTTTGGTGTTAGTTCTAGAAGGTCTTGGAGAAGGCACTGGCACCCCACTCCAGTACTCTTGCCTGGAAAATCCCATGGACAGAGGAGCCTGGTAGGCTGCAGTCCATGGGGTGGCTAAAAGTCAGATACGACTGAGCGACTTCACTTTCACTTTTAACTTTTATGCATTGGAGAAGGAAATGGCAACCCACTCCAGTGATCTTGCCTGGAGAATCCTGGGCACTGGAGGAGCCTGGTGGGCTGCCATCTATGGGGTCACACAGAGTCGGACACGACTGAAGCGACTTAGCAGCAGCAGCTAGAAGGTCTTGTAGGTCTTCATAGAACCATTCAACTTCAGCTTCTTCAGCATTACTGGTTGGGGCACAGACTTGGATTACCATGATATTGAATGGTTTGCCTTGGAAACGAACAGAGATCATTCTGTCGTTTTTGAGGTTACACCCAAGTACTGCATTTCAGACTGTTTTGTTGACTATGATGGCTACTCCATTTCTTCTAAAGGATTCTTGCCCACAGTAGTACATATAATGGTCATCTGAATTAAATTCACCCATTCCAGTTCATTTTAGTTCACTGATTCCTAAAGTGTCGACATTCACTCTTAACATCTCTTGTTTGACCACTTCCAATTTACCTTGATTCATGGACCTAACATACTAGGTTCCTATGCAATATTGTTCTTTACAGCATCAGACTTACTTCCATCACCAGTCACACCCACCACTGGGAGTTATTTTTGCTTTGGCTCCATCTCTTCATTCTTTCTGGAGTTATTTCTCCACTGATCTCCAGTAGCACATTGGGCACCTACCAACCTGGGGAGTTCATCTTTCAGTGTCCTATCATTTTGCCTTTTCATACTGTTCATGGGGTTCTCAAGGCAAGAATGCTGAAGTGGTTTGCCATTCCTTTCTCCAGTGGACCACATTTTGTCAGAACTCTCCACCATGACCCATTCACCCCTACATGACATGGTTCATAGTTTCATTGAGTTAGACAAGGTTGTGGTCCATGTGATCAGTTTGATTAGTTTTCTGTGATTGTAGTTTTCATTCTGTCTGCCCTCTTATAAGGATAAGAGGCTTATGGAAGCTTACTGATGGGGCAGACTGACTGTGGAGGAAACTGGGTCTTGTTCCAATGGGCAGGTTAGTGCCCAGTAAATCTTTAATCCAATTTTCTTTTGAAGGGCTGGGCAGAGTTCCCTCCCTGTTGTTTGACCTGAGACCAAACTCCACCTCAGGTGGAGGTGATGAAGATAATGGTGACCTCCTTCAAAAGGTCCCATCCATGCACTGCCACACTCAGTGCCCCTGATCCTGCAGCAGGCCACCACTGATCCACGTCTCCACGTCCACTCTTGGGCACTCACAGGCAAGTCTGGGTCAATCTCTTTTGGGGTTACTGCTCCTTTCTCCTGGGTCCTAGTATGCAAAAGGTTTTGAGCAATGTAAAGAAATCGAGGAAAACAATGGAATGGGAAAGACTAGAGATCTCTTCAAGAAAACTAGAGATACCAAGGGAACATTTCATGCAAAGATGGGCTCGATAAAGGACAGAAATGGTATGGACCTAACAGAAGCAGGTGATATTAAGAAGAAGTGGCAAGAATACACAGAAGAACTATACAAAAAAGATCTTCATGACCCAGATAATCATGATGCTGTGATCACTCACCTAGAGCCAGACATCCTGGACTGCAAAGTCAAGTGGGCCTTAGGAAGCATCACTACAAACAAAGCTAGTGGAGGTGATGGAATTCCAGTGGAGCTATTGCCAATCCTAAGAGATGATGCTGTGAAAGTGCTGCACTCAATATGCCAGCAAATTTGGAAAACTCAGCAGTGGCCACAGGACTAGAAAAGGTCAGTTTTCATTCCAATCCCAAAGAAAGGCAATGCCAAAGAATGCTCAGACTACCACACAATTGCATTCATCTCACACTCTAGTAAGGTAATGCTTAAAATTCTCCAAGCCAGGCTTCAGCAATATGTGAACTGTGAACTTCCTGATGTTCAAGCTGGTTTTAGAAAAGGCAGAGGAACCAGAGATCAAATTGCCAGCATCCGCTGGATCATGGAAAAAGCAAGAGAGTTCCAGAAAAACATCTATTTCTGCTTTATTGACTATGCCAAAGCCTTTGACTGTGTGGATCACAATAAACTGTGGGAAAATCTTCGAGAGATGGGAATACCAGACCACCTGACCTGCCTCCTGAGAAATCTGTATGCAGGTCAAGAAGCAACAGTTAGAGCCTAACATGGAACAACAGACTGGTTCCAAATTGGGAAAAGAGTACGTCAAGGCTGTTTATTATCACCCTGCTTATTAACTTATATGGAGAGTATGTCATGTGAAATGCCAGGCTGCTGGATGAAGCACAAGCTGGAATCAAGATTTCCAGAAGAAATATCAATAACCTCAGATACATATATGACACCACCCTTATGGCAGAAAGCAAAGAAGAACTGAAAAGCTTCTTGATGAAAGTGAAAGAGGAGAGTGAAAAGTTGGCTTAAAACTCAGCATGCAGAAAAATAAGATCATGGCATCTGGTCCCATCATTTCATGGAAAATAGATGGGGAAACCATGGAAACAGTGAGAGACTTTATGTTTTCTGTGTTCCAAAATCACCGCAGGTGGTGACTGCAGCCATGAAATTAAAAGACACTTGCTCTTTGGAAGAAAAGCTATGACCAACCTATTCAGTATATTAAAAAGCTGAGACATTACTTTGCTGACAAAGGTCCATCTAGTCAAAGCTATGGTTTTTCCAGTAGTCATGTATGGATGTGAGAGTTGGACCATAAAGAAAGCTGAGCACCAAAGAATTGATGTTTTTGAACTGTGGTGTTGGAGAAGACTCTTGAGAGTCCCTTGGATGACAAGGTGATCCTACCAGTCCATTCTAAAGGAAATCAGTCCTGGGTGTTCATTGGAAGGACTGATGCTGAAGCTGAAACTCCGATACTCTGGCCACATGATGCGAAGAACTGACTTATTGGAAAAAATCCTGATGCTGGGAAAGATTGAAGGCAGGAGGAGAAGGGGACGACAGAGGATGAGATGGTTGGATGGCATCACCGACTCGATGGACATGAATTTGAGCAAGCTCCAGTAGTTGGTGATGGACAGGGAAGCCTGGCGTGCTGCAGTCCATGGAGTGTCAAGGATCTAGACATAACTGGGCGACTGAAATGAAGCATCAGTTTCCTCAGGGTTGAAATAAGAGCTATGACACAATTTACTTCACTATGAGGATTGTGAGGATTGAAGGAAAGCTGTCATGCATAGAGTACTGATAATAGTGCTTGAAACTGTTAGTCACTCAGTCATGTCCAAATCATGACCCCGTGGACTCTAGCCCACTAGGGTCCTCTGTCCATGAGATTTCCCATGCATGAATACTGGAGTGGGTAGACATTTCCTTCTCCAACAGTGCTTGGATGATTGTAAGTGCTTATTAGAGTAAATGTTCATTAACTTGTGGCTCTTAACCACCATGATTTCCAAGGTTATATGTATGAGGGGAAATCTAAAGCTACATATGCCATAAAAGCTGACTCTTGTTTCCCACAGTCATATGACTGTTTTTCTTATTTTTCTTATTTTCTTATTTAAAAATATAAGTAAGAGAAATCAAATGAGGAAGTCCAGTAAGAAATGCATATGTGTTGTTCCTCCAGAAAACACCAGCTGTTGTCATCTGAGGAATATCAACTGCCCACTATATCAATGTATCCAAGAAAAAATGACAAAATGTATCCTTTACCAGGGCCTCAGGGATACAAAATAAATAATACAAGCATCCTGTCCTCAAGGAGTTTTACTTCTGTAGGGGAAATGGAACAAATTTAAACTCAATCCACTGTAAAGCAGAAAGTAATAAGTAAGTTTCTGAAACACAGGGATAAACTGTGTTGGGAGTTTAGAGGACCATATTATTCCCTGAATCTATTGATTAAAGAAAAACTCATGGCAGTGAGAGCTTTTGAAGTGGGCTTTGAGAGATATCAAGATTTGCATGCTATCATGAAGAAAATGCTTCCCAGGTGGCTCCATGGTAAAGAGTACGCCTGCAATGCAGGAGACGTGGATTCGATCCCTGGGTCAGGAAGATGCCCTGGTGAAGGAAATGGCTACCCATTCCAGTATTCTCACCTGGGAAATCCCATGGACAGAGGAGCCTGGCGGACTACTGTCCATGGGGTTGTGAAAGAGATACGACTGAGCGACTGAACAATAACATGAAAATGTAGCAGTGACAGCAATTATTTCAGTATATTTTTAGCTTTGATTTTTTTAGAGAGAGGTTTGTGTAGCAAGTTATTTACTACATGTGTTTTACTTATGAAATAACTCAACAATTAAAACAATTTTAGATTCACCATTCTGCAATTTGTAGAGAGATTTATGGATGAATGGTTTCTTACTGCAACCACCTTACTTCAAACTTCACCCAAAATGGGTCACAGATAGACACACAAAAGTTAAAACTATAAAATTCCTAGAAAACCTCGGAGAATACTTGACAACCCACGGGTAGATTTATGAATATTTATACATTACACAAATTAAACATTTTTGCTATCAGAAGAAACCATTGAGAAAATCAGACAAGGAGAAATGTATATGTATCTGAATGTAGAAAAAATTCTTGCAATCTGATATAGACAGTCCAATTTAAGAAAGGACAAAGACGTCAACATTTTTATACCAAAGTTATATGAGTGGCCAATAAGCATATGAATCAATGTTCAACATCATTAGTCAAGACAAGGAAAATCCAACTTCAGTGAATGACAACTGACTAAAATTATAAAGAAGGATCACACGAAGTGTTGATGATGATGTGGAATAAGTTAAAATCTTGTACATTGCTAGTAGGAATGCAAAATGGTGCCGCCAAGTGGGAAAAACAATATGGCAGTTTCTTATCAAGCTAAACACATCTTATATATGACTCAGCGATTCTACTCTTAGGTATTTAGCCCAAGGAAATGAAAACATAAGTCTACAAAAAACTTGAACAGGAATATACAATAGGTTTTATATAGCAAATATATTTAAAAATGACTTACAAGAATAGAGAATGCATATTTTTTCAGGTACAAACAGAGCATTTGTGAAAATTAATTATGTATTATGTAAACATGGCAGTCACAACACAATTTCAGGAATGGATTTCATATAGATTACATTCCCTTATCACTGGAAACCAACACTAGAAAGTGTCTCCCTCAACCCACACATAGTTAACAATTTAAACACCCATTGATGGGTTAAAGAGTGAGATATGATGAAAACTAGGAAATGTTTTGACTATAAAACTATTACATTTTAAAACTGCAGGGATGTACTTCAAGCCATACTTACAGATTAATGTACAGCTTTAAATTTATGCATTAAAAAATAAAAAGAAATTAAAAAGTTAAACTTTCAATTTAAGAAGCTAAAAAGAGAACATCAGAATAAATCAAAAGAAACTGAAGGAAGAAAATAAAGATAAGAGCAGATTTTAATAAAGTAGAGAAAAAAGAAATAACAGCAAGCAGCAACATAATTGCTGAAGCATAATTGCTTAAAAAGATGACTAAATAGACAAACGAAGCACACCTAATTTAAAATAGGCAAAAATAAGATTAGGAATGGAAAAGAGACTGCAAGTGCAAATGTGCTGAGCCTTAAAAGTCCTAAGAAAATATCATGGACAACTTATTTCAAATCTATTGAAAACAGAAGAAAGGAGAAATTTTCTAGAAAAAAAATTGTGTGTGTGTGTGTTTTAAAGAAGTAGCCTGTGTGTGTTAATCACTCAGTCACGTCCAACCCTGTGTGACCCCATGAACTGTAGCCCCCCAGGCTCCTCTGTCCATGGAATTCTCCAAGCAAGAATACTGGAGTGGGTTGCCATTCCCTTCTCCAGGGGATCTTCCCAACCCAGGGATCGAACCCAGGTCTCCCACTTTGCAGGCAGATTCTTTACTGTCTGAGCTGCAAGGGAAGACCCCATGGAGCAGTACATGACGTTAATTTAAATGTAGACTCAGGGACTTTCCCGGCAGTTCAATGGTTAAGACTATGCCTTTCAATGCAGGGGGCATGGGTTTGATCTCCCATCTGGGAAGTAAGGCCCCACATGCTGCAGAGTGTGGCCAGAAACAATTTCTTTAATGTAGACTCAATATTGTAATGACAGAAATTGTATACAAAGGAATCAGTATATTGCAATAAAAATCTCATCAGGGTATTTCATGAAACTAGACAAGCTGCTTCTAAAAGTTAACAAAGAAGAGCAAAAGCAAAAAAGCAAGAATAAGGCAAATTTGAAGAAGAATATGGTGGAGAGGGACAGATGCAACTAGGAAGCAAAACTTAGAAAGTTATAGAAATGAAAGTGTATATGAATGCAGAGACAAACAAACCAAGGGAACAGATTAGAGACCCAGAAACAGAATCACTTATATGGAAACCTGATATATGCCAGAGGTGACATTATAAACCAGTGAACTAATCAATGAAGATGGGAAAATTGGTAATCCACATGTTGTAGTAATAATGTTGGGTTCCTCCATCAAGCCATATCCAAGAGGAAAAATTATTCCTGATCAAAACATTCAAGGTAAAACTTTAAATTTTTTTAAAGAAAATAAATAATGCTAGCATTATGATCCTGAGGTAGTCACAGATTTTTTTTTAAACCAAGCAAAATATTAATGGGTTTGACTATATTAAACATTTTTAAGAAAAAGAACAACATCTTCATTCAAAGAAATACTATAAACAAACTGGAAAGGGAAATTGGGATTTTTTTAATGGATCAAATCAAAACAGGATTAAGAAAGAATAAGGGATGGTCTCAGGAGTCTAACACCCAGATTTCACCACTGATTAGCTGGATGATCTTGGGGAAGTTACTTCATATCTATGTGCCTCAGCTCCCTATATACAAAACAGGGATAATAAATTTCTCCATCTCTCAGCTCTGCTGTAAAGATCAAATGAGTTGTTCATTGTTCAGTCACTAAGTTGTGTCTGATTCTTTGTGACCCCATAGGCTGCAGCACACCAGGCTTCCCTGTCCTTCATGGTCTCCTGGAGTTTGCTCAAACTCATGTCCATTGTGCAGATGATGCTATCCACGCATCTGTTATCTACACACCTATCTACACCTATGCTATCTACACATTTATTGCTCCTTCTCTTCCTGCCTTCAATTTTTCCCAGCAACAGGGTATTTTCCAATGAGTTGGCTCTTCACAATTAGGTGGCCCCAAAGTATTGGAGCTTCAGCATCAGCACCAGTTAAATGAGTTAGCTAAACAATGTAAGATTGCCTAAACAGGACCAAGCATAGCATAAGCATTCAATACATTTTAGCAATCATTTTAAAGGATTACTACTAAAATATAGTGAAAGTCACTCAGTCTTGCCCCACTCTTTGCGGCCCCATGGACTATAGCCCACCAGGCTTCTCTGCCCATGAAATTTTCCTAGCAAGAATACTGGAGTGGGGTGCCATTTCCTAATCCAGGGGATCTTCCCAACCCAGGGATCAAACCCACATCTCTTGCATTGGCAGGTAGGTTCTTTACCATTAGCGCCACACAGAAGCCCATGGGGCTAGTGGTAAAGGGTTAAATCCTTTAAAGGATTAGTATTAAAATATAGAGAGATTCTTAAAATACGTAAGAAAAAGACAATCTAACAGAAAAAATGGGCTAATGCTTGTATTTCAGGAGTACACACAAATGTCCAATATGCATTAGTAAAGGTGATCAACTCAGTAGCAATTCAGTTCTGTTCAGTTCAGTTACTCAGTCGTGTCCGACTCTTTGTGACCCCATGGATCGCAGCACGCCAGGCCTCCCTGTCCATCACCAACTCCCGGAGTTCACTCAAACTCATGTCCATTGAGTCGGTGATGCCATCCAGCAATCTCATCCTCTGTAGTCCCCTTCTCCTCCTGCCCCCAATACCCCCCAGCATCAGGCTCTTTTCCAATGAGTCAACTCTTCGCATGAGGTGGCCAAAGGATTGGAGTTTCAGCTTCAGCATCAGTCCTTCCAAAGAAATCCAAGCACTGGTCTCCTTTAGGATGGACTGGTTGGATCTCCTTGCAGTCCAAGGGACTCTCAAGAGTCTTTTCCAACACCACAGTTCAAAAGCATCAATTCTTCGGCGCTCAGCTTTCTTCACAGTTCAACTCTCACATCCATACATGACCACAGGAAAAACCATAACCCTGACTAGACAGACCTTTGTTAGCAAAGTAATATCTCTGCTTTTTAATATGCTATCTAGGTTGGTCATAACTTTCCTTTTAAGGAGTAAGTGCCTTTATTTTCATGGCTGCAATCACCATCTGCAGTGATTTTGGAACCCAAAAAAGCAAAGTCTGACACTGTTTCCACTGTTTCCCCATCTATTTCCCATGAAGTGATGGGACCAGATGCCATGATCTTCGTTTTCTGAATTTGAGCTTTAAGCCAACTTTTTCACTCTCCTCTTTCACTTTCATCAAGAGGCTTTTTAGTTCCTCTTCACTTTCTGCCATAAGGGTAGTGTCATCTGCATATCTGAGGTTATTGATATTTCTCTGGGCAATCTTGATTCCAGCTTGTGCTTCTTCCAGCCCAGCGTTTCTCATGATGTACTCTGCATAGAAGTTAAATAAGCAGGGTGACAATATACAGCCTTGACGTACTCCTTTTCCTATTTGGAACCAGTCTGTTGTTCCATGTCCAGTTCTAACTATTGCTTCCTGACCTGCATATAGGTTTCTCAAGAGGCAGATCAGGTGGTCTGGTATTCCCATCTCTTTCAGAATTGTCTACAGTTTCTTGTGATCCACACAGTCAACGGCTTTGGCATAGTCAATAAAGCAGAAATAGATGTTTTTCTGGAACTCTCTTGCTTTTTCCATGATCCAGCGGATCTTGGCAATTTGATCTCTGGTTCCTCTGCCTTTTCTAAAACCAGCTTGAACATCAGGAAGTTCACGGTTCACATATTGCTGAAGCCTGGCTTGGAGAATTTTGAGCATTACTTTACTAGCGTGTGAGATGACTGCAATTGTGCGGTAGTTTGAGCATTCTTTGGCATTGCCTTTCTTTGGGATTGGAATGAAAACTGACCTTTTCTAGTCCTGTGGCCACTGCTGAGTTTTCCAAATTTGCTGGCATATTGAGTGCAGCAGTTTCCCAGCATCATCTTCCAGGATTTGAAGTAGCTCCACTGGAATTCCATCACCTCCACTAGCTTTGTTCGTAGTGATGCTTTCTAAGGCCCACTTGACTTCACATTCCAGGATGTCTGGCTCTAGGTCAGTGATCACACCATTGTGATTATCTGGGTCATGAAGCTCTTTTTTGTACAGTTCTTTGTATTCTTGCCACCTCTTCTTAATATCGTCAGCTTCTGTTAGGTCTATACCATTTCTGTCCTTTATCAAGCCCATCTTTGCATGAAATGTTCCCTTGGTGTCTCTAATTTTCTTGAAGAGATCTCTAGTTTTTCCCATTCTGTTGTTTTCCCCTATTTCTTTGCATTGATCACTAAGGAGGGCTTTCTTATCTCTCCTTGCTATTCTTTGGAACTCTGCATTCAGATGCTTATATCTTTCCTTTTCTCCTTTGCTTTTCATTTCTTTTCTTTTCACAGCTATTTGTAAGGCCTCCTCAGATAGCCATTTTGCTTTTTTGCATTTCTTTTCCATGGGGATGGTCTTGATCCCTGTCACAGGCACTCTGTCTATCAGATCTAGTCCCTTAAATCTATTTCTCACTACCACTGTATAATCATAAGGGATTTGATTTAGGTCATACCTGAATGGTCTAGTGGTTTTTCCCACTTTCTTCAATTTAAGTCTGAATTTGGCAATAAGGAGTTCATGATCTGAGCCACAGTCAGCTCCTGGTCTTGTTTTTGTTGACTCTATAGAGTTTCTCCGTATTTGGCTGCAAAGAATATAATCAATCTGATTTCAGTGTTGACCATCTGGTGATGTCCATGTGTAGAGTCTTCTCTTGTGTTGTTGGAAAAGGGTGTTTGCTATGACCAGTACATTCTCTTGGCAAAACTCTATTAGCTTTTGCCCTGCTTCATTCCATACGCCAAGGCCAAATTTGCCTGCTACTCCAGGTGTTTCTTGACTTCATAGTTTTGCATTCCAGTGCCCTATAATTAAAAGGACATCTTTTTTGAGTGTTAGTTCTAAAAGTTCTTGTAGTTCTTCATAGAACTGTTCAACTTCAGCTTATTCAGCATTAGTGGTTGGGACATAGACTTGGATTACCATGATATTGAATGGTTTGCCTTGGAAAGGAACAGAGATCTTTCTGTCATTTTTGAGATTGCATCCAAGAGCAATTAGATAAATACAATTTAAAACTACAATGAAATTCCATTTCTTGCTCATTAGATTGGCAAATTTTGAAGTGTAGGGCCATGGAGCAGTAGAAACTACAAACTAACAGTAAAATTGTAAATTGCTACAACCAATATGGAGAGTAATTGGCATTATCAAGGGACATTGATAATGATCATACCAGGTTATATAGCCACTGTACTGAAATATAAACCCTAGGGAAATTTTAATAAAGGTGCTCCAAAACCATGTACAAAACTACAATATTATTCATAATACTAAGTGGAAACAACTAAACATCTTTCAGTAGAAGAATGGATAAATAATACTGTATTATAGTCATATAAAGAAATAGTACTCATAGTTAACATAGGTACAATGACTGAACAAGAGCTACATCAATTACCATGGACAAATATTAAAATGTTAATCACAATTTGTAAATTAGACCCCAACTATTCTTGCACACTCAAACGGCCCCACTCTAAGAATTTTTCTCTCTTGTGTAAGCAAATTTTCCATTTCTACTGGAAAATTACCATGAGCATGCAACTTGCTATCCTTATTCATTCTTTTTTTTTTTTTTTTTAAGATTATTTATTTATTTTTGGTTCTGCTGGGTCTTTGTTGCTGCGTGTGGACTTTCTCCAGTCGGGGCAAGCCGGGGCTACTCTTCCCTGTGGTGCCTGGGCTTCTCACTGTGGTGGCTTCTCGGTCATGGGGCGCAGGCTCTAGGTGAGCAAGCTTCAGTAGCGGCAGCACTCAGGCTCAGTAGCTGCAGCTCAGGGGCTCTAGAGTGCTGGCTCAGAAGCTGTGGCTCGCGGGCTTAGTTGCTCCTTGGCATGTGATATCTTCCTGGGCCAGGGCTGAACCCCTGCACTACCAGGGAACTCTTCCTCACTCATTTTTACATCCCCTTGCAGCCACTCTCCTATTCGTCCTGCTTTATAGCAGAATCCTTTGAAAGGGTTGATTACACTCGGCATCTACAAATCCTCTGCCTGCTTTTTTCTTAACCTTTCTAAATTCTCCTACACATTTCAACAGTAGAGGCCTTAAAGTATTATTCACAAGTTTTGTATTTGCTTCTTCTATCAATTTTATATTTTCAATAGATAATGGAGTCAAAAAATTCAGAACCTTTTTAAAAAACAAATATTCTTTATGTAGTGAAAACACTCTCTTTCCCAGTCTTTTTTTCTCTATTTCTACTCCTCTTTCCCATTATTTTCTTCTTGTGTATTATTCAGCTTTTTTGTGTACACATGAGCAAATGCAAATTGATTTATACTGACTACTGCAGAACTCTTCACTTGATGTATTTTAGAGGCTATTTCATATCAGCAAGTAACAGCTTTCTAATTATTTTTTATGTGTCTAGTATATGATTGAATGGCTATACCACATAATTTACTTTACCACTTTCCTATTGATGACCATTTTGATAGTTTCCATATTTTTGTGTTTACAAACAATGCTGTAATAAATGACCTTGTATATTTATATTTTACATGCTTGTAAACATATGTGGATGAATTTCTACAAGGGAAACTCTTAGGTAAAAGCAAAAAAATGTGTTTACTTTTGAAAGATATTACTAAATTTCTTTTCAGAGTAGTTGTGGCAATTTAAACTTATAATAATGTGTAGGAATACCTTCTTCCCCTAGACTCTCCAAGAAATTCTATTGTCAAATTATTATAATTTTTATCATTATTATAGGTAGAAAATAGTAGTTTTAACTTATGTTTCTTTAGGTAAAGCAAGTTGAATATCTTTTCATAGATTGAAACATTTTTATTCTTTATACCAGTTGTCCATTTTTATCTTTTGTCATTTTTTTTTCAGTTGGGCTATTGTTTTTAACAGTTTCTACAAGCTCTTTAAATATTGGAGATATTAGTCATTTTGTCTCACATTATTTTTCCTTTTTTTGTCATTGGCACTTTACTTATGACTTTTTGCCCCCCATGCAGAAGTTTCTTTTTGTTTTTTATTTTTATTTAAGTATAGTTGACTTACAATATTGTATTAATTTCAAGTGTACAAAATAATAATTCAAAGTTTTTATAGGCTATACTCCATGCAGAGTTATTGTAAAGTATTGATTATATTCCCTGAGCTATATATTAAAGCTTTATAACTATTAAAATTTCAACCTAGTAGTTTTTCATAGATTAATTGACAGTATGTGTACGAGACTTCCCTGGTGGCTCAGAAGCTGAAGAATCCTTCGGCAGTGCAGAAGACCCAGGCTCGATACCTGGGTTAGGGAGATCCCCTGAAGAGAGAAATGGCAACCCGTTCCAGTATTCTTGCCTGGAGAATTCCATGACAGAGGAGCCTGGTGAGCTATAGGCTATGGGATTGCAAAGAGTCTACATGCCAGAGCAACTAACACTCTCATTTTCATGCATGGTTTTATTTCTGGGCTCTCTGTTTTGTTCCATTGATCTATGTATATGTTTTTGTGCCAATACCATAGTGTTTTGATTACTGCAACTTTGTAGTATCATCTGAAGTCAGGGAGGGTGACACCTCCAGCTTTGCCCCCCCTTTTTTTTTTCAAGATTGCTTTGATTATTGGAGTTCCACTCCAGGACTCTTGCCTGGAAAATCCCATGGATGGAGGAGCCTGGTGGGCTGCAGTCCATGGGGTCTCCAAGAGTCAGACATGACTGAGCAACTTCACTTTCACTCTTCACTTTCATGCATTGGAGAAGGAAATGGCAACCCACTCCAGTGTTCTTGCCTCCAGAATCCCAGGGACGGGGGAGCCTGGTGGGCTGCCGTCTATAGGGTCACACAGAGTCGGACACGACTGAAGCGACTTAGCTGCAGTTCGTGGTTTCATACAAACTTTAGGATTCTTTGTTCCAATTCTATGAAAAATTACATGGGTGTTTTAATAGAGATTGTATTGAATCTGTAAATTGCTTTGTACATTTTAGTAATATTAATTCTTCCAGTCCATGAACATAGGATATCCTTTCTTTTATTTGTATCGTCTTCAACTTCCTTTCTCAATACCTTATAGATTTCAGAGGTCTTTGACCTCCTTGGTTAAATTTATTCCTAGGTATTTTATTCTTTTTGTTTTGATTTTTTTCTTGACTGCAGTTTCTGGTAGTTTGTCATTAGTGTATAGAAATGCAGTGCATTTATTTATATTAATATTGTATCCTGAAATTACTAAATTCATTCATGAGTTCCAATAGACTTTCGATAGTGTTTTCAAGATCTTCTATATATAGTATTGTGTCATTTATAAGCAGTGACAATTTTACTTCTTCCCTTCCTATTTGGAGGCCTTTTCTTTCTTTTTTCTTGTCTTGTTGATGTGGCTAGGCCTTCCAATACTATGGTAAATAGAAATGGTGAGAATAAGCATACTTATCTTAGAAGAAAAGTGTGCAGCTTCTCATCACTGAATATGATGTTAGCTGTGGGTTTGTCATATATGTCCTGGCTCAGCAATGTAGCCTGCAATGCAGGAGACACCATAGACACAGGTTCAATCCCTGGGGCAGGAAATCCCATGCAAAAGGGAAAGGCAACCCACTCCACTATTCTTGCCTGGAGACTCCCATGGACAGAGGAGCCTGGACGCCTACAGTCCATGGGGTCACAAGGAGTTGGACACAAAAGGAGACTTAGCATGCATGTTCCCTCTATACCACCTTTGTTGAGAGTTTTTATAAGAATGGAAGTTGAATTTTGTCAAATGCTTTTTCTGCATCTATTAAGATAAGCATATGATTTTTACCCTTCCTTTTGTTAATACTGTAGATCACATTGATTTGTAGATGTTGAAGCATCCTTGGGCCCCTGGAATAAATTCTACTTAATCATGGTTTATGATCCTTATATGAATTATTGAATTCAATTTAAATTCAGTTTTTCATTGTCTTACATCTATGTTCATCACAGGTATTGGCCTGTAATTTATTTTTTTGTTACTCTCTATTTTTGGTGTCAGGGTAGTGTTGACCTCATAGAATAAGTGTTGAAGTTTTTCTTCCTCTTCAATTCTTTTGAATAGTAAGAAGAGTAGGTATTAGATTTTCTTTAAATGTTTGCTAGAGTGCTTCTGTGAAGTCGTCTGGTTCTAGGCTTTTGCTTGTTGGGAGATTTTTTTTTTTTAATTACTTATGCAATTTCACTACTAGTAATTAGCCTGTTAAGATTTTCTATTTCTTTGTGATTCACTTTTGGAAAACTGTATATTTCTAGGAACTTAACCATTTCTTCTAGGTTGTCTAATTTGTTGGCATATAACTCTGTGGTATTCTTTTATAGTTGTTATTTCTGTGGTATTGATTACAACTTGCCTTCTGTCATTTCTAAATTGTTTGGGCCCTTTATTTTTTTTTAATGAATCTAACTAAAGGTTTAATAGTTTTGTTTACCTTTTCAAAACACAGCTCTTAGCTTCATTCATTTTTTCTACTGTCTTTTAGAAGTAGAAAACAGTAAACAAAAAAAAAGTAGAAAAAAGACGTTTTTCTACTATCTTTTATTTCAGCTCTGATATTTATTATTTTGTTTCTTCTATTGACTTTGGGCTTTGTTCTTTTTCTGTTTCCTTTAAATAGAAAATCAGAAGGATTCTTTTAGATTTTTCTTGTCTCCAGAGGTAGGCTTGTACCACCATTAAATTCCCTCTTAGAAGCATTTTTTTCTGCATGCCATAGATTTTGGAAAGATATGTTTGTATTTTCATTCATCTCAAGATTTTTAAATATTCTTCTTTGATTTTGTCACTATCCCTTTTGTTTCTTAGTAGCATATTGTTTAATCTCTACATTTCTCATTTTTTCCAGTTTTATTTCTGCGGTTGATTCTAGTTTCATACCTTTGTGGTTGGAGAATATGCTTGATGTATATTGTTGATTTTATCAATTGGTTAGAAAACTGACATCATTTCAAGGTTTTAAAGGAATATCCCTAAAGATTTTCTCTAGTGCTTTAATTTACTCATTGTTTAAAAAAATTTAAATATTTTGATCCCTTACATACTAGATCCCATACATACCAGATCCCATACATACATAGTATGTATGATCCCATACATACTAGAATATTGTATGAATATAAATCAATCTTGGGACTTCCCAGGTGGTGCTAATGGTAATGAATTTGCCTACCAATGCAGGAGACGTAAGAGATGTAGGTTAGATCCCTGGGTCAGGAAGGTCCCCTGGAGGAGGGCATAACAACCCACTCCAGTATTCTTGCCTGGAGAATCCCATGGAAAATGGTGACTGCTGAGCTATGGTCCATAGGGATGCAAAGAGATGGACATGGCTGAAGTGGCTTAGCACACATAAATCAATTTTAGTTTTTTAAGATGGCAGCAAAATTATTCCATTTATTTAATATTCTACCTTTTAAAATATCAACCTAAGATTATTTCTACATTTCCTTATTCTTATATAATGGTCCATTTGTCTATTTACGTACCAGTATCACACTGTTTTAACTGCAGCTTGGAAGCTTTAAATACAAGGTTTTAATATCTAATCAAGCTAATCCTTCCATTATTGCTCTTTTTTTTTTTTTTTTTTTTCAGAATTTCTTTCCTGTTTTTGCTTATTTTTCCACATGAGCATAGCATCCGCTTTTCTAATGCTTCAAATCCCATTGGCATTTTTATTGGAAACTCATTACATTTACAAATTAACTTATAAATTAACTTCAAGGAAATTGACATACTTGTAACACTGAGGTTCTAACCCAGGCTCTTAGTAAGTTATTCATTTAAGCAGCATTTCTTTCATATGGTTTTGCATGTTTTTCTGGCATGTTTCTTCATATAATCTTGCATATTTCTTTTGATTCCTAGATGTTTTATTTTTCTTTATTGCTTATGAAAAATGAATCTTTTAAATTATAGCTCTAAACTGTTTAATGTTAGTTTACATGAAATTTATATTTTACATATTAATTTATATCATCTGTTGGAATGATCTTTTTTGTATTAGTTTTCAGTGATTTGGTTTTTTACAGGTATACAAATAAAACATCTGCCAAAAGTAATAATTTAGCCTCTCCAAATTTTATGTCCCTGTAATTCCTCTTCTGTCATTATGTTAATGATGAAGGTGAGAGATTGTTTCCTCTTTTTTGAAATATTTTCTTTAATTTCATCCCAGGACAGCATTCTGTGTTTTCCTCCTACCTCATTGGCTAATTCTTCTCAATTTCCTTTGCTGATTCTTCCTTATTTCCCTAAGCTCTAGACACTAAACACACTAGAGCTGCGTTCTGAGGCCTTTTCTCCTTTCTCTCTTCACTTCCTTCTTAGATGATATGTTTTTATTTCCACTGCACTCTCCCACCTGGATGCTAAACAGACATATCAAAATTAGTAAGAACATCTCTTCATCCTGAAATGTGGCTCTTTTTCTTCATACCCTTCCCCATCTCAATTAATAAAAGAATCCCCCTTACAGTTGTTTAAGTCCCAAACTTGGAGTAATTCTTGACACCACTGTTTCTTACACTCCATATCCAACCATCACCAGTTTTTTTCAGCTCTTCTTTAAAAATATATCCAGAATCTGAACACTTCTCACCAGCCACAAACATCATAGCATGTGTCAAGCTGATCTCCTTGCTTTGGCCATTTTTGTTTTGGTTTCTGTGCAGCCAACCTGATACAACTTTAATATGCTATTGCATTAATTTTCTCTTCAAAATTCTTCAAAGGTTGTCCTCTTCACTCAGAGCAAAAGGCATGTCCTTTAAGTGACTGTAAGCCGCTTCATAATATTGCTTCCTGCTCCAAGTACAGCATCTCTTTGTGCTCTGTCAACCGTTCCAGGAAATTTCCTACCTCAAGGCCTTTGCACTCGATGTACTCTTTACCTAGAATTTTATTTCACCTTTTGCCATCTAGGCTCATACTGTCATAACCTTCAGATTGTGCTAATATCTCCTTATCGCTAAAGCCTTTTGATAAATCTCCATATAAAATAAAAACTGGTGGATCAACCTACACCCTGGTTGCTATGTATTTCCTTTTTTATTTTTTTCTTGTAGTACCCATTATTAATATCATTTGACATAGTAGTTGTCTGTATCCTTATTTGTTCATTTTCTGCCTGCCCCTTTTAAAATATAGTATTTATTGAAATATAGTAGATTTGCAATATTGTGTTGTTTCTTTAGTACAGCAAAGTGAAACGCCTACATATCTATATACGTATATCTACTCTTTTTTAGATTATTTTCCCTTATAAGTCATTACAATATACAAGATAGCCCATTCTTATTCCCTGTGCTATACCATAGCCTCTTATTAGTTATCTATTTTATATATAGTAGTGTATATATGTAAATCCCAATCTCCCAATTATCCCTCCCCTTCTTCCCTGCCAGTAACCATAAATTTGTTTTCTATTCCTGTGACTCTACTTCTGTTTTGTAAATGAGTTCATTTGTAACTTTTTTTAGAGTCTGCATATAAGCCATATCATTCGATATTTGTCTCCCCCGTCTGACTTCCTCACTCAGTGTGACAGTCTCCAGGTTTTCTGCCCCTTTTTGAATGTGTCACAAGGCAGAGTTTATTGGTATTATTACCCACTATGCTTTCAGTGCCCTGTTTAGTCCATAATTGACTAAAGAAGGTTTAGGTCAATAAATGTTAGTTAAATAACTAAGTTAAGTAAGCGGGCAATAAGTATAAATACCTACTATATATGTATATATACTGTTATATTATTTATATGGAGGTTTAGATCTGCAAAATTGTAATCTGTAGTGCTTATGGAACAAACGACGTGGAGAAATTATAAAAACTATAGGATATTAGAAAGGCAGAGAAGTCACTGGTTAGGTACATAGAAACCCTCAATTACATGTATGATGTTTAACTTCTCAAAAATTATGAAAAATAAATGTCACATAATGTTAAGGTTTTATAAAACTGGGTAGTGGGCACACTAGTGTTTTACTTATTCTCACTTTTGTTGATGCATTGGAAATATTTCATTTTATTTTTTAAGAAGGAAAAACAGATTAATCTCTTAAGGGAAAATACAGCAAATATATAGAATATAAAGAACCCATGGACTTGTAATAGGAAAGAACAAATCTGACTCCATATTGGATCTGCTTGTACTTTAACCTTTGTATTCTACTGCTTTTGCTACAAGCTAAGAATGTTGCCTACAGCCTGAAATATACAGGTTAGCCCATTCTCAAGGCTCTGACTTTTAAAGGTATAACACTTTTTTATTCATATAGAAAGTTTCAGAATAGAGAATAACATTTCTATTATTGAAGGTTTGTGGGAACATTGTGGACAGATACAAGAACGAAGGATTCTGGCACCAAGAAGTTTTGCAGTAACCAACAACATCCCCTCCTCTTTTAGTATAAAAGAAGCCTGAATCCTAACTCAGGTGAGATGGTTTTTTTGAGATACTAGTCCATCATCTTTCAGGTTTGCTGGCTTTCAAAATGAAGCCGCTCTATCTTACCCCAACAACTCGTCTCTCAATGCATTAGCCAGTTGTGCAGCAAGCAGTATGGTATAGAATTAACACAGAGCTATTGTGCCCAAGAACTGATTGAAGTGATTGGTGATTAAAATCCACCTATGCTTAAACAAATCTGAGGATAAAAGGATTGTACCTGAATCCTTATTTCATTGGATGCCTAGTAAAGTAAATAATGACTCAAGATGTGTTGATGTCATCTAGAAAAGTCTATTGTTTTATTGACAATTGAACCTGATTAGTTTTAAAACCACATATGCACAATAAATATATAACAATTTTCTATCAATAAGAATTATGCTAGTTACTAGGACTGCAGAGACGAATAAGATGAAATGGGGGAGAAAATCTGGCTTCAAAGAGTTCGCAGTCTAGTGGGGAAGTTGGACAAATAAAGAGTTATAAAACAATGTGCCATAATAGTGCTATAATAGCGATGTGTGGGGTGCCACGGGGGCAGAGAGCTGTGAGAATGAACCTCCCATATGTCAATGGAGATCTGTGCTCACAGAGAAATTTTACCCAGAGCCATGCTGTCAGCAACTATGTTCCAAAATCTACCATAATTATTAGTCCTAACTACCAAATCCAGGGCCTCCCACTAGAATTTATTATACTCCAGGTTTTGTGATTTTTAAGTAATAAGGCATTTGTTAAATTCAACACATTCTTGGGAATTTTTTATACTCTAATTTAAGTGTCGTGCGGCTAACATAATCAGGTTTTCCTCCCTGCTTCGAAAATGTCCTTATCAAAACAACAACCAGCAAGTGAGGACTTCATAAATCAGAAAGTAGGGCATTCAGAAAAAAATTTTCCTCTCCATAAACTAGTTGATAAGAGGTATAAAGAAAAACCTCTCCCAGGAGAAAGTACTGAAATGATTTTCTCAACCAAAACCCAATTTGTTAGGTATTAACTGGCTCCATCGGATGATGCTATGAGTTTAGTTTTGGGTAAAAGCAAGTATAGCAACAGCTATGACGAGGATCAAGAGGAAGACAAATCTAAAATTCTCCATCCAAAGGGTGGCGTTAAACAGAAATAGTCTAAATATTAGCAGATCGATATTAGGGGTTTGTTTCTGGACCGCTGTTCACTAGCGTAATATTGTGCCTGTATTTAAGGAGCTGTCTTCCTCTTGGATTTATATCTGTCCTCAAAAAAAAGCACCGTGGGGAAAAATCCTCCTGGTTAAGATGATTTATATTTTGGCACTGACATTATTGCTGCAAGCCTTCTGGTCTCCTGCCACCAGGTAAATAGATTTTATAAAGGTAAGATGGCTTCTACATTGGAAACTGCAATAGAGAAAACGTGTATCCCTTTTGGGGAAGCACTGCCATCTGCATTTCTTGGGGTAGCTGAATTAAAATAGAAAGTTACAAATTGCTGTTCTGTGAACCTGGAAACTCACAGATGAATGGTATCTGTATTTAGAGATTATTTCCCTTTAATTAATTAATTAATATAGCGGTCAGCATCTCCCTTATTTTAACCTCAATGTTTCCCCCACCCCCCAGTTAGGTCCTAAAATCTTCAAGTTGAGAAAAGCAATTTCCTAAAACCAATGTTTAATTTAAGCAAATCATGCTATTGCTAAGAGGAAAAGTGACCAATCATAATATTTACATGTAGAACCCAATCGTTTGTACATTATGGAAGAGGAATTTTAGTAATTAGGTGTAAATTCCAGAGAAAATAAAGTTCTACCTGAGAATATCCCTGGACTCTCTGCTTGTAAGAAGTAGAAACGGCATCAAGTTCTAGTTTATAGAGTTGAATGATTGCCTCCGTTTTCTGAATTGGATTTTAGCTAACAGTTCTGTAGGATAATTTAGGCCTATTGGAAGATAACATATCTAGGGGGGGAAATGTATATAACATTTAATCAATTTCATTCCTCTTGCTAAGACAGTCTTTTGATACAATTAGCTTCATGTCTCAATGTCTGCTGAAAACAGTCAAATAGGGCCTTATTGTTTGTAGAATGACGTCAGAATGCCTAAACGGCACAATGAAGGGCATTCATCGTCTGGCCCACACTAGTCCTCCACTCTTTCCTCTATTAACTTCTTAAGCATCGCATTTTCTGTCTATATTTGCCTCTTGGAATTTCCCTCAATACTCTGCTTTACCCATCTGAGTGGCCCCGTCCTTCCCCATTATCTTTCTCCTCTTGTCACACCGTTGCTTCAAAACAGAACTCAAATATGCCTTTATGAAGCCTTCCCTGATCCTTCTGGTTAAATGCAACCCATTGCATTTTGAACTTGATACTTTTCTTCAGAGATTTCAGACAATCAGTTCTTCTACGTCTGTGTGTGTGTTAGTCACTCAGTCGTGTCCAGCTCTTTGGGACCCCATGGACTGTAGCCCATGAGGCTCCTCTGTCCATGGAATTCTCCAGGCAAGAATACTGGAGTGGGTTGCCACTTCCTTCTCCAGGGAAATTCTTCTATAAATTTTATAAAATATATATGTGTTTTTTTTTTTTTCTCATTTCAAAGATATTCCTTGGGCACCTATTATAGGCCAGGCACTGTCCTGGTACTGGAACATGGCAGAGGATAGACGATAAAAGGACACAGCTTCCTCCTTGCTCTCTCTCTTTGGGGCACTCACTGTGGGAAGCCAGCCACCCCACTGTGAGGAAGCCCGAATTACCTTCTGTGGAGAGACCACATGCAGAGACCCAGAGGGAGAGGAACTGAGACATCCAGCCCCCAGCCAGCATCAGACACCCAACGTGCAAATGAATCGGATGGCTGTGGCTTCCAGCCTGTCCCTGTAATGAAGCCCTGATCCACAGAATCTGTGGGCATTAAAAAAAATAGGTGTTTTATGCAACTGAAGTTTGGAAATAATTTGTAGCAATAGATACAGTAGGTGGTAACACATAAGGTGACAAGGAGGCAAATTCATGATACATTTTGGCAATAGAATCTATCAGATTTGCTGGTGAAGTGATGTACAGGTTAAGGGGGAATAAAGGATGACTCCTGAATATTCGACTTTAGTAACAAATAGTAAATAGCTCCATATACTGAGGTCAAGAACACAGCGGGATTCAGATGCCGTATTTGGAGGGGGCAAAGCTGATCTTTCCTACTAGATTTTAAGCTCTTTGAGAGCAGAAAAGATTTTTACCTATTTCCTCCATGGCACAAAGCACAGCATCTTTTGAACAAAAGTGCAATAAAAATCCCCTAAACTGAACTGTGAAGGAGCTACTGCCCATAACTGCCCCAATGAAATCATCTCTGCTGAAAGCATTTATCTACAGTATATATGGATATAAATGAAGATGCATTTTTAACATTTGCATAAAGGGAATTGACATATTACATCAATTAATCACACTTGGCAAGGGAAGTGTACATAAATTAACTTGCTGTTTCAGACTTTGGCTGCACACAGCCAAATGATATAAGGAACTGGAAAATGTATGGTTAATTTGGCTCATGGAGACCTGCATGTTTTAAAATGGGTCACATCAGCCACAAAAATGAGAAATTGTTGTTCCTTATTGTGTTCTGTAAACAAAACCTCCATGCCTCTTGCTTCTTGCTAATTGTAGCTTGTGCTTGCATGACCTTGGCCTTTTCTTTACAACCTGGTTACTTAGATGTGTATGAGCTAAGGTTTCTTTATAAATTGAATGTAGTCACTCCAGAACTTCTGGGAACTCTCTTGATGGGTCCAGGACTCTAAATAGATCCAGTATCAGAGGAAGCAGCAGAACCGCAGTGGCAGGGAGGGCTCCTCTGCAGGGAATTCTCCGGAGTGACACCTAAGCGGTAGCTATGTCTTTTCTGAGCTCTTGCTGTTTCTGTAGCATCCAAGGGGAAAAGCCATTCCACCTGCATTCTTGGTGTTTGACACTGTGATTTATGCAAACTTGCCCACTTTGTAAATACCTTCACAGGATCTGGTTTGCCTTTTTCTTTCTGGCACCTAAGTTAAGAATTTATCCCTCTTAAAATATTTGCCAATCTCATTTATATTCAAAGGCAAATATGAACTCTGGAGACATCTCTTTTGACCACATTATTTGCTTCTGAATTTCTGGGGAGGGTGAGGAGAGCTGGGCGTGGAGCAGCGGAAGTCTGGAGAATATGCCCCTCAGGCCTGGCCGCTGAATACACAGACACTTTTTCTAAACCACCCCTAGCTATCTCAGGAAAAAGGGTTTAGCTCTTCAGGATAAAGATGCCTAAGGACAAAGATAGCCCTCTGTTGATGATTTTCGCTTGAAAAGGAAGTTCACATAATCAACTAATTTGGCTTGCCTGTGAAAAAATGATGGTCCTAGGTAAGTTTACAATGTTTATCCCGTATTAAATGCTTATTCTAATTAAGCAAACTCTCCACCTTGAACAAGAAAATTGATTTTCTGTTGAAGATTTTTGTCAATAAACTCATGGTGATTAGTGAGCTTGCAGTTAGTTACTAAGTCTGAATATATAGTGATAACTTAAAGACCGACATTTTTCAAATAATGTTCAATGACCCATCAGGTTTCCTGAGGTCTTTTGAGTTTTCACTGCTGATAATCCTCTACTGTGATCAGAGGATTATGAGGTACTCCAGGGAGCAAGTTCCAGTGACCAAATAAATTTTTATTTCCAACAATGCGAGGAGATTTCATAAAGGATTGAATAATTCTACCACTATTGCCCTTCAGAGTATCCCAAGCCCAGTGAGTATAACAGCCCCAGGATGTTTTTTTCTCTTCCTTTCTTTTCTTCTCTTTACATTTGTTTTTAGAGAGAAGATGGATCTTTTTTTTTTTTTTTAAATCTTCTCAGCATAAGATGGAGAAAGCTTGGTATCAGAGCAGAGGAGGGAGACAGATGCTTCAGGTAATACCCGCTTTTACTCATCAGAGCGACTCATCTGCATCTTTGACTTAGCAGCTGGAGGCTTCAGAAATTAAGGAAACTTATTTTTTAAGTTTCTTCTAAATTTACAAAACCACTTTTGTTCATTGCAGACATTTGAAACAACATCAAGGTATATACCGTGTCTTCTCCACGATGGAGCCCCTGTTCTTCCTGCCCTACTTAGAGCTAGTCACTGTTATTGGGTAATGCGTGTCTTTTCAGTCCTTTTTTTTCTATGAACACCTACAGGCACACATGTACATTCGTATATACCACACGTATTCATGTATACCACAAAGACACATGAGTGGCTGTGGCATTTGTGTTGTTATTTTTATGGTCATAATGAAATCATGCAATTCAGGATCCCAGCAACTTTTTCACCAATGTATCATGGACACACCGCATGTCAATATATTAGACATTACCAAAAATATTTAAGGAAAACTGATTTATTTGGGGGGATTCCCTTGTGGCTCAGATGTTGAAGAATCTGCCTGCAATGCAGGAAACCCAGGTTTGATCTCTGGGTCAGGAAGATCCCCTGGAGGAAATGACAACCCACTCCAAGATTCTTGCCTGGAGAACTCCATGGACAAAGAAGCCTGGCGGGCTAAGGTCCATGGGGTCACAAAGAGTCGGACACGACTGAGCGACCATCACTCACTCACTCAATCAGCATCCAAAATTTTTGTTCCCCTTACACTAATTCCTCTGGAAGTCTAGGTAAACTCTTTCTACAATGCTACCATATTTCCAAATCATTTTATCTTTTTGACCCACTTTTAGGGCCAGGTTAGACAGTCCATCTCTTTGCTTTGGGACCTCAGAGCAAATGGGGCATGAATTTTTTGTTTTACATATATTACTTTTTTTTTTTAATAGAGCCCATTTCCGCAGGGAGAGTTCAACTTTTCAGAGGATGTGTGTGTGCCATCCATGATATGTCAGCTTGTTGACAAAGGAAACAGGAAATAAAATGCTTGTGAGGTCCCTTTAGGGAGCCTCTGTTAACCAGGTTCTTGCCTCAAGATGAAGGCAAAATCCATCAGTGCTTGCTCATCATCTAGAAGAGTTACAAGTTATTTCCATTCCTTTTTTCCACTTATTTAAAATATTTTATTCATTCTGCTAAATAACTTGTTAAGGGAGGTGTCAGATATTCATTTTAAATCTAAAATAAATTAAAAAAAACCTTCTACAGTTTTCAGTTGAAAATTTTACAGGCTTAGTTTTGGACTAAGGACAAATCTAAACACTCTCTTGTTACAACCTCGCTCTGCTTCCCTATTTTCTGCATTATCTTTTGAATCTTATTTATTCATTATTCAAAAGTAAAAGCAAACTAGTGCAGTGAATAAGGAGCCATTTTCTTTTGTGGGTGTTTCATTTTTGGCCTCTTAGAATGCTGCAGGGCCAATGCTAATTAGTTGCCGTTGTGTGTTTTAATTCTCTGCCTGAGGTTGGTGAATAGAAGACCAGCTTTTCCATTGCTGTTTTTTATTTATTTTCTTACTTTTCCTTAGGTTGAAAAACCCTGTCTCTGCTGGTTTACTCATCGTGACAAAAATGGGATTAATTAAATGGAAGAGTTTATATGTGTTTCAGCAAGTGCTTTTTAGTACAGAAGCACCTATCTGGCTAAAAGGACGGAAGCCTTCCCTTCCAACTCCTTCTGCATTTACAGAAAACAAAAATAATTGGTGATACTGCTGGTGTCCAAATGTGTATGTAACTGGAGGCATGAATGTGTGTTACAACAAAAAGTTAAAGTCTCCTGTTTATTTTGAAATCTCATGCATGCTTGAAGAAATGTTAACTCAAGAAGGTATTTTATAAAGATATTATTCCATTATATATACATAGAGCTATTGATATCAAGAACAATGATATTGAAGACAGTGGAGACATATTCTTTAGAAAATAGTATATAATGGCAAGCTCTGACAACATTAAATGTTAATGAAAGAAAATGTTGAAAATTATTTAGTGGAAATATAGGTTTTATGGTTTGCTTACGGAATTTTCTTTCAACATTTGAATTTTAAATGCAAAGTTGAGTAACTGATCCCCATGGTTTCAGGTCCCTGGCCCTTGCCTCCTGCCTCCCTCTCCAGCCCAGTCTTCCTCCAAGACAACACTTCTATCCTTTACCCCAGGCTACAAGATACAAATTGCCATTCAGCTTCTCCACTCTATTTTTCTTTATTCCACCATTGTCTCAAATTTTCTATACTTCTCACATTCTTTCCTGCTTTAAGACACTTCTCCTTGTCCATAACCTTACAATTTTATGATTGACAGATAAAGATAATTGATTTTTCATGATTTATAGTGCCTGTAAAGTATCCTTTTCACTACAACTGAGAAACTGGTTTGTGACCAGTTCATTAAAACACTTCATTTGGATTGGAAGAGTTCTTATGGGGAGAGATTGGCATAATATTCTAGCGGAGCAGCCCACTCCGAAATGTACAGTTAATGACTCTTGCAGTGGAATTAGTTTATGTAAGTTTATTTGCTCTAAATCAATACCTGACAATGACCATTTCAACAGATGGTACGAATAAAATGCCTCAGACATAAAAACCTCATCTCAAAAACAAAAAAGGAGAAAGACCACAAGTTTGTTCCTTGATTGCTTACACAAATGTTACTCAAAACAAACAAAAGAAGGATTGTATCTTAATGGGTCTCTACTTTGATAGAGATTGTACAATGATTACTGAACACTGGTACAGCCTGTACACACCGGAAGCATGAGATTATCTCCTTGCTTTCACACAAGCTGATCTTTCTCCAGTCATAGGGGACAGTATTCAAATTGCTTGATGATATTTCAGGTCACTCTGCCTTCAACATACAGTGCCTTCTGCCTAAAGTGTCCTTCTCCATTTCTTCATCTTATTAGATTCAATTCATCTTTCAAGGTACGGGTCTGATAGCACCTCCTTAAGAAAGCATTCTCTGTCCCCCTCCATCCTCAATCATTATTGTGCCCCACTCTGAGCTCAGATAGCATTCTGCATGAGTATTTATCATAGGAATAGTGTGCTGTTATAATTTTGATTTATTGTTTCTCTTTTGGACCACAGGCTATTTTCAGGAGAAGAGCATATCTTTTTCAGCTTTGTATGCCTAATACTTAGCAAAGAGTCTTTCATAGCAGGGGTGCTAATACTAATTTGTTGAATGAATGAACCTGCTAATGCCTTTGACTTATACCGTTTCAGACACTTGTTGGCCAAAGAAGTCAATCAATATAATGAGATGGAGTTCACAGTGTTTTTATCGAAAATAAATCTGATCTCAGAAGTCCACTTATATTACACTTTTCAAAATGAAAAATTATGAAATTAATTTCTCTGGTTTTCATTTACAAATTTTATATTGAATAATCAGATCATACTGTTTAGTTAAGGGAAAACTTAGTTCCTAGACTTATGCTTTAGTAAAATTATTTCTTTGGTTAATTTTTAACATTTTAAAACCTCATATTCTCGCTGGTTATTCAGCAAATATTTATTGATAACTCATTATGGGTCAGACCCTTCCAGTTTCAGGCACTAAAGACTGAGCAGAAAATGAAGTCCCTGCTCTCATGGAATTTACATTTAAAGGGGGATAGACAGGTATTAAACCAAACACATATACAGAGAGACTTTCTCTTTAAAGACATGCATTTCATGAACTTCAGGTTTAACTTGAAACTAACTACTAGGAAGAAGCTATCATTGAAAAGATGAAGCAGCTGCTAAAATACTGAGACACCTCATTCAGACCACAGACTCCTGTTTGCTTCTCTTGGGGATGCTTAACTGCAAAATGTGGGACAGGCATCATGACCAGAAAGACTGAGACTTCTTTTTCTATGAGAAAACAAATACGGATGTTTTGAATTCTTTATTATAAAATAGACCTGTGTGGTTCTGAATACGGTCGTCAAATTTTTGGCTGTGTGAATCCACAGCACTATAAAATTAAGCTTTCTGGTAAAAAGACTGTTTTTTTAACCTTAAAAAATGGAAAGGGGTATTTTTTTTTTTCCACCATCATAGCCCCTCTTCTCCCCACCCTTGTCTTTGGTGCTCTTGGCAACAAGCCCAATTACTACACAGGTTTTCCCACAGGTTGTATATATTATTTTTAACCTCATTAATGGCTTACTTATGAACCAGTTAGTTTAAATCATTAAAAAAGGAATGATTCACATTCATTAAAGTGTATTCTGATAAATTTGTCTATTCATATAAAGCAGAGAGAGGTATATAATGAGGCGATTGGAGGATACAGAACTCATTAATCCATGAGGTGGCAGTGATTCCAAACAGAGACAGGCAGACATGTGTCTTAGATCTCTTATGGGCAAAGTAATTATGTCTTTAAAAGATCTGCAGTTTGTGTATGTTTGTTACTCTTGGGGGAATCCCCCTTCAGAACTTTAGAGAAAGAACATTCTCTGAGGAGCTAATCCAGACTCATGAATTATTATGGTTTATAGCATCCATTTTATTGCCCAACCCCTGTTAGATGTCACTCCTGAGGATGTAGCAGTTCGTTCCCTACCCTTGGATTCAGGCAGGAGAGCTGCCCAAAAACAAGAAGAAAAATCTAAGACAGCCCTCACTAGCTCCAGTAAGGACTTAGCGATGTCTTAGATCTTGACTCTGTACACAGATTTGGATTGTTGGAGACTCTTTCTCATTAATTTCAGAGAATAGAAACAATATGATCAAGTCAAAACTCTGTTTGTTTAGCAAAATGATGTTTGTTATATGGAAGAGCTCTTGACAGAACCCATGAACTCATCAGACCATTTTTCCAAAATCTGTTCTCTGTGCAATTCAATCTCAAAGCAAAATATAATAAAATAAAATTGGTGATTTAAGTCAGACTATTGGTTTAACTAAATTTTTTTTCAGTCTGAATTGGTTTATCTTCTAAAGAAATTTAAAAGTCATGAGAGTTGATCTGGTCACATGGATAAGGCAAGTTATAGATAGGGACCCAGATGTCAATTTTTTCCCCCAAAGAACCTCTTTTGGAAGAATGCAGATTTACTCAGGTGACTGAGGCACAAAGAGATAAGGAAGTTATCATCTTACTGTATCCAGAATTTCAGTTATATTTTGACTTTCAATAAGCATCTATATAATTCAAATAATACTTGATTCAAGATAAACTTTAGTTATCTCTAAAGCAGAGATAGTCTTAAATTGATAACATAAACAGAAATATATATAAGGGAATGAATCAGGAATGATATAATAAATAATTCCTGAAAATAACTTCTATCTACTATTTTTCTGGGCCATCCAAATTCATACATCTGTGATAACTGACATTGTATACTCAGTGATTTGGAGAATTCATTTAAAGTGTCCTCAGAAAATAAAACCTTCAATCATGTACATTTTCATTTATGTGCAAAATTTGAAAGAATCATAACATTTATGAAAACTTTCTTTGAAGGAGTCAATTAGACTAATGTAGACATAAGAATATATAATAAACATTTATCCATATTTAAAAAGTATTTAAGTATAAGAGATAGTACTTGCTCTATTGAAGAAACACAATTTTCAAGAATTACTGGCTTATTTTCACCAATAACTGTGTCTAGAGAAAATTCCATATGTGAGCAGACTGGAAAGTGAGAAGAAAGCTAGATAGTTCCAGCCTCAAGAAACCACTTCTTACCCCCTTCATCCTTAGCACCCTACCATCTCGCAGAAATAGAGTTAATGTGGTCATGTGTGTCTTCTCCTCTATCCAGTGCAGTGGAGATTCAAACCTGAAGCTGCAAGAACATAAAATCCTAAAAATAAATCATCCCCTTTCAGATATTTGCAAATCACCTCCATGTTTTCAACTAAACAAAATTTTACTAGCTTGTTGGAAAGCCTTGTAGGAAGCATAGAATCAAAAATATTGGAAAGTCACAGGTCTGATAAAGCCTTAAAACCATGGACCATCTCTTCTTGATAGCTCTTTTTCCTTCCTTCCCTCCTGCCAACTTTGCTGAGGAAATATAAGTGAAGAGATTTAGATGTGGGTTGTCTTGCTTCTTATTGTTGCCCATCAGTGGGTAAGTTACTAAACTGAATATTTCAAAGGATATTGGCTTAGATAACAGCAAACCAAAAGTAAAGATAGTGGCAGCACCCAGAGTGGCTCTGTTAACAATTCCAAGCTTGGTCTACTTGCTGCATAACAGACCAGTAACCTGGAGATCAGGTGTTGAGGTGTTCCTTAGAATCGTGATGTCAGTTAGAAAGCCTGGCATCCAAGAAGAAGGTGGACTGCAGTCCTAGGGTACAATCTTATTGGGATCTGGATGCCAGTTTCTTTTATAGAACAGAAGGGGGGATGGAGTGAGGAAGTCAAGCAAAAAGGCAATAAGTCTTGCAAAATATCTCCTGGTTTGGCCAGCCTGAGAGAGAGGATGTATGAGATTCTTCTTTTCTGTGGCTACTCACAGCGGGGCAAGGGCAGGGTGTTTCCCTGTGAGTGGAACAGAGGTGCAGCAGTTTAACATTCAGGCAGAGGGGCACGGTTCCATGAGGCCAGTCATTATGTATGTTTACAGCTATAGAAAGCTTCCTTTTAGAAATTATAGTTTAAAAAAGAAGAAGAGGAAGAAGAAAAGCAAAGGGTAAAATAAAAGCGATCCAACATGGAGTCAGCTTTTGTTCTTCCCTAGCTTACTCCTTGGAAGAAAAGTTATGACCAACCTAGATAGCATATTGAAATGCAGAGACATTACTTTGCCAACAAAGGTCCATCTAGTCAAGGCTATGGTTTTTCCAGTGGTCATGTATGGATGTGAGAGTTGGACTGTGAAGAAGGCTGAGTGTCGAAGAATTGATGCTTTTGAACTGTGGTGTTGGAGAAGACTCTTGAGAGTCCCTTGGACTGCAAGAAGATCCAACCAGTCCATTCTGAAGGAGATCAGCCCTGGGATTTCTTTGGAAGGAATGATGCTAAAGCTGAAACTCCAGTACTTTAGCCATCTCATGTGAAGAGTTGACTCATTGGAAAAGACCCTGATGCTGGGAGGCATTGAGGGCAGGAGGAGAAGGGGACGACAGAGGATGAGATAGCTGGATGGCATCACCGACTTAATGGACGTGAGTTTGAATGAACTCCGGGAGATGGTGATGGACAGGGAGGCCTGGTGTGCTGCGATTCATGGGGTCGCAAAGAGTCAGACATGACTGAGTGACTGAACTGAACTGAATATTTGATTACCCTATAGCTTGATGGCAAATTTAGGGTTACCCGTCACATCAATAATTTCTTCATCCTTGATTTTTTTTTCCTGTCAATATTATGTAAAGTGTTATTTCAAGAAGCTACAGGCTCCCTCTTCCAATCAGCTTTCTCCTACATAGAAATATTGGACCTAGAAATGTATCGGCTTCTGAGATTTTGAAAGAAAATATTAGGGACCATTGGGGTTTTGTTTGAATTGAATAAAGTATTCAATAATTTATCAGCCATGCATGAGGATGCAGCAAGGGATCTCATGATGGTGTTAAAATATGCATTGTATATCTGAAAATTTTTTCTCCTCAGCAGGCTATGTCAGCACACAAATGTGCTTTTGATATCCAATGCAAAAATGATCATGCTGTAGACTGATGAGAATTCTGAAGAAGACTGAGACCACATATTAATCTGGGAAACCTTGTCCGCAGTCAAGGATTCTCATTAGCAACTCAAATCTGAGACTTTGTATTATTTCTTCAGAAACCATACAAATGCAATATCCAATCATCAAACAAGAAAATAAAAGAATTCAGTGAGAATTAAGTGGGACAATGAGGAAATAGTCACCAAACTTTGATACTTCATGTGAATCAGTTTCAAACCAAACAGAGGAAAAAAGAAAGGTTCTAATATCACTGTATATGTGATATTATTGTTTAGTCACTAAGTCGAATCTGACTCTTGAGACCACTTGGACTGTAGCCCACCGGGCTCCTCTGTCCATGGGGTTTTCCAGGCAAGAGTACTGGAGTGGGTTGCCATTTCCTTCTCTGGGGGATCTTCCTGACCCAAGGATTGAACCCATGTCTCCTGCATTGGCAGTCAGATTCTTTACTGCTAAGCCATCGGGGAAGCCCATATATGAGGATAAACCCACATTAATATGGATAGGAAATTGTGATGATTTTTTTTTCCTTGCTGTTTCAACCTAACTAAGACACCACCCTTATGGCAGAAAGTGAAGAGGAACTAAAAAGCCTCTTGATGAAGTGAAAGTGGAGAGTGAAAAAGTTGGCTTAAAGCGCAACATTCAGAAAATGAAGATCATGGCATCCAGTCCCATCACTTCGTGGGAAATAGATGGGGAAACAGTGGAAACAGTGTCAGACTTCATTTTTCGGGGCTCCAAAATCACTGCAGATGGTGACTGCAGCCATGAAATTAAAAGACGCTTACTCCTTGGAAGGAAAGTTATGACCAACCTAGATAGCATATTCAAAAGCAGAGACATTACTTTGCCAACAAAGGTCCATCTAGTCAAGGCTATGGTTTTTCCTGTGTTCATGTATGGATGTGAGAGTTGGACTGTGAAGAAGGATGAGCGCCGAAGAATTGATGCTTTTGAACTGTGGTGTTGAAGAAGACTCTTGAGAGTCCCTTGGATTGCAAGGAGATCCAACCAGTCCATTCTGAAGGAGATCAGCCCTGGGTTTTCTTTGGAAGGAATGACGCTAAAGCTGAAACTCCAGTACTTTAGCCATCTCATGCGAAGAGTTGACTCATTGGAAAAGACTCTGATGCTGGAAGGGATTGGGGGCAGGAGGAGAAGGGGACAACAGAGGATGAGATGGCTGGATGGCATCACTGACTCGATGGACATGAGTCTGGGAGTTGGTGATGGACAGGGAGGCATGGCATGCTGCGATTCATGGGGTCACAAAGAGTTGGACACATCTGAGTGACTGAACTGAACTGAAGACTATGTTTTCCTGAATTCTCTTCCTTGTGTGGTTCAGGTTAGGGTAGGTCACAAGAGAATTTTGTATGCGATTGAAAAGGCGGATGCGTCCCTTAGCCCTAAATGTTTGTGTGGGCCTGGGTACTGACCGAGGGTGAGGATGCATGCTCTCACTATCTGCTGGCTCACCGGGAGGGCCTGGAGAAGCAATGCGGCTTGCAGCTGCTCCAGCTGTTGCCCAGGCTCTTTCTGTAACTCTTCAAGTTCTGGACTAGGAGCCATGTATGGTTTATGGAAAAAGATATTGGCTTCTTCGTTGGGTAACCTGCATTTACAAAGTTTACTGTCTGAGGAAATCCGTCAGCCTCTCTCTGAAAAACTTGCATCAGCATCCCCTGTGAAACTTGCTTATCTGGGGACTCTGGATCCCCTTCCAAAATTAGCTCAACCATCTCCCTTTGCTTTCAGAATCCAGTCTTGGCAGGCTTTAGGGCCACCCATAAAGGTAAACAAAATTATTACCCAGAAAACAAACTGGCAAAATTATTGCCCAAAAAGCAAAAGGAATACAAGTTGTTTTCACCTTATATGGAAATACCTGGAAAAGTTTGTTAGGGAATCCTAGGGTGTATAGGATAAAGGTGGAAAAATATATTAGAATAAATTTTTTTTATATAGGTGTACTTGAGGGGCGAGGGATAAATTGGGAGGTTGGGATTGACATGTACACACTACTATATTTAAAATTGATAATACTACTCTATAGCACAAGGAACACTCTCAGGATTCTCTAATAGCCTAAATGGGAAAAGAATTTTAAAAAGAATGCTATGCTATGCTAAGTCACTTCAGTCATGTCCAACTCTGTGCGACCCCATAGACAGCAGCCCACCAGGCTCCCCCATCCCTGGGATTCTCCAGGCAAGAACACTGGAGTGGGTTGCCATTTCCTTCTCCAATGCATGAAGTGAAAAGTGAAAATGAAGTCGCCCAGTCGTGTCCGACTCTTAGTGACCCCATGGATTGCAGCCTAACAGGCTCCTCCGTCCATGGGATTTTCCAAGCAAGAGTACTGGAGTGGGGTGCCATTGAATAGATACATGTATATGTATAACTGAATCACTTTGCTGTACACCTAAAACTAACACAGCACTATTAACTGACAATACTCCAAAATAAAATAAGTTTTTTAAAGAGATTCTAGATTCAGCATTTTACTGACTGTGATACTCATCTTGGTTAGATGATTAGATTTTCTGGAGATATGGTACTCAACCAGAGTTGGACTCCTAGAAAAGATTTTCTGTCTACTCACCACTCACACACTATGTCTGGAGGACATCTTCCTCATTAGAGCTTTGCAGCATATATTATGTGAGGGAGTTCTAGGGTGGATGTCTTCTGAGGTCCAGAAATAGCCATGGGAACTGCTATAATCAAGCTCAGTTCAGTTCAGTTGCTCAGTCATGTGCCACTCTTTGTGACCCCATGGACTGCAGCATGCCAGGCCTCCCCGTCGATCACCAACTCCCAGAGCATGCTCATACTCATGTATATCAAGTCAGTGATGCCATCCAACCATCTCATCCTCTTTCATCCCCTTCTCCTCCTGCCTTCAATCTTTCCTAGCATCAGGATCTTTTCTAATGAGTCAGTTCTTAGAATGAGGTGGCCAAAGTATTGGAATTTCAGCTTCAGCATCAGTCCTTCCAATGTGTATTCAAGACTGATTTCCTATAGGATTGACTGGTTTGATCTCCTTGCTGTCCAGGGGACTCTCAAGAGTCTTATCTAACACCACAGTTCAAAAGCATCAATTCTTCAGCAGTCAGCTTTCTTTATGGTCCAACTCTCAAGGTGCTTGCTCCTTGAAAGAAAGCTATGACAAACCTAGACAGCATATTTAAAAGCAGAGGACCTTTGCCAACAAAGGTCCATTTTTGGAAAAAAAACACAGCTTTGACTAGACGGACCTTTGTTGGCAAAATGATGCCTCTGCTTTTTAATATGCTGTCTAGGTTTGTCATAGCTTTCTTTCAAAGAGCAAGTGCCTTTTAATTTCATGTCTGCAGTCACTATCTGCAGTGATTTTGGAGCCCAAGTAGCTGGACTCCATGGATCCAATGCCGACAATGAGCTCTGACAGTGGCAGGGACCATGTGGTGACAGTAAATGGGCAAAAACAGGGTAGTTTGGTCAACAAAGAATTTGGGGTTGGCCAAAGCGTCCCTGGTAAGGAAATAGGTCAAATAGGATTATAGTGTCACTTGATATGTGTAAGTGGTAAAGATCTTTTCTGGCAAATGGAAGTCTGGCTTTAATCATTATAATGGTCATGCCTCTCAACCACTTCCCAGCACTGAGTTTATTTACTGATACAAACCTAAAGCCCCTTGAATGAAGCATAGGTCAGGTTATCCATGAGGAAAGATCCTGCCTTATAACTGAAATTTTACACTGTAAATGTTCTTCTCTAGCTTTTCTCCACAAGGATTTGTAGCCATTTTTCAAGGCAATTGTGCATTTCACAAAGAGAAATAACCCACACATTTTGGGACTTGCTGGTCACTGGTTCTGAATTGACCTTAATTCCAGAGACACAAAATGTTGCTATAGTCCACCAGTCAGAGTAAATATTGTGAATGTCAGGTGAGCAGTTATAGTTCTCGTTCATCTCAGTGGGCCCATTGTGTGCCAAAACCCATGCTGGGGTTATTGTACCAGTAATGAATACAGAGATGGTGTAGTATAATTGTGGTAGACTCCCCATATTGATTCTCTAACTTGTGGAGCTAGAGCTATTATGATAGGATTGGTCAAGAGAAAGTCACTGGAAGTGATTCTAACTATCAAAAATATCAAACCAAAACCAATATAGCTTTGTGGAGAGATTGCAAAAATCATTACCAATGTAGAATTCTTGAAAGACACAGAGGTCATGATTCCTACCGCACCCCCATTCAAGTTGCCTATTTAACCAGTGCAGAAGACAACTAGATCTTTCTTACAACTTAGTATGTAGGGGGTACCCACAAAATCAGGTATCAGCTGTTATTCCAGCTGCTATTCCAAAGTTTGTTTGTTTTTTTTTTTCCTGGAGAAAATCAGCATCAGGTATGTGGCTATTGTTCTGAGAAGTAATTTTTTCCTCTATGCCTTTTAGCAAAGATCTCAGAAGCGGTTTGCTTTCCCTTCTGGAAAACCAAACAATTCTAACAAATACCACTCCCAATTAAACCAACTGAAAGCAGCACTCAGTGAAAAGTGTCCAGAATTAGTCAATAGAAAACACATAATCTTCCATCAGGATGATGTAAGACTGCATGCTTCTTTGATGACCAGACAAAAACTGTTAGAGCTTGGTTGGGAAGTTCTGATTCATTTACCATATTCACCAGACATTGTACCTTCAGATTTCCATTTATTTCAGTCTTTACAAAATTCTCTTAATGGAAAATATTTCAATTCCTTTGAAGCCTGTAAAAGGCACCTGGAACCGTCCTTCACTCAAAAAGATTTTTTAAAAAATAGGGGAAAATGGAATTATGAAGTTGCCTGAAAAATGACTAAAGTAGTAGAACAAAACGGTGAAGTTGTTGTTCAATAAAGTTGGTGAAAATAAAAAATGTGTCTCATTTTTACCTGAAAACTGAAGGAACATTTTGGCAATTTCAATATCTTTACTAACTGACCTCAAGGCTATACCAGCTCTTCAATACTATATCATAATCTAGTCCAGAGAGGTATTATTTGTTTCGCCTTTCCAAAGAACTTCTTAGTAGACCGTTGCCTTGGTAATGCAATGTTGATTGAATCTGGTAGCAGGAGTAGCAGCTACTCCAAATACCTGGGTAGAAAGATGCATGCCAGAAATCCCACAAAAATTAGGGCCTGCCACCCTTAGAAATACCTAGGGAAACAGAGGTCGGAAGCACAGTGGGATGGATATTACTTCCAAATTTAGGAAAGAGTTGCTGCATCTTATATTTCCTGCAACTGAAAAAGATACACAGTACCAACTGAATCTCTTTGGATTTTGGAGGCATCACATGCCTCATTTGGGTGTGCTTCTTAAATTCATTTATCAAATAACTTCAAAACGATGGCAGCTGTGTGTGGGTCCTAGAAAAAGAGACTTCTTTGCAACAGGTCCAGGCTGACATGCAGACTGCTAGTGCACGTGGACTATATCAATTGGGTGATCTTATGATGCTTGAAGTGGCTTTGAGGGACAGGACAACGTCTAGTGCCTTTAGTAGGCATTTATAGGTAAATGACTGTGCAGAGCTTCAGTGTTTTGGAAAAAAAAAAATGATGTCATAATCACAGATATCACTTCTCTCTTAAGAAGCAGTTTCTGATTTGCTACCGGGCCCCAGTAGTGATTGAATTCTAGACTCCAGATCATTCATTTGCCATGTTGCCTGAGATACCCAGCATGAACTGGGTGTTGCCTGACCACCAAACTATGAAGTTGGATATGCACAGAAACACTCCCTCACCCAATGGAAGTGGTATATATGAGTTGTAACTTGAGCAGGAATATATGAGTCTAACTTGAGCAGGAGGCATGAGTAAGTTTCAGGAGATAGTTGCCACGCCCAGGTGTTCATGGCCCATCCTCCTATTACATATCCTCCTCCTTGTCAACCATAGTTATGGCCTCTTGGAGAGTTCCTATAATCATAACAGAAAAAGACAACATTTGAGTCTCTTTCACCAAAGAGCCTACGATATATTCTGGCACCACCGTTCTCCAGAGGGATCAGCCATTTGTGTGCCGGCAAATTGATTACCCCAGACTATTTCCACCATGTAAGGGAATAGACACCCGGATGGGACATGGATTTTCCTTCATGGCACATGTTTGTTCTGCTAAAAGTGTCATCTGTTAATGCTTTACTCACATCATGATACTCAACATAGCATTACTTCTGAAAAAGGAAGATTTGGAAGACTTTGCTATAACCTCAACTCGGTAGCCACTTCTGGTAGGAACAAGATCCTGTTCTCTGAGATGTAGTATTAACCCCAAGTGAAAGAAAGTAAAAGTGTTAGTTGCTCAGTCACGTCTGACTCTTTGCAACCATGGGACTGGGAGCCCAACAGGTTCCTCTGTCCATGGGATTTTCCATGGCAAGAATACCAGAGTGACTATCCATTCCCTTCTCCAGGAGGTCTTCCCAACCCAGGGATTGAACTTGGATCTCCTGCACTGCAAGCAGATTCTATACCATCTGAGCCACCAGGAAAGCCCAATTAACCCCAAAGCAGGAACCAAATCATGGTGCTCTTTCTCCCACAACATAATCAAAGAATGGGAACGAGAGGGGCTCCTCTATTACCCCAAAGTATCCCCCAGCAGAGCTTTTGTTTCCATGCCTAAAAGTTTAGACTCTGTTGCTTGAGGTGTCTCCTTTACCAAGAGAAGCACGTTTCTGCCAGGGCACACAGTAATGGTTTTCATTAAACTGGAAATGGAGGTTGCCTCCTGGAAATGGATACCAGCGAACCAACAGGTAAATAAGAAGTCCGTCTGTTGGCTATGGCATTTGATCCTAATTCCAAGGGAGAATTGAGTTTCCATCATAGAGTGGGCATAAGAAGTGAGCACTTCTGGAATGTAGGTCATCTAGGGGCCCTCTTAGTAGTCCTTTATACTGTGCTAAAAACTTAATGGAAAAGTATAATAACCCAGTAAAGACAAGACTTCCGATGGCTCAGATACTCCATGAGGCATGGAATCACAGACAGGTGAGGTGAAGATGAAATGGGAGTGGAGGAACGAAGTTGTCAGTACAAGCCTTGACCATGTTGCCAGTAAGAGGAATGAGAACTGTAATAGTTATGCACATTTCTTCCTTACTTTATACGTGTGTGTGTGTGTGTGTGTGTGTGTGTGTGTGTGTATGCGTGTAGGTATTAACCAATTCTTTTGTCCCCTCTCCTGTTTTCCTACCATCCAATACAAGGCATACTGATTGGTTAAACTCAATTCACTAATTTCATTTATTTATTTTTAATTGTAGGATAATTGCTTTACAATATTGTGTTGGTTTCTGTTATACATCAGCGTGAATAAGCCATATGCATGCATATGTCCGCTTGCTCTTGAACCTCCTTCCTACCCCATCCCACCCCTCTAGGTTGTCACGGAGCACCAAGTTTGAGATTCCTATCTCAGACAGCTAGTTCCTACCGGCTGTCTATTTTACATATGATAATGTATCTGTTTCAATGCTACTCTCTCTATTTGTCTACTGTGTCCACAAGTTTGTTCTCTGTCTCCATTGCTGACTTGCAAATAGATTAATCAGCACCACTTTTCTAGATTCCATATATATGAGTTAATGTATATTTGCTTGTCTCTTTCTGACTTAATTCACTTTGTATAATAGTCTCTAGTTTCATCCACCTCATTAGAAATGACTCAAATGTATTCCTTTTTATGGCTGAGTAATATTCCCTTGTATATATGTGCCACAACTTCTTTACCATGGTTCACTATTTAAGTCACAAAATATCAAGAGAGAGTGTGACTCAACTGGAAAAAGAATGAACATAAAGCTAAGATGGATAAGGTGACATAAGTGACCGTTACACAGAGGCAGTTAGTGTTTTTGAGTGTACAAAGGATAGTTGCATCATGTTCTATTGTATTTATCTGGAAGCAAAACATGCTTAAAATAGAAATGTAGTGATACCAAGCTGGATACGGCAGAGACGACTCATGTTCAGTGACAACTTAATTGAGCTGCAAATACAGTTTTTAGAATGCTCTTGTCTTTATGAGCCCAGACTAGGATTGGTCACAAGAGGAGTCTGCACAAGATTTTGGAAGGTGGAAATGAAGCAGCAGCCATTACCCTCTGAAGAATGATGTAGGGGCCAAGTGTCCCAGCAGTTCATGCACATGGTCACTGATCTGCTGGATCTTCTTGGCAGGGGACAGCAGCTAAGCTTACAGCCCTTCCAGCTTCACCTGCAGCTTCTCCAAGTCCTGAGCTAGACATCTGTGTGGGTCTGTGGGATCAGGTATGAGCTCCCTCTGTAATAGGTCACTCATAGCATTGGGGATTATGGTGATGAGAGTTAGATGTGAGGTTCAGTTCTTCCTTGTGGGTTCCAGTTGGTCTTTGCCATCCTCTGCTTCACATGGAGCATTTCATCCTAACAGACTGCCAGTCCTGACGACCTGCAACATCTTCAAGACCACAAACCAATGCAGCAGCAACAACTTCCCATGTGCTTGTCAATCAGTTCCAACAATTAGGTGTAATCTAGCCCCTTTAATCTGGAGAAGGCAATGGCAACCCACTCCAGTATTCCTTCTGGAGAATCCCATGGACAGAGGAACCTGGCAGGCTACAGTCCATGGGGTTGCCAGAGTCGGACATAACTTAGTGACTAAACCACCAGCCCCTTTAATAAAATCATACTGCTATGTCATTCATGCTTTTTGAATTAAACCCCAATTCATAGAAGTCACTAACAATGTAATTCAGTATTGTCTCCTTTTAGGAAAAAAAAAAAATTACAATGTACACACCATTAGGAAGCATCTTGCTTAAGTTATCCTTATCATTGTTTTAAACAAGATCTCCTTAATTAAACTCCTGCTCGCTGACCTCAGCAGGAGATAATTTTTGATAGTTTTGTTTTTGCTTCATACTTTTACAGTTCCTAATGTTCCTTTTGAAAATATTTTAATAGAATTGCAATTCTCAGAATGCCACATGCTGTGCTGTGCTAAGTTGCTTCAGTTGTATCCAATTCTTTGCAACCCTATGGACCATAGCCTTCCAGTCTCCTCTGTCCATGGGATTCTCCAGGCAAGAATCCTGGAGTGGGTTGCCATTTCCTCCTCCAGGGGATCTTCCTGACTCAGGGATCAAACCCACTTCTCTTATGTCTCCTGCATTGGCAGCTGGCTTCTTTACCACTAGGACCACCTGAGAAGGCATCAGAATACTATAATGACTTCCTTATATTTAAAAAATACTGGGTTGGCCAAAAGTTCGTTTGGTTTTTCCATACGCTGTTACAGGGTTTCGAACTCTTTGGCCAACCAATATATAACAAAAATCAAGCAGCAAGGTATAATTCATGAACGTGCCCATAAAAGTTCTATATGTATACAAAATGGTACAAGTTCTACCTTGAATGTGTGTATGTGTGTGTATGTTTATATGAAGTAGAGAAAGAGAGAGAATAATCTTTCCCTCTAATAAAGTAAAAAAGAAAAACAGAGCAGAAATTCCTTTCCTTACAATGCTTAAGGATAGAGCTTCAACATTGTAGCCAGGTCTAAATATTTATTTCAGAAATAATCCTGCTATCCTAGGCCCGAGCTTCAAATTTGAAGAGCACAAATGGTCCAGAGATGGAATAAATATGTTTTCAAAAGAGACCCACCTTAGGTGAATAGAACTTATTCTAAGACTGATCCATATCTAATTGGAAATAAATCTGTTTTCCCCACTTCTGTTGGTAACATACTCAGCAATCAGATTATTATTTCACCAGGGACTGGAATCATGGGGAGTCAGTATTGCAGCTCCGATCCCAACAGTGAGGGGTTGGAACCAATTATGGAGTCAGTAAATGGAGAGTTGAAATATCAGATTTTTCCTTTTTTTTTAAACTGATAAAGGCAGGCTGGATAAGACGAATATTTTAAAGCATGTGGGAGGATAAGTGTCAGGAGGAGCTTGCTAATATTTTACCTATAAAATGGACAGACTCACCCATACGGTCACAGATAGCTGAGGATGACAGCTGGGCCAATTAAGGTAGCTACATTGCAGTCCATTATTTTCAGACAAAAGGGGATAGTAATTTTTGCTCTTGCTGTTTTGCTATGCAATTAGCAGCCTATTGAATACATTCAGACTTTCTGCTTGCCTTTATTAAGTAGCTCCTGCGGAATTCTGGCAGACTTACCTGGTGAATAGACCCAAACCGTCAGTTTTGGGAAGTCTGAGCCCCTGGTCACCATGATTTTTCTCATTACTATCTGTGATTGGTGATATTTTATATAGCATTGCTTTATTCTCTATGCATATATGGTATTTCCCTGAACTGACTATATTTTTCTTGTTCAGTCACTAAGTAGTATCTGAGTCTTTGCAACCCCGTGGGCTACAGCACACCAGTCTTCCCGGTACTTCGCTATCTCCCGGAGTTTTCTCAGAACTCATGTCCATTGAGACTCATGTCCACTGAGTCATGAATTGACTGCAAATCCTTTATAAGTAGGGTCCATATTTTATGCTTTTATTCTGCCTCACTGTATTTACCACAATGCTGGGAGCACAGTAGTTCTTCAAATTAAAAAATATATATTGAAGTGAGGGGAGCAATAAATTAGGAGTTTGGGATTAGCAGATACACACTGCTATATATAAAACAGATAAACAGAAGGGACCTGCTCTCTAGCACAGGGAACTATATTCAATATCTTGTAATAACTTATAAGGGGACAGAATCTGAAAACTTATAAGGGAAAAAGAATCTGAAAAAAATCTGAAAATATGAATCACCTTGCTATACACCTGAAACTATACAACATATAAACCAACTATACTTCAGCTATAAGAAATGAGGGAATGAATGGCAGGTGCATGTTGCAGGTAGGTTGTCTTTTCCAGGAAGTAGACTCCTGGTTGCTTAGAGGATAAAGTGTCTGCCTGCAATACACGAGACCTGGGTTCAATCCCTGGGTTGGGAAGATCCCTGGAGAAGGAAATGGCAACCCATTCCAATATTCTTGCCTGGAGAATCCCATGGACAGAGGAGCCTGGTGGGCTACAGTCCATGGGGTCGCAAAGAGTCAGACATGACTGAGCGACTTCACACACACACACACACACACACACACACACAGACCCTAAGAAAGAGATCAATGTGCAGAAAGTTTATTAGGAACTGCTGCTTATAGGACCAGCCTCTGTGCCAAAAATAAAAGGGTAGCAAGATGGGGTAAAAGGAGAAGGTGGGCTCGGTTGCAGTCTCAACAAAGCTCTCAGCTAAACCCGTAAAGAGCTCTAAAGCTGCAATGGACCTTCAAGTTACCCTAGCTTGGGAGAGGCAACTAGGCCTTTAGTTTGAGTATGAACCACTAGTATGAACCACTCATTGAAGGCCGGCTTCTCCCAGGAAGGGGTGTGACCTTGGCAAGGTACCTCTCCAGGTAAAGGCATTTCCTACAAAAGCTGGCAGCCGGGATCTATCATCCTGAAGCACTCCCAGAAGCTTGAGCATTATGTCCTTTATCACTGAAGGAAGATCCAGATGGTACCTTAGCACATCCCCCACAGACCACCCCTTGCAATGCTCAGATACACTGCTTTATATAAATTTTGAGAGAAGCTCCTCAAGGATTCATGAAAGCGAAAGTGCAGTCGCTCAGTCGGGTCTGACTCTTTGTGACCCCATGGATTGTAGCCTCAAGTATTTATAGTGGGCCTTTTGTCCCAAGAGAAATTTCTAAGGTGTATGGGACAAAATACAGCCTCCCAACACCTGTGACTGTCTTTAAGCCATACCTCTTACTCATCAGCTTCTTCCTCTAAGTCTTGCAGGTTGCAAGATGAAAATGGCATTACTACATAAGAGGCAGAGAACATTTTGTTAGTTTTAAAGGAGTATACTTTAGAAAGCTTTGTCCTCTCTATAAGACCTAGTAGATCTTTCCTGTAGCTCAAATGGTAAAGAATCTGCCTGTAACACAGGAGACACGGGTTTGATCCCTGGGTCGGGAAGGTCCTCTGGAGAAGGAAGTGGCAACCCATTCCAGTATTCTTGCCTGGAGAATCCCATGGACAGAGGAGTCTGGTGGGCTATAATCCATGGGGTCACAAAGAGTGGGACACAACTGAGTGACTAACACTACTATAAGATCTAGAGAAATTTGTCATTATGAAATGATTGAGAATATAAGACTACAAGTAATATTAAAAAATGAGTGAAGTACGAAAACAGTATAAAAACATCAATAAAATACAATTTCCCCAAATTAAAATCAGATTTAGAACTAAGGTAGAAGTGACACTGTAGAAAAAATAATTCAAAAGACAGACTAGAAAAGCTCTCTTAAGATGCAGTAACTGCAAAGAGACCAAACAGGAGAGAAGACGGTAGATATAACGGTCAGGATATTAAGATCCAACATACAGATCACAAGTAAGCATGATTAGACCAAAACTTTTAAAACACAAGAGAAAATTTCCTGAGAGAAAAAACTCTGTGGCTAAGAATGACACTCTGCACAAGAAAAATTTGGTTATGCTTAAGTTCAGTCGCTCAGACATGTCCGACTCTTTGCGACCCCATGAATCGCAGCATGCCAGGCCTCCCTGTCCATCACCAACTCCTGGAGGTGACTCAGACTCACGTCCATCGAGTCAGTGATAACACCCAGCCATTTCATCCTCTGTCATCCCCTTCTCCTCCTACCCTCAATCCCTCCCAGCATCAGAGTCTTTTCCAGTGAGTCAACTCTTCCATGAGGTGGCCAAAGAACTGCAGTTTCAGCTTTAGCATCATTCCTTCCAAAGAAATCCCAGGGCTGATCTCCTTCAGAATGGACTGGTTGGATCTCCTTGCAGTCCAAGGGACTCTCAAGAGTCTTCTCCAACACCACAGTTCAAAAGCATCAATTCTTCGGCGCTCAGCCTTCTTCACAGTCCAACTCTCACATCCATACATGACCACGGGAAAAGTCATAGCCTTGACTAGACGGACCTTTGTTGGCAAAGTAATGTCTCTGCTTTTGAATATGCTATCTAGGTTGGACATAACTTTCCTTCCAAGGAGTAAGTGTCTTTTAATTTCATGGCCACAGTCACCATCTGCAGTGATTTTGGAGCCCAAAAAGATAAAGTCTGACACTGTTTCCACTGTTTCCCCATCTATTTTCCATGAAGTGATGGGAAAGGATGCCATGATCTTCGTTTTCTAAATGTTGAGCTTTAAGCCAACTTTTTCACTCTCCACTTTCACTTTCATCAAGAGGCTTTTGAGTTCCTCTTCACTTTCTGCCATAAGGGTGGTGTTATCTGCATATCTGAGGTTATTGATATTTCTCCCGGCAATCTTGATTCCAGCTTGTGTTTCTTCCAGTCCAGGGTTTCTCATGATGTACTCTGCATATAAGTTAAATAAGCAGGGTGACAATATACAGCCTGTGTATATGGTTATGTTTACTGAGTACCTAAACAGATCCTGGTAGTATTTTTAAATAAAACAAATTGGTGATAACATTTTAAAGAGTTTAACTAAATAATTCCAGGAACAAGTGAGAAATAGAAACTAAATGTACAGAATATTTAAAGATTAATAGCATTTCTATATAAACAAATGAAATGTAAACAAAGTAGTTTAAGAGAAAATTTGTGAATCTGGTTGTTTTGATTGAGAAAAATACAGGAACTACTCTTAGAAAAAAGAAATAATTTACATATTCAACCAAATACATTTAAAGAAAACAGCAGTGGAAGAGTAAATTATAAGAAAATATCTTCATCACCTTCAAGGCCAGGAAGGATTTTTCTTACAAGACCCAAAGCATTTTCATAAGGGAAAAATTGACAACTATGATTACATTCATATTAAAATCTGATGTACATTACAAAGCATTATTTTTAAAAAAACACAAAAGATAAAACACAATCACGCAGGCTTAGAAAAGTTTTTGTTTGTTTGTTTTGTTTTCTTCCAATGTGTATGACCAAGTCAATAGAAGGAAATTCCAGAAATGTAAAGAGCTCAGTATCAGTAATAAAAGACATCTTACAGAAAACAAGAAAAAGAAACAGACAATGCAAGAAACTAAGAGCTAAACATATAATACTTAGGAAAAGTGAAGGGAAAGTGTTAGTTGCTCAATCTTGTCTAACTCTTTGCGACCCCATGAACTGTAGCCCACCAGGCTCCTCTTTCCATGGGATTTTTCTAGACAGGAATACTGGAGCAGGTAGCCATTCCCTTCTCCAGGGGATCTTCCAGACCTAGGGATTGAACCTGGGTCTCCTTCATTAAATACGAAAACACTTTCAATCTCACTAATAATCATGAAAGTGCGGATTTTTATTAAAAAAAAAAAGGAAAAAAAATTACATGGACAAAAACTAAGAAATCTGACAACAGTAAAGCAAGGATGAATTTTCTGCGGTTGGAGGGGCAGTTTAGCACACATACCTTGCTGCTATACCTAAGTTGACAATTTAGCAAGATTGTTGGTAGCTCAGGTGGTAAAAAAATTTGCCTGAATGCAGGACTAAAATTGTCAATTTTGATCAATTTTAATAAGTTGATTGATCAATTTTAATAAGTGTGAGCATTTCAGTAAACTTGATAATTTATTCACGGCAATAAACCTAACTCAAATACCTCCGTGTTTTACTGGCCCTCTGAGATCTAGATACTCAGCTGGAATGACCTAGTCTCCATCTGAGGACAGCTCCAAACTCTTCCAAACACTCTGAATATGTCCAGGTCACTCAAGTTCTCTGGTGCCCTCTGTCTCTGGGTTCCCTGCTCACTCTCTTTGCTATGTTGGCCCAGACATGAAATACCCTTCCTCAGTTTCTGCCCCCAAATTAAAATCACTCATAGGTGTCTTAAAGGAGTAAAGATTTTACTAAAAAATGGATGTTAAATATCTCCAAACAAAACAATAGACATAAATGTCATTTGGCCACCAATCAGTGGGGAGATGCCCTGACCTGTATTCCCATCAGAGCCCTCACTTCCCGCCAGCTCTTTGGCTCATCTCTCTTACCTCTTTCTTCCCTGAACTGTGCTTTCTTCTCTCTTTTCACTGCACAGGACAGTGATAATTCCTCTGATTTCTCATACATATTACAAATGATTCTTTAGCACCTGCTAACATTGAAGCCTTCTGGGTCTTATATTCTATGCCAATGGCTCATCAAGGTATTTCCCCAATAGACTGTAGAATGTCTCTAAAATGAACTCAAGCGACAGATGCTAACATACTACGTTTTTCACTGCCTCAATGATAATTGCCAAACTATCCTTAAGAAGTTGTAAAACAGTATGGACAATATTGTCTCAAATATGAAATATACTTATTACACATACACACATTCACACACACACACACACACACTCACACACAGGCACACAAATATCACAAGGCATTTGCTGAGATATTGGCTATCAATCACTGATATTCTTTTTCTATTTTTAACGTTATTTAAATAATTGGAATAATTACATTAAAATAGATAAAAGTATAGGAATAGTATTCCTTAAAGAAAGAAAGCAAAATATTTATGTTTTCTCAAGGACAGTTTCCATCGCATATCTGGGACAAATAGTGATTAGTCCACCATACCGCCTCCAGGCAAGGTTTCTCTGACTTAGCTTCCTGGGACTTAGGTGGAGGCAGGCACTGAACAGGGCCCTGTTCAGCCGGTCTAGTCCCTATCCTATTCCTCCACAAGCCTTAAGCACATTTTCCTGTATCCCCAGTGCTGGTCTGCTGTGTTTTCTAGAAACTGTACTTTTGCTGTAGTTGAATTTCTGTCCTTTGGGAAGCTGCCTTGTTTCCTATTTATTCCCCAAGATGTCTTGCAGTGTTCTGCCCTGAAGTCAATAGCCTACAGAAACAAGTGTACATGCCCCAGTATGCATGCATTAAACCGGGAGAGAGCAACAGTGATTCTGGACTGACAGCCTGAAACTGTGGCAAGGAATAAACCCCAGGTCTCTTTCTATATGCCATATATGTCCCTGTCTCTATAGTAGTCACTCTCCCTTTCAATTACTGAAAGTCACATTTTCTCCTGGAAGCCTTCCTAAAACCCTGGGCGAGCATAGCATCCCTGTAGTGGATTCTCATAGCAATCTTCACTTAACCTTTTGCAAAAACTGTTCCCATAAAGTTTAAGCTCCATGACAGTAGGATTATATTTCTTCTGTTTAATCCTCTATTTCTGGACTGTTGTAATTGCTTAGTCAATAAGTGAAGAGACAGTGATTAAGTGAGAGGATGGGCAGATGGATGGATGGATGGCCAGAATTTCTGAAAATTTTCTGTCTCATCTTTAATTCTATTCATGGTTCGTGCAGCACAGAATCAGTTCAGCCAGTGTTCTCACCAAAATAAACTTAGTCTCCTGTGGGAAAGACCTAAAGGAAATGAAAAGTATCACAATAAAATCAAGGTGGCAATTTAATAGGAATTTAATACCCAATTTAAAAATACTTCAACCAAAGACATTCCCTTCATTCTCTTACATCCTGATTTGCTATTGCCAGAAACCCAGGCTCAAGGAAGAACGTGAGCCCTATTGTTACTCCTAATGACTTCATTTTAGATTCGTTCATCTGGTGATAGGTATGCAAATTTCTATCTACTTTATACTGATAGCTGAACACCTGTGTGCCTCTTCCCTGGACCGTCACACAGCCCTGTTCCCCACATGAACACTTCCTTGGACTGCTCCTCTTTGAATATGCCAAGGGTCACATTTTCTCATCAAATTTATGAATCTGGTTTTCCATGTTCCTATGGTCACTCAATTCTTTAAGCCATTATCTAAAATATCTTCACCCTAACATGGGAAGGCTATGCTTCCTACCTTGGAATCCATGGCACTTATGTTCATTCTTTGAAATAGCTCTTGATCAAAGGAATATTTCTTTGAATAAACTGTCCCCTGTCTGTGCTCTTTCCTCTTCATCTCCCTCGCCCTTGGTCTCCTTACACCCAGGCTGCTCCCAAGGCTATCCTGTGTAATATTTATTTCATGGCTAATTTGCCTTAATCATCATTCTATGAGGCCCTTCTTTTTGAAATCTCCCAAAGAATCATATTGTCTCAGAGCCTATAAATATAAAATTCTCCCTGTCTAACTAGACACATCATAGTGGAGTTGCAGTATCCATCTACAACCCGTTTCCCTCCAATCCTTAACACTGACTCTTGACTACAGTCATTCTGCTGGCCCCACTCCTACCTTCCTGAATTTACTTCTTCTGCTATTGCCATTTTCAGAATGGCCCTCCACTCTGCTGTCCTCTCATCCAAATCCTGTTAACTTGGATCAGATCAATTTCCATGTACTTCATGAAGCCTTCGTTTGATTTAGTCCATACCAATTCTTGTTTCTATGAACTCCTCTTTTATTCTGTATTTGACATCAGGTCATTAATCGAAATGTTTCATGTGTGCTGGATCAACCTCACAAATTTGACTCTATGTTTCCTTGTGAAAATATATATATTAGACTTCCTATGTATCACCTATTGTACCCACAACAATGCTGCAGCTGTAGCAAAACCTAGTAAGTGTAGTGTTGACTGCAAAATACGTATACCTCCCTTACCCTGGTTGAATTGTTGCAAGCAGATACTATAAGAAGAGAAAAGAATTGTTAGGAAGATGGTAGGGAAATCAGTTCAGTTCAGTTCAGTCGCTCAGTCGTGTCCGACTCTTTGCGACCCCATGAATCGCAGCACGCCAGGCCTCCCTGTCCATCACCAACTCCCGGAGTTCACTCAGACTCATGTCCATCGAGTCAGTGATGCCATCCAGCCACCTCATCCTCTGTCGTCCCCATCTCCTCCTGCCCCCAATCCGTTCCTGCATCAGGGTCTTTTCCAATGAGTCAACTCTTCGCATGAGGTGGCCAAAGTACTGGAGTTTCAGCTTTAACATCATTCCTTCCAAAGAAATCCCAGGGCTGACAGTGCAGAGTAAATGGATGAGGCAGATCTGAAGACTAGACTTTTGAAAACTATTTCAAGCCTGCACCACTGTCAGCATGACCAAGCTCGTCCACAGCGGCAAGTGAAGTGGCTCCCACCCGCTGCGGCAAGGAAGCATGTGGAGCCCCACCCGCTGCGGCAAGGAAGCATGTGGAGCCCCACCCGCTGCGGCAAGGAAGCATGTGGAGCCCCACCCGCTGCGGCAAGGAAGCATGTGGAGCCCCACCCGCTGCGGCAAGGAAGCATGTGGAGCCCCACCCGCTGCGGCAAGGAAGCATGTGGAGCCCCACCCGCTGTGGCAAGGAAGCATGTGGAGCTCCAAGAGAGTCAGTGGTGGCTTCGGATACCACTTTTTGAAAAAGCACTAAACACCTCGACATTTATTAATACATTTTTGAGAGCCCCTAGCTGCTTTCTGGGCAGCCTTCCGTGGCAACCTGTGAAGGAATGTGAGGCTAGGGCTTGTGAGCACTTTGACAGAAGAAGAGAGACACAGAGAGAAATGCTTTGCCAAATCTCTAACAGTGATACAACTGGGAATAGAAAGCAGGTCCCATGCCTCACCATCTGGTGTTCTACCAGCCAGACCACACTGTCTCTCTAAATTGCCAACCTGGATTAATAACTGTGCATGTGACATCATTCTGGTCTTCTGCTGTTGAGGATGAGACAATCTATTCCATTGGGCATGGTGGAAAGTTTTGTCTAGCCATACAAATTTATAATTAGCGATATGACTTCTGTCTACACAGCAGGACAAAAATAAAAACATTCATTTCAATGCTATAAGAAAATTAAGAAACTCTTGGTGTAAGATAGGGAGATATTAAATCTCAAACTATTAAAAGGAATGTATTTTGAAGGCTGGCTAACCTTTCAGATTAACTTGTACACATGTGTCTTTCTGCAAAAGTCTCAGGACCTCAACAAAGCAGGATTCTGTGCACACAGGACTTGTGTAGCTTCATGTTTGTGCCAAACCACAATTATAGAAATAAAGGGTTCTGGGTTCTTTCCATCCATTATTCTAGCCACGTGGTGTATATAATACTTGGTCACATGTACACTCCCATATTTTGTTCATCATGATTCAGACATTTGCAACTCAGACAGACTGAGAGGAATATTTTCTATTCAATGTAAGGAAAATAAAAGTTCTGATGAGGTAAAATGTACTTCTTTGCTCAGTTACTATAAAGCCAGGAGTCTACCTGGTACTGGAAAATGGAAGCAACACTTGCCTCATTAATATTTCAACCTTTGCTTATATATCAGTCCTAAAGGAAATCAGTCCTGAATTTTCACTGAAAGGACTGATGCTGAAGCTGAAGCTCCAATACTTTGCCACCTGATGTGTGAAGAACTGACTCACTGGGGAAGACCCTGATGCTGGGAAAGATTGAGGGCAGGAGGAGAAGGGGACGACAGAGGATGAGATGGTTGGATGGCATCACCGACTTGATGGACATGAGTTTGAGTGAGCTCCAGGAGTTGGTGATGGACAGGGAGGCCTGGCGTCTGCGGGCTTTTCTTATTCCCAAACTCCTAACGTATCCCTCTCTCCCCTCTGGGAACCATACGTTTGTCTCCTATGTTTGTGAATCTGTTTCTGTTTTGCAAATAAATTCATTTGTATCTTTGTTTAATATCCACATATAAGTGATAGCAACTGATATTTGTCTTTCTCATATGACTTACCTCACTTAGTATGATAATCTCTAGTTTCATCCACATTGTTGCGAATGGCAGCATTTCATTATGACTGAGGAGTATTCCATTGTGTGTGTGTATACCACACATACCATGTCTAGAGAAATAAAATAAATCTTAAAATTATGCCTGCTGATGAGTAGCAGAGAGACTGGGTCAGTTCCCTAAAATTATTTCTCATATATATATATATATATATATATATATATATATATATAGTCTTTCCTTTACACCTTCATGAAGTGTCTGAATTATCAACCAGAATAAAGAGAGATCGCAGGAAACAAATTCTTCGCTTGACAGGAATCAAGGGTTGACGCGATGTGGTGTGATGGAGAAGAGATATCATAACACAGAGATCAAGGAAGACATTACAACAAGCACCAGGAAGTGGCAGAGAGCAGAAGAGAGAAGCAAGAGCAGGATCCAGGGAGCTTATCTCCGTGCCAACCTCCAGGAAGCAACAGCGTTGCTGCCCCTTTGGCTCACTGCTGCCCTGATTTGCAAACATGCTTCACCTTAAACCAGTTCTCAGAGGAGAAGGTAAGGTTTTTAAACTTCTTTCAACAGTGAATTTGAATTAGACATAAAACACAAAACTCTGAGAACTATTTCAGCCCCTGAATTAATTCACTGAAGTGTAAAATGGGGTGGCAGTGATCCAAATAGAAAAGACATCTGAAAAGAAAAGAAATACATATTTTATATACACATATAATCTCATTTAGGGATATAAAGCTATTCAAAAGAAGCTATGGTAAGATGGGGTGGGCGAGAAGAAAAGGGTAAGTGTACTTGGTAAATAAAAATAATCATAAAATCTGTAGATCTTAGAGGTTAGTATAAAGAATGATTGGGAGAAAAGCAAATTATAAAGTAAATGGATGAATACAGGAAGAGAATGTTTGTAAAATCTTAGTAAGCACACAACAGGAAGAGAAAGACACATTTGAGATACAAGAGAATAGTGTTCCAGGGAACAGAGCCTATCCATATGTTTAGGCTATTGGAAAAAGCCTAACCATGTCAAGATCCTTAACACAGAAGCAGAGAAAGATCTCACCTGGCTTTTAAACATGCTGGCCATTTTAATATTCTTTAAAAGCTTTAATGGACTATAGCTGCTTTACAATGTTGTGTTAGTTTCAGGCTATACAGAAGGTCCTTATTAGTTATCTATCTTATATTTAATCAAGACTGGATATAAAATGGGCTTCCCCGGTGGCTCAGTGGTAAAGAATCTGCCAGCCAGTACAGGAACTGCAGGAGATGACGGTTCAATCCTTGGGTCAGGAAGATCTGCTGGAGAGGGAAATGGCAACCCACTCAAGTATTCTTGCCTGGAAAAGTCCATGCACAGAGGAGCCTCGTGGGTTACAGCCCATAGGGGCACAAAGAGTTGGAAATGACTGAGCATGCATGCATGCAGAGATAAGATAAATGCTGAGGGAAATTTGGGGGAAGGGCAGCAAACACAATCCTCATCATGCCCGCTGCCCCCAGGCCGCCCCTCTGGGCTCACCCACAGAGCCTGCTCAGCTTCCCTGGAATGAAGCTCAGAAAGCTTGACAGGCATTCCATCTTCTTCCCTCTCCTCACCTCTCTCCCCTGCCTACCTCTTTTAATTTTCATCCAGATTGACTGATTCACTGGCTGTTTGCCTCTGGGGAGCTCACCACCACTCCCTCACCTTCCTCAGGCCTTTCTCCTCAATAGGAATAGCTTTCTTTCTCCTTCCCTTGATCACATGTCATAACTTTATTTCTAAAACTAGACTATAAAGCACAGACTGTATTTCTAAATAGTCACAATAATGCAAGAGATGGTGTTTGCTACGTTCTGCAGAACATCCAATGGGATATACGTTTCATAGGGTGAATTTTTATTTTACTATTTTATTCTGATGAATCACTTTTTCATGTCATGTGTTGTATTTCACAAACTAAGATTGTAATAAGAAGTTGAGTGCAGAATCCCTTTGGCACTATATAGACTTTCCAGACTTGACTAAATCAGTGATAAATAGTGATAGCTGAGAGGTGAGGTTTCATAAATGTCTGTTGTTTCATTAATAAGAAGGATAGCTATCATTGACCCCTTGTCATATGCCAGATTTGGGACTAGATACTTGAGTTCTCTAAGAATCATCATAAGAATCATTATTATAATAATACCTTTCCTTTCCTTTTTTCTTCTTTCTTTCTTCCTTCCCCCTTCTTTCCTTCCTCCCTTCTCTCCTTCCTTCCTTCCTTCCTTTTTCTTTTCTATTTTCCTGAGAAGAGAAAGCTTAGTAAAATCCACCATTTCTCTCTATTGCTTTATATAAATCAAGGTCTGCTGCTGCTTCTGCTGCTGCTATGTCGCTTCAGTCGTGTCTGACTCTGTGCAACCCCACAGACGGCAGCCCACCAGGCTCTGCCGTCCCCAGGATTCTCCAGGCAAGAACACTGGAGTGGGTTGCCATTTCCTTCTCCAATGGATGAAAGTGAAAAGTGAAAGTGAAGTCGGTCAGTCGTGTCTGACTCTTAGCGACCCCATGGACTGCAGCCCACCAGGCTCCTCCATCCATGGGATTTTCCAGGCAAGAGTACTGGAGTTGGGTGCCATTGCCTTCTCCGTAAATCCAGGTCAAACTGATGCAAATTTTAGGCTTATACAAGGTGGGTAGGAACTTGATCTATATGATACTTTTAAATAAAATTATTCAAGTACTAAATATGTGTTAAACCTATCGATTTAAACATCTACATCAGATTAGAGAGTTTGGACTTCTTTCCAGTCAAACTAAAACCTTGCAAGTCAACAGATAACTCAGAATAATTCACTAAGCTGGATCCCAAGCTCAATTGTCAATGACTTCAGAATATTATTCAGAAATGTTTGGTGAGCAGTTAATAACCACAGACTCTGCTCTGCTTATAAGCTCTGCTTCCTTTCAGGTATCTACTCTTACTGTAGAGTATGGGTCCCACATATGCGATCTCCATAATCCTGAGAAAAATCACTAAATAAAATCTGGACTCCTCATTTGTGCTTCAAGTCTGGCTAAGTATTTTCATAGCATGATACTCACAGGCCAGTTGTATTTATAGCCCTTGGGTCAGGCATGAGCTCAGTGTTTTCACATCTTTATTATGGCTAGTTGATAATTCTTGGCATGCTAAACATTTTCATTTCATTATTCAAATTCTCTTGGAGATTAGCTAATATTATTTTTTATTTTTAACAACAAATAACATGTAATGATCAGCTATCTAGTTTCAAGAGGCAAACTCTTCAATTGCTTTCATATTTTAAATTTTTTCTCATTTCCTGAGATTAATTTAGCATTCATCAGTACATTCTTCTAGTTTTAAAGATTTAGTTTTAATATTTAATTCTGATAATCCAGTGCAGATTATACCTATCTATCTTTCTGATGAAAAGTAAAAACACAATTTATTTTCCCCCAAGTGCCAGTAATGCTGAAGAAGCTGAAGTTGAACGGTTCTATGAAGACCTAAAAGACCTTCTTGAACTAACACCCAAAAAAGATGTCCTTTTCATTATAGGGGACTGGAATGCAAAAGTAGGAAGTCAAGAGATACTTGGAGTAACAGGCAAATTTGGTCTCAGAGTACAAAATTAAGCAGGTCAAAGGTTAAGAGAGCTTTGCCAAAAGAACACACTGGTCATAGCAAACACCCTCTTCCAACAACACAAGAGAAGACTCTACACATGGACATCACCAGGTGGTCAATACCTGAACCAGATTGATTATATTCTTTGCAGCCAACGATGGAGAAGCTGTGTACAGTCAGCAAAAAACAAGACTGGGAGCTGACTGTGGCTCAGATCATGAACTCCTTATTGCCAAATTCAGACTTACATTGGAGAAAGTAGGGAAAACCTCTAGACCATTCAGGTATGCCCTAAATCAAATCCCTTATGATTATACAGTGGAAGTGAGATATAGATTTAAGGGATTAGATCTGATAGACAGAATGCCTGAAGAACTATGGATGAAGGTTCCTGACATTGTACAAGAGACAGTGATCAAGACCACCCTCAAGAGAAAGAAATGCAAAAAGGCAAAATGATTGTCTGAGGAGGCCTTACAAATAGCTAAGAAAAGAAGAGAAGCTAAAAGCAAAGGAGGAAAGGAAAGATATACCCATTTGAATACAGAGTTCCAAAGAATAGCAAGGAGAGATAAGAAAGCCTTCCTCAGTGATCAGTGCAAAGAAATAAAGGAAAACAATGGAATGGGAAAGACTAAAGAACACTTCTAGAAAATTTGAGATAGCAAGGGAACATTTCATGCAAAGATGGGCTCAATAAAGGACAGAAATGGTATGGACCTAAGGGAAGCAGGAGATTTTAAGATGAGGTGGCAGGAATACACAGAACTGCACAAAAAAGATCTTCTTGACCCAGATAACAATGATGGTGTTATCACCCACCTACACCCAGACATCCTGGAATGTGAAGTTAAGTGGGCCTTAGGAAGCATTACTATGAACATGGAGGTGATGGAATTCCAGTTGAGCTATTTCAAATCCTAAAAGATGATGCTGTGAAAGTGCTGCACTCAATATGCCAGCAAATTTGGAAAATGCAGCAGTAGCCACAGGACTGCTTTCATTCCACAGTTTTCATTCCAATCCTAAAGAAAGGCAATGCCAAAGAATGCTCAAACCACGACACAATTGCACTCCTCTCACACGCTAGCAAATTAATGCTTAAAATTCTCCAAGTCAGGCTTCAACAGTATGCGAATCAAACTGCAAACATCTATTGGATCATCGAAAAAGCAATAGAGTTCAAGAAAATCGCCTACTTCTGCTTTATTGATGACACCAAAGCCTTTGACTGTGTGGATCACAACCAACTGGAGAATTCTTAAAGAGATGGGAATACCAAACCACCTTACCTGCTTCCTGAGAAATCTCTATGCACTTCAAGAAGCCAGAGTTAGAACCGAACATGGAAAAAACAGACTGATTTCAAATAGGGATAGGAGTATGTCAAGGCTGTATATTGTCACTCTGCTTATTTAACTTATATGCAGAGTACATCATGTGAAAGTCTGGGCTGGATAAAGCATAAGCTGTAATCAGAATTGCCAGGAGAAATATCAATAACCTCAGATATGCAGATGACACCACCCTTATGGCAGAAAGTCAAGAATTAAACAGCTTCTCGATGACAGTGAAAGAGGAGAGTGAAAATGTTAGCTTACAACTCAACATTCATAAAACTAAGATCATGGCATATGGTCCCATCAGTTCAGTTCAGTTCAGTTCAGTCACTTAGTCGTGTCCGACCCATCATTTCATGGCAAATAGATGAGGAAACAATGGAAAAAATGAGAGACTTTATTTTGGGGGGCTCCAAAATCATTGCCAATGTACACTGCAGCCATGAAATTAAAAGATGCTTCCTCCTTGGAATAAAAGCTTATGGCCATCTTAGACAGCATAGTAAAAAGCAGAGACATTACATTGCCAACAAAAGTCCATCTAATCAAAGCTATGGTTTTTCGGTAGTCATGTATGGATGTGAGAGTTGAACTATACAGAAAGCTGAGGACCAAAGAATTGATGCTTTTGAACTATGGTGTTGGAGAAGACTCTTGAGAGTCCCCTGGACTGCAAGGAGATCCAAGCAGTCAATCCTAAAGGAAATCAGCTTAGAATACTCATTGGAAGGACTGATGCTGAAGCTGAAACTCCAATACTTTGGCCACCTGATGCAAGAATTGGCTCATTGGAAAAACCCTAATGCTGGGAAAGATTGAAGGCAGGAGGAGAGGGGATGACAGAGGACGTGATGTTTGGATGGCATCACCGACTTGATGGACCTGAGTTTGAGTAAGCTCTGGGAGTTGGTAATGGATAGGGAAGCCTGGCATGCTGCAACCCGTGGTGTTGGAAAGATTCGGACATGACTGAGCAACTGAACTGAACTGAATAGTTTGCAGTATTTTCTGACTCTTGAATTCCAGAATCTGTTTTAAGGTTATCTGTTCTGTTCTCTTGATTCTTATGCTAATATCACACTGTTTTAAAATTACTGGATCTTATAATAAAATGTGTATTATTTCAGTATTTAATTCATTTTCATTATTTTGGACAGTTCCTGTTTATTTTTTTCAAATGTATTTTTGAATAAATTTTTGAAGTTATGAAACAAATTCCACATGGTTTTTATTTAGGGATTACATCTCGGAGATACAAATGAATTTGGGAAGAATTGCATAGTTACATTATTAACATTCCCAAAGGGTTCATCTAGACTTTGTGTCTAGGAAATGTGAAACCTGTTTCCTTTTTGATACTATTATTTTGAGAAAAAGTGACTGTGGATGATTCTCAAATTTTGCTATGGTGCTTGTTAGGTTTATGGATGAGCAGGATCTTCAGTTCTTTTGTATCTCACAGCCTGCTTGCTCGTGATGGAACTTGCTTTGGGATTTACAGGAAATCAAAGGTGAAGCCAGTTCAAGAGTCTCAGATATAGGCTTGGTCAGGAAGGGAGCTGACACACCTCGACATGAAGTGACTCCCCAAGGTCTGGCCAAAGGTCTGTCTGCCCACAGGTCACTAAGCATGCCCATTCTTTCCCTTTTTAAAAAAGTTTTATTGGAGTATAGTTGATTTACAATGTTGTATTAGTTTCAGGGGTACAGCAAAGCGAATCAGTTAAACATATGCACATATTGCCTCTTTTTAAGATTCTTTTCCCATCTAGGTCATTACAGAGAATTAGGTAGAGTTCTCTGTGCTATACAACAAGTCCTTATTAGTTATCTGTTGTATATATAGTAGTGTGTACATGTCAATCTCAATCTCCCAAATCATTCCTTCTTTCCCCCCTTTACCCTTATAGGAAAATAGACAAGAAAGAACAGATATGGAGGTGATGCCTGTTCTTTGTCTCATTTCCTGCTCTCTTGTGGCTGCGAGACAGCTTCCATCTCCTGTATCCCCCCAGCACACTGGCTCAGTGCACATCTGCACTGAATTCAGGTGCCAAAGAAAGCTTAGCTTTGGGGCTTCATGGTTGGCTTTTCCTCATTAAGGAAAGACCACACCAGAAGGAGGGACTCAAAAATAAACTTAGGGTCTAGTTTGAAATTCTTGGGCTGCAAAATCACTGCAGATGGTGACTGCAGTCATGAAATTAAAAGACACTTGCTCCTTGGAATAAAGGCTATGACAAAAGCAGAGACATCATTTTTCTGTCTGTCTAGTCAAAGCTACGGTTTTTCCAGTAGTCATGTACAGATGTGAGAGCTGGACCATAAAGAAGGCTGAGCACCAAAGAATTGATCCCTTCAAACAGTGGTGCTGGAGAAGACTCTTGAGAGTCCCTTGGACAGAAAGGAAATCAAATGAGTCAATCCTAAAGGAAATCAACCCTGAATATTCAATGGAAGGACTGATGCTAAAGCCAAAGCTCCAATATTTTGGCCAACTGATATGAAGGGCTGACTTATTGGAAAAGACTCTGATGCTGAGGAAGATTGGTGGCAGGAGGAGAAGGGGGTGACAGAGGATGAGATGGTTGGATGGCATCACCAACTCAATGAACATGAGTTTCAGCAAACCCCAGGAGACAGTGAAGTACAGGGAAGCCTGGTGTGCTGTAGTCCACGGGGTTGCAAAGAGTTGGACATGACTGAGTGACTGGACAACAAGTTTGGAGGGAAATGGCATGCCTTTCATAACATTTTTAGAATTTAGAAGAGACTTCATTGCCTCTTCATTGCCTTCTTTGCCAAAACCCTCTGATCCACCTATCTCTTTTGTTAGATTAAATTGTTTTTATAAAGAAAAACACTTGCAACACTTCCCACCAGTCACCTCATGCTCCCTGTAAGCACTGAACACTTTCTCCTTTCTGATGAAAATAATTTCATTTCAAGGAGACAGCTGGAAAGATACAAGCTCAATCCTCAACAGATTGCGGGCCTTGTGGTTGAAGAGGTTGAGAGGTCTGTGGCTTTCATTTCTTTCCTCCCACAGCTCCATCAGTTGATGGTAATATATGTGATGTCACCTGTCTCTGGTGTCACCCCACGAGGCTATGGGAAATAGAGAGATTTGAAAGGGCAAGTTTGGGATTCAGAGGCCCAGCAGATCTGTGTGTGGGGGTTGTTTTATATGGTTCTTTCCTATATGCCTGGTTATTCTACTCTCTGATATCTCTTCTATGTTTTTGCTAATCCCAAGTTGTCCTTGAAAACTGTTTGGAAATTTGCAATGAAGCAATATTACAGACATGGATCCCTTTCCTTCAATGGTTGCATTTATTTCTTTTTTATTATTTTCAAAATTATTCTTATGTGGCCATTTTTAGATTCTTTTATTGGATTTATTACAATATCACTTCTGTTTTATGTTTTGGTTTTTTGATGGGAAGCATGTAGGATCTTAGCTTCACCATCAGGGGTCGAACCCACCCCCTTGCATTGGAAGGTGAAATCTTAACCACCGGACCAACAGGGACGTCCCCAATGGTTACATTTAAAATATCCATTGACATATGGTTCATATACCTATTTTAAATGTTTGTATATGTCATGCTTATAATAGAAAATCAGCACTGTATTTTCATACAGCTATAAATATCCCATATCTTTCAAACTGAAAATGAGTTAATAAAATCTAGGATTGGGCTTTTGACAAGAAATAGCAAGGGAGAGAAGAGAGAGTGAGATGTGGAATTAGTATGCTCCTTAATCTGAGCTGGTATTAGTTTCCTTAGGGTGACTATCAAAATTGAGAGGCCAAGTCAAGTTACCTAAGCATCAGGGCTGTCCAGTGCAGACCAGCCCAGGAGAACATGCTTTGTAAATGGGGATCGTGCAACCTGGCAGCCATCCAAGGATGGCTTTTCCGAGCAGTCTTCAATTACATGTAGACTATGGTCTAACCAATCTGCTTACTATTCCAAAAGTGTTGCCCTAGTCTCTTTGGAAGCCTCCTGTTCTCTCGCATTTTCACAACCTTCTCCAGCCACTGCTTGTTTTAGATCTATTTTTCATGACAGGATGATAGCTTTTTCTCCTTGCTGTGGCTTCAGAAAGGCTGTGAAAAATGTTTCATAAGATTTTCTTTTTTTTCCCCTTTTTTAAATTTTTTTTGTTTGCCCTTTGGGAAACCCCTGTAGACGCCTTTCACATGCAGCATGAGATTCGATTTTTCTTTTTTTTTTTTTTTTCAGAAATTACACTGCATTTCAGTTATGTATTAGAGCAATCTGTCGTCTTCACATTAGAAGCCGTGGATGCGTCTCCAGCAGCTGGTTCTCTAGGACTTATATTTCAGAAAGTGTGGCAAAGGGTGTTAGGAGAGCAGTGTCAGCAGGCCGTTATTCTTAATATGATGTTCTAAATTATAAATATTACCAGACGTCCCCGTGCAGCATGAGGAGATGATTCTGTGGTTTCAACAGGAGAACCTTCACACAACGACCAGGCAGAAGCAAATGGAAAGAGTAAAAATATATTGCTTCTATTAGTTTTAAAAGCTGACTTGGATAGCAGCAGCAACTTGGTCGTATATAGCTGTAGTTTAGGGCTCTGTTTAATATTTTCTCCTTCCATTTGCCCCTCAAGGTGGGTCGGTGTTCAGCTTGCGCAGTTACCAGAATGGAAGTTGATAATTCTTGCTAGACCTTTGCTAAAGGTAGGAGCCCAGTGGTGGCTTTACAATAGTATCTATTATTAACGCACATCCATTTTGCAAGAAGGATCCATGCCAGGAAGCACTCCAGAAGACCCAGTCACATTTTATCTTAAGGAGACTGGTGTTTAAAACGTCAAAATAAAATAGCTCACACAGCCACAGGGAAAAAACGGTAAAAAAAAGCAAGCACTTGAGCAGTAGCACCCAACTTCAGCTTTGCTAACCCAAGGGTTTCTTGCTCTTAGATGCTGGGTGCCATTCAGGAACCTGTTCTTTCTGCAGCAATCTGGATTGCGGGACAAGTGACTATGGAGTTATGAAGATGTCAGGTTGTAAAATTAGCCTCGTTCCTTTATTCTTCCCTGTTTCTTGCCCACGGATATTTACAGATGCAAATAGTAGAGGTCCTTCATTAGATACAGACACACGGTGCCATCATCTCATGGGGATATGTTAGCACAGCTGGCATTTACACTGTTAAATATTCAAAACACTTCAGAGGATCACAAGTGAAGGTTACAGCTATCTTGCTCAGGTGGCCATATTCTTTTTTAATCCAGGAACGTTATTTAAAATAAACATATGTCCTGAAATTCTCTCATTACATAATTGTCAGTTAATAGATAATTGCATATGAAGGATTTTCTAAAACATACACCTCTCTCTCTATATATACATATTATAATATATTATGCATATATATATAAACAGATGCATATATATATATATATATATATAACCGAATCACTGTACTATACACCTGAAACCAACACAACATTGTAAACCAGCCATACTTCAATAAAAAAAAAAAAGAAAAACTGGTAATGACATGTGTCAATGGAAAGTCTTTAAAATCTGATGTTTTACAAGCATTGGGATAAACACGAAAGTGGAATCCAACCCACATATGCCCAGGCAATATAAGATTCTTCTGTCCATAAAGTATATTTCTCTTACTATTAGTTCACAATCTTAATATCGTCTCTTCCTTATTTTTTGATGTGACTTTTCTATGCTTTGAAATATTTGAACATATCTTTCCCTCACACTATAGAGAAGCAAGCATACAAATGTTGGTGCTGTGATAAAAACTGTTTGAAAAACTGCCTCTTGTTTATACCAGTCATTTGTTACCTTTCAGTAGCAAAATTACAGAACTATGAAATTTTTTATTTCCTCTATGCCTAGGTAGGTTTAGAAGACAATTGTGAATTTCAGGTATCTTCATGGTAAAATTTGAAAATGAACTACATGCCATTTGGCATTTATACAATATCTTGATTCTAACTTGAGCTCTTGGGCGTTGATGTTCACAGAACTAGTTATGTTTTTCCAGATATCTATTTGCAGAGCTATCAATGCATTGATAACACCATTTTCTACATCATGGAAGCAGTCAGTCATTTCTTGGTATCCATCCATCTCATCAACCTTAATTGGTATTTACTTATTCTTACTCTACTGGGAATAGAGAATTGTGCTAAGTGTGTGGAATGGTTTAGCTTTAATTAAACAATTTGATTCACTAATATTGCATACATGTATACACGCACATCAACCTAATGGAATCTGTATACAGTATGCTGCTAAGCTAAGTCACTTTAGTCGTGTCCGACTCTGTGCAACCCCAGAGACGGCAGCCCACCAGGCTCCCCCGTCCCTGGGGTTCTCCAAGCAAGAACACTGGAGTGGGTTCCCATTTCCTTCTCCAATGCATGAAAGTGAAAAGTGAAAGTCAAGTCGCTCAGTCATGTCTGACTCTTAGCGACCCCATGGACTGCAGCCTACCAGGCTCCTCCATCCATGGGATTTTCCAGGCAAGAGTACTGGAGCGGGGTGCCATAGGCCTAATCTATTAGTCCAACAGTCGCTGGGGTGCAGAGCGTCTTCTGTTTATCAGTGAACATGAAAAAATGGTATTTGGCGAGCACAGACACTTTTCTACCAGTTTTACTATATTTTGGCATTTATGCCATTAAGTCAGAAGGGTACAGGGATTGTTTAGCTGTTCATTTTCAGAGGTCATGTATCAGTTTCATATACTTTGCTAAATTTTTAGAATTCAGTAACTACAACCTCTTAAACCTCCAAAGGATTAAAATAGATTTTTTTTCTTATCTTAAAGCAGAATATAATTTTAATGTATTCACAAGATTTTGTAATTTGGGATATTAAGAATATTTATCAGTCCACCCTGGATGTCTCACAGAAGGTATGCTGCTTCTTCATGGAACTGTCAGTGACTATTTTTATTTATTCTTTCAGTGACTCCATCTGTTGGCATGAAAGACATTCCTATTAAATCTATATAGTTGTTTCCGGAATTTAAGAGGCCGAATACAGCGACCTATGGAAGAACAAAGGAAATGTTAAAGAATAATTGCCACATTGAAAATACTTCTTGGGCTTCCCTGGTGGCTCAGCAGTAAAGAATCTGCCTGCCAGTGCAGGGGGCACAGGTTCTATCCCTGGTCCGGGAAGATCCCACATGCCACGGGACAACTAAGCCCATGTGCCACGGCTACTGAAGCCCGTGCTCTGCAACAGGAGAAACCACTGCAGTGAGAAGGCCAAGCACCACACTTGGAGCTTAGCCCTAGCTCACCACAAGTGCAGAAAGCGTGCGCAAAGCAGCAAAGATCCAGTGCAGCCGTATGTAAATAAATAAATTAAATAAGTCAATCTTTAAAGAAGGAAAAGCAAATACTTCTCCTCCTCAGTCCCCATCCTTGTTTATATATAACCAAGAACCCGAGGAAGGTTTAGATAAGTATATTTAGCTGTTAAACAGATGGATGTCTTTGAAATTCATTAGCGGTTGTCATGTGGTTAATAATTTATATTCCTGACCCTGTAGCCCAGCCCAGGCTTTAAATCTTCACCTTTGTGTTTAACCTTTCATATCAAGTTAAATGTAGTGATGAATAAGAAATAAGGGGGAAAAAATCTAATAATTTGGAGTTGGGGAAGAGAGGAAGAATAGGGGCATCCCAAGACAGAATAACTGGAAATCAGAAAAGATGGTGCGGGGACTCCCCTGGCAGCCCAGTACTTAAGCCTTCACCCTCCAATGCAGGGGGTGTGGGTTCAATGCCTGGTGGGGGACCTAAGATCCTGCGTATCTCATACCAGAACAAAAGCAACAGAAGCAGTATTGTAATGAATTCAACAAAGACTTAAAAAATGGCCCAAGTTTAAAAAAAAAAAAAAAATTTTTTTTAAAAAAGAAAGAAAACAAATTGTGAGCAGATGACTCAGTTCTGATATTCATGTCCTTTTGCTTTTTTTATTAATGGCAAATAACCTGAAGTATACTTTAGCTAAAAATTTATGCAGAACACATCTCCCTCGGGCCTAGGAATACTTTTGATTTACCTTTTCAAGCAGAAAAAAATTCCACTTTTGCTAGTTCATAGGTGTGCTGCATTTTTGTTCTCTTCAAATAAACCAAGAAGCACAGATAAACAAATGTACAAAAAAAAAAAGCCTCCCTTTATAAAATGAAAAAAAAATTTTTTTTTCCAGTTTGGACTTTAAAACTTGTTTTGTGATTCTGCTATTAAATCAAGATAATAAAAAATAGCTATGATTAATACATGAACTAAATGGAGTGGATTAACCTTTGCTTTAAGGTTAAAATCATGCATGGAAAATAGTTCTTGAAAGAACAAAACATAAAACAATGCATTTTTGTGCTAAGGGACTGCTTGAGAACCTCTGAAATTGGTTCAACCTTGGAAAAAAAAAAAGTGATAGATGGTATTCCACTCTGTGAAAGAAACAATATGATTTAGTAAATAGCATTTCTACCACCTCTGAACACCCGCTATGCAGGCCACTGTCTGTCTGCTCTGAACTCTTTGAAACAGAAGGGCTTTTTGTTTACTGATGTTTGTTTTACTGTTCCTGAGTTTCAGTGAAGTGATGGATTTTGAATCCATCAACCTATTACCAATCTTTCCCCAGTAATGCAGATGTTATCAAAGGAACAGCTGACCAGGGATAAATTCAGGAAAGAAAGAAAGTGAAAGTGAAGTCGCTCAGTCGTGTCCAACTCTTTGGGACCCCATGGACTGTAGCCTACCAGGCTCCTCTGTCCATGGGATTTTCCGGGCAATAATACTGGAGTGGGGTGCCATTTCCTTCTCCAGGGGGGATCTTCCTGACCCAGGGATTGAACCTGGGTCTCCTGCATTGCAGACAGATGCTTTACCCTCTGAGCCATCAGAGAAGTCTATAAATAAATAAATTTATAAATTCTATAAATAAAGTCTATAAATAAATAAATTTATAAATAAATAGATAAATTCAGGAGGGGCTGCAGAAACTCCTGCCAGTCTGTTCACGCATTCTGGGAGGAGAAGAGTCAATGTACATCTGCCAGCCTTCCCACCCCACACTACCCGACCACACAGCAAGGGAAGCTCCGGTCTCAGGCCTTCTGGAACCCTGGGTGTCTTCCTTCCTTGTCATCTGGTGTCGTGGAGCCTTGCCAGACCAGCTTTAAGTTGTTGGTACACACAGGAATGGCTACTCATTTCTGTGTTGTTTGCCTCCCCACCTTTCTTTTTTCCCCCTTAGAACTAGTGCTTTATCTCTGATTCTCCTTCAACCCTCACCCCTGGCCTTCATCTTTCTTGACTGATGCCTTTGTCTTCCTCTGTCTGCTTCTCTCCCCTCGTTCTCCTCCAGCTTGGGGACTCAGTTTGGGTGGGGTGTGGAGAAGAAGCACCAGAACCAAGACTCCATATGCTCTCCCTCATGGACCCCAGAGAAGGGGATAGGCAAAGGAGGTGACCCCTTAGTCCCCCAAAACTGAGGAAGAATGAAACTTCTAGGGCCTGAGCTCTGACCTCCCCTCTTTTCCTCTGTCCCCAGATCAGGGTCACTTCTTGGTGGGGTGGCAGGTTCTAGCTTGGCTCACACTGAGAATGCAAGGACTACAAACAAAAAAGTTTTGTGTCTTAAAAAAAAAATAAAGCCCAAGATCACAGACTAGAAAGAGGACCAGAAACAAAGGCTGCTGATCACAAAGTTGAGCTTGTTTCAGATTAGGTTGGCAGGGAGAATATGTGTGAGTGGCCTCCTGAAGGTCAAGTTCTTTCTGTCCATGGGGAAGTGGTATGTTCAGAGCCAGAAGAAGGGATAAATAAACCAGAAGAACCAGCACTGGGCACGAAAATGTCACTGAGGCCACTGACACACGACTGAAAATGCTGGGAGCTGGAGCAAATGGCCTTTCCCGAAACTCCTCACAGAGGGAACTGCAGATGACTGAAGAAACGCCAGTGATAGCGAGCATGCTAACCCTTGGAGCCTCGGCCAAGCAGGTGCCTGAAATGAAGTAGGTGTTAAATAATATTCATGAAAGAACGTGCATGAACCAGAAATGATGGGCATGACCTCCAGGAGGCGGGTTCAAGGAGGAAATGTTCACTTGATGGTCTCTAAAATGTTCTCTAAAAAGGGGTCCCACTAAGGAATATTTCTTTTCTTTTTTGTTCCTTGAGGGGGATACATACTAAGTGGCTCTAAGCATTCAAGTTGAGGCTAATTTCTGAACCGTTCTGCTCTTGCCCTCCCAGTGTTCCACCTGTCTCCTAACAGATGTTTGTACCCAAAGAATATCAGTTTGAAGGAACATCAGCTTTTGAATTATCTCTGCGTGTCCACATGTCTCAGTTTAGCTCTGAAAGTGACACTATGGCTTTGAACTTGCTGGTAGTGATATTGCCTTGGAATTCTAGCCTTAGTTCTGTTAGTATATTCATCGTGTCCGGACAAAAAGCACTGTTCAGATTCATGACTCAGTGGCTCATTTTGTTCCAGGGAAAGCTCTCCCCGTTTTCCTCTCCCCCAACCCACACACAAGTATCTGCAGGGGGTTGGAGCTGGCTGCACCGTTTCCAGTGCAGCGATAGAGGTTGTTTAAGGCAGTATGGAGGAAACTTTTATTTAAATTCATCGGAGACTAATGCAAACTGTAAAATGTCTGATTCATGAATTTATGTTGGGACATCAGATATTTTTAACCTGAAGAGTAAAATAGTTGAATGGTATGTATATTTAGAAACAATATGTATGTTTGCATGATTTTATTGCAATGGTTTAAAACAACTGGTACCTAGTAAAAAATCCAGTTTACTTTAGCAAACCATAAGTTACACACAGGATGACCAAGAGAGTGCTCAGTGGTGATCTATTAATATATACCCCTGCTTTGTGCAAGCCTTATTGAAAGCATTCGGCCAATAGGACATCCAGTGGGGTGTACCATCACTATATATATCAGACTATAGAAACTTTCTCTACAGTAGTTCCAGAGATTAGATTTAACATTGAATGATTTAAAAAATAAAACACAAGGAAATTCCCAGGTAGTCCAGTGGTTAGGAATCGGGACTTTCGTAGCTGAGGGCCCAGGTTCAGTCCTTGGTCAGGGAGCTAGGATCCTACAAGTGTGCAGCCTGGCCAAAAAATAAAAAATAAAGAAAATTTTACAAACTCCAATACTTTAACATGGTTCTTTGGTTTGGAATATTTCTTCGATGGAATTCCTGTGCAAATTATCTTCTATTGTATAATCAGAAACCATGATACAGGCATACCTCATTTTACTGAGTTTTACATTATTGCACTTGGCAGACACTGTATTTTTTACAAATCGAAGGTTTGTGGCAGTCTTGCATTAGAAAGCTTGTGTGTGCTCAATCAGTCATGTCCAACTCTTTGTGGCCCCATGGACAGGCTCCTCTGTCCATGATATTTTCCAGGCAAGAATACTGGAATGGGTTGCCATTTCCTGCTCCAGGGCATCTTCTCAACCCGGAGATGAAACCCATGTCTCTTGAGTTTCCTGCATTAGCAGGTAGATTCTTTACCACTGCAACATTAGCAAGCCTACTGACACCATTTTTCCAAAACCATAGGCTCACTTCATGTCTCTGGGTCACATTTTGGTCATTCTTGCAATATTTCAAACTTTCTCATTATTATTATATTTGTTCGGCTGATCTGTAATCAGAGATCTTTGATGTTACTTTTTCAAAAACTTGCAACTTGCTGAAGGCTCAGATGATGGTTAGTACATTTTTACAATAAAATATTTTTTATTAAGGTATGTACATTGTTGTTTTAGACATAATACTATTGCACACTTAATAGACTACTCTATAGTGTAAATATGATTTTTTATGCACTGGAAAACCAAAAAAAAATGTTCATGTGACTCACTTTATTGCTATGTTCGATTTATTTCCCTGGTCTGGAACTGAACATGCAATATCTCTGAGGTATTTATTAAGGAAACACCAAAGACTCAAATATAGCTAAACTCTAATTCATATAAAAATATCTTGTTGGTGAAATTCGGCTCTCAGTGCTTTTTCCTTCAGTGCCAGAGTATCTAACATTTATGAAAAGGGATTAGTTAAACCCTTCATTGAAATGCTAGAGTGTCTGATTTCCTTGAATTTTCTTTCTGGATTACCAATTTTAAAAACCTCTGACAATTCAAGAAAGAATGGGAAGCAAAAAGCCTATTACACAACAAGTTGAGTCAGATAAGGACCAATTTTCAAACTTAATCAAATAAACAAGGAAACAGACAAAACCCTGAATATCTTTCTTTAATTAAATACAATGTATGTACATTGGGAATACTGAGACATTTTTTGTTGTTGTTGTTAACTTTTAATTTATTTTCTGGAGCATCCAAATTGCAAAAGCCCAATGCTGTGGAAAGACAGAAAGACATGATTCTGATGGTAAATGTATGAAAATTGCTTTTGTTGTTCCAGTGTTCAACTGGGAAAACAACAACGAAAAAATTTACAGAAACCTCTGTTATTTTCTGTTTCCCTTTGAGAGTCAAGGTTTATTAACAGCATCATTTTGGATCAAGAACAATCACAATACATAATATTATAGATATTCAGCAATGCATGGAAATGGCTTCCAAGCTTTTCCTCTACCATCCTGCTCTTTACCCCAGTAGCCCCCAACCATTTTGGCACCAAGGACCACTTTCAGAGAAGATGATTTTTCCATGAACTGGAGGAGGGAGGTGGGGGATGGTTTGGGGGTGATTCAAGTGCTTTACATTTATTATGCTCTTGCTGATCTGACAGGAGGCAGAGCTCAAGGGGTAATATGAGTGATGGGGAGTGACTGTAAATATAGGTGAACCTTCACTCGCTCACCTGCTGCTCACCTCCTGCTGTGCAGCCTGGTTCCTAACATGCCATGGACCACTACCTGTCCATAGCCCAGGGGTTGGGGACCCCTGATTTACTCTATAAGCCTCGTTTCAGGAAAAGACTTCTGCCAGAGAACTGTCTGATGGTGGTCACTACTGATGAATGTACTACTCAGCAGTTTGTAGTTAGTGACAGCGAACTCTAAGACTGAGTCAGGGGCTGTTAAGAGGTGAGAGAAGTACAGAGTCTGCAGCGTGGGGAGGCAACACCTCAACTCTGCTGCGGGAACTATGTGTCTCTTAGCTGGAGCAATTTTTAGCCTTTGACTCCTGATGCCATTTCCCCTGCACTGTTAGTCTGTTGGTCTGTTCTGTCAGCTCTCAAAGTTCACCTAGTTGTCTATGAGACTCTATAAAAAAACATTAAAATGTCTGACTATAGACATCACATATATACTTATGTGTTCATGTGGACCTACAATTTTTAATATTTTAAAACCCAGCTAAAGCAGGTAAAAGTCACCTCTACCACATACAGTAATCACTTTCAATATTTTTACATTTGTCTATTGACAAGAATTTGTTTACACATAGATGTAATTTTTGTTTTAATAGCCAAAATTCATTAAAGTATGTGTGAATATTTTCTCATGCCGTTTTTAATGTCTTGTGTAATATTTCTTCCTACAAATGTACCATATTTTAAGCAGTGCATATTGTTGGACATTTACATAGTTTTTAATTTCATTTTATAATAAACAATCATGCTACAGACATTTTAGGAAATCATCAAGTATATCCGCAACACTTTTCTAAGGATAAACGCTGGAAAGTAGACTTTTTAATCAGCATAGCAATACTTGATCTTGGTATTTCCATGACTTGGAGCTGTGTTACTCAGGATAAGCTCATTGCTCTAATAAACAACACCAAACTCTCAGACTTTTAATGGAACGAAGAAGTTTTTGCTCACACAGTTTCATGAGGATGTCTCCAGTCAGTGGTTCTCCTGGGTGACTCTCCTCCAAGCAGCAAATTCAGGATGCAGGCTCTTTCCACTGTAACATTTCCACCATTAAGGAGTCAATGGGAACTGTCCAAAGAAGAATCAAATGTTTCATGGCTGTATCTGAAACAGGATATGTCACTTCAGCTCACACTGAATTGCTTATAATTCAGAACCATAACTCAATCTACCTAGATCTTTCTAGCTGTAGATTGTGACTCCATTTATTTAATGTTTTTTGAGTCTCATAGACAACTAGGTGAACTTTGAGAGCTGACAGAACAGACCAACAGACTATTCAGTGAAGAGGAAATGGCATCAGGAGTCAAAGGCTAAAAATTGGCCGAACATTTCATTCAGGTTTTTCCATCCGAACGAAGTTTTAGGCCAACCCGATCTCTGAAAGTGTGTGTATGTGTGTTGGGGCTGATGATAATTGTAAAGAAGTCTTTTCTTTGTGCCCAAGAGGAAGATCAAATGTTGGTGGTGACCATAGAAAAGTTTCTGTGCCTGGATCATTTTTCTTAACTTGATTAGGATGTTTCTGTACGTAGAAACAGCATTAGTTTGTCTGTCTTCCCAATATGATTGTTAAGAACACCTCTCTCTTTCTCAAAAGTATTCTGGTCTATATGATAAATTATGTGGTCACCCTACCTATGACTCCCTAATACGTAAGACCCTGCAGTACCCTGAGTCCCTGTTCCTCAGATCTGGGTGTCCCTCTGCTCCCTGCACCATCTGCTGAGGTCTGCACTGCCTTCTCAATTCTGACCAGATGGGTTTCTCTGAATCAGGAGACTGAAAACAGTTCCCAGGTAAGAGAGACCCAGTGCTGAGACTTTTGTTTTTCCCCCCAAAACACAAGCTACAAGAAGTTAACTTTTAATAAGATATAAAGAAGACATTTCTATAATTAACATTATCAAAAAAAATTTAACATGATACTTCCAAGGTAGCAAGGCTTTTGTCCTTGGAATAGTCCCAATGGAGGTGAGATTATCATTTACCAGAGTTTTTATATAATGGATTCTTGAATTGGGTAGAAAGTTGGAATGTGCATGCATGCTGAGTCACTTTCAGTCCTGTCCGACTCTCTGCCAACCTATGGACGATAGTCCGCCAGGCTCCTCTGTCCTTGGGATTTCCCAGGCAAGAATATTGGAGAGGGTAGCTATGCCCTCCTCCAGGGATCTTCCTGACCCAGGGATTTAACCTGCATCTCTTATGCCTCCTGCATTTGCAGGCAGGTTCTTTACCACTAGCACCCCCTAGGAAGCCTCAGAAAGTTGGAATAGATGAGTTTAAATCTGATAATTCTTTGATTCTCTGAATTTAAATCATTTGGTCCACTTGGAACAGGGCCAACTGGGTCTTTTCTAGGGACTACCCATTGCTGTCAAATGTATGAAGTTGACACAGCTTAAGATAGTTATAATTTGGACTAGATTTTAGATGAAGGGCTCAACCATAATTTCTAAAATGGATTAATCCTGGAGCTATTTTCAATACTTAAAAAAGTGGAATTTCCTCTCTGCCTCTGGGAATTACAACTCTTCTTAGAGACAGTCTCTCGAAATGTGCTAGTCTCTCTACAATTCTGGTCGTGTTTGCTACTAGTGAAGGAAAGGAAACTCTGTGATGCGTTACACTCACATAATGAGTGACTACTAGCTCTGTTTTTCCCTTGTGTCCTCTTGCAAAATAAGGTAATTTTTTTGCTTCTAAAGCCATATAAATGTTTTTCTTTTCACTATAAAATTAAGACATAGAGTTCGGAGAGCTAGAGGGAGAGAAAGGGAGAGAGAGCAGGAGAGGGAGGGAGAAATAGAGATATGGAAGGGGAATAAAGAGAGAAATAGAAAATAACACAGAGGAGAGAAAGGTACAAAAGGATCTCAGGCAAAGTGATATAACTGCTTTGCTTTCAAATTACACATTGGAAGAATTGCCTAGCGAAGGAATAGTTAAAAATATGCTATAAAATATGTCTATTGTCAGACAAATTAGAGAAGAATAGTATAATTTCAGAAAACAAAACTATCATTAGGGACACTGAGAAATGTGAATAGAGAAAGTGAATAGAGAATATGGTTATGCTTCTATTTTGACTTCACTCAATATGAAGAATAGTTTAAAATAGCATATTTTCAAATTTGAAAATGAGGAGTCTGATATGCTTACAATCATCTATTTTTTTTCTACTCCAATTTCTTTCCTTCTTTGAGGCACAGACTGAACTGAGACCCACAGACTTTAGCTTCTTGTTTAATGTGTTAGTCACTCAGTTGTGTCTGACTCTTTGTGACCCCACGGACTGTAGCCTATCAGGCTTCTCTGTCCATGAAATTCTCCAGACAAGAATACTGGAGGGGGTTGCTGTTTCCTTCTGCAGAGGATCTTCCAAACCCAAGGACTGAACCCAGGTCTCCCATTTTGCAGGCAGACTCTACTGTCTGAGACACCAAGGCCCAGAAAGCATCCTTCTGTGCTCATCATGCTTCAATTAAAGATAAACTAGACCACTTGAAGTTATTGCACATCTCAATAATTAGCTTTTCATTATTATGTATTCCTTTTTCTCTTTAGTTTATTTTGCATAGTTTCTTTTGCTATGGCTTCAAGTTCACTAGTCTTTTTTTCTATAATGTCAAATCTGCCATTAATCCCATCCAGTGTAATTTTTATGTCTGACACAGTAGTTTTTAGCTCTAGAACTTTTATTCGAGTCCTTTTTAATTTTCTGTGTCTCTATAACTTTTTGAACATATGGGATACAGTTAAAATAACTGCTTTAATGCCTTTGTCTCGTAATCCTAACATCTGTGTCTATCTTGGTTGGTTTAGATTGATTGCTTTTTCTCCTCTTTATGGGTTATTGTAAATTTTAACTTCTTGGGTGCTGGATTTATTTTATTCTTGGGAGTATTATGGAAATTTGCTCTGGGACAGTCACTTGAAAATAATTTGATCCTTTCGAAATCTGCTTTTAAGATGTGCTAAGTCTAGACCAATGCTCAGCCAAGGGTTTATTAATCCCAGCTAGTAGGGCAAGACCTTTCTGAGTAATCTACCTATGACCTATGAATCATGAGGGTTTTCTCAACCTGGTTACTGTAGGCACACACTTCTTTTGCCCTATGTGAGTTTCAAGTACCCTTCAAGTGGTTCTTTCCCCAGCCTTGGATAATTTCCTCACCTACATGTGCTGATCTGCACTTTGCTAAATACTTTATTATTTGGTGTCAAGTGTCTTTAAAACGGTTGTTTCAGTTATTTTTCCAATGTGTTTTTTCTTTTAGATGAAAGGTAAATCCAGCCCTTGCTACTTCATCTTGCTTGGAATTAGAAGCCCTGTGTTTCCAACACTGACCTTTTTCTTGAACGCCAACTACTCACTCAAGGTTTGAATTTGAATATCTAACAAATGCATGCGTTCCAAATGTATCATGAATACAGATAAACTGTTTACTCCTTGCAAAAGCTGCTTTTAACTTCTTCTCTGTACTCTAGATACTCAGTATAGAATCATTCTTTGTCATTTCACTTATACCTCCCACAATCTGTTCTGTGCTTAGTTGCTCAGTCGTGTCCAACTCGTTGAGACCCCATGGTCTGCAGGCTGCCAGGCTCCTTGGTCCATGGGATTCTCCAGGCAAGAATACTGGAATGGGTTGTTGTGCCCTCCTCTAGGGGATCTTTCCAACCCAGGTATCAAACCAGCATCTCCTGCATTGCAGGCAGATTCTTTACCATCTGAGCCAGCAGGGAAGCCCCTCCCACAATCTAGCCATCATCAAATACCACTAATTCTACTATGAAATTCTACATTTCAAATCCAGTTCTTTTTACCATAACTGAGACCACTCTACAACATCAGATTACTGTAATATTCCAGTATCTGGCAGAGGTCTGGCATGGATGAAAGATAGTATACTCAAACTTATTAATCAAGAGAGACTATAAATACAGAGATTATTTTAAAAGTCTGGGTTAGAGAACACAATGGAGATAAATTTATATTTATTTAGTAATATTTATCTAGTATATTTAGCTAGTAATAATGGGGAATCATGTCCACTCAAAGGCCTGAATGGATAAAGGGAGGGAGCAACAACCAAAATCAGAGAAATTAGGGGCTGCTTGACCGTAGCTCTTGGTAAAGAGATGTGGTCAAACTTCAGATACTTTGCAAGTAGGAAGCTGATGAATTACAGAAAATATTTCACTCTTCTCTCGGTTTTCTCTTGGTGGCTCCCACTGGCTGAACCCAACCGGAAGCCAGAGGTCAAAGCCATTTGTGATGCAGCAGAGAAGGTCAGATTCCAGGGACTCAGCATCAAGAAAGGTAGGGTGGGTCTGGAGGACAATCCCCTACATGGTCTCCTCACTTCTGTGTGCCTCCTTCTACTTGCTGGTCAGAGCAGCCAAAGGGAGCCATTGAAAATATAAATCTGTTTATGTCATTATAGTACTTAAAATGCTGAAGTGGCTTTCCGTGACACTTAGAATAAAATTTAAAATCCTGAATGTGATCTAAATTTCCTACATGAGCTCATCTTTGGCTACTTTTCCAATGCAATCTCTAATTACTCTTCTCATCTCTTATTCTGCTCCAGTCACCATGGCCTTCCTGCGTCTCCTTCGCACTCCAAATTCCTACCTGCTATATATTTGCTGTCCTATCTGAAAGGTCTTTTACATTCCCTCACTGTATTGTCTTTGAGAGATCTTCTCAGAATTTCTTCCTAAAACAGTAGCCTCTCTCTCGTCTTACCTTATTTTACTTTTTTATTAAAAATTTTTTTTGACATGGACCTTTTTAATGTCTTTATTGAATTTGTCACAATATTGCTTCTGTTGTTTATGTTCTGAATTTTTTTTGGCCATGAGGCATGTGAGATCTTAGTTCCCCAACCAGAGATTGAATCCACACCCCCTGCACTGGAAGGCAAAATCTTAACCACTGGACAACCAGGAAAGTCCTTTCCAGCCCTACTTTATGTTACATTTCTTCATAACAGTTATTTCCATCTATTAATTATCTCCCTCCATTATATTAATATAAGCTCCATGAAGGCCAGAGCTTTCATGGTACCCAATAGGCTGTTAGGCACCATGTCTCTGCAGTTAGAACAGAACCTGTCATATTATAAATAATCAATATAAATTAAACAAGTCCAAGAATAACAAATACTTCTCTCCCTCTTTTTCTAACCCAGGGGAAAATTTTAATGCCCCTTCCAATCATCTCACCTCACTGTGCAATACTCTAGTTTCCCCATTTTCTTTCCTTAAACATTTACAGAGAGTGTATTTGCTTGCTGGGGCTGCTGTAACAATAAACCAGACTCTAAGTGAATTTAACAACAAAAATGTATTTTCTCACAATTCTGGAGGCTAGAAGTCTGAGATCAAGGTGTTGGCAGGGTTGGTTCTTTCTGAGGTCTGTGAGGAAGGATCTGTCCGATGCCTTCTGCTCCTCCTTTCTAATGGTTTGCTGGCAACCATTGACTTTCCTTGGTTTATAGAAGCATGGCCTCAATCTGTATCCTCATCTTCACCTGGCATTCTCCCTGTGTGCATGTCTTTCTCCAGATTTCCTCTTTTTTACAAGGACTCTAACCATGTTGGATTAGAAGACCACGCTACTGCAGTATGGACTTCCCAGGTGGCAATAGTGGTAAAGAACCTGCCTGCCAATGCAGGAGATGCAAGAGATGCGTGTTTGATCCCTGGGTCAGGAAGATTCCCCTGGAGGAGGGCATGGCAATCCACTCCAGTATTCTTGCCTGGAGAATCCCACAGACAGAGGAGATGGACAGGCTACAGTCCATGGGGTCACAAAGAGTTGGACACGACTGAGCACACAGCATTACTGCAGTACCACCTCATCCTGACTTAAGTGATTGCATTTTCAAGGACCCTGTTTCCAAACAAGGCCACATTCAGAGGTATTGAGGATTGTGACCTCAATATGAGTTTTTTGGACACACAATTTAACCCACAACAGCAGATTGTTATATTAATCAAAAAGATAACATAGAGAAGCATCAGTTCAGTTCAGTCACTCAATCGTGTCCGACTCTTTGTGACCCCATGAATTGTAGCACGCCAGGCCTCCCTGTCCATCACCAACTCCCAGAGTTCACTCAAACTCACGTCCATTGAGTCAGTGATGCCATCCAGCCATCTCATCCTCTGTCGTCCCCTTCTCCTCCTGCCCCTATTTCCCTCCCAGCATCAGAATCTTTTCCAATGAGTCAACTCTTCGCATGAGGTGGCCAAAGGACTGGAGTTTCAGCTTCAGCATCATTCCTTCCAAAGAAATCCCAGGGCTGATCTCCTTCAGAATGGACTGGTTGGATCTCCTTGCAGTCCAAGGGACTCTCAAGAGTCTTCTCCAACACCACAGTTCAAAAGCATCAATTCTTCGGCGCTCAAGTAATTAAAATAATATTTTAAATGTTTTAACAATAATTTTAAGTAATTTTATGTTTCTGAAAAGTTATAACAATGGTACAAAGAACTGCTGAATCCCCTTCAATCAGACTCTTCAGCTAACACTCTATCACATTTGTCACCTTTTTTCTCTGCTTCCCTCTTTCTCACCCAGTCATTTGTTATTATGCTTTTCCTGAGCTATTTGAGAGCAAGTTACAGTCATAATACCTCTGACCCCCTAAATACTGTGGTGTATAAATCACCAAAACGTGGCTGTAGAGACCTGATGACACTTACATGACCACAGTGCAACCATCCAGATCAGCAAAGCAATATTGATGTAATTGACTCATTGAGTCAATGAAACGCATTAAAATGTTTCTAAATTCTTCCAATGACATCTCTTTTTCCAAGATTCAGTAGAAAATCACATAGTACATTTACTTGTGACCTGTGTTTAGTCTCCTCTAATCTGGAATGTTCAGAGTTATTATCCTTTTACATTTTCTGATATAAAAAATAAAATACAGGAAACACATGGATGGTCTATAATATATATTCTTCCTTGAACTTTTTAGGAAACTTTCTAATTTTCCCAGTAGAAAATACTTATATAGTATCAATAGGCATTTATTGATAACCCCCAGATTTTTGTAGCTTTCCAATTTCCTGTGAAATATACATTCCATTTTCAGATTCAAATTTATGCTGAATCCCTACGATATGTGAGATGCTCATGTTATATTATTTTTAATCCTCATGAAAGTTCTGTGTATTACGTATCATTATCCACATTTTATAGATAAGTAATTGCATTTGTTACTGCTATGTAATCAATTACCACCAAATGTAGTGGCTTGAAACAACACTTACTATCTCATAATCAAGACAAGATAAAATACATGGCTGACCTGGTCTAGAAGTAGAGAATTCGAGATAAATTTTGTAGGTGGTCTTGGCAAGATGTGTTGAGGTATTAAATATGGGATAAGTAAGGAAGTGGAAGGGTTCAAATGTGACTCCAAAATTTGCATTTAATAACTAGATACCTTTTACTAAAATGAAGATGAATAGAAATAGGTTGGTTGGAAAGAATAAGAGGTTTACTTTGGACATATTAAGTCTGAAGCACCCAGGAGACAGCCAAATAGAGATATCGAGGATGAGACAGGCCTTAGAGATACAAAGTTCAGAGGAGAGGTCTAGACTAGAGATTGCTCTTGGCCAAGAAATACTGGCCTTAGTAGCTAAAATTTGGGCACTAAATCTCAATGCAATTTGATAATGAGCTAGTCTAGATACATCCTGGAGACTAGAAAAGAGGCAAGAGAGAGCAGGTCCAAAAGTTTCCTCTCTCAATGTCTAATTTAGAGCTAGCTCAATCTCTTGCCTTGGACTTTATTATTATGATGTTATCATTATCACTGGGCTTCCCAGGTGGCACTAGTGGTAAAGAACTTGCCTGCCAATGCAGGAGACCTAAGAGACTTGGGTTCAATCCCTGGGTCAGGAAGATCCCCTAGAGGAGGGCATGGCAGCCCACTGCAGTATTCTTGCTGGGAGAATCCCATGGACAGGGAACCTGGTGGGTTACAGTCCATGGAGTCACAGAGTTGGGCATGACTGAAGCACAGGCACACACGTTATCCACACCAATGTTTTGGGGGACTGGGCAGGAGGCATGCATCTCTCAGATGCTGGCAAAGAAACAGAATACTTTGAGGGAGAGAGAACCCAGATTCCAAGAGCTGTCCCTGCAAGGACTCTGGAAATCATCAGGACATGGATTAGCCAAAACACAGTGCTGGGAGAGATGCCCAAGAGCTAACAGATCTGCAATCTTGCCTTATGTCTCTTGAAGCATGGGAGAAGTTCAAAGACAGAAAAGGAAAGAAATATTGACCCTCTTTCCAGCTCCCTGCTGTTGTGCTTTAAGGTATTATCTTCACATTGTAAAACTTTCTACCCACTGATACAGCCTCTGTTAAAAAAAAAAAAAAAATATATATATATATATATATATATATATATATATATATATATATCCTTTATTCTGAACAATTCAGAGCTGCATTTCTTGGGCCTGGGGAAAACTGGGAGATAAGCCTTCCAGATCTTTTTCCTGAATACCTCAGTGGTGGTCCATGGGCTGGCGGGGAGCATCCAGGTTGTCACAGACATACAGTGGTACTCTAGCTTTTTCTGATCAGGAGCCCTCAGAGAACGGAAAGACAGGGCTTATTACTAAGATCTCCGAGGGTCATCTCTCCATTACTATCCCTAACAAAAAAAATTCACCTGTTTTCTATTAAATATTTCATTCTCCATGAGCAGGGATCCTGGCTACTGGGTTTCTCTGACTCTCTTAGCCTGAAGTTCACATGCCCTTCTGAAACTACAGTATCAGTCATGGATAGAAAAATAAAGCTGTGTGGACAATGCATCTGTGGCTTGGTTCCCTTTAGATTGTGATCACGTATAGCTGTCTTTCCTCAGTGACTCTTGAGCTTACAATAAAGAGAAAGTAGTAATGTGATTTTTATATATTACAAAGCAATGCAACTGTGAAACTACAAATGCAATTTTTACGTCAAGCTTACTCCCTTCAATTTTTTTTTTTTTTTTAATGAGAGTAGGTGTTAATTGAACTGTATTGGTGCTGATTACATCGTCTAAGAGCTGTCCCTGAGAGGGCTGTTCAGATGTACTGATTTGTTTTCTCTTTCTGCTTTGCAAGATATGAGTTCTCTCTTTTTATTGAAATACAGCTTCAGTGAAAACTAGTATACTGCCTATGAATTATTTCTACAAACATGGTCAATGAGACGTTCAGCCTGTTTGTCAAACTAAAAATCCAAGAAGCAGAGATCACACAGACTTGTCCTCTGGTGGTGGTGGTGATTTAGTAGCTAAGTCTTATCTGACTCTTTGCAACCACATGGACTGTAGCCCGCCAGGCTCCTCTGTCCATGGGATTCTCCAGGCGAGAATACTCGAGTGGGTTGCCATTTCCTTCTCCAGTGGATCTTCCAGACCCAGACGTGAACCCATGTCTCCTGCATTGGCAGGCAGATTCTCTACCTCTGAGCCACCAGGAAAGTCCCAATTGTCCAGTATATATCAACAGTTGCTCCAATTATCAGTGGATGACTGATAATGTTACTAAAGCCTATCCAACCTGGACTTGCTTTCTCAGTCTCTTCTGTCTTGCCCCCCCCTTTTTTTTAGCATAGTCAATGCTCTGATTGCATCGTTCCACCATCCCCTGGTATTTTGCATCCTTTTCCGCTCCTGGCCGCAGCACTAATCAAATTCAGTCTCAGAATTTTCCTGCTTTTGGCACACAGCTCATCCACAAATAAGTTCCTTACTTCCTTCTCTTCATTTTGAAGTGACAATAGATGTCTATGTCACTGGTAAAGCTATTCGAAAATAATGGTAAAATATTTTTCTCTTGTGAATTCCTTTTCCCGGAGTTTGGTGTGTGTCTTTAACTTCCCTCGGAGGCCTTGTTGTTACAACACTTTTCTCCTGAAGAATGTCAAGATTCAGGCCATCTACATGGCTCGGAGTTTAAAAATCTCAATCTGGTCGTGTACTTTGATTTACTTCTTCCGTCTGGACTCCCACTCTGTTCTCAGCACATACCCTGAACAGTCTTTCAAATTCATCAACAGCTTGCCCCATTGAGTGGTTCTTTATATAGCCTCTTAGGGGCCCAGAGCTGTCAAAGTTTCTCTGCAATATTTGTTTTGTATTCAAAGCTTACCTGATGGATGTCCTTGAAGCGGTTTGCTGGTGATGGATAATAATGGCGGCAGCGGTCCAACCTCCATGTTGTCCTTCGTAATCCAAGTTGGCAGTGCAAATACGGGGCTGTCTGTTTTTCCCCTTGTGAGAAACCTCTTACAGACAGGCTGTAAACAGCTTGGGTGGTATTGGCATGACACGGTCTAACTTTTCTGCCGACTCTTTTTAGATTTTCTGCTTGTTAATTTGCTCACGTGTAGGCATGTGCCTAAATATGTTACTGAGGCCCTGGAAGATCGTTTTAAAAGAATGTCTACATCAATTTAAAAAATTTAGGTAACATTTGCATACAGAGAAACGTGTGCATCCTATTATACAATTCAGTGAATTCCAACAAATTAAACACTCCAGTCAAGATATAAAATATTTTCATCTCTCCAAAATGTTCCTTCTACTTTTAGCCAAGAATTCCACACACCTAAGTGACAACTGTTTTGATTTCCATCTTCACATTCTTGAACTTTACATAAATTTAATCAAACAATATCTACTCTTTTGTGTCTGGCTTCTATCTGTTGTGACAATTTTGACATTCATCAATGTTATTGGGTATATTGGTGGCTTATTTTTTTTTATGGTTGAGAAGTATTTATTGTATGAATATATCATCATTTGTTTATCCATTCTCCTGTTGATGGACTTTTTGGGTTGTTTCCAGTTTGGGGCTATTATAAATAAACATTCATATAGAAGTCTCTTCTGGACCTTTACTTTAAACTCTTTTGAGTAAATATATAAGGGCATAATTGCTAGGTCATGGCTAAGTGTATATTTAATTTCATAAGAAACCGGCAAAGAATTTTCCCAAAATTTAATATTCCTAATGGCAGTGTAGTTAAAGCTCTAGTGTTCCCACATTCTCACTATCATTTGATATAATCTCTCTTTAAATCTCCCTTTTGGAACAGGTGTGCAGAATGTGAATATCACAAGTGTGATATTCATTTGCATTTCCCTATTAATTCTGAGAACTTTTTTGTGTACCTTTTCCCCGCACTCAAATGTCTTCTTTTGTGAAAAATGTCTGAATCTTTTGTCCAGCTTTTTATTCTGTTCTTTTTCTTTTGTATTTGTAAAAAGTCTTGGTATATTCTGGATAAAACTGCTTTCTCATCTCTCCATGTATTCCCAGTCAGTGGTTTGTCTCTTTGTGGTCCTGATGTTGTCTTTTGATGAGCAGAAGGTTTACATCTTCATAATCTAATTGATCATTTTTCTCTTTTATGTTTACCAGTTTCTTCCTGTTCCCTACTTGTCTGTACCAATACTGTGAAGATATTTGCCAGTGTTTTTTTGCAGAACTTTAAATTATGATCTTTAATCCTTCTTGACTTAATTTTTGGTTATTATGGGATTTAAAGTTTGTGTTTTATTGCTTTCTCCACTTTAGAGCACTATTTGTTAAAAATATTTTTTAACCCCACAAAGCCTTTGACTGTGTGCATCACAATAAACTGTGGAAAATTCTGAAAGAGACGGGAATACCAGACCACCTGACCTGTTTCTTGAGAAACCTAATGCAGGTCAGGAAGCAACAGTTGGAACTGGACATGGAACAACAGACTGGTTCCAAATAGGAAAAGGAGTACATCAAGGCTGTATACTGTCACCCTGCTTATTTAACTTATATGCAGAGTACATCATGAGAAATGCTGGGCTGGAAGAAGCACAAGCTGGAATCAAGATTGCCAGGAGAAATATCAAACCTCAGATATGCAGATGACACCACCCTTATGGCAGAAAGTGAAGAGGAACTCAAAAGCCTCTTGATGAAAGTGAAAGAGGAGAGTGAAAAAGTTGGCTTAAAGCTCAACATTCAGAAAACGAAGATCATGGCATCTGGTCCCATCGCTTCATGGCAAATAGATGGACAAACAGTGGAAACAGTGTCAAACTTTATTTTTTTGGGCTCCAAAATCACTGCAGATGGTGATTGCAACCATGAAATTAAAAGACACTTACTCCTTGGAGGGAAAGTTATGACCAAACTAGAGAGCATATTGAAAAGCTGAGACATTACTTTGCCAACAAAGGTCCTTCTAGTTAAGGCTATGGTTTTTCCAGTGGTCATGTATGGATGTGAGAGTTGGACTGTGAAGAAAGCTGAGCACCGAAGAATTGATGCTTTTGAACTGTGGTGTTGGAGAAGACTCTTGAGAATCCCTTGGACTGCAAGGAGATCCAACCAGTCCATTCTAAAGGAGATCGGTCCTGGGTGTTCATTGGAAGGACTGATGCTGAAGCTGAAACTCCAAACTTTGGCCACCTCATGCGAAGAGCTGACTCATTGGAAAATACCCTGATGCTGGGAGGGATTGGGGGCAGGAGGAGAAGGGGATGACAGAGGATGAGATGGCTGGATGGCATCACCGACTCGATAGACATGAGTTTGAGTGAACTCTGGGAGTTGGTGATGGACAGGGAGGCCTGGCATCCTATGATTCATGGGGTTGCAAAGAGTCAGACACAACTGAGTGACCGAGCTGAACTGAGTACCATGATAGAGAAAAGATTTACTGCCCAGGTGTGAGTCTATCTTTGACCTTTCTTTTCAGTCCAATGATCCATTAGCCTCCATATATATCAATACCACACTTTCTCGATTACTGTAACTTTAGAATAAATCTTGAAATCAGGTAGCATAAATCTTTCAGGTTTTTTTTTCTCAAATTTGTCTTGGTTATTCAAGCATCTACATTTCCATATACATTTTCAGAACTTGCTTGTCAGTTTCCTTTCATTGAGAATAAGCCTGTTGGGATTTTGACTGATATTTTATTTTAATAAAAAGTAAGCTTCCCTGTTGGCTCAGATGGTAAAGAATCTGCCTGCAATGCAGGAGACCTGGGTTCAATCCATGGGTCATGAAGATCCCCTGGAGAAGGGAATGTCAACCCACTCCATTATTCTTGCCTGGAGAATTCCATGGACAGAGGTGCTTGGCAGGCTACAATTCACGGGGCTGCACAGAGTCAAACATGATGGAGCAACTAATCACTGCAACTTAAGGGTAGAATTTTGTTAAATATTTTTCTGTATCTATCCAAGATGATCATATTTTTTTTTCCTTCTATTTTGTAAATTTGACAAACTACATTGTTTTTCAAATATTAAACCAATCTTGCATTTCTAGAATTAATCTTGCCTGATCATGATGTATAATGATCATCATATCTTTTTTGTATACTGCTGGAATCAATGGCTGATAATTTATTTATCAATACTTGAAAAGATACATTGACCTGTAATTTTCTTGTAAGGTTTGTGTAAGGTTTTGGTATCACAACTACATTGGCCTCATAAAACCAGTTCGGGAAGTAATCACTGTCCATTTTCTGAAAGAATTTGTATAAGAATGGTATTGCTTTTTGATAAAAGTTTTGATAAAACTTACTCATCAAGCTATTTGTGTCTGGATTTGGGAGACAGGAGGAAAGAAGATTTTTTTATTACTTTTTTTGTAAATGCAGGGATATCTAAATCCTTGTTCACATATTTTGATCATTTGTATTTTCAGGAAATGTTTCTTTGTCTAAGTTGTATAGTGTATTAGAATTAAGTTGCTCATCATATTTCCTTATTACATTTATCATTCTACTAAAAGCACCTAATTTCTATTATACTTTATTTTAAATTTTAAATTATTTGGAAGTTGTGGTTAATTTATAATAGTGGGCTTTCTAGAAATGTTAATGTTGCTGATACGTAATTTAATTCTACTCTTGTCAGAAAACATATTCTTTAAAATTTTAATATTTTTAATTAATTAAGAGTGGTTTTACGGGCCAGCATATGGTCTATCTTGGTGAATTGCTCATGTTCACTTAAAAATAATGTGTGCTCTTCTGTTGTTGGATGGAGTGTTCTATGAATGTAAATTAAGTTGAGGTGGCTCATGCATGTGCATGCTAAATCTCTTTAGTCGTGTTGGACTCTTTGCAAACATTTGTACTCTAGCCCATTAGGCTCCTTTGTCCATGGGATTATTCAGGCAAGAATACTGGAGTGGCTTGCATGCCCTCCTCCCTGGGATTTTCCTGACCCAGGGACCAGACCCATATCTCTTATGTCTCCTGCATGGACAGGCAGGTCCTTTACCACTAGCACATACTGTTGTTCAAATCTTTTCTTTTCTTGCTAATTTTTGCCTACCTGTTCTATCAGTTGTTAAGAGGAGGGCATTAAAATTCATGATGATAATTAGGTATTTATCTATTTCTCCCTTTAGTTTTGTCAGCTTTTTGTTCATGTATTTTGAAACTCTTATATGTAGTGTGTACATATATATGATATTATATCTTCCTAAGGAGGTGGTTGGAGAAGGAAATGGCAACCCGCTCTAGTATTCTTGCCTGGAAAATTCGACAGATGGAGGAGCCTGGTGGCTACAGTCCTTGGGGTCACAAAGAGTCAAAGAGGACAGAGCGACTGAGCGCACACAGCACAATGAGATGGTCCTTTTCTCGTTTCTAAGTGTCTCTTTTTATTTCTGGTAAGATAGTTTGTCTTGAGGTCTGTTTTAATCTACACACATCACCTTCTTTTTCTTATAAAACTGTATACCTTTCTCAATTTTCTTAATCTGTTCAAGCTTCCAAAACAAAATGCCATAGACTGGGGACTCAACAACAACAAAAAAATGTCCTGGGAACTGAAAGTCCAAGGTTAAGGTCCCGTAGTGTCAGTTTCTGCTGATAACTTTCTTCCTGGTTTGTAAATACCACCTTGCTGTGACTTCCTGTGGCAGAGGGAGAGAGTCTGGTGTCTCTTCATTTTTAAATAAGGCCATAGTTATATTGGACCAACGCTCCATGCCTGAGTCCTTGTTTAATCTCAACTACCTCTTTAAAGAAACTCCAATACAGTCACATGGTGGGTTAGGGCTTTAACATATAAATTTAGCAAAGGGATGGTTAACAATTCACAGCCTGAACGTTTTGCTTTCAAACTATTTATTTCTCTATAGGTAAAGCATGTTGCTTGTATATAGCATGTAATTAGACTCTGATTTTTATTCAGTATGACAATATTTACTTTTTAAATGGAGTGTTTAGTCTATTTGTATTTAATGAAGCTGTCATTTTTGGCTAGATTTAATTCTACTGTATTTCTCTCTGTTTTCCTTTTTTCCCCCCTCTATTTTCTTCCTATCTTGCCTTCTTAGCTATCAGACCACACAAAACAGGCTGTGAGCTGGATTTGGCCCATGGGCTGTGGAATTTTCCTTCTTCTCCTCTAGTTAGTCAGTTGTCTTAAAAAATAACATAAGAATTAAGAAGATAAATTTTTTATACTTATCACATTCAATGCCCTTTTTCCATTCCTACCACTATGAATTGAATTTGGCATTATTTGCTTTCAGCCTGAATAGCTTCCTTTAACGTTTCTTGTAGTACAGGTCCTATGAATTCTTCCTGCTTTTAGTTATCTGAACATGTTTTCTATTTTACCTTCTTCTCAAAGGATATATTGCTGAATAGGGAAATCTGGGTTACTTTATTTTTTCTTTTCTTCCTTTCTATGTTTAAAGTATTCTTTCATTGTCTACTGTCATACATTGTTCTGATAAGAAATCAGGCATAATGTTCACCTTTATGTAAAGTTTCTTTTCTCTCTGCTCCTTGTGCTGTGGTAGAATGCTGCAGTACCTACCACCTTCCCACCAAGACTTGCTGTTCTGATTCTTGGGATTGTGAATATGATGAGATACTGTGCCATGATGATGTTGTGTGTATGTGTTCAGTTACTCAGTTGTGTCCAACTCTTTGAGACCCTATGGATGGTCACCCACCAGGCTCCTCTCTCCTTGGGATTTTCCAGGCAAGAATACTTGAGTGTGTTGCTGTGTCCTCCTCCAGGGGATATTCCTGACCCATGGGTTGAACTCGCATCACTTATGTCTCCTGCATTGGTGCTCTGTTGCTTCAGTCATGTCTGACTCTTTGCAGCCCTATGTACTGTAGCCTGCCAGGCTCCTTTCTCCATCAGTTCAGTTCAGTTCAGTCACTCAGTCATGTCCGACTCTTTGCAACCCCGTGAATCGCAGCACGCCAGGCCTCCCTGTCCATCACCAACTCCCGGAGTTCACTCAAACTCATATCTATCGAGTCGGTGATGCCATCCAGCCATCTCATCCTCTGTCATCCCCTTCTCCTCCTGCCCCCAATCCCTCCCAGCATCAGGGTCTTTCCAATGAGTCAACTCTTCGCATGAGGTGGCCAAAGTATTGGAGTTTCAGCTTCAGCATCAGGCCTTCCAATGAACACCCAGGACTGATCTCCTTTGTAATGGACTGGTTGCATCTCCTTGCAGTCCAAAGGACTCTCAAGAGTCTTCTCCAACACCACAGTTCAAAAGCATCAATTCTTCGGTGCTCTGCTTTCTTCACAGTCCAACTCTCACATCCATACATGACTACTAGAAAAACCATAGCCTTGACTAGAGAGACCTTTGTTGGCAAAGTAATATCTCTGCTTTTGAATATGCTATCTAGGTTGGTCACAACTTTCCTTCCAAGGAGTAAGCATCTTTTAATTTCATGGCTGCAATCACCATCTGCAATGATTTTGGAGTCCCAAAAAATAAAGTCTGACACTGTTTCCACTGTTTCCCCATCTATTTGCCATGAAGTGATGGGACCAAATGTCATGGTCTTCATTTTCTGAATGTTGAGCTTTATGCCAACTTTTTCACTCTCCTCTTCTCCATGGACTATGTTGTATTACATGGCAAAAGGGATTTTGCAGATATAATTAAGGTTACTGATCAGTTGACTTTAAGTTAATAAAAAAGGGGATTATCTAGGTGAACCTGATGTAAATATGTGAGACCTTAACAGCAGAGATTCTCCACCTGGGACTGAAGAGGAAGAGAGAGTCAATTGAGAAGGAGGTAATGTGTCATTGCTGGTACTGAAGGTGGAAAGGAACACATGAGAACAAGTGCAGGTGGCTTATTAGGAGCAGACAGTATCCTCTGCTTCACAGTTCTAAACGAAGCAGACCTAAACCTGTTTCCTGTTAGGACCTCAGACCTAAACCACAAAGAACTGTACTTTGCCAACAATCTGAATAAACTTGGAGTGAATTCTTCCCCAGAGCTTTCAGATAGGAGCCCAGTCCAGCCAACACCTTGATTTCAAACCTGTCAGATCCAAAGAACACTGTGGGGAGCCCACCTGGATTTCTGACCCAAAGAACTGTGAGATAATAAATGGGTGTTGCTTTAAACCTCTATGTTTGTGGTGATTTGTTATACAGAATTGGAAACCTGATACACTCCTATCGAGATGTTTTTCCTTATTTTCAGTATTCAGGTGTTGGACTGTGATATATTTAAGTGTGGTTTTCTTAGTATTTTCTTGTTTGACATCCACTGAAATTTTTGAATTTGTAGGTTTATGTTTTTCATAAAATTTGTGAAATTTTCAGCCATTGTTATTCAAAGGAACTTTTCCCCACACTCCTTTCTGCTTCTTTAAAATTCCAGTTGAATGTGTACTAGACTGCTTGATGTCTCACAGACCTCTAAGGCTCTTTTTTTTCTTTCTTTTTTCAATCTTTTTCCTGTTTTTCAAATGTGATTTTCTTTATTAATCTCCCTTCAAGTTCACTAACAATTTTTTCTGCCATCTATAATCTGGTAATCCCATTCAATGAAATTTCCATTTTAGATACTGTACTTTTAAGCTGTAGAATTTCCTTTTGGCATTTAAAAAATATGTTCCATTTTTCTGCTGAAATTACTTACCTATCCACACATTATATCCATCATTTTTATTTAAGTCCTTGCATTTTTCTTTAAGTCTCATTTGTCAAAGTCCTTATTGCTAATCTCTGGGTCATCTTGTTGTCTGTTTGCATTAACTACACTTTCTGATTGTGAGTCTGATTTTTCTCCTTTTTCATTTATATAGAATTTTTTCTTCTTTAAAGATTTATTGTTGTAACTGCTATATAAAAAGTTACATGAATTTAATGTATACATTTGGATAAATTTGGACATATGCATGCAACCATGATATTATCACCACAATCAAGATACTAAACATTATATATTCATCACTTCCAAAAAATTCCTTGTGTTATTTTGTGTTTGTATGTGTGTCTGTGGTGAGAGCACTTAACTTAATCTATCTTCTTAACATATTTTAAAGTGTGCAGGACTGTTTTGTTAACTAATGATACTACAAGTCTCTAGAATATATTCATCTTACAGAACTAAAATTTTATAGCTATTAAATAACAATTCCTCATTTCCCCCTCTCTCCACAACCTGAACTCAAATATCCATTGACAGATTAATGCATTTTAAAAACGTGCTATATACATACAATGAAATACTACTCAGCCTTAGAAAAGAAAGAAACCTTGTCATTTGTGACAACAAAGATGAACCTGGAAGAGATTAGGGCAACTGGAGTAAGCCAGTCACAGAAAGAGAAATACTGCAGAAGTCCACTTTTATGAGATATCTAAAATAGTCAAATTCATAGAAGTAGAGAATATATAGTAATTTTAAATTTTTATCCTGGATATTATGAAAAATGCATTGGAGGAAGTCTGGATTATGCTGCCTTCTTAAAGAATGTTGAATTTATTCTGGCAGGTGTTTAAATATAACAGTATGTGTATATGTAACTGTAACTATAATTAACAATACTGTATTGTATATTTGAAAGTTGCTAAGATAGTAGATCTTAAAAGTTCTCTTCATAAGAAAAAAATTAAGCAATGTGAGGTGATGGATGTTAACTAAATTTGTTGTGGTAATTGTTTTGATTATTAGCTTATTCTAGTTAGCTTAGTCTCTTCTAGCTTCATCCACATTGTTAGAAATGAAAACTGATTATATACTGTGATATATAATAATTGTTTTGATATATATGTCAAAATAATTACCACAACAAATTTAGTTAACATCCATCACCTGACATTATTTTTTATATATATATATATACATAGTCATTGCATTGTACACTTTACACTAATATAAGTGTTATATGTCAATTACATTACAATTAAACTGGAAAAATATTTTAAAACGGCTACTGTAGCATTTACATTCCCTCAGGCTTGGCTTTGTTATTTGTTCAGGTGAGATTCTTTAGGTTTTGTTCTTAGTCCAAGGGTGCATCTCTTTCTCAAGGGTGTAGTTTTTATTCTTAAGATATGCCATTTCAGATATAAAATTAATGACTGTGGAGCTCAGGAGAGTTTCTGTACTCTGAATGGGCTGCACTGTCCAATGTTTCCTAGACATGCATTCCCTCTGCTATTTGTTCTACCTTTTATACCTCAGTGGTCTCTGTTCAGTTCTTAGCCTCAGAGCAACTACTCTCTCCTGGGTCTAAAGTATTTCCTGGACTTCTACATGCACAACCAAGCCTTTGGTCAAAGATTCACCTGATGCAAAGAGCTGAATCATTGGAAAAGACCCTGATGTTGGGAAAGATTGAGACAGAAGGAGAAGGGGGCAACAGAGGATGAGATGGTTGCATGGCATCACCGACTTAATGGACATGAGTTTGAGCAAACTCTGGGAGATGGTGATGGACAGAGAGGCCTGGAGTGCTGCAGTCCACGGGGTTGCAGATTCAGACACATCTGAGCAACAAAACAACAACCGCAAGGAGGCCCCATATGGATTTGAAACACCTTCCACATGGCTCCCTAAATCCTGGTGCCCTTCCCCACACACCTTTGATACCTTAGGAGCTATGAACTCTGACTTTTCTTCTTTAATTAGAGTATAATTGTTTCACAATGTTGCCTTAGTTTCTGCTGTAGAATAACATGAATCAGCCATATGTCTATGTATATCCCTCCCTTTCAAGCGTCTCTCCCACCCTGTCCCCCCACCTTCCCACCTTCTAGGTCATCACAGAGCACCAAACTGAGCTCCCCGTTGCATACAGCAGCCTCCCAGTGGCTATCTATTTTACATGGGATGGTGTATATATGTCAGTCCTACTCTCTCAATTCGTCCTGCCCTCCCCTTCCCCTTTTGTCCACATGTCCTCTGAACTCTGACTTTTGACCCACCCTTCTTGCTTTGGACTACTTCTCCAAATAGTAGACCCCGGCAAAAAGCCAAGGCAACCATGGGATTTTGATTCCTTCCTTTTCTAAGGGATTACAGTCCCAGCTGCCTATTATCCAGTTCCCAAATAAAGCTTTTTTTTTTTTTTCCATGCAATTTTTCCAGCTTTATAGGTGTTTGTGGTGAGAAAGCAAGTCTGGTACCAGTTATTCAATCATGGCTAGAAGCAAAAGTTGTTATACTTGTTTTAATAGTCTTTGAGGCCCTCTGAGAATATTGCCTATTGGATTTGGAGTATCCAAACTTCAGGTCAGGACTTGTGGATTTTCTAGTGACTGAATAAAGAAAATGTATTACCCTGTTTGCCAGCCTTCTCCACCCTGAAGTTATTCTTTCCCCCCTTCTTCATACTGGGCTCTTTAGAAGGAAATCTTTATGTTCAGCCCACACTTAAGGAGTGTAGAGTCATCTCATTAGAAACAGTATAACTATACAAATTATTCGGAATTCTTCTGTGTGAGAGATTTGTCTTTCTCCATTTATTGCTAAACCCGATCATTGATGCTTAGGAACCCTTTTTTCTCTTTGAAAGACACATGATGTAGACAAATGGGCTTTAGGTATGTACTCATATGTTTGGTTTGAGCCCTAGCTTGCCCATGTGATTGTTCTGTGGCTTATGGGATATCTTTCACATTATTAATGCTCTATTTCTTCATATGTGAAGTGGGGATAATAATATTCACTGCATATAGTATCATAAATTTAAAGAATAAATGGGGAAAAGACCTTTAAAAATCTTACACTCTTGTCTTCCTGTATCCTCTCTAGATAAAGAGGAAGTGCATGCATGCTTGCTCGGTTGCTAAGTCATATCACACTCTTGCAACTGCATGAACTATAGTATGCTGAGCTCCTCTGTCCATGTTATTCTCTGGGTAAGAATACGGGAGTGAGTTGTCTTGCCCTTCTCTAGGGGACTTTTCCTGACCCAGGGACCAAACCTGTGTCTTCCATGTCTCCTGCGTTGGCAAGCAGATTCTTTTCCACTGAACCACCTGGGAAGCCCAAAGAGGAAATAGGGTGGTTTAAAGAAATAACATGTCTGAGAAAATAGTCAGATAAAAAATAAAAGAATAAATTATCGAAATGCGTGTATGTGTGTGGGTGTCTGTGGATGCGTGGGTGATATCTGTAACAAATGTTTATACTGTTGGAAAAATCCAGATCATGTATTTAATTTTTACTTTTCAAAATTTTGGCACTACTCACAGTTGAAGCCAGAGAGATAATTAGTCCTCTTTGCTCATTTAGTATCAACCATAAACTTGAAGGTGATTATTAATTTATCTCTTAGCCCTGTCATTTCTAAGATAAAGCAAGTGCAATTTTTTTTAAAACATTTTACCATATCCTATATTGAAATTCTTTGGTAAATATTCTTAAAACAGACCCAAACATTCAAATTTTATAAATCCCTCTATTATTTGAAGTCTGGGATTGACATGCTTTTCTCATAGGAGTCTAACAGAAAGTAGATGTGTTTACCGAGAATGGTATATATAACTTGGATTTACAAAGATTGTCAACAACCAAAATAAAATCTAGTCTGAGAAGAGCTGAAAGTGAAAGTTAGTCACTTAGTCTTGTCCGATTCTTTGTGACCCATTGTACTATAGCTCGCCAGGCCACTCTGTCCATGGGATTCTCCAGGCAAGAATACTGGAGTAGGTAACCATTCCCTTCTCCTGAGGATCTTCCCGACCCAGGAAGTGAACCTGGGTCTCCTGCATTTCAGGCAAATTCTTTACTGTCTAAACCACCAGGGAATCCCCTGAGAAGAGTTAGAGAATTATTATTATCCCAACACTGTTGATCTGTTCAGTTTTGATTAAAATATGAAATAGGATGAGAAATCAAGAGGTTGTAAATTTTCTTTTTGAAGGACAGTGAAATATTTTGAACAATTACATCCCAGAGGGTTGTTCTGGTAAAGAAAGAAAAACACAAAATTAAGCAGTAAGAACACTACCGTTTCCCTTAGAGGGACAAGAGAGGCCCCTGCTTTAGGTCTCCATATTCACCAGACCCCAACTCTGGTCACCCTTTGTCTACACTGCACTACGCCAAGCAGTCTGAAGGACCACTAGAATGTGCCCAGTCAGAAGCAACATGTGCCCCATGCACCAAGTTCTGCTTGGCTGGGATTCTGAAATGTGATGAGCAACAATTATAGGCCAGCTTCCTCCACTGGAGCAGACCTCTTGCCTAGGTCTGTGAGTCCAAAGGCAGATTCCATCTCTAGGAAGTGCTCACCCAGACCTTAGAACTGGCCAAGAGTATATGAAGAGTGTAAACAGGACTTGGACCTGTAAACAGGAAACATGCAGACTGTATTGTCCAGCAGTATGCCTCGGAGGCCTGGCATGGTGTGGGATGGAGCTGGGAATGAAAAAATGGTGGTGGGCTGCAGACCAGGGGCAGCATGCTAGAGGCTAGGTCTTTGTGTGTCCTCTGAGGAGCCTAAGAACTGAGAACTTCATTCAAACAATGTTTCAGGTTATGATGAGGTATGTTTGTCAGAATAGAAGTAAACAACATATTTTACTCGAGCTTGATTAATAACATTTAAGTGTATGTGTCATGTAGGTTCCACTGTTACCCTTGCTCTGAGTCCAGAATACATTAGAAACAGCCTGGCACTGACCCACACTTTTTTCTGGTCCTTCCACCAACTAGCATCTGCTTGAGCACATAACTTAAAATCTTAGGATGTTTTGTATTTGTAAAAGTAAGTGGCTGATTTAGTTTCAGTATTATTTCTATCACTTATTAACCATGTAACATTGAACACATTGCACTAAACTCTGCCTCTCAGCCTTTTCATCTGTCAGATTTAAAGTTTAGATCAGGCAACTATATGGTCTGTTTTAGTTCTACTCTAGGAAGACAATTTTTATTAGACATTTATTAGACATAAGGCAGTTTTTATGTAGATATTTTGTTAAAAGAAGGAAGCACATTAGAATAATAGCTAAAGTTGATAAAAGTTACCCTGCATTAAATCAGTTTTTTTCCTACCTGCTGTGTCCTCTTTGCTGGTTCATAGTTACCTGAGAGCTCAGTTTTGTTTCAAGTTAAAATTACAATTGAAAAATGCGGCTCAAGGTCAAAAATCAATTAAGTGGAAATTAGAGTTATTTGTTTTAAAAGTTCAGGTAATATTTTACATCATGAATCTGTTGAATGACAGTTGACGGGGATTAATCAGCAACCTGCTTTCTCTTTGATCATGATTCAAGTCTGCTCTGGACAGGAGTGATAATAAGGAACCAATTATGAACCATTTCCTTGGAGTAGTGCACTTGCAAAGCTTTGGATGAAAAGCCTCTCTAATGCCAAGTGGAGCCCTTGTTGTTATGTAGAACAAGCAGATTAATTGTCTCAATTCATGTCCTAGAGCGCACAGGGCAGCTCCTGGTCAGTCACATCAATTGTTCTCTGCCCTTTATTATACATCGATTGCCCCTGAGGCCAAGTTGATAAGTTACCTTTTGTTTTACAAGGGTAGAGGAGAGCCGGTGATATTTTATGGGCTAGGCAGTAGACTGCAGACTCTGGAGCTGTGCATTCTACCTCTAGTTTCCTCTTGAACCATTAGAAAGCCTGGGAAAATCATAGAATGTAGTCTCAAAGGGTTAAGCAAATTGGGGCAGTAAATTCCTAGGGGAGAAACAGAAAGAGTATTCCCCAGCAGCCACAGGGACCACAGGGAGGGATCAGGGTAAAATCTCATGTCCTCAGACTTTGTTTTTGAACTGTTGGCATCAACTTCAGATTTTTTCTATAGTATTTATTTCACCATAAAATTAGCTTGTATTTTCTATTTCACTGAAATATTATAACGCATAAGAATGATTAAGAACACTTAAACCAGCTTGTAAAAGGCTCTCATGCAGACTCACTTGTCCCAGCATATGTCAGAAGATGGGCAGTTTGAAGGGTGCCTGGACCAAGTGTGAATGAGATTCACTTGCTATCCTGGAGCTTCCATTCAAAAGCAGGGGTCACCATGAACTCTCTATAGGAATGGAGGCTCTGATGGGTGCTATCTCTGAGTTCTCTCTCTGCCTTGCTTGTGCTGACGCTGACATGTGCCATTTTGGTCCTCTCCCTCTAACCTGCTCATGGTAGTGGGGCTTCCCCACCTCCTTACATCATAGCCATGGTCCTGCCATGGCAGACAGTCACACAGAGCTCACACAGGCATGGCATAATAATAAAGAGGGCAATCCAAGAAGAGAATATAACATTTGTAAATATTTATGCACACAACATAGGAACACCTAAATACATAAAGCAGTTACTGACTGACCTACTGATTGAAATTAATGGCAATACAATGACAGAAGAGGACATCAATACCCTAACTACATGAGTAGATAGATCATCCAAACAGGAAAGCAGTTAGGAAAAATCAGCCTTAAAGACACCCTAGACCAGATACATTTAGTACGTATTTATAGAACATTCTATCTAAAAGCAGTGGGACACATATTTTCCTCAACTGCATTTGGAACACTCTCCAGAACAAATCATATGTTGGGCCACAAAACAAGTCTCAACAAATGTTAAAAGATAGAATCTTATCAAGCATGTTTTTAAACCACAAATGTATAACCTAGATATCAGTTACAGGAAGAAAATTGGGGGAAAAAAAAAACAAAAAAACAAAAACAACTTACAAATATGTGGCGATTAAACAACATGTTACTGAATAACCAAAATGTCAACATAGAAATCAAAAGAGAAGTCAGAAATATCTTGAGAGAAATGAAAATGGAAATACAGCGGATGCAGCAAAAGCAGTTTTAAGAGGGAAGTTTGTAGTAATAAATATCTAAATCAAGGAACAGAAAAGGTATCAAATAAATAATCTAACATTACACCTAAACAAACTGGAAGAAGAAGGATAAGTCCAAAGTTAGTAGAAGGAAGGAAATAATAAAGACAGAGCAGATATCAATGAAGTAGAGACTGAAAAGACAAAAAAGATCAATGAAACTAAAAGATGGTTCTTTAAAAAGATAAAGAAAATAGACAAATCTTTAGCTAGATTCACCAAAAAAAAAGTGAGGAGGCTCAAAAATATCAAATCAGATTTAAAAGAGGACAATTACAACTGATACAACAGAAATGCAAAAGATTAAAGAGATTATTATGACAAAGGAGGCAAGAATATACAATAGGAAAAAGACAGTATCTTCAACAAATGATGTGGGGAAAACTGGACAGCTACATGCAAAAGAAAGAAAATAGACCATTATCTTATACGCTACACAAAAAATTAACTGAAAATGGATTAAAAGATTTTAGTTTAAAACCTGAAACTGTAAAACACCTGCATGAAAATATAAGTGATAAGCTTCTTGACATTGATCTTCGTGTTGAGTTTTTGGATCTGACTCCAAAAGCAAAGTAAGTCTACATCAAACTAAAGAGATACTGCACAGCAAAGGAACCATCAACAAAACGAAAAGGCAGCCTGCCGAAAGGGACAAAATATTTTCAACTTTTATATCCAATAAAGGGTTAATAACGTGTGTGTATGTGTGTGTGTGTGTGTGTGTGTGTGTGTGTATGCATGCATGCATGCTAAGTCACTTCAGTCATGTCCAACTCTGCAACCCTTGGACTGCAGCCTACCAGGCTCCTCTGTCCATGGGATACTCCAGACAAGAATACTGGTTGCCATGCCCTCCTCCAGGGGATCTTCCTGACCCAGAGATTGAACATGTGTCTCTTATATCTCCTTCAATGGCAGGCAGGTTCTTTACCACTAGCATCAGCTGGGAAGCCCATAATATATACACTCAGAAAAGAAAATGAAATTTGCTCAGTCTTGTCCAAATATTAGGGACCTCACAGACTATACAGTCCATGGAATTCTCCAGGCCAGAATACTGGAGTGGGTAGCTGTTCCCTTCTACAGGGGATCTTCCCAACCCAGGGGTGGAACCCAGGTCTCCTGCATTGCAGGCAGATTCTTTACCAGCTGAGGTACTAGGGAAACCCTATATATACACTCAACTCGATAACAAAACTCCCAATAGTTCAAATAAAAAATGGGCAGAAGATCAAAATAGACATTTTTCCCCCAAGAATATATGAAAATATGTTCAGCATCACTTTTCATCATGGAAATGCAAATCAAAACCAAAGGATATCACCTCACACCTATTAGAATGATTATTATCAAATAGACAAGAAATAACAGATGTTGGAGAGGATGTGAGCCCTCACACACTGTTGGTGAGAAAGCAAATTTAGTGCAGCCACTATGGAACACAGTATGAAAATTCTCCCCCCAAAATTAAAGAGAGACCTATATTATGATCCGGCTATACCAACTCTGGGTATTTAACCAAAGAAAAAAATTCAAATTCAAAAAGGTATATGCAACTCAATGTTCACTGCAGCATTAATTCCTGTAGCCAAGATATGGAAACAACTGTCCATCAGTGGATGAATGCATAGAGAATACGTGGTGTATACATATACAGTAGAATCCTTCTCAGCCATAAGAAAAGGAAATCTTGCCATTTGTGACAACATGTACAGGGAAATAAGGCAGACAGTGAAAGACTAATACTGTTTGATTTTACTTTTATGCAGAATCCAAAAAAACAAGGCAAACAAAACAGAAGAACTCACAGGTACAGAGAACTGATTGGTGGTTATCCGAGTTAGAGAATGAACAGAAGGGGTGAAAAGGGTTAATTTTATAATGATGGATAGTGACCAGATGTTGTTATGATTATTTTGTTGTATGCACAAAGATCAAATCATTCTGTTGTATACAAGAAACTAATATAAGGTTATATACCAATTTTACCTCAATATAAAGTCAATCAATTAACTAAAAAACAAAGATAATATTGTTCACCTTATTGCTTGTTTGGGAGTCATGGGGGAAGCAGTGAAGGGTGGGACGAATTCAATAGTGTTCATTTGAATTCAATAGTGAATTCAATAGTGCTCATTTGAAGGTGAATAGAAGGATTCTGCAGCCTACTCAAGTTTAATTAAAAATAAATGTGGAAATTGTTTTAAAAGATTGTACACAGTGATTATCTCAAATTGCCATGGGAAATACAGAAATGCCTCATTAAAAACACATTTAGACTTTTTTATATATAAACTCCATCATCTACATTCTAGCTTAGAAAACCCTTCTCACTTAAAAAAATAAAAACTGAATTATGTCATCATCATTTTTATGTATCCCAAAATCTTATGCATGTATGTTCCAATGATTTTTATATCCATCATCATCACAAAAATCATTTTAAAGGACAACAGCCAAGCTTTGTGAAAATGAATCAAAACCACCGGACATTTAAAGGATTGCTGAATTATTCACTGAAGTGAAGTCTGCAATAGAACTGAGTCCATTCTGGGTAACCTCCAAAAATTAGGCTGGGTGGGTATCATGACACTGCTCCCTTGTGCAGTTTCTTGGCATCAGGCAGAGGTTTTTACCTCTCCCCAATTCTATGCTGTGTTTTCATGCTACTTGAGTACCTTGATATTTTTAACTGAAAGAATTAGTTGAACAACAAGAAAAAGACAAATAATACTGATGCTTGTGTCCTTGAGTTGAAGAATCGTTTTGGGTTGTGCGATCATATCCTGAAGCTACAAAGTCAGGTTTTCTCCAAAGCCAAAAGCGAAATGCCTAGCTACTTTCTGTGCTTTCTGTTCTGATCCTGAAGAGACCAAACATTTCAAATGCACCGGGGGGGTTGAAGACATGAACAAGAGTATGGAGTGGACATGATGTGGAAAATCAATCAATTGGTCAAAACTTTTAAGCCTGCTGGAGTAGTATGTTCCGCATTTTAAAGAACGTAAGCTTAATTTCTGTGGTTTCAGGGAAAAAATAATATCAGTATGATTAGTAGGCATTAATAGCTTTAGAGCCAAGCATGAATGACAGTGCAGAGAAAATTAAGGCACTGTGACAACTAAATTATTATTCCTAATAACATATTGCTTCTTTTTAATTTTGTTTTGGTGATGATGACTTTTTATGAGCCAGATTATCTATGATATTATTTCTTCCTTGAGACACCCCAGATTGTCAGAGTATATGATGAACATAATATGCATTCACAATGAAATTAAAAAATATTAACTACTGAGAAAATTTCCTTCTTAGGTAGAACATGTATAGGCAATTTGATCACTAGCAGAGTGCCTTGGGAAGTAAAGTCTAAGCAATTACTATCTTTTATATCAACAACTGCTTTTTTATACACTAGATGGTTTAAAGAACTATAGAAATCAGTGTAGAACATTTCAGGTATTATATTAGCAAAATACATTGTTTCTTTTTTTCACTGGTGGTAGCTCTATGGTAGGGATTATATTTGCCTGGGGCCATTATTTGCTTAGTCAACTCAGACTCCTCAGGCAAGTTGTCTGCTTCGAGCAGTTTTTCAGAGGCTAATTTTGCTTTCAAGTATTTACAGAACACCTGCCAGGGCAAATTAACTGCTTGGTTAACATCTTACATTACCTCCATGAATGCAGACTTTCTAAAGACTAAAGGTGGCTCAGACCAAAGAACCTGCCTGCAATGCAGGACACCCAGGTTTGATTCCTGGGTCAGGAAGATCCCCTGGAAAAGGAAATGACATCCCACTCCAGTATTCTTGCCTGGAGAATTCCATGGACAGAGGAGCATGGCAGGCTACAGACCGTGGGGTCTCAGAAGAGTCGGACACAACTGAGCAACTAACACTTTCACTTTTTGTCACAAAACCTAAGTGGTAGAATTTGAAATGGAAGTACTTCCCCAGATTAGCTGTGGGGGAGGAAGTCTCAATGGGAAAGTTACACTGTGCGTTGGTGGCTGTGTATGCTCGGTTTGCATCAGACTCTTTGTGACCCCAGCAGCAGGCTCCTCTGTCCATAGAATTTTCCAGGCAAGAATACTGGAGCAGACTGCCATTTCCTACTCCAGGGGATCTTCCCCATCCAAGGCTCAAACCCTCATCTCTTAACATCTCTTGCATTGGCAGGTTACCACTGGTGCCACCTGGGAAGCCTGCTTGGGAGGCTGCTTTGGACCAACATCATACCTTCCTTTGAGGCCACAGCTAGAGGCCAGGCATAAGGGCAGGAATTGTGAATAACCAGGAACATGTCCGCCTCATCAAACTTTTGATTTTCTCCTTCAACCACTTCACCTGTAAAATATGCATTCACTAAAAGGAATACAAGCAAGAAGAAAATATTTAAAGGTGGAACCCACTCAAAACAAGGCATGACAAAACTATGCAAGGAAGATCTGAATAAACATCCCCTTAGCAAGAGGTCTTTTTGAGAAAATAGTCAAACCATCAGCAATGTAGAGACCTGCATGTGCTTTCCTGCTCATCCTGAATCTAGTGTCATAGTATACTGTGTGACTATTTGGAAATGGTAAAAAAAAAAAAAAAAAGAATCTGACACTAACATGTGCTGCTGAGGATGTGGATCGATGGATTTGTTGCATACTACTGGTAGGGCTGTAAAGACAGAACCACATTGGACAGGAGTTGGGCATTATTTACCAAGCTGAAGGGACAAGGAACCTATGGCCAAACAGTTCCACCCATCGGTAAATACCTAGTGGAAATCCATATCTAAATGTTAAAAAAATGTACAACTTTCACTGCGACATTATTTGTACTAATCCCAAATGGAAGACAATCTAAATGTGCATCGGCAATAAATTGTGCTACTTTTAATAAGATGAAGTACTGTGAGCAGTAAGTTCAAAGTAAACTTATTTTTATATTTATTTATAATGATAATGCACAAATTACATATGTATATACATTTATAATATATTGATCTATATTATTTTATATATTATAAAATCTATTATTAATTAGATTAATTAATAATAGAGTGAAAAATTTGGCTTAAAGCTCAACATTCAGAAAACTAAGGTCCTGGTCCTATCACTTCATGGCAAATAGATGGTAAACAGTGGAAACACTGTCAGATTTTATTTTTTGGGGCTCCAAAATCACTGCAGATGGTGATTGCAGCCATGAAATTAAAAGACGCTTACTCCTTGGAAGGAAAGTTATGACCAACCTAGATAGCATATTCAAAAGCAGAGACATTACTTTGCCAACAAAGGTTCGTCTAGTCAAGGCTATGGTTTTTCCAGTGGTCAGGTATGGATGTAAGAGTTGGACTATAAAGAAAGCTGAGCGCTGAAGAATTGATGCTTTTGAACTTGATGTTGGAGAAGACTCTTGAGAGTCCCTTGGACTGCAAGGAGATCCAACCAGTCCATCCTAAAGGAGATCAGTCCTGGGTGTTCATTGGAAGGACTGATGTTGAAGCTGAAGCTCCAATACTTTGGCCACCTCATGCGAAGAGTTGACTCATTGGAAAAGACTCTGATGCTGGGAGGGATTGGAGGCAGGAGGGGAAGGGAATGACAGAGGATGAGATGGTTGGATGGCATCACCAACTCGATGGACATGAGTTTGAGTAAACTCCGGGAGTTGGTGATGGACAGGGTGGCCTGGAGTGCTGAGATTCATGGGGTCGCAAAGAGTCAGACATGACTGAGTGACTGAACTGAACTGAACTGAATCTATATTATATAAAATAATATAGATGAATCTTACATACATAATATTGACTCCCCATATAAGACCCCAAATTATTTATCTATATATGACTTTACTCATAAAATTCAAAACAGACTAAACAAAATTATATTATTTACTGAAGCAAGACAGGAGACAAATGTAGGTATGTAACAAAGGTCAACGAGGTGTCTATTACCATAACAGATGGTGTAGTAGTAACCCTAAGTATGGATTTGGGTAGTTTTTGCTGTGTTGGTAGTGATCTATTTCTTAATTTTTGTGATTAAAATATGGGTATTCACCTTATAATTATTTGTTTAACTGTATGTTTATGTTTTATGCATTTTTTCTGAATGAATAGTTTTCTGTCAGTGAAAAAAAAAGTACCAAGGAAGACTTTATGTATGATATAATGTTTTTGGGGGAGGAACTTTGTATTACTGGAATTCAGAACACAGCTACAATCATACCTACATACATATAAGTATGTGTATATATCATTGAAACGAAAAGGATCCTGCAGCTAAGACCCTGCACAGACAAATAAAAAATATAATCATCATATTCTACTGGACTCAGTATAAATATTTATACATTAATAATAAGATATTAATAAACTTGAAAATGAACTTGAGATAATTTCGTCTGTGGGAGGTGAGCAGAATGACCGTGGAGAGCTAAACCTTCATCCTCTACAGCAGAAAATCAATAGACAATAACTGAGAATGAACAGATCAAGAAATAATAGTATAAGCATGTCATTCAAAAATATGAGGAGAAGGAAAACAGTGAATATTGCTTCCTCCTGAGAACTGCAAACAGGCTTTAGAAGTTTTGGGGGCAAAAAATTGCTGTTTCTCATTGTGTGCCAGGCAGAGCTATTCGACTGTCATAGTATGTTCATGTATAATTTTGATGATAATAAAAACAATAATTTAAAAAGAAGTAAAGTTGTAAATGAGAGTGATTAAATTCTATAGCTTTATACAAGAATGCTGATTCTCCAGCAAATAGGATCATGATGGTTTCCTTAATTTAAGACAGAAAAATTAAATAAAAAAATAAATAGGAAAATAAATAATATAAATGATCAACTTAGGAAATATTCATCAACAAAATGACCACATCAGTTAGCATTTCGTGTAGCCCAGGATTTCCTCACAGGAGTATGATAAAGGAGATCAAGGGCCTTCTTCTCTTTGTCCAAAGACAGAGAGAGAGGTGCTCTTCTTTGGAGCCCAGAATAGCCAAGCAGACACCTGAGTCCATTTTGTAGGTAGAAATACCCTGCTTCAAAGCATACAGTGTGGAGCAATCAATCCCAAGGAAAGGTCAAAGAGTCTACTAACAGATGTTGGCAGATATGAAGACACATAGCAAACATGGAGCATTTTACATTTTATAGAAGTAACAGTCATTTATCAGAAGTCTCTAGTGAAACCACTACAGCATTCTCTCACCTGGAAATATGAAGAGAGGAGAAAGGTGCCAGGGAAGAACAATTTTTTTCTTTTTTTTACAAAATGGATGCTGCATACATTCAAGCCTTAAGGCTCAACTCAGTCAAGAGCTCCCAAAGGAATACAAAACAGAAAGCTGGAGCTTCTCCAACTGCATGAGAAAAGGACAGAGGACTCACAGGAGAAAAAGGGAAGGGGAGGAGAGTTCGGGGGATGATTTAAACCTGCAACGAGTCTCTTGGGATCCTTGAGAAAAATCTGGAAACTATGTAAAAATAATTTGCAGATCATCCTGGAGATCATCCGATATTATGTGAGGGAGCTGTGAGGGAGCAGAAACAGAATCTGATTTCAGAAGCTACTATCTAAGATGAACTAATGTTCATCAAGGGTTCTTCCTGGACATACAGATGACCATGAGATCTGAATTTTAAAGGAGACAACTCATTCTTCCATGACAAGTTTGGGCATTAAAGATGACAATCCTGGTTCTTTTTTTTCTACAATAGGTCAAAGAGCTGAAGTGATAAAAGCAGTTCTGAGAATGCCTCATGAATGGTAACATTGGAAAAAGAAAAAAAAAAATCACTTCTAACATTTGTGCTTCCCAATAGTCTCTTACTACTTCCGTCTCATCTTCTCCTTCTAGTATTAGAGCTGTTTCTGGAAAAGGCAGAATTGGTCCCTGCCACCCTTGATTTCTCCCAGCAATCTTGATTCCAGCTTGTGCTTCTTCCAGACCAGGGTTTCTCATGATGTACTCTGCATAGAAGTTAAATAACCAGGGTGACAATATACAGCCTTGACGTACTCCTTTCCCGATTTGGAACCTGTTGTTCCATGTCCAGTTCTAACTGTTGCTTCCTGACCTGTATATAGGTTTCTCAAGAGGCAGGTCAGGTGGTCTGGTATTCCCATCTCTTTCAGAATTTTCCACAGTTTATTGTGATCCACACAGTCAAAGGCTTTGGCATAGTCAATAAAACACAAATAGATGTTAATGATCCAGCGGATGCTGGCAATTTGATCTCCAGTTCCTCTGCCTTTTCTAAAACCAGCCTGAACATCTGGAAGTTCATGGTTCACATATTGCTGAAGCCTGGCTTGGAGAATTTTGAGCATTAATTTACTAGCATGTGAGATGAGTGCAATTGTGCAGTCGTTTGAGCATTCTTTGGCATTGCCTTTCTTTGGGATTGGAATGAAAACTGACATTTTCCAGTCCTGTGGCCACTGCTGAGTTTTCCAAATTTGCTGGCATTTGAGTGCAGCACTTTTACAGCATCATCTTTCAGGATTTGAAATAGCTCCACTGGAATTCCATCACCTCCACTAGCTTTGTTTGTAGTGATGCTTTCTAAGGCCCACTTGACTTTACATTCCAGGATATCTGGCTCTAGGTGAGTGATCATACCATCATGATCATCTTGGTCATGAAGATCTTTTTTATACAGTTCTTCTGTGTATCCCTGCCACCTCTTCTTAATATCTTCTGCTTCTGTTAGGCCTATACCATTTCTGTCCTTTATCGAGCCCATCTTTGCATGTAATGTTCCCTTGGTATCTCTAATTTTCTTGACGAGATCTCTAGTCTTTCTCATTCTGTTGTTTTCCTCTATTTATTTGCATTGATCACTGAGGAAGGCTTTCTTATCTCTTGCTATTCTTTGGAACTCTGCATTCAGATGCTTATATCTTTCCTTTTCTCCTTTGCTTTTGCTTCTCTTCTTTTCACAATTATTTGTAAGTCCTCCCTAGACAGCCGTTTTGTTTTTTTGCATTTCTTTTCCGTGGGGATGGTCTTGATCCCTGTCTCCTGTACAATGTCACGAACCTCAGTCCATTGTTATCAGGCACTCTATCTATCAGATCTAGGCCCTTAAATCTATTTCTTACTTCCACTGTATAATCATAAGGGATTTGATTTAGGTCATACCTGAGTGAAGAGGAACTAAAAAGCCTCTTGATGAAAGTGAAAGAGGAGATTGAAAAAGTTGGCTTAAAGCTCAACATTCAGAAAATGAAGATCGTGGCATCTGGTCCCATCACTTCATGGGAAACAGATGGGGAAACAGTGGAAACAGTGTCAGACTTCATTTTTCGGGGCTCCAAAATCACTGCAGATGGTGACTGCAGCCATGAAATTAAAAGACGCTTACTCCTTGGAAGGAAAGTTATGACCAACCTAGGTAGCATATTTAAAAGCAGAGACATTACTTTGCCAACAAAGGTCCATCTAGTCAAGGCTATGGTTTTTCCTGTGGTCATGTATGGATTTGAGAGTTGGACTGTGAAGCTGAGCGCTGAAGAATTGATGCTTTTTGAACTGTGGTGTTGGAGAAGACTCTTGAGAGTCCCTTGGACTGCAAGGAGATCTAACTAGTCCATTCGAAAGGAGATCAGTCCTGGATGTTCTTTGGAAGGAGTGATGCTAAAGCTGAAACTCTAGTACTTTGGCCACCTCATGTGAAGAGTTGACTCATTGGAAAAGACTCTGATGCTGGGAGGGATTTGGGGGCAGTAGGAGAAGGGGATGACAGAGGATGAGATGGCTGGATGGCATCACTGACTCGATGGACGTGAGTCTGAGTGAACTCCGGGAGTTGGTGATGGACAGGGAGGCCTGGTATGCTGCAATTCATGGGGCCACAAAGAGTCGGACACGACTGAGCAACTAAACTGAACTGAACCCTTGATTTTACAACAGAGTCACAATGCCTGCTCCACACTGCAGTGTTGTTTCATTTTTCTGTTTTCCTGGTATTGCTTCTCCCCATTTTCCTCACAGCCCCCTGGCTACCTGACCTCATCTCAGCACCCTGGGACCAGCACTGTTTCTACCTGCAATATTATTCTCCCTTCCTTTTAAAGTAGAGTTCAATACCACCTCATTTCTGGTACTTTCCCTGACTTACTTGGGCAGAGTTCATTACTTCTGGTGCAATGGCCCTATAGTTGACCACAGTACCTTTGCATTTATATTTATAATATATTGTGATTATATATATATATATACACATATATATGTATCAGTTCAGTTCAGTTCAGTTGCTCAGCCATGTCCTGCTCTTTGCAACCCCATGGACTACAGCATGTCAGGTTTCCCTGCCCATCACCAATTCCCAGAGCTTGCTCAAACTTATGTCCATCGTGTCAGTGATGCAATCCAACCATCTCACCTTCTGTCATCCCTTTCTCCTCCTGCCTTCAATCCTTCCCAGCATCAGGGTCTTTTCCAATGAGTTAGTTCTTTGCATCAGGTGACTGAAGTCTTGAAGCTTCAGCTTCAGTATCAGTCCTTCCAATGAGTATTCAGCACTGGTTTCCTTTAGGTTTGACTGGTTGGATCTGCTTGCAGTCCAAGGGACTCTCAAGAGTCTTCTCCAACACCACAGTGATGACCAACCAAACTGATCACGTGGACCACAGCCTTGTCTAAGTCAATGAAACCATGAGCCATCCTGTGTAGGGCCACCCAAGACGGACAGGTCATGGTGGAGAGTTCTGACAAAACCGGGGAAGGGAATGGCAAACAACTCCAGTATTCTTGCCCTGAGAGCCCCATGAACAGTATGAAAAGGCAATATATATATATATATATTTTTTTTTTTTCCTTTCACTAATTTGAGTTTCTCAAAGGTAGAAAGCATATCTTTCATATATCTATATTTAGCTAGCTATCATCTATACTGTACCCAGTATATTCCACAGGGGCTTTCCAAGTGGCACTGGTGGTAAAGGACCTGCCTGCCAATTCAGGAGACATAAGAGATGTGGATTTGATCCCTGGGTTGGAAAGATCCCTTGGAGGAAGGCATGGCAACCCACTTGAATATTCTTGCCTGGAGAATCCCCATTGACAGAGAAACCTGGCGGGCTACAATCCATAAGGTCACAAAGAGTAGGACAAGACTGAAACAACTTACCCTGCATGCATGCATATTCCACAGATCCTGACACAAGCAAGGTGCTTCATAAAAGTCTGCAGAAGTTATTGAACACACGAGGAATCGAGATTTTTCATGTCGAAGAATTAGAAAGATACTAGAGGCATTCTGCGTCTTGACTGTAAATCTTAGTCAATATAAAACAGTCTCATTCTGTTCTTCTGTTCTTAGTTCCAGTTCAAGAGAAATTTGTCTTTGTGTCTGTCCAAGTCATCCTTATGTCTGAAAGATCCTTTGTTTCTACTACAACCACAAGCAACAGGCAAATATTTCCAATGGTGCTCTTTAGAGAGGGGCAAATAAGCCCAACCCTGAAGGACAGAACAAAATAACAGAGAGTGGGAAAAGATAGAATTCAACCAAATACAAAGAAAATGGCCATTGTGAGCGTTTTCTATTAACATTTTAAAAGGATGGATTATCCATTCTGGGCACAAACATATCGATCGGGGAAACTATAGAGGCAGGAGATGTGGCAGCAGCTGTGTGGTGTGCCTAATGGTTCTGGATTCCCAACATTTCTCAGTTTTGTAGGATAGAGGATGAGGACCAGGAATTATGTGAGGCTGTGAGGAGAGTACAAATATCTTGCACACCAAGGAAAAAGAGACCTTAAAGTTTAAGACTTCAGAACACGGCTAGTGAAATGGCTTCCTCTGGGTTAGTGCAAGGATTTTACCTTTCAAAATTTTAGGCTTTCAAAACTGGGAACTTTCTGACCCTTCTTCAAAAACACATGATAATTAGCTGCTCTTTGTTCTTAGATGACAGAATTCGAGGGGGAGAAACCAAATATACATTATACATATACGTACACTATTGAAAACAAATACAAACATTTAAGGAGAGATCAAACACCACAAGTCAACAGCAAGGCGAACAGAGTAAATGTTTAGAAAAATTCCCGCCTGAGATTATATGAGCTCACTTCTGTCTAGCACAATGCTTGAAGGATATCTGGTTTTCAGCAAATGCTAATTTGGCTTATGGAGTTTAAACAGGTAGATCTTGTGTAAAAGGTAGATCGTTTATGGTTCAATTCATTTCTGGAGATTTTAGACCCTTTGGTTTGCTTTTCAACCTTTTGTTTTGTTTTAACAGACCTAGAATATACTTGGTAAGAGAATTTATAATTAAAAAAAAAAAAAAAAACTAAAGTAATTGGTTAAATTCAAGGCTGATGAAGAGAGTTAGGCGGAGTATGATTCCCATGAAGGAGCTGGAGTGTGATCCAGCTGTGTGATCATATCAAAAAGGCCCTTCCAGATCCCTTTTGGCTTGCCTTAAAAGCAAAAATAGGAAAATTTTAAAGAACAGAGAGATAGAGAAAGAAGGTTGTTGCGCTACCTTAACAGACCATTGGTAAGTTGCACACAATACGTAGCTGAATTCTGATCTAAATGCGTATTTAGTCATCTAGTCACTGAGCAATTTCTGAGCACCTATCGTACACCAGGAACTACAGCTATAGGCACGTGAGAGACGTCAGCAAATCCAACAGTTCCTGCCCTTGGAGACTTTACATTCTAGAGCAAAGATCATGATTTCCAGACTGGCAAGTCTTTGGGATGTGCAGACTGTGAAAAGTACTCCTTAAAAAATTATGTTGTAGTTTCTTTTCAGTTACCAATCTACCCATCTTCCTGAAGGCCAGACTTCAGAAAGGTCAGAGGTTATGTGAAATGTACACCACATGAAGGTTAAAATATTTTTAAAGATTTTCAAACATGACAGCAACCTCTTATTCCAAAGGATGAAATCTGCTAGCTAGAGTTAGGTTTCTGTCAAATTCCAACTATCCTTTAAGGTGGGAGGATCAATGATAATTTACACATATTTTTTTATTGATGAAATAGTTTGTCACGGGAGGATTTTCCTTAATCTTATCAGCTGCAAAGCACAGGATAATTACAAGTCTACTCTTCTTCTGGACAGATGGAAATGTCATGAACAATTATTTATGGCAAATATGATATGGACTTGTCCAAGGATCAGAAAAATAAAAACATCACAGTAGCAACACAGAGGAATTGTCTGTTGCACTGTTGCTTTCCTGAGATATTTGGCTAGAAGATATGGGTTTTATAATACAAAAGGTTTGCATTCATCAGTTAGTGGAACCAATACAGAAAAGCAGCCTTTAAATATTTGATGTTTCTTCTTGATACCTGTCACTGAAAATTTTTCAAGGTCAAGAATTCTTGAAAATTTTAATGGCTCATTTGCCATCACATTGCAGGGCTGAATTCGTGCAAACCGAAGAAGTATACACAGGATTCAGAATGGATCCTTAGAGTAAAGCTGTGAAAATATTAGAAATGACTACTATTGATTAAGGGTCTATTAAATAGCAGTAGTGGGCTTGGAACTCTATATCAGTTACTTGGCTGTACTCACCACAGACTTCTGAGATAGATATTAGAATGTTCATTTTATAAACCAGGAACTCAAGATTATGTGAGCACCAAGACATGATTTGAACTTCAGTCTAACTCCAAACTTCATGCATTATCCACAGTGCAACAGGGCCTCTTCCAATAAGAACTGGAATGGATGACAAGGTAAAAAGTTACTTTCCTTTACTGACACATGCTTTTCTGAGAGCTTCTGTACTAATACTTCCTCCTTTCGTACTAAGACCAAAAACCGGTTGTCCAACTAAGAGCATCTATAAACTGCAAGAGTCTAGAAAGCCTATTAGGTATTTTCAATATGCTTTATAGAATAAGATTTTTTTTTCTTTTTCATTAACATTGGTAATTAAATAGAATCCTTATTTCAATATATTGTTTCAAAATATTCTGGATATCACATCATAAACAAGAGTCAAAGAATATAAAACTTCATATGAATATCTAATGAAGGGTTTTTTTTGGAAGTGAATTCATTTTAGATCCACAGAAAGATGAAAGGCTTTAAAAGGGTACTTAAAATCAGGGGAAGGTAGGAGAGAGTTTGGCCAAAAAAAAAAAATAATAATAAGGAAAAGCATGCCTTTCTGGACTGCATGATTCTGTACTTGATGGCTTAGGTTTCTACTGTACATTTCATTTAAAGCAAACTGTATTTTCTAACATAAAACCTCAGCAGGCATTCACTTGGCTAACAAGTGGAAAATTCTGTCCCAGTTTTCCATAATACATTCATGAAGGGATTTGAAGCAACCAACAGTTACTGCAGAAGGAAAATGAAAAAATGTTGTTCCCTGGCATTTTTTTAAACAAACACAAAAGTTCAAGCTCTGCAGCTATTAGGCTGTTTGGAGGCAACATAAACACTGGCTTATTTCTAACCCACTATAATCCCTGAATCAAACCCAGCTCTCATTTTCTGTTTTAAATTTTCCTGCAATCTCCCAGAATGGAGGAGTTCGTGAGGCAGGTCACCAGTCATGGGGCTGAGTTGGAGTCCTACAGTAACAACATCAGAGCCAAGGTCTTCATTTCCTCTGTCCTGGTTGAGAGATCTTACATAATAAGTACCTTCTTTGCTACTCTGCTTAGTCTACTGAGAAGCCCTTCTCTTTGGGGGGAAAAGTATCATTTCTTCTCCTGTTTTTTTCTTCGGAAAAGGAAAGAGCATATTCAGGGAGGATGTGGTTGACATGTTTGTCTTTTGTATGAGCAGGAAGAAGGAAATTCTTTTCAGGACATGGTTCAATTTATGCAGAATCTCCTGGGATGCTATACTTGTCATGTGATCATTGCACTTAAGAAATCTTAAGCAAACAAGGTCCACCTCCTTCCTCTCAACAGGCTACTGACAAAGCACTGCATTACAAGAGAGCAGAAGAGCTACTTTTATAGTTCTGGGGATACAGTTTCACCAACTCTGTGGCTCTTCCAGTCAAGAGGTTTACCTGGTTTTGTCTGAAATCCTTTTGTCATCATCAAATAGCTTTTTAAAGATTCCCCTCTCAATAGCAAATGAGAACAGCTGGCCCCCATTGCCTGAGTAATCTCCCCTCTGGTGATTTTTCAATACCGTTTTTTAGCACAATGGACCTGATGCTACAGAGGCAATTTCCTAAATGGACACAGGAGCCCCTAAGAGGATGATATATGGGCAAAGGTTACTCCCCTGAGTCTATTTACATAACTATATCCAAGCCCAATAATGACAGGTGAACGGTGCCGACTTCCAGCTAAATATAAGGCTAGAGGTCTCATCCCCCATCTATAGTCCCACCCCAGTAGTGAAGTGCACATAATCCATGATCAACACCAACAAGGGCTACCAGCCCTGATGACACCAAGGCTCATTTACATAGAGATGAGTGTTGGTGTGATGAGTAGGGGAAGAAGGCAGAGTTAACCAGTAAGATCTATAAGCAAACTTCACTGAAGGGAGGGTAATTTTTTTTTTAATGTTTTGGATTTTCCTTGTGGGTGCTTAATACCTGCTAAGTCATGAAAATTGATCCTTATCCACAGCGCAGCTGTGATTTGCACTTCACTTGCAGACTTATACAGATAAAAGTGGCCCCACGTGGCCCATGCAAGATATTTTTTTAAAATACAACTTAATTAGTTAAAATGTAAGGTTCACTTTCTGCTAAAATTCCTTTAGAGGGACTTTGAACAAGATACTGAATATTTGGTCTGGACCTTGATTTTCCCCTTTGAAATACAAAGAGGTTGAAATAGATGATCTCGAAGGTCCCCTTTTAACTCTAACATTTTGTGATTCTAATTAACTGTACAGATGGAGACTGATAAAATTTGGGATCTGGAAGAAATTCTGAAGTGGATTATATAGAATTGTTCTTCTGACAATCATGGAGCTATTTTATAAAGAGTTTATTTATTGAATATTGACTCTATACCAGGCAGTACAAATCATCTTCATATAATGCCTCCTATGCATCTCAGAAAAGTTCTGTGACTTATGCAGTTATGGTCTTTATCTAAGGAAACCAAGGCTCAGGAGGATTGACTAAATTGCTTAAGAATACACACACAGAAAAAAGTGGGACAGAAACTTGCACCTAGCTCTCTTTGGCTCCAAAAATCTATGCTCTTAACCATGACTGAGCTGCTTTTGCCATGGCCTCCCCATAATCCTTAGGCCAAGTCTGAGCTTGCTCTCACTCACTTCTTAGCCACTCTGTAATCTTCCTGCTTTTCCTCAGCTTGGAGCCAAGATTTCTTTTATCTCAGAGAAGTTAGCTTTCTATAAGCGAGAAAGAAGGGTCTCATTTCCTCTCTGCGTTTGCATTCAAACATCTCTGCAGGCAGGATGGGACAGCTGACCATTCTACCAGTCTTGAGTCCTAATGCAATAAGATTTTTCTTTAGAATTTTACCCAGGGTCATGTAAAATTCCAAATTTCCATTTCCTAGCAGAAGCCTGGTAGCTTTAAGCAACCTCTAGAAGTGTAGGTCATTCTCCTACCCTGTGGGCTGACCAGCAAGGGTCCCTCTCGTGGACCCTTGCCTCTCTTTGTTCCCTCCTTCTTTTGTTCCTCTGCCTACTTGCACTAATTCAATTGCAATTAGTACAATCGAATCCTTAATGAGCCAATTTAGTCCAGCCCACATAGCTATTTTCCTCCTAATAAATCAATTAATTCAGCTCACATTGAAGAGATTGTACTGTTTACAACATCACAGAGAGTATCTACACATTTCTCTAAGAAATAAGATGATCAGGAGTATTTTTAGAATAACATCTCATCTTTCTCTTTGTGGAGTAGGGGCTGGTGGTGCTGCTGCCATTGCTAGGATTTCCTTGTCTTAACCAGGGGCTTGAGAAGATGGCTTAATAGTCATTTACAGTGTTTATTTCATGGAGGTGGAGTGAAGCAGACAGAAGTCCGTAGCACCATTTATATTGGATGCAAGGGGCTTGAGTAGGGATGGAGCCACCCTTCTGTGGCAACACCTCCCAATGCTCTGCCTTCCATCATCCCACTGGGGTAGATGGATCCTAGAAAAGAACATAATATTGAAAGTTTATCTTCAAATGACTTTTAGTTGGTAGGAATTATCACTACCTAGATTAGATTGCTTCAATCATGCTCAGTTCAGTTCAGTCGCTCAGTCGTGTCCGACTCTTTGCGACCCCATGAATCGCAGCACGCCAGGCCTCCCTGTCCATCACCAACTCCCAGAGTTCACTCAGACTCACGTCCATCGAGTCAGTGATGCCATCCAGCCATCTCATCTTCTGTCGTCCCCTTCTCCTCCTGCCCCCAATCCCTCCCAGCATCAGAGTCTTTTCCAATGAGCCAGCTCTTCCCATGAGGTGGCCAAAGTACTGGAGTTTCAGCTTTAACATCAGTCCTCCCAAAGAACACCCAGGACCAACCATGCTAACAAGGTTATTAAATTAAAATTAGAAACTAAGGTCCCCAATATTCCTATAGCTCTACCCTAAAATGGAGAAGTTTTAAGAACCACACACGAGTCCATAACATGGTATGATTATTCATATAAACCGCTAGTGAAATACCTAAAATGAGAGGTTCATGCTCATGGTTCTCATTTTCCCATAATTTGGCTTAGTCCTGCGAGCCAGTATCCTGCTATTTGACTATTATTAGAACACTGTTTTAAGGCAAATAGTGCCAAACTTTAGCCTTTCCCAGTGTTCTTGCCTGGAGAATCCCAGGGACGGGGGAACCTGGTAGGCTGCCGTCTATGGGGTCGCACAGAGTCGGACACGACTGAAGTGACTTAGCAGTAGCAGCAGCAGGGAGAGTCAAAATAGCAAGTGAATAAGAAGCTGACAAACAAGAAGTCATAGGAAGATATTAATGTATTTATTTATGAAAGGCAGGGAGTCCTGCCCTGAGAAAGGTCAAGTCACATTGGATAATGTTAAGTACTTACCTTGTTCCTGTGGAAGAGAGACCACACTTACTCAACAGGACTCTAGAGAAAGAACTCGTGTCTGTGACTGAGACAAGAGACAGACCACAGTTACAGAGAATGAAACATGTGCTAATACAGCTCTGATGAGATGAGAGACATTAAGTTCCTCATCGCTAGGGAATACATAAGCAGAGACTGAGTGTCCAGGCTACCAGGGATGCTATAGTGTTAAGTTTGGAGGAAGAGAGTAGGAAATAACTCATATTTAAACTTTTACTTCTATTTGTTGTTAATCAGTTGCTAGGTCATCTGTCTGACTCTTTATGACCCCATGGACTGCAGCACACCAGGATTCCCTGTCCATCACTATCTCCAGAGTTTGCTCAAATTCATGTCCACTTAGTTGGTGATGCCATCCAAACGTCATCCTCTGTCACCCCCTTCTCCTGCCCTCAATCTTTCCCAGCATCAGGGTCTTTTCCAATGAGTCAGCTCCTTGCATCAAGTGGACAAAGTGTTGGAGCTTTGGCTTCAGCATCAGTCCTTCCAATGAATATTCAGGGTTGATTTCCTTTAGGATGGACTGGTTTGATCTCCTTGCAGTCCAAGGGACTCTCAAGAGTCTTCTCCAACATCACAGTTCAAAAGCACCAACCAATTCCTCAGTGCTCTCAGCCTTCTTTATGGTCCAACTCTCACATCTGTATATGACTACTCAAAAAACCATAGCTTTGACTGTATGGACCTTTGTTGGTAAAGTAATGTCTCTGCTTTTTAATATACTGTCTAGGTTTGTCATAGCTTTTCTTCCAAGAAACAAATGTCTTTTAATTTCATGGCTCCAGTCACCATCTGAACAATTATCTAGTTTTTGTCTTCACTGGAAATATGATCTATTATATTTTTTATTTCCTTGAAAAACAGTTTTTGAACTTAATAGAGAGAGAGAGAAATCTGAGCATGGCTCAATGCCAAGTTTAGGTTTGACTGCAGGGGAAACATATTATCCATGTTGGTTTCTCAATCACAGCAATATAATTCCTTTCACTCTGCAAAAGAGCCTGAAAATTAAGGCCTCTACATTTTAACATAGTATCAAATATTAGACTACTAGTTATTTTCTAGAAACACATCAGCAAGTTTGCATTCAGGATGCCAAATTGAGTTAGGCAATAGATTTGAGCTTCCCGGGTGGCTTTGTGGTAAAGAATCTGCCTGCCAATGCAGGAGATGAAGGTTCAATTCTTGGGTCAGAAAGATCCCCTGGAGAAGGAAATAGCAACCCACTCCAGTATTTGTGCCTGGGAAATCCCATGGACTGAGCAGCCAGAAGGGTTGCAAAAAAGATAGACATGAGTTAGCAACTAAGCAACAATTTGGGGTAACTTGTCTGAAATGTAATTCCTGTAGAAGTATTTTTTCATAACTTTTCCAGCTGTTTCAAAAATCAGTGTAATCCTCTATTAGATCAAAAAAGTATGTGAAATTTCTTAGAGATGTAACATTTAAGGTACAATTAATCTGAAAAAAAGAAACATACCTAACATTATGCATTCAGAATAACAAGAAGCTTTGTTCCTTTTGAAACTAGTCATGATTTTATTTTGCCTTCCTTTAGTTTTTAATAATGATCCTTCTTGTCTAAAAAGCAAATTAAGTTGTCTCAGTGTTCAGCTCTTTGTTCACGCAAATAAATAAAATCACTTTGTGAATTCCATTGTTAACATAAAAATCTAATTTTGAATTCTTAGTTACATCCAATATCCTACCACAGATATCATCACAACTATCAATTAATTGTATTCCTTTTATACTTTGGTTGACATGGAGATAAACAATTTATAGATGATTGAAAGGAAATTTTGTAATCTTGGAAATATTAAGGTTTCCCAGGCAGCTAAATTCTGTTAGGATCTGTACATAGTCTTTGTACTGTAACCAGAGAGACATGATTGCAACCTAAAGGTCTCTTTCTTTTCAGGTGGAGAAGATTTTCGTCTCTTTGAGATAATGTGTATTAGTTCCCATGTGCTAAGTTGGGCTGCAGTAACAAATAACACAATGTGTCATTAAAAACAGCAAATGCTCACTGCCTGTTATCATTGCATGTTCAGTGTGTGCTGGTCCAATTCAAAACCTCTCCACTCCATTTCTTCCTTAGTCAATGACCCACGTTGATTGAACAGCCCCAATCTGGGATTGCTCAGCTCATGGCAGATGGAAAAACAAAGTCACGTCATCACTTCTGCTCACATTTAATGGGCCAAATCAAGTCACAAGTATGATGTATGTCAAGAGAATAGAAGCTTATAGGAAGGAGCTGTGTAGCTACTGAATGCAGAGCTAGAAGTGTGAAAAGGATACATAAAATGAACCCAAAGTCATTATGATCAAATGTGTCTTGGAAACATTTTACCTAATCTGCCTTTCTCCTTCTCAACTATTTGACTGATGTGATCAGTTGAAGGATTTTGACCAAGTCACCAATATTTCATCATTTGTTATTATGTCCTTAGGTTTTGAAAACCACAGGTTATTTGCCCATAAAGTGGCAGGGCAGTAAATTTTCATTGTGAATAACCAGGGAATATGGTATTTTGTGTAAAGTTTTCTTTTTCTTTTTTCTAAAGTAAGAGAATATAGTACTTTATTCATGTATTATTCAGAATACATGAGGAAGCCACTTTATGTATTTTTCTCATTAACACGTCACAGTAAATGAATATTAATTCATGCTATGATAAATTATAATGGAGTGTTTGAGCAGCTATGAGATTCTACCTCATGCTACACAAATACCTGGAAAGTTGCTGGGGAGTAATATGATTATCACAAGCCACACCAAGGAAATAATATAATCTGTTGCCCTCTATAAAATGCTATCCCGTTTTTCTTAAAAGCTTAGCAGGTTGAAACAAATCCTTTTGAAGTCAATTTATTAGAGTTTTAAAAATCCCACCCCTTCCTCCTTGCCTTCCTCACCTAGAGACCTTTAAGAAGCAGGTATAAGGTGATACCTCATTGCAGTTTTGATTCACGTTCCTCTAATAATTAGTGATGTTGGAGCATCTTTTCATGTATCTCTTGGCCATCTGTATGTCTCCTTTGGATAAATGTCTTTTTAGCTCTTCCACTTTTAATTAGGTTTTTTTCTTTCTTTCCTTTTTTTTTTTTTTTTGTTGAGCTGCATGAGATGTTTGTATATTTTGGAGTTTAATCCTTTGTCTGTTGCTTCATTTGCAATTATTTTCACACTGGGAGCTCAACTCAATGCTCTGTGATGACCTGAGGGGTAGAATGGGGGGGGGGGTGGTGGTGAGAAAGACGTCCAAGAGTACCAGGATATAGCTGATTCACTTCATTGTACAGAAGCAATGAACACAACATTGTACAGCAAATTACATTCCAATAAAAGCATAAAAGAAAAAAGCTAAAAAAGAAGCTGGTGTAAAAATCAGCAGGCAACTAACTGCAATTTAGGCCTTTCTTGGAGAGAAGTTTATTGGGATTAGCTAAAACAGCTGTCTTCTGAAGATCATTGATAAGATCACTGCTCCAATATTTGGGGTTAGTTACCTTGATGTAACAGAGTAGCCTGGTGGTCTACAATCTGGAGGGTCGCAAAGAATTGGACGTGACTGAGTGAGCACACATACACACACGTCTTGATGAACACTGTACACCTTTGAGGTTTAAATTATTACTAGACAGATAGAAACATGGAGGCAGGAAAGAAGGGAGAGAAAGGAAGAGCGCACAGGAGCATGCCATCAGAGAACAATATTATTTTACCTGGTGGTGTAGATTTAGCAAAGCGTGTGGGAGATTGTAGAGATGCTAGCACTGATATGAAATGGATTTTTTTCTTCACCGGAAAGTACCACTGGTTGACTGTCACTTTAACAAAAGCATTTCCGGCTAGAATCCCTCAGCTGAGAAGGGTCTCTTCCCTCACCTTTGGTCATCGCACTAGCCTAATGACATTGGTGCTCTGTATAACTGGGCACATGGGCTGCCTGGAGCTCAAGGCAGTTGCTGAAGAGGTCGCTTAGATTGTTCTCTGAATTAATATTAATCTAAGCAATTTAAGAGGTTGCTTAGATTGTACTCTGGATTAATATTCTCTGCCTGGATGCCCAGAATAGACAGATATCTTGTTCTCTTTGAAACTATGTGTCCAAATGTTTTTCATCCCTCAAAATCCAGAACATTCACATATTATTTTTTTTTTCAAATTCCAAGGCACCCCTTTTCATTTTCTTCTATCTCTTTGCATATTACATTAACAAAACATACTCATTTGAATTAAAACATAATAACATGAAAACTAAGAAATGGCTCCATATGAAAAAGGAACATAATACACTTGAGGACTCATCACTGAATTACAATTTCACAATTAGAGCTGTAATTTGTGATTTCTTTCCATATCCAATCACTGAAATACCCTCAGGGATGAAGGGAACAGAGAAAATACATCTAGTACATCATCATTACTGTTTGTTTTTTTTTTTCCCCCCAGTATTCAGGTACCTCTTTGTAACTTCTCCTTTTCTGAAAGACCTCACATATTCTGCCTCTTGAAAGTGAAAATGTTACTTGCTCAGTTGTGTCTGACTCTTTCGACTCTTTGTGACCCTATGGTCTGTAGCCTGCCAGGCTCCTTTCTCCATGGGATTTCCCAGGCTAGAATACTGGAGTGGGTTGCTGTAGGGAGACAGCAAATTAGCCAAGATAGTGTGGTCAGCCTCTCTCACCCCGTTTTGTAAATAAAGACTGTGTAACAGCTGAGACCACTGTGCATGTGCATCAGGAGGTGCCCCCTCAGTCACGGGTTACTTTGCATGGTGCACCTGTATGAGCTTCACCATGAAAGCCCTGGATGCTGCTGCATCAGGGCTACACTGGAACGACATCCTGGTGATGTTATATGAGGTTCTGTTCTGGCTGCATTATGGTTATGCTGTGGCTGCTGCTATGGCTGCTGCGTTAGCCAGGGGAGAGGCCCTGTGGTGGCTGCCTTGACAACCAGGAGAGAATAAATGCATCTGCAGTTCCAATGGTTCCTTGCATCTTCTTCCAGCCTCTTAGCTCGAGCCTTGCCTACCCTGGGTTCAATGAATGGTGCAGATGGTGTGAACAGCAATACAATGAACAAGATCAGTGATACAATTGTCATTCCTTTCTCCAGGGGATCTTCCCAACCCAGGGACTGAACCCAGGACTTCCACATTGCAGGTGGATTCTTTACCATCTGAGCCACCAGGGAAGCCTGTTTTGACTCCTAACTGCTAACAATTTTAAGTCTGGCACCATCTTGATCAGTTAATGTCCAGGCTAACAATAAATCTTTTTATGATATGAACATTATCCATATAAAATTTTTAGACAAAATGATTTACTTTTCTCCTTGAATGCACAAATAATCATTCTTCTTATTTCATCTGTCAAGTCAATAATAGTTTTCAATGACAAGAGAAACAACTAATTCTTCAGTCTCTTAAAAATAAAGTAGGAACACAACACCTGTGAGACAGGTTTTCTGCTATTATAGCAACATCGACAACAACACAACATCACCAACACCGCCTGAAGTATGATTTAAGTTGATCCTTTCTGTTTGCCATTCCTGCTTTAAAGGAAAGTTTCAGGAGTTTTTTTTTTTTCCCCCCTTAGTAAAATGTATGACTTTAGTGTAAGAAAAGATGTAGCTGTCAAAGGAAACTGTTCATATTTTTTAAAGTAATTTTGTGTGGAAAACACTGATTCTGTACTATGTGAATGATAATTTATGTTTGCTTTAATAAGGGTTAGAAAGGAAATATTACCTTTGCCAAAGCAATATTCAGAGATTTCAAACAAAACATTCCTACAGAAATAAAGAGTCAGACTTCTGGATTTTCTTATCCCTATGCTGTGGTTTAAAATGTACAATAAAATCAGCATTTATCTAAGAAAGAAGTGGGAACTGGGGGACTTTAACTTTCTGAGTATAAGATTTTTATTATATCCCTTTTCCTGAAATATCATGGCCCAAAATAGTAAGTTTAGGATTGTTGCATTCATTGACTAATAATGGGGTACATATTAAATCCTTTTCATCTTTTTTCTTTAAATAAAAAAATTCCACTGTTAGAATACACCTATTTTAAGTGATGGTGACTTTTTTGAACATGGAAAATATATTGTTTGAATTGTAAAATTAGAGCTTAGAGGATGAGATGGCTGGATGGTATCACTGACTCGATGGACGTGAGTCTGAGTGAACTCCGGGAGTTGGTGAGGGACAGGGAGGCCTGGCGTGCTGCGATTCACGATTCACGGGGTCGCAAAGAGTCGGACACGACTGAGCAACTGATTTGATCTGATCTGAATGATAGAACAACAAGGATAGTGATATTATTCTTTTCTACAGACCTCCTCAGATTGTATAGCACAACACATGCAACTTTGTTTGTTTGTTTTGTTATAGGAGGTAGCCACAAATAATTAGACGAAAATCCCATGGGCAGAGGAGCCTGGTGGGCTGCAGTCCATGGGATCGCGAAGAGTAGGACACGACTGAGCAACTTCACTTTCACTTTTTCACTTTCACGCATTGGAGAAGGAAATGGCAACCCACTCACGTATTCTTGCCTGGAGAATCCCGGGGACAGAGGAGCCTGGTGGGTTGCCGTCTATGTGGTCGCACAGAGTCGGACATGATTGAAACGACTTAGCAGCCACAGCAGCAAGATACTGTTAATAACGCTGTTATCAGCTTCATGTCTAGTGACCCAATTTGAGGCACACCTTGAATGTAAAGTGGATAGAACTTGCTGGTGAATTTGGACATAGGTTTTGAGAGAAAACAGAATCAAGGATGACTCCAAACTTACCTGTAGGTCTAGGTGAATGAACATGTCAAGGAGGAGGATCTGGGGTTGTGGGATGTACAGAATTCTGGTTTGTATCTGCTGAGTTTATGATGTTGAGTGAATAGTTGGGTATACAAGTTGGGAATTCAAAAAAGAGACTGGAGATAGAGTTTTTTCAGAAGCATTACTTAAAATGATGAGATTGGATGGAGTCATATAAGGAAGAGAATGTAATATTGAAGAGAGAATGTCTGAGGATTGAAGGGAGGAGAAATCAACTTATGGAAAAATGCATCCTGTAAGGTAGGATAGAAAGGAGAGACAGAAGGTTGACATTTCTTCCAAGAAGTTTTACCATAAGGTGCATCAAAGAAGCAGGTAGAAGCTAGAAAACCTGGTGTCAACAGAGAAGCTACTTTTTAAAATGAGAGGCATTATATCCTGTCTGTCTACTAATGGAAATCATCCAATAGAAGAGAAGAAATTAAAGAAGAAAGCAGGATTCAATGCAAGAGCAAAGGTTTTGCATTCCCAGCTGGCACTAGTGGTAAAGAACCTGCCTGCCGATACATATAGACATAAGAGACACAGGTTAGGTCCCTGGGTCTGGAAAATCCCCGAAGGAGGGCAAGACAATCCACTTCAGTATTCTTGTCTGGAGAATCCCATGGACAGAGGAGCCTGGTGGGCTACAGTCCATAGGGTCTCAAAGGGTGGGGCATGACTGAAGTGACTTAGCATGCATGCAGGAATACAGTGCCCAACTGAAGGAGTTGATCTCAGAGGGAGCAGAAACACCTGGTTCGTTGTGATAGGGGTAGAGTCTATGGTGACAGATGGAGACAGAATGCTTCTTAAGGTGGGAAGCATTCACATAGGCTTCTGGTTGCTTCCAACTTCTGGATAAAATATCATACAAATTTTATCAGTTGAGAGTGAGGATTGGAGAAGAGGTATTTGAGAAACACATGCAGAAGAGTCATGGGAAGCAAACAGACTAGAAAAATCAAGTAACATTTCTGGGCAATATTTCAGATTGTGGATATAATTTGGAAGCATGATCAGTCACCACAGTTGTGGATACCTTTTAAGCCACTTTCTACACCAAGGATGCACTTGTAACTAAGGCTGATGTTTTCTTATGTGAACTGATGGGTGGAAGAATGGCAAAGTTGTTAAGGAATTGTCAAAGGAAAGATCATAGTGAAGGACTGTAATTGACCATATGGAACTGAAGCTTGGCAAGAAAGGATGGGAGTCATTGTGAGTGGTACTATGGATAAACATTCCCAAAATGGAAATCCTAAGCATTCTCTCCAAACCTGATCCTTGTTTTTTATTCTCTCTTCAGTGATGGATCATCTAGTTCTCAGGGCCAAGAATCTGGAAATCATACTAAATGCCTGTTGCTTTTAAATCCTTGATCTAATTCTATGAAGTTGCTCTCTTATTTTTCAAGTCTATTTCCTTTTCTTCTTCACTTGATTTTCCCATGATTATTTGCCTATATACTATGCTCATGTATATTCACGTCATTTACATGAATATTGCAAGAAATTCAAAACTAGTACTTTATTCTCTTCCAGCCTTTCATCTCATTGATATATGATCTGCAGTTACCAGAATGACTAATCAAATCATACTACCTCTCTACTTAAAAAATATTCACTTTTCCCAAATATCCTGCAGAGTAGGTCCCAACCATTTATCATTTAAAAAACTTTTTTTATATGATGGTGATTATCATTAATAATATTTTATTATATCCTTGAAAGTTGCTGAGAGTATAGATACTAAATATCCTCCCTACAAAAAAAGAAATGGTAATTATGTGAAGAGATAGCAGAACTAGTGAACACCATATTGGTAATAATTTTTTTTTAACTTTAGTTTTGCCATATATCAACATGAATCTGCCACAGGTATACACGTGTTCCCCATCCTGAACCCTCCTCCCTCCCCGTACCATCCCTCTGGGTCGTCCCAGTGCACCAGCCCCAAGCATCCAGTATCGTGCATCGAACCTGGACTGGCGACTCATTTCATATATGATATTATACATGTTAAAAACTTTTTTTTTTAATGTGGACCATTTTTTAAAGTCTTTATTGAATTTGTTACATGATTGCTTCTGTTGTTTATGTTCTGGGTTTTTGGCTATGAGGTATGTGGGGTATTCGTTCCCTGACCAGGGATTGAACACACACCCTGTGCATTGGAAGTAAAGTTTTAACCACAGACCACCAGGGAAGTCCCTCAAACATTTCAATGATAGAAGGATAATGGTAGTTAATGGGTCTTCGAAAGCTACATGTGCAAAACACTGAGCTCAGCACAAGTGATCCTGGTACAGCCTCAGGGATGGTTGATTGATTGATTATTCTGTAGAGCTACTGTTATAGATAAAGTGTCCGACTCAGTCGTGTTGGACTCTTTGCAACCCCGTGGACTGTAGCTCACCAGGCTCCTCTGTCCATGGGATTCTCTGGGCAAGAATACTGGAGTGGGTTGCATTTCCTTCTCCAGGGGATCTTCCCGACCCAGGCATCAAACTCAGGTCTCCCGCATTTCAGGCAGACACTTTAACCTCTGAGCCACCAGGGGGATTTTTATAGATAAAGAAATAGAAGGACGAAAACACTAAGTAATGTGAATGAGGCAACATTTGAATGAGGAAGAACCAGTGTTTCTATGTAGGTTTGACTAATTCCAGAATGTGCTGTCATGACTATAAGACATTATTGTCTGAAAATAAGGCTTGGGGTGATTTGACACTTGCTTATCATTCAAAATTTTCTTTTGTCCCCTCTGATGTACCTTCCTCTGTAAAATCCAGTTTCCTAACTCCATCAGATCAGATCAGATCAGTCACTCCGTCGTGTCCGACTCTTTGCAACCCCATGAACCGCAGCACGCCAGGCCTCCCTGTCCATCACCAACTCCCGGAGTTCACCCAGACTCATGTCCATCGAGTCAGTGATGCCATCCAGCCATCTCATCCTCTGTCGTCCCCTTCTCCTCCTGCCCCCAATCCCTCCCAGCATCAGAGTCTTTTCCAATATACATCCTCTTGTGCTTACAAAGCTGTCTCCAAATGCCCTCCTTCGTCTCAACTCCACCTACAGCCCACCTACTACCCATACCTTGCTTGGACAACCTTCATGAGTTGACTTAAAATTCACCTTCTTTTCTGAGGCCACTTGGTAGAACTGGCATTTTTTCCCAGTCCCCTCGTTTAGCTTTCTATTACTGAACCATTAATACTATGATTCATTTTTCTGTTTATCTCTCCAAGTATCTATAATGGGCAGAATTTTGTCACCACAAAAAATTCATATGCTGCCGTCCTAACTTTTATTTTCTTAGAATGTGAAGTATTGAGAGATAAGGTCCTAAAGATTAATCAAGTTAAAATGAGAACATGAGAGACTCTATTCCAATCTGATCGATGTCTTCATAAGAAGAGGAAATTTGGACACCCACCCAAAATAGTATGTCCTTTTCATTATAGGGGACTGTGATGCAAAAGTAGGAAGTCAAGAAATAGCTGGAGTAACAGGCAAATTTGATCTTGGAGTAGAGAATGAAGCAGGGCAAAGGGTAACAGAGTTTTGCCAAGAGAACACACTGGTCATAGTAAACACTCTCTTCCAACAATACAAGAGAAGACTCTATGCATGAACATCACCACATGGTCAATAAAGAAATCAGATTGATTATATTTGCAGCCAAAGATGGAGAAGATCTATACCAGCAAAAACAAGACCGTGACTTGGGAGCTGACTGTGGCTCAGATCATGAACTCCTTATTGTCAAATTCCGACTTAAATTGAAAAAAAATAGGGAAAACCACTAGACCATCCAGGTATGACCTAAATCAAATCCCTTACAATTATACAGTGGAAGTGGTAAATAGATTCAAGGAATTAGATCTGATAGACAGAGTGCCTAAAGAACTATGGATGGAGGTTTGTTGCATTGTACAGGACATAGTGATCAAGAACATTCCCAAGAAAAAGAAATGCAAAAAGGCAAAATGATAGTCTAAAGAGGCCTTAGAAATATCTGAGAAAAACAAGAGAAGCAAAAGGCAAAGGAGAAAAGGAAAGATATACCCATTTGAATGCAGAGTTCCAAAGAATAAAAAGGAGAGATAAGAAAACCTTCCTCAGTGATTGGTGCAAAGAAATCGAGGAAAACAATAAAGTGGGAAAGACTAGAGATCTCTTCAAGAAAATTAGAGATACCAAAGGAATATTTCATGCAAAGATGGGCTCAATAAAGGACAAAAATGGTAGGGACCTAACAGAAGCAGAAGATATTAAGAAGAGGTGGCAAGAATACACAGAAGAACTGTACAAAAAAGATCTTCATGACCCAGATAATCATGATGGTGTGATCACTCACCTAGAGCCAGACATCCTGGAATGTGAAGTCAAGTGGGCCTTAGAAAGCATCACTACGAACAAAGCTAGTGGAGGTGATGGAATTCCAGTTGAGCTATTTCAAATCCTGAAAGATGATGCTGTGAAAGTGCTGCACTCAATATGCCAGCACATTTGGAAAACTCAGCAGTGGCCACAGGACTGGAAAAGGTCAGTTTTCATTCCAATCCCAAAGAAAGGCAATGCCAAAGAATGCTCAAACTACTACACAATTGCACTCATCTCACATGCTAGCAAAGTGATGCTCAAAATTCTCCAAGCTAGGCTTCAACAGTACATGAAACATGAACTTCCAGATGTTCAAACTGTATTTAGAAAAGACAGAGGAACAAGAGATCAAATTGCCAACATCCATTGGATCATCAAAAAAGCAAGGGAGTTCCAGAAAAATATCTATTTCTGGTTTATTGACTATGCCAAAGCCTTTGACTGTGTGGATCACAGAAAATTGTGGAAAATTCTTAAAGAGATGGGAATACCAGACCACCTGACTTGCCTCTTCAGAAATCTGTACAGGTCAGGAAGCAACAGTTATAACTTGACATGGAACAACAGATTGGTTCCAAATCGGGAAAGGAGTACGTCAAGGCTGTATATTGTCACCTTCTTTATTTAACTTATATACAGAGTACATCATGAGAAATGCTGGATTGGATGAAGCCCAAGCTGGAATCAAGATTGCCAGGAGAAATATCAATAACCTCAGATATGCAGATGACACCACACTTCTGGCAGAAGGTGAAGAAGAACTAAAGAGCCTCTTGATGAAAGTGAAAGAGGAGAGAAAAAAAGTTGGCTTAAAACTCAATATTCAGAAAACTAATATCATGGCATTTGATCCCATCACTTCATGGCAAATAGATGGGGGAACAGTGGAAACAGTGACAGACTTTACTTTTTTGGTCTCCAAAATTACTGAAGAAGGTGACTGCAGCCATGAAATTAAAAGACGCTTACTCCTTGGAAGAAAACCTATGAGCAACCTAGAGAGCATATTAAAAAGCAGAGATATTACTTTGCCAACAAAGGTCTGTCTAGTCAAAGCTGTGGTTTTTCCAGTGGTCATATATGGATGTGAGCATTGGACCATAAAGAAAGCTGAACGTCGAAGAACTGATGCTTTTGAACTGTGGTGTTGGAGAAGACTCTTGACAGTCCCTTGGACTGCAAGGAGATCCAACCAGTCCATTCTAAAGGAGATCAGTCCTGAATATTCATTGGCAGGGCTGATGTTAAAGCTGAAACTGTGATATTTTGGCCACCTGATGCTAAGAAATGATGCATTGGAAAAGACCCTGATGCTGGGAAAGATTGAAGGCGGGAGGGAAAGGGAACAACAGAGGACGAGATGGCTGGATGGCATCTCTAACTCATTGGAGATGGGTTTGAGTAAACTCCTGGAGTGGTGATGGACAGGGAGGCCTGGCATGCTGCAATCCATGGGGTCATAAAGAGTCAGACACGACTGAGCAACTGAACTGAACTGAACTGAATCAGAAATGTGGTCACAAACAGAGCAAAGCTCATATAGATTATGTGAGGACACAATGAAGATGGTTATCTGTAAGCCAAGGAAAAGAGCCTCAAATGAAACCAAAGTTGCAACACTTGATCTCAGACTTCCAGCCTCCAGAACTGAGAGAAAATGAATTTCTATTGTTCAAGCCACACAGCCCGTGATCTTTTGTTATGGCAGCCCTAGCAAACTAATACAGAATCTCTACTGCTAGCCTTCAGTGAAAGTGAAAGTGTTATTCCCTCAGTCGTATCCAACTCTTTGTGACCCCCTGGATTGGGGCCCACCAGGCTCCTCTGTTCATGGAATTCTCCAGGCAAGGATACTGGAGTGGGTTGCCACGCCCTCCTCCAGGGGATCTTCCCAATCCCAGGGTCAAACTCAGGTCCCTTGCATTACAGGCAGGTGCTTTACCACCTGAGCCCCCAGGGAAGCACTAGCTTTCAGGTTAGGAGCTAATCTTATTTGCTGGTTCACCCTTAGGATTCTCATCCTGTAGCCTCCTTAACTCACTACACAAATTTTTTTATCTGACTAAGGTTCAGGATATTCGATACTTTTTACCAGATGCATGAAAAAATAGGTGGGAATGAATGTACTTGCACACAGGAATAAATCATGGGCCTCCTAAATGTGGGTCTGCATCCATCTAGTTTTCCAAGGTGAAAGGTGAGTTATCTTGTGCCCTTTATTCTTACACCACATCTTCCATGTTATTGAGGATACTTGTTGAATAGGAAGACATTTGGCTGTATTTGTAGTACAGAAACACAACTCATGATTTATTTGGTAAAAATAAAAATTGAGGTCCATGACCTCTTGACTTTGATCTTCAGCAGTCATCACATTCAAACATGGCCCTTTCAGAGGGACAACGGCATCATAATTGCAAGTGTGATCAGTCATTGGAACCTGAGTGTCTTAGTGTGGCAAGCATCAGGGTTACATTTCCCCTCTCAAACCCTCCTTTTCTTAATGAAGAGAGAAGTGTTTACCTGCCAGACATTTTCAAGTTTTCACAGTTCTAGTTAAAAATATTCTGACTTAATGCTGCCATACTTTAGCAAATAACAGATAGCTAGTCAGGAGCCCATGAATGAAGTTACCCAAATATCTGGTGTACACAACATATAAAACCAGCATCACATGTGTTAGAGGGATTTCATTCCTTATTCAGAACTTTAATTTCAGTTGACTTGATTTCATGGGGAAGAAAATAGCTTCTTACCAAACATTTATTTCATCTTCTACAATAGCCACAATTCTGGTTGAAGTGAGAAGAAAAATAAAATCTTGATTTTTGCATTTTGTAAGGCTGCACCATCTGGATAAACCCCAAGGACCTTTATAAAACTTGACATGGATTTTGAAGCACATTTATCACCACATCTTCATTTTTCTTGAATTGTATACCAGAGTCACAGGACTTTGTTTCTTCACTAGGAAATTTCAGATGGAGTATGGTAACTGTGGTCTAAGTCATCTCACTGAACACAGCTTTTATAATAACTTACAAAACTATTGATGCTGGAAAAGACTGAAGACAAAAGAAGGGGGCAGCAGAGGATGAGATGGTTAGATGGCAATGCCAACTCAACGGACATGAATCTGAGTAAACTCCAGGAGATGGTGAAAGACAGGGGAGCCTGGCATCTGCAGTCCATGATGAGGTAGTCAGACACAACTTAGAGGCTAACTAACAACAATAACAGAGAGCTAATTTTGATTTTTTTTCCAGATATTGAGTTGAGACCAGCAAGAAGAGTATGCACGGAAGCAGCAAAACCTTTGTTGTTCAAATAAGCCATTAGTCTAACTTGCCAACCTCCCAGGGAACTGTGGAGCTAAGTGAATGAAGAGAGCCTTGAAGGCTCTCTCGCCTTCCAATTCTTTTTGTCAAACTCCTCTACCCTCTACAACTCTTATTTTCTAGTCTTCTATTAAAGATCTCTAGAAGAACCCTTACACTACAATTTTATTTCCAACTTAATTTTTTTTTAGAGTCTCACAATCCCATATCCATCATTACTGGATTCTCCATCCCACCATAGACACTTCCTTTCTGTTGCTGCTAAGTCACTTCAGTTGCATCCGACTCTTTGAGCCTGAACCCACCAGGTTTCTCTGTCCACGGGATTTTCCAGGCAAGAATACTGGAGCAGATTGCCACGTACTGTCTCCAGGGGATCTTCCAGACCCAGGGGTCGAACGGTGACTCTTATGTCTCTTGAATTGGCAAGCAGGTTCTTTACCACTAGCACCACCCGGGAAGCCCCTCCTTTCTGCTGGTTTTGTGCAGTTTGCTGTTTTCATCTATTCCACCTCCCTTTCTGTACTTATCCTTTCCTCTTTCTTGTTCCCTGAGAGAGTAAGAGGAATTATATGAGAGAAGGATTCAAAAGATCAAGAGATGAATGAGTCTCAGGACAGAAAGTTAAGTGACATCACGCCTCCATCAGTGTTTCAATCTTCAAATAACCTGGAATGTATTACCCTGATTTATAATACACTATATTTTGAGTTGGGCGCGAAGCCCAACTGGGAAAGGTGGCTCAGACAGTAAAGAATCTATCTGCAATGCAGGAGACCCAGATTCAATATCTGGGTCAGGAAGATCCCTTGGAGAAGGGAATGGCTACCTACTCCAATATTCTTGCCTGAAGAATTGCAAGGACAGAGAAGCCTGGTGGCTTCTCCATGGGGTCACAGAGTTGGACACAGACTGAATAATTCATGCTTTGAATTAGAGTTTTTAGAAACTGTGCAAACCAGAAATTCTATTTACAAATAATTTGTAAATAGAGACATCTTTGCCTTTCTTTCTTATCTTTGTACAGAATCTCCATAAATTTTGCTGCTGAATTTGTACTGCCTCTTTACTTATTTAAATACTAGGATTCAAAAGGGGACAAAGAGAGTCAGTACCTTATTTCCTGTTACCCAAGACCTATGCTAGGACCATGATGAGAATATTTCTGAAAATACTTGGCTTAATACTAAATATTTCTGAAAAAAAAATTTTTTTGTGATGGAAATTTTGTTTCTAGGGAGAGGAAATTACCAAAAAGAAGCAAGTCACTTAATATATGTCACATTTTATGCATACTTTTCTGAAAATCCCCAGCTCTTCTTAAAACAAACCCATTTTGTAAGAACAAGGAGGCTTTTTTCAGATTTGGATAGTTTGAACTCTTTGATTAAAATGGAGCAAAATCTAAATAGTTGCCTCTTCACACAGGCCCCTAGATTCAAAAAAGTGTAAAGCCTCACCCAGCAAAGAAACACTTCTCCCCTGTGAGAATCAGAAATGTATGGAGAGCAAAACAAAACCACTACGACTGCGGCTACGAATCCATGTGCATTCAAGTCTGGTCTATATTATAAAGGCCGAGGGAGCCTTAAACTCCTTCCAGCACTCCTCCCCATCCTCGAGCCCACTGTCCTTGACTTACAGCCAGGCTTTTGCTATACGTTTTGGAGCATAATCCAAACAGTCTCCCCAGCTCTTGCCTATAAAAAAGTCTGTCTTGAGTAACACATCTCTGAAAGGATCCACCGTCAAGTATAATCCAATCCAAGAAAGCTATGTCATTGTGCATCTCCACAGCTCTGATCAAAAGAGCAAAACCATGGTGTGTGCCGCATTCTCCCACTGGGCAAAGATGCAGGAACATTCCATGTGGGAAGATACGGTCCTGCTGCTGTGGAGCTGGCTCCAGGGGGTTGGGGCAGGACCGGACACGGGGATATGAGAACCTGAGAGGAGACCTCCAGAGGCCCGGGCAGGGATGTGGGAAGCCTTGGCTCCGTTTTGAGCACAGCTGTGTTATAAATGGGATGAACTCACGTTTCTTGGATCATGCTCAGCCTGGGTCACAGGACAGCTAAGGTAGGAATACAAATAATGTTACCTTTGGCCTGCTCTCCTCCAGGGTGTATGTTGCTAAGAGTTGGAAGTTGTTGAGATCTGTCCTCACAGCTGCACGGGCTCAGCACTTCAGGAATGACGTGCATTCTGTGACACCTGCTTCCTCACTGCCCATCCTCCTCTGTCTCTGTCTCCTTTGGTCTCTGTTTCTCTCTCCATCATCTATCTCAGGATGGGGTTTCTGGAGAAAGTCCACAGGCTGCCTCAAATTTCCTCCTGAGCTCAGACTTAGACTGAGACCATTAATTCCTTCATTCCCCCATTCATCAAGAATTGACCTAATATTTTTGTGAATGGCTGAGCAAGGGTGGGCCAACAGTTTTTTGGACTGCAAGATGGCTTTTATGGGCACTTGTATTCCACTGGAAAACCATGTCTGATATTAACAAAGTATGTAGGCATCTTCTCAGAAGTCTGCTTACCTTGTTGCTGATGTTCAGTTGTTAAGTCATGTCCAACTCTTTGTGACCCCATGGACTACAGCATGCCCCTCACTATCTCCTGGAGCTTACTCAAACTCATGTCTAGTGAGTCAGTGATGCCATTCAACCATCTCATCCTCTGTCTCCCCCTTCTCCTCCTGCCTTCAGTCTTCCCTGATATAACTCTTTATATGGTGCTTACCTTCATAGATTAGAACTTCACAGATATTATTTTATTTTTCATCTTAGGAATTATGGTTTATAGAGATGGAGGCCAAATCATGCATGGATAAATGAGTGCTATAAAAGAGGTGTTAGCCATCAGATCCTCCCCACAAAGCAAGGGTGGGAGCAGAGAGAGAACCTTGTTTACACATCTCACGGGGCCACCTTCCCCCTGAGAAAAACAGCACATCCTCTATTGATTTCCATGTCTTAATCAAGCAGATGTAATTATAAAGAGGAGGGTGGGAAAGACAGAGGGAAATTGACTTTGAAAAGAAACAGATAGCTTTTGTGTGTCAGAAGCAAGTTTCCCTCAGTGAAGGCTGAGAAGGCAGGGCATGGGGTAAACTTCCCATGTTTCTTGTCCCCTGCAAATAAGAACATTTTCTAAGTAGAATTTGGTTTAAATTTTACGTCAGCTGATGCTTGTTTGAGCTTTAATGTTGAGGCTAAGTGAAAAGGCTCACTCCAGGGATTATGTAAAAATGTTCAAGAAAAACATGATGAACTTCTAACTTCCTTGAACTCGGATAATGAGTGAATTGGCTTAGAAATCACAGTCTCACCAGAAACCCACCCTTTAAATAAGCTTTTGGTCTTAACGTGCAAATCCATAGAAAACATTTTTGTGGATTTAAGCCTAATATATATGATATGATCAAAAGTAAGCACACAAAATTCTTGGCAACCTAATCCAAAGCAGCAAATATTCTAATAACCTCTTCAGTCCTTGAGACTGACAGAACACCAACCTGACTTAATTCAAGTGCCATTCCTTTAGAGAGGGGACTCTACAAGAGGGCAAGGCAAGTTGCTGGCTCACGCAGATCCCAAGAGAGAGTTCTAAGAAAGCTGGCTTGGGGGCTATCTGTGTCATTTTTGTATAGAATCCTAGACTAGGACACCAGTAACTGTTCCTGTTGAGAGTCCCTTGGACTGCAAGGAGATCCAACCAGTCCATTATGAAGGAGATCAGCCCAGGGATTTCTTTGGAAGGAATGATGCTAAAGCTGAAACTCCAGTATTTTGGCCACCTCATGCGAAGAGTTGACTCATTGGAAAAGACCGTGATGCTGGGAGGGATTGGGGGCAGGAGGAGAAGGGGACGACCGAGGATGAGATGGCTGGATGGCATCACTGACTCGATGGACGTGAGTCTGAGTGAACTCCGGGAGTTGGTGACGGACAGGGAGGCCTGGCATGCTGCGATTCATGGAGTTGTAAAGAGGTGGACACGACTGAGTGACTGAACTAACTAACTAACTGTTCCTGAGTCATGCAGAAAAATACATCCAGTTGTATTTGTTTTTTCTAGGAGAAGTAATTAAAATTTCCCCTCCCAGCTGATATACTCCAATGTACTTGATCCATTTCATGTGCATTACAAAATACATAAAATTAGATCAAAGCATTGTGGGAGACTGATACACTCTCAAAGTAACAGCCACTCTGCAGGGCCAGCACTCAGAAGGACTCATGGAAAAACCAATGAAATTGACCCCAAAGAACTAATTGAAAAAATTTTAATGGATCTAAGTAAAGTTTAATATGTCCTCTGTTATATTTTCTTTCTCTTTGAACTTGAAAATCCCTCTGACAGAGAAGTCTATGTGTGTGTGTGTGTGTGTGTGTGTGTGTGTGTGTGTGTGTGCACGCGCACACGTGCATGTTAACAGAAGACTTTTGTTGGTGGTGCTGTTGTTGTTCAGTCAATAAGTCCTGTCCAACTCTTTGTGACCCCATGGATGGCAGCGCACCAGGCCTCACTGTCCTTCATTATCTCCACAGAGTTTTCTCAGCCTCATGTCCACTGAGTCGGTGTTGCTATCCAACTATCTCATTCTCTGCTGCCCCCTCCTCCTCCTGCCCTCAATCTTTCCCAGCATCAGAGTCTTTCCTAATGAGTTGATTCTTCACATCAGGTGGCCAAAGTATTGGAGCTTCAGCTTCAACATCAGTCCTTTCATTGAATGTTTAGGATTGATTTCCTTTAGGATTGACTGGTTTGATCTCCTTGTTGTCCAAGGGACGCTCAGGAGTCTTCTCCAGCACCAGAGTTCGAAGGCATCAGTTCTTCGGCACTCAGCCTTCTTTATGGTCCAACTCTCACATCTGTACATGACTACTGGAAAAACTATAGCTTGGACTATACAGACTTTGGTAGGCAAAGTAATGTTCCTACTTTTTAGTATGTCTAGGTTCATCATAGCTTTCCTTCCAAGGAGCAAGTGCATTTTAATTTCATGGCTGCAGTCACAGTCTGCAGTGATTTTGGAGTCCAAGTAAAGAAAATTTGTCAGTTTCCCTTTTTTCCCTTCTACTTGCCATAAAGTGATGGGATCAGATGCCATGATCTTAATTTTTTGAATGTTGAGTTTTAAGCCAGATTTTTCATGCTCCTCTTTCACCTTCATCAAAAGGTTCTTTAGTTATTCTTCACTTTCTACCATTAGAGTGGTATCTGCACATCTGAGGTTGTTGATATTTCTCCTGGCAATTTTGATTCCAGCTTGTGAGTCTTCCAGCCTGGCATTTTGCATCATGCATTCTGCATATAAGTTAAATAAACAGGGTGACAATAACACGCGCTTGATGTACTCCTTTCCCAATTTTGAAGAAGTCCATTTTTCCATGTCCGATTCTAATTGTTGCTTCTTGACCTGCATACAGGTTTCACAGGAGGCAGGTGAGGTGGTCTGGTATTCCCCTCTTTAAGAATTTTCCACAGTTTGTTGTGACCCACACAGTCAAAGGCTTTAGCATAGTCCATGAAGCAGAAGTAGATGTTTTTCTGGAATTCCCTTGCTTTCTCTATGAACCAACTAATGTTAGCAATTTGATCCCTGGTTCTTTCAATTCCAAAAATTTAGGAAAGAATAAAAGAAAACAAGGTTTAGGAAAACAAAGTAAAACTGTGAAATGTAGATTGTGTACCAAAGTAAAACATGCCGCAGGTACATTTTCACAGTTGATGGTTTGTAAAGTGGAGTTTGCATTCCTTTAACCTAAAAATTAAGATCCCACACAAATAGAAAGTTAATCACTTTTTAAATAGTGACCCAACATTAACTGAATGAGTTCGTTTAAAAGCACACAGTCTTTTCAGAGCCTTCTCAAACCCAGAACTACCCTCTTTTTTCATGAAGAAGTTAGAAGTGAACTTCATTTTGACTTGTTTCCCCTGAAATGATTCGACTTTCAAAATCTACTGAGACCCAGGTTCTTCTGGCCGCAGCACGCCCTGCCCCCCACCAAGGCTTTCTTGCCCTTCTTTTTGTCTTTTATTCTATAAGCACTGCGACTGCTAGTTTTTTTTTATTACCTAGTTAAAAAAATTATTTCCTCAAATACTTTTGCATAAAAAGGGCAGTAAAAACTTATTTCTTTTAAACTTTGATTACCTTAGTTTCTTCCATTCCTATAAGATGTCTTTAAGTCTGTAAGAGTCAATAGATTCCAAATTAATTTGTGTTCAAGCCCCATCCTTTGTTATGCTACGTAATTCCAGACACTTTGAAAACTTTGGTGGGCATTGTTTTTTGTTTTCATTTTGTTTTGTTCCGCAGTCCTCTCCCCCCTCCCCATATCATGCCTTCCATGTGATCCTATTTTACCTCCATAATTTCTTTCCCATGACCTAATTTTCTGTTTCTCTCTTTCCTCTTTTCTTTTTTAGTCTACATGGCTGGGATCCATTCTAAGCATTTCCAAAATCATTTCCACCCATAGCTCTTTTCACAGAGTCTTAGCCTTCAAGAGAAGGGGGAGTTTCACTGTGGGATATAAACAAGGGTTCATGCACAGTAAGGAGCAGTGTCAGTCTCTCTGGGGTGAGCGGGCTACTGACTTCTTTAAAGACCGGTTTAAATACTGCAATTGTTAATTAACTCTCTCGATAAGAAATAATTCAAAGCAAAGCATGACTAAATAAAGAAGCAGTATAACCAACCCTCAACAATACAGTATTCATTTCAAGTTTTTTGCCCTCATTGGTGAACTCCTTGTAAGAACTGAATTTATTAAAATTTCAACTGTTTTCCTGTTTGATAATTTCCTCCCTCAGAATGTAGAAATTACCAATGACTCCAGAGGAAAAAGGCTAATAAACTGAGAAAGAAAGGTTTTGTTTGTTTGTTTTCTTGTTTGCTTTTGTTGTCCTGCATTGTTTTGGTTTATTTGTTTATTTAGGAGTATAATTTCTTTACATTTTTGTGTGTTATTTTCTGCTGTACAGCAAAAGTGAATCAGCTATATGTTTACATGTACCCCCTCAATCTTGGACCTCCATGAGGAAAAGTTTTAGTATCAAAGTATTTGAATAAGCAGAGTAACTTTTCTTTCAGTCTCTGACTTACACCAATACTAAGATTTTATAAAAATGAGAAATGTTTCTTAGACTTATTTCTTTAATATTAGCTTATGAAATAAACAATGTAGAATACTAAAGGTATCTTTAATTTTCTTTTGTAGTTCCTATCTGATTCCAAGAAAAAGAAAGGAAATACAAGGAATATAACATTTAGAGATGGAAGGTAAATACCTCAAAATATAAAAAGAAAGAAGGGCCCACAATTTACACATTTTTAGTTGGCCTACCTGGTGTGATGCCCATGATATTGTAGGTGCTCAGAAAGTCTGTTTTGAATAAATGAGAGTGACAATAAGCATTAAACATTTTAAATGGACACAATCCTAGATGGAAAATTGGAAAGATATCTGTGACTTACTTACATTATATCCAAATTTCCAATTGGTACTTGTATATTTTTGGTGTTCAAGACATGACTGACAAAAATAATTGTTGTAGAGAAATCATTCAATCAACTTCCACCTTTCCCTGAGGTATGTGCTGAAAATCCTCTCCCTTCTTATTTCCCAATGAACTGCCTAAGAAAAAGTGGGTTAGTATCAGATCTCATAAGGAGTATTTTACAATCAAAGAAATATAAGAGCCTTGTAATTAAGTGACAAGCCCTGCAGACAATCAGAAGCAAAATAAGAGAATATACTAGCTTTCTAATTCTAGGGCATTTCTTTGTAATCCAAATAAATCCTGCTTTAATGACTGAAAATCTGTGTTGAGTCTCAAAGATCTCCGTGTAGCAGCTACACATCCAGGTTTGCTTTAAGCCCATACATATTTTGCCAAGAGATTAGTCTTCAGCGAGAGAAAAATCACCCTGAAAGTTCTAATACAATTTGGGACATTGAAGTCATCACGTTTAATTTTTAAGAATTATAGGATCTCCAGGAAGCCCTTTGAGATGTATTTTGTCAAGAGCAAACCCATTTAAACACCCCCAAACTCAATTTTTTTTTTCTGTTTAAAACTACAGAACACATAAGGGTGGGATGACTTCTAAATTTGGCAAAGTTCCCTCTCCTGGCACTCTAGAAGTGAGCATCAATCACCCCAAACAAGCAGTCTGCTACTAATCAGCAACCACCTAATGAGTCTCATTGAAAATACTTTAAGCTATTTCTTGCGTCAAGTTGGAAAAAGCTGGGGGAAAACATTCCCCTTTTGATTAAGAATTACAAATGAGAATTTCATTTAAGCAAATGCTTTCTGCTAACTAATTTGGAAAATGCACAGGAGACTACATTTTTAGTGAGGATATAGGGGGAAACACGGAAAGAAACATTAATATATTTATGGGTGGGCTATCTTAGGATAAGTGAATATCGATCACAGCTAAACATGACAGTTAATATTTACTAAAGGGATATATATATATATATATAATAATCCAAACATCAATTCTCCAGGAGAAAAAGAAAAACTGTGATTTGGCAGGCTCAAAAACCCCTATTTTGATGCATTAAACCCTCTCCAGAGAGGTGCCAACTCACTCACCCTGAAGAGTTGTTAGAATTCAAGGGTGGTTGCAGATTTAGATGGAAAAAAGTACATTTTTATTTTTATTAAACTGTAATTCAAATTTCAGCAGTTTCTTCTGACTGTAGGCAACCAACCACATCATTCTCAGCAACATCAATAACTCTGTCCCCATTAGAAATTACAGATATTTTCATAATGTCATATTTACATTAATTGTATATATCCAGAAATTTTATTCTCATCACTATTTTGAAATTATGGTGGTTAGAAGATTAATTGCTAGATCTTGTTTGTTATTTAATGTTTAAATAAAGATATTTTATTTGTCACAAACATTTCCTTAATAATTTTGACACTATGTCAATATAATTGATTTCCTATATGAAACTATGCTTTATTTTATGCATTAAAAACATTATTCGAAATCAGTATCTTTTGATTTTTCCAGTCTGCAACATGCAAACATTTCTGGTATGAACCAATGATTAGAATTTGGAATAGTCATCAACATATTTTTGTCCATAATTGTGATGAACATTGATCTTGACAGAAGGACACTTTGGAGGATTCTCTACAGCTTTTACACAGCTATATATTATAGAATGAGTTTAATGGCCATACACTGATAATATCTCCTTGTAAGCTAATTTACTAATGAATAATAGCTAGATATATTATTAAAGCAATATATAAAGTGCACATTTTGGAAAGACACTTTGTATTAACTAGTCAATAAATTTGAAAAAAGAATTATATTTATTTGGAGCAGTTTACCCAGATAAGTCTTCAAAGCAAAAGACTTCAGGAGGTAATAGTAAAGAACTTGATTTCCTGGGTTAAGGGTTAGAAGTTGAATTATTCCATTTTTACATCCATTTTCTCTATTGTTAAATGATGACTACATTTTTATTTAAATATTGACATTAATGAATTTTAAATTCCACATTTCTTTTTTTATTCATCTGTCTTATTCTTTGAACCCCCTTGTACATGCAAAGCTTTGGTTTTGTTAAGAATTGGTTCTTTGCTCATCCTATCGAATTATGGATTCCATTTCTTGCTCCCTTTTTAACATGCAACAAAAGATTTCAGCACTTTCAACATCAGGGGTAATTTTAAAATGTATTTTTTAAAACCACGACTTTATAGAAGTTTTAGAAATAAAACATGACATTTGAGGTTTATTATAGGGGTTATTGCCGGTGGGGCTTGTCTTTGCCGCAAAAAGCAATCAGGGTGTTTACTACATCATCCGTATCTCTTTCCTCCTGCTCCATTTTCCATGCTGTACTTCTTCTCACTCTCCAACATCTGTCACTGGATATTTTGAGAGATGATGGTGAGATAGAGATGAAAAACAAATGAAAGAAAAACAAAAGGAGGGAAGTAGAGAAACAAAATGAAATGTAATAGTCATTTTAAAACTGCATGTGTATTCCCATAAAGAGGAAAGTGAAGAAAAGTCCTCCCAAAATTAAAATTAAAATGTCATTTCCCCAGAGTAGACTACTTTTCTAGTACTGATGAAAAAAAAATTAACTCTTTCTTTCTTTCTCTCTTCTTTCCTTTCTTTCTTTTTGTTCTTTCTGCATCTTTTCATTTTATTCTAAGAACTATTTTGGGTGCTGGGGATAAACAAAAGAGAAGGAGAGAGAGACAGAGAGAAATCTTTGTTTTCATGTTACTTACATTCTGATGACAAGGATAGTCAGCAAATAAGTTAAAAATAAAGTTAATCATAAAATATGTTAGACAGTGATAAGGGCTGAAGAGAAAAGTCTAAAAGAGAAGGAAGACATAAAATTTCTAGGCAGCAAGATGGAACTGAAGTAACTTGGTATGAAAACACCCCACTGGGAATGTGACTTTTGAGAGGACATCTGGGCGAAAGCTTGAAAGAAAGAAGGGGACTGGCTTCCATATGTCTGAAAGACCAGCATTCCAAATGTGAAGAATATTTCTTAGGAACATCAGCAGGCCAGTGAGTGTGGAAGAACTGGAAAGGTAATGAGGTGAGAGAAAATAATGTAAGGGGTTAGGGCTATGGCCCTTATTTTGACAGAGAAGTGACTGGAAGGTTTTGAACCTCAGAGTGACGTGATTTAATTTATGTTTTATATGATTACTGATTACTGTGATGAGACCAGACTGCACTGGGGGATGGGGTGGGAAGCAGAGATCAGTGGGACCAAATGGCAACAGTAAAAGTGGATGCACTTTTTATATATTTTAGGGTAAACTAATGAGATTTGCTGATGATTTGATATGGGTTGTAAGAGACAGAAACGAATTTGGGAGTACTATGAGGTTTGAGGCAGAACAACCAGAAAAACTAAATTGCCAGTGACTCAGAAGGGAAAGCAAGTTTGGAAACTGGTGGCTGGACATAATTGACATTTTAAAGTTTGAACCACTTCTTACACATCCAAGAGGAGATGTCAAGTAGGTAGCTGGTTCCATGAATTTAAATTTAAAGAAAGAGGTCCACACCACTGAGATAAGAGTCATCAGTTTATAGAAGATGGTTAAAGACATGAGCCTGGATGAGGTTGTCTAGGGAGTGGATGTAAATACGAAAGACCATAGAAGAGAAGAGGTCCAAGATAAGGACTTTGGGACACTCAGTCAATTAGAGATGGGAGAGATGAGAAAGAAGCTGCAAAAACGACTGAGAAAGAGTCTACAGAAAGATAGGAAGAGTACCCAGACGTGGTCCTCTAGGTGACTTAACATATCCTGGTTAAGACACACTATAAATGTGAGCAGTTACAGTTTAGTCCTGGAAATGCTGGACGATGTTATTTAGTTCAAGTATGTTTAAAGATGCTATGAAGTGTACCATACGCAGTGCATTGATATTTTTCTTCGGTTTGAATTAAGACTTGCTGGCTGCAGAAAACTAAAAATACCTCATGCTGAGAAATGGACGCACAGAACACTCTGTGTGTGTGTGTGTTTCACAGCTTCCTGTGACATTTTAACTAAGCTTGGGGGATATTGTTCCCCTTCCCTTACACTTGGTATGGTTCATGCTGAATGTGTGGGGATTACAACCCTGCCATGTAACAGATTGCAGTGTCAGACACAGGATTCTGCCTCCACTGCCCGGATGAACAGAAGGAATTTGTGGCCAGGAGAGAGAAACTATTTATTCAGCTGCAAATAGCTTCAGAAAGTAGCAATGCAAATTAAGAATGTTACCAGCTTCCTTCAGGGTGTTCCCACTTCTGCATTACCTAGAAGTATGCTTCCCCCTACCCCTGAATTTGTGCTACCTTCATCATATTGGAACAGTCAGTTACATTTGCCAAAATACCCTACTTATGTTGTGTTAAAGGAATATTCAACAAAGACAAACTCTTACTTTGGAAAAACTGGCTTGCCTGGGCCATCAAGTAATGATGCCTGAAAGGAGAAAAGAAGTATAAGGGAAAGAGATAGAGCACATACATTGCTTATATTAAACTGTATTTCCAATTTAGAAGTCAGATACATTTGGTTGGGAAAAAGACCCAACATCATTTTAGGATGGTGATAATCTAGGGGCATTGTGCTTATTCCTTGTGGGGTTTTGAGCTCCTTTCTCTGACCAATAGCACCTCCCTTGGAAACAGATCAAGAAAGACAAAGGAGGCAAATGTTACATGCCTTGGTTCTTTGAATGCACAAGTATCACGAGTCTTAAGAAGAAGAAAAGGGACTTTCCTGGTGGTCCAGTGGTTAAGACTCCTTACTTCCATTGCAGGGGGTGAGGGTTTGGTCTCTAGTCCAGGGACAAAGATCCCACATGAGGTGTGGCAAATAAATAGATAAGAAGAAGAAGAAAAATTTTAATTGAAGAAAGGCTAAATTCTCACTGAGATATTTTGTGAAGTTAATCCGTTCATGCTTTCTCTGTTTCCCATTCTGGAATTTGTGTCTTAGAGACACAAGCCAGGGGAGCAGATGACTTTCCTTAGATGTAGGGGGACAATGCGCCTCCATTGCTTCCCACCCCTTCTCCTGGATGGGTGTTTTTGTCTGTCTGTCTGTCTCTGTCTCGGCTGTTTCTCTGTCCTCCAGAATCTCTCCTCATCTCTCCCCTGCAGTAATACTGTTAACTTGAGAATTAACAGATCTTTTTTCTAGATAAGAATTTTGAGAGAATTTTATGGTATTTTAGTATGTTTATAATTTAACATTATAAAATTATATTATTTTTTCCTTGGGCTACTTAAAGAAACCATTTTTGGGCCTCATTTTATCCTCAGTCAAGGGAGAAAAATTCCCATCCTGGCTGAATTTCTGTTTTGAGCCATAATCATTTGCTTGAGGTAGTGAGTGGGGGATAACACTTGAATTTTAAGGTTCAAGGATAACAATCTGTCAGGTAAAAGCTGAAAGCTGGAATTGTTAACTGTAATGTTCAAAATTCATTTACATGAATTTGTGAAGAATAACATCACTCATTTTATCTTTACTGTTGCTCTTAATAAATATTAAATAAAATACTAAGAAAAAGTGAGCTCAACTCTTTACAGCTTTCCTCTTCTTATGGAAATAATATATTATAAAATAAAACCAGAATTTATGTAGCTTTCTGTACCCTTCTGAACAACACAGATGTATTAATAGCAATTTATAGGAATTAGCAGGGATATCAGATTGACCTCATGGAACAAATCTTTTATTTTATTTTTAAAGTATTGCTTTACTCCTTTGGACTCCATAATAAAATTAGGTCAATGAAGGTGATAGAGTTTAATGATGTGGTCAAAAGCACCCTGAGGAAATATAAAGTTAACAATAATTCAACCTGTGTTTAAGATTTATAGCCACCAACTTTGTGGCATTGAAGAAAATCCCATTAAGCATTTACTGCTTCTCTTTTTCTCCCTGGAGAAAAACAAAGTATTTATCTCCCTTTACCATGATTAGAGAATTGTAACTTAAAACACACACACACACACACATTTTTCTTTGTCCCCAAAGCAGAAACATAGCAAGAAAATCACAAAGCATTTCTTATGACCTTCTTGGGAATTGCATTTGATTATCTCACCTTTACAGGTCTTCCCCAGTAGCCCAGGAACAAAGAATCTGCCCGCAATGCAGGAACCACAGTAGACATGGGTTCCATCCCTGGGTCAGGAAGATCCCCTGGAGAAGGGTTTGGAAACCCACTCCATTATCCTTGCCTGGAGAATCCCATGGACAGAGGAGCCTGGCGGGCTACAGTCCATAGGGTCACAAAGAGTCAGACAGGACTGAAGCAACTTACCACGTCTCATCTTTACTGAGGCATTTCAGTGTGTAAGTGTGCTTTACTGACAGTTACTAGGTATCAGACTTTGAACTTTGCACTTCTATTACTTCAAGCATTTCAGCAACCTCAGTAGGTGTGTTTTATTACCTTCATTTTCCAGATGAGAGCACCAAGTTTCAGAAAATTTAAATGACTTATTGGATGCTCTGACTTGAAGTGCTAGAGCCTGGATTTGAATCTAGAGCCAAAGGTGAAAATCTATACGCCTCAATGAATTATTTCATTTTGTAAATTACATTTATGCACTTGTATGTATGGGGTAGGAGGGCAGAGGGCAGCCTGTGCAAGCCAGCCAACAGAGCAGATGACATTATGGTTCTTTTGGCCTAGATTTGGAAATGAAATATAAATGAATGTAAGTGTTGTTATGATTTGGGGCTGGAATGCTGCTGCACCATTGAGTGATCAGTTCCCTCAGGAGAGGAGACAAGCAAAATGGAAGGAATTCAGGTCCCAAAGGTTTTAAGTAATCACCAGAAGCCTGGACTCCTATTCAAAATATTTCTGACAATGTGCTTTGGATTCTCTTATTAGCCTACAGCATATCCTAACTAATATGGAATTGAACATATTAAACTCTAATTAACAGATTAAACATTAATGACCTGAATTACAATCAAGGACTTAGAAAAATAATAGAGTAAAACTGAAGAAAGTAGGAAAACTCTAATAGGAAAAGTGAATATCAAGGAAGGAAACAATAAAAAAATAGAGAGAACAATGTAAACACTCAGTGCAACAAAAATACTATTAACATAGACAAAACTCTGCAAAGGTTGATGAAGGGAAAAAAAGAAGAGAGAAAAGCACTAGAAGAATGAATGGATGAATAGGTAGTTATTGAAAAGATGACCACAACTATACATTTCTATTTTTAAAACTTGTTTAAAAAAAAGAGCTTTATGATAATAAATTTTAAAACACAAAATGTGAATTATCTAGAAATATGTAAGCTAACAAAATGTATTCATTGTAAATTTAAAAATCTAAATAAGTGTCCAACTCATTGTGACCACATGAGCTGTATAGTCCATGGAATTCTCCAGGCCAGAATACTGGAGTGGGTAGCCTTTCCCTTCTCCAGGGGATCTTCCCAACCCAGGGATCAAGCCCAGGTGTCCTGCACTGCAAGTGGATTCTTTACCAGCTAGGCCACAAGGGAAGCCCAAGAGCACTGGAGCGGTTAGCCTACCCCTTCTCCAGCGGAGCTTCCTGACCCAGGAATCAAACCAGGGTCTCCTGTACTGCAGGCAATTCATTACCAACTGAGCTATCAAAAAAGCCGTTATAAATAGACCTATACCAATTTAAAACATAACCATTACATAAAAACCTACACACAAGAAAAGCAACATATGCAGATGTTTTATTTAGTATGTTTTACCAAGTTATCAAGAAACAGATTACCTTCTTCCTATAACACTCTTTTAGAGTTTAGAAAAATAAAATGTTTCCTCAACTAACTTTATGCCACTAGTAAAAGATTTATAAAGATTCTGCAAATAAAAATGCCAGGAAAATTATGAAATGTCATCATTTATTAAATACACACAAAAATATTATGTGAAATAGTAACCTGTTTCTCATTTCTGTGTGTGTTTGTGCGTGTATGTACACAGGTAAAGCAAATTCATGACTAAATATGTTTTGTTCTGAGAAAGTTAAGGTATTTTAAATTTAGAAAATACATTGATGTAATACATTGACAATGTAAAGAAAAAAATTTATATTATTCAATGCAGCAGGCATTGAATAAAACTCAAAACCAATTTATGAAACAATGAACAAAGTGGTAATTGAGATAAATTGAAGGCAGAAAGATAAGAAGGTCACAGAAGATGAGATGGTGAGACAGCATCACTGACTAATGGACATGAACTTGAACAAACTCTGGGAAATAGTGGAGGACAGGGAAGCCTGGCGAGCTACAGTCCGTGGGGTCGCAAAGAGCTGGACACAAACTGGGGACTATACAACAGAGGTAAGTTTCCTAATCTGATGGTTCATATCTATGAAAAATCAGGCAAATTCAATGACAGTGAAATGTTAGAAGCATTCCCAATGTTTATCTCTAAGTTTACACTAATGAGATATGAGTTCAGTTTATGTGGCACCTTCCAAGAGACTTCCTTAAAAGATACCTGGCCCATGACTATACAGTGGAAGTGAGAAATAGATTCAAGGGATTAAATCTGATAGACAGAGTACCTGAAGAACTATGGATGGAGGTTCATGACATTGTACAGGAGACAGGGATCAAGGCGATCCCCAAGAAAAAGAAATGCAAAAAAGCAAAATGGCTGTCTGAGGAGGACTTACAAATAGCTGAGAAAAGAAGAAAAGCAAAAAGCAAAGGAGAAAAGGAAAGGTATACCCATTTGAATGCAGAGTTCCAAAGAATAGCAAGGAGAGATAAGAAAGCCTTCCTCAGAGATCAGTGCAAAGAAATCAAGGAAAACAATAAAATAGGAAAGACTAGAGATCTCTTCAAGAAAATTAGATACCAAGGGAACATTTCATGCAAAGATAGGCTCAGTAAAGGACAGAAATGGTATGGACCTAACAGAAGCAGAAGATATTAAGAAGAGGTGGCAGGAATACAAGAACTATACAAAAAAAGATCTTCATGACCCAGATAACCATGATGCTTTGATCGCTCATCTAGAGCCAGACATCCTGAAATGTGAAGTCAAGTGGGCCTTAGGAAGCATCACTATGAACAAAGGTAGGGGAGGTGATGGAATTATAGTTGAGCTATTTCAAATCCTGAAAGATGATGCTGTGAAAGTGTTGCACTCAATATGCCAGCAAATTTGGAAAACTCAGCAGTGGCCACAGGACTGGAAAAGGTCAGTTTTCATTCCAATCCCAAAGAAAGACAATGCCAAATAATGGTCAAAATACCACACATTTGCACTCATGTCACACGCTAGCAAAGTGATGCTCAAAATTCTCCAAGCCAGGCTTCAGCAATATGTGAACTGTGAACTTCCTGATGTTCAAGCTGGATTTAGAAAAGGGAGAGGAACCAGAGATCAAATTGCCAAAGTCTGCTGGATCATCAAAAAACCAAGAGAGTTCCAGAAAAACATCTATTTCTGCTTTATTGACTATGCCAAAGCCTTTGACTGTGTGGATCACAATAAACTGTGGATAATTCTGAAAGAGATGGGAATACCAGACCACCTGACCTGCCTCTTGAGAAATCTATATGCAGGTCAGGAAGCAACAGTTAGAACTGGGCATGGAACAACAAACTGGTTCTAAATAGGAAAAGGAGTACATCAAAGCTGTATATTGCACCCTTCCTTATTTAACTTATATGTAGAGCACATCATGAGAAAAGCTGGGCTGGATGAAACACAAGCTGGAATCAAGATTGCTGGGAGAAATATCAATAACCTCAGATATGCAGCTGACACCACCCTTGTGGCAGAAAGTGAAGAACAAAAGAACCTCTTGATGAAAGTGAAAGAGGAGAGTGAAAAACTTGGCTTAAAGCTCAAGAAACTTATTCAGAAAAATAAGATCATGGCCTCTGATCCCATCACTTTATGGCAAATAGATTTAGAAACAGTGGAAACAGTACAGACTTTATTTTTCTGGGCTCCAAAATCACTGCAGATGGTGACTGCAGCTATGAAATTAAAAGACGCTTACTCCTTGGAAGGAAAGTTATGACCAACCTAGACAGCATATTAAAATGCAAAGACATTACTTGCCAGCAAAGGTCTGTCTAATCAAAACTATGGTTTTTCCCGTAGTCATGTATTGATGTGAGAGTTGGACTATAAAGAAAGCTGAGCACCGAAGAATTGATGCTTTATTCAACACCAAAGTTTAATGGTGTTGGGGAAGACTCTTGAGAGTCCCTTGGACTGCAAGAGATCCAACCAGTCAATCCTAAAAGTAATCAGTCCTGAATATTCTTTGGAAGGTCTAATGTTGAGGCTGAAAGTCCAACACTTTGGCCACTTGATGCAAAGAGCTGACTCATTTGAAAAGACCCTGATGCTGGGAAAGATTTAAGGTAGGAGGAGAAGGGGATGACAGAGAATGAGATGGTTGTATGGCATCACCAGACTCAATGGGCATGAGTTTGAGAAAACTCCGGGAGTTGGTGATGGACAGGAAATCCTGGTGTGCTGCAGTCCATGGGGTCGCAAAGAGTCAGACATGACTGAGCCACTGAACTGAACTGAACTGGCCCATGATTTCTGTATTTTTCTCTTTCTCTTCCTCCTTCCTGTCACCACAGACATGGAGACTGCTGCAAACCAAGGGTATTGAAAGGGGGAACTGGAGCACAACAGCACCCCCAAATGGATAGCTTCCAGTCTTCTTGAAGTCTAAAAAAAAGAAAAACTATTTTGTTTTGCCATTGTGACCATGATTGCCTCTTTTAAGCACTCTACTGAGAAAACAGAAACACAAGCAGATATAGAAAACAAACTAGTGGTTACCAAAGGGGAGAAGGAGGAGGAGGAAAATTCGGAGTTTGAGATTAACAAACTGGTATGTATAAGATCAATAAGCAACAGGGATATTCTATACAGCACAGGGAGTTATAGCCATTATTTTATAACAACTTTTAATGAAGTATAATTTGTAAAAATACCGAATCACTATGCTATCAGTTCAGTCACTCAGTTGTGTCCAACTCTTTGCGACCCCATGAATTGCAGCACGCCAGGCCTCCCTGTCCATCACCAACTCCCTGAGTTTACCCAAACCCATGTCCATCGAGTTGGTGATGCCATCCAGCCATCTTATCCTCTGTCATCCCCTTCTCCTCCTGCCCCCAGTCCCTCCCAGCATCAGGGTCTTTTCCAATGAGTCAACTCTTCGCATGAGGTGGCCAAAGTATTGGAATTTCAGCTTCAACATCAGTCCTTCCAAAGAACACCCAGGACTGATCTCCTTTAGGATGGACTGGTTGGATCTCCTTGCAGTCCAAGGGAGTCTCAAGAGTCTTCTCCAACACCACAGTTCAAAAGCATCAATTCTTCAGTGCTCAGCTTTCTTCACAGTCCAACTCTCACATCCATACATGACTACTGGAAAAACCATAGTTTTGACTTGACAGACCTTTATCGGCAACGTAATATCGCTGCTTTTTAATATACTGTCTAAGTTGCTCATAGCTTTTCTTCCAAGAAGCAAGTGTCGTTTAATTTCATGGCTGCAATCACCATCTGCAGTGATTTTGGAGCCCAAGAAAATAAAGTGTCACTCTATCCATTGTTTCCCCATAAATTTGCCAAGAAGTGATGGGACTGGCTGCCATGATATTCATTTTTGGAATGTTGAATTTTAAGCCAGGTTTTCCACTCTTCTCTTTCACATTATAAGAATATAGATGATTTAAGATGTACTGAGGATGTGTGTAGGTTACATACAAATACCATATTTTATATTATGGACTTGAGCATCCAGAGTTTGGTATCTCCTGAGATTCCTGAAACCAATTCTCCGTGGATCCTGAAGGTGACTGTAGTTATAATTTTTTTGACTTATCTCAAATTGGCTTAATTAATGTGAACATCTTCTATCACCTGAGTCCAGAATCTAGATGAAAACCAGCTTATGATGGCTTAACAAGTCTTCAAGAATTCAGTTCTTTCCAATTCTCCTTCTGCCATTCTTAATATATCAGCTTATATCACAGACTGGCTCTTTCTTGGTAGCTAGAAGACTTAGCTAATCCATGGATCTGTTCCAGATTGACTACGTCCAGAAGAAAAAGAAGACCCCTATATTCCTGTGACATTTTTAGGAGTGAGGAAATCATTTCCAGAATGCACATGTCTTTGGTCAGCACTGGTCAGGAACTCATTCTCAAACCAATTATTGACAAAGAGAATGGAAAAACACTGAAGCAAGGTTTTCAGTAGCAAAAGGTTAGAGATTAAATACTCATTGATACACAAGTGGATACAATTTTATACTATAGTATTACAATAGAATACAAATAGGTGACATTTATTGATGTGTTACTATGTGCTAGGCACTCTTATAAACATTTTGTCAATAGGTATTCATTTTTCCATCACAAAATGGAATGTGTTGGACATTTAAATTGAGACAGCAATTTCATGCTATTTCATACCTGTAAGACTGACCAAAATTGAAAGGTCTGGTAATAATCAGTGTTATAAAGATATATGTTATGTTTATGTACATATTATAAGTACATACATACATAAAGATATATGAAACAGAGCCCTCATATGCTACTATAAAAGTTTAAATTTTCAGATTAAAACACTTGAAGAATGAAGAAATTAGATATCTTACCCAAAGTCAGAAAGCTATTAAGTGACATGGGCATGATTTGAATTCAGACAATCTTTAAGTTGCAGTTAAAATAAATAAAGTAGATTCCCACATATCTCTGTGGAAAATAGTGAAAACATAATCTTGAGTAGATGGTAGCCCTTCGATGTAAAAGGAAATATAGAAATAGACTCTTTGTCCAGGGGAAAGGAGTCTTTGTGAGTTCAGTCAGGAGTAGGCTGTATTGAAGATAAAGAACAAGAATGATGCTCCATAGTTGTATATACAACTCCAGGAGGCAATTAAATACAAAGAGTTCAAAAACTGTCTTTGGATCTGGAGACTTGTGAGTTACAGAGCGTGCAATAGAAATCATGCAAATGGATTTAATGTGACCAGAGGGAAGTTAGGAAGAAAAGAGTCCTGAGAGAAGGAACAAAGGATCCAGAAAAGAAGACTGAGATAATATCAGATTGCTTGTAGATGAACGAAGACTGTCTTAGACGTGAATAAGGTGGGAGCTTCAAGAACACTGTGGACAGTAACGTCTGATGCTACAGAGAGTAGTCAAAATAGTTGGTATATCATGGAAGGCACTGATGAAACCAGGTTCCAGTCCAGTTATAATTAGAAACTTGTATCCATGCTTTGAAAAACTCATGAGAGTAGGGGGACAGGTGAAGGGCATCCTCTTTTTCAGAGGAACTTGGTTGGTGGAGGGAAAGTGACTGTTAGAGCATCAGCCAGAGAGAATGAAGGGTTTTTTGATGGAAAAGACACAGCAATATTTTTGCTTGTACAAAAAGAGTCAGTGGAGGGAGAGATCTAAAGTACTGGAAAGATAGGGAAGAGTAGGACTTACTGTGGGAGTGACATCTGGAAGAAGACGGGCAGGCAGTGGATCAAGAGGCCAGGTGGAGAATTCAGCCTTGAATGTGGGAAGTAATGGGGAATGGAACAAGAGATCTCCCAGATGAGGAGAGAGACAGATGGAACAGAGAAAGGGGAGAAATGAGTTTTATCCTGCTGTTTCCAATCAGCTTTTCCCAGAAGGGTTACTTGGCGAGGAAAGCAGGAAGCAGCCAGGTGGTCCAAGGTCTGCTGGGTAAAGTTAATGTATAGTTGCTTGATTATTCAGGTCTGAGTTTTAGGACCAAAAAAGTAGTAGATTAAAAGCAATTCCTGCAAATTTATGAATCACATCCAGTTGCCCAGACACCAGTCTCCTGACCTAAATTTCTCCCTCCCTTAGTGAGCGGAACTGGAGTGGTGCCATGGTGGGGCCATCCTGATTTGAAACCAGAAAACAATCTGAAACCAGAAATGAGTTAAGAAAAGTCTCACCGGATGTCAGCACCAAAAGCCAAAGTCCACCTAGAAATCATCTGTATGAACTCTCTTTCATGGAGGAGAAAACTAAATTTCAAAAATGTACATGATGGGCCCAGGGTCATCAACGTATTTATTGGTGATGGTCTCACACTTCCTCTTCATGGAACACATTGAAATGGTTTACCTCTTTAATTCATTTATGATTCGCCTCCCCCACCCCCATCCCAAGAATGTTCTCTTCCTGAGAGAAGAGGTTTTTGAAGCATTTGCTCACTTCTAGAGCCTTGGCCCTCAAAGTGTGTCTGGAATTTAGAAGACACTTGATTATTATTTGCTGAGTTAATAAATAGCATCTAATCCAGTGCACTCTGTACTTTCATGGAGAGACCTTCACAGCGAGAGTGGCACAGCCAACTCTATGCAAGTAACTTTTTTCATTAGCCGCTTCTTCACTGGGTAGAGAAGGCTCTGGGGCAGAACAGAATTCAAATCCAAGACTGCCTGGTGTCAGAGTCCCATGCTGGATGAATACAACTCATTCAGTTAGTTCTCTCTGAAAAAGACTGAAGGGATTTTTGTGGCAATAGACAAAACAACAATAGCATAAATGAAAGCCAAGTCAATGTTATGTGATGAACGACATGGAGTTTGTACAACAAACTTCATGGCTTATCTACATTTATATCTTTATCCATAGCTTTATGTCCATGTTTGCACCACACAAGAGAAATACGGTAGTAAAGATTCAATGGATCCATTTCTAGAAGGGTGTTAGGAAAATTGCAACTTCTTATGACCCTTCCTCTGCTGAAGGGAATTCTTTTTGTTTGTTTGTTTGTTTTTGTGTGGAAAAAAAAATGAGGAAGAGGCCTTATGAAATTGGCAATTCTAAAGTAGAGAATTTGTAGATCGTGGGTGATTCTCAGAGAGACATTTTCTACTCTCTGTAAAGTGCAATCTTCATCTCCAGGGATAGGAAGGTGAAACACAAAATACGTTGAGTGAAGATGTGCCCATCTCAGGGGGAATATTGGAAACCATGGAAGCAGCTTACATGACACAGCATTTGTTCATGAAATTAGGTAAGAGCATTGTGCTTTACCACTGTGAGAGATGCAGTTGAATGTTTAAAGATCCACATTGCCTGAGGCTTTCTAGTACCTTTCTGTAGCCCAGATTCTTAATAGAAAATGCATAGATGCATAGAATCCATGTATTAAACTTTATAATGAATTTAATGGGGTGTCAAGTAGGATTTTTCACAAATTTTGCTAAGATGCAAAGCCAAGAGCAAATATATCTCATGGTCTATGTTCAGGAAGCCCAGAACCTTCTTACCAGGGATTAGCGAAAAGAGCCAGTTCAGAAAATGTCTAGCCACCAACTCTCCCCATTCCCCAACATTATCCTGATCAAAGAGGAGGGTTGAGTAGGGAGAGAGGGAGCAAGCCTTGTGGAGAGAGCAGAGTTAGGGTACGAAATGAAAACATTGCTTTTCCTTTTCTAAGACTCAACAGGGAGACTCCAAGAAGATAATGTAAAGATTGACGGCACTTGGAAGGAAAGCCTGGCAACTCATATTTCATCAGGATGTGTGCCAGGCTGCAGAGCACAAATTTCCCCTTCTGTACCACCTTTAATGCTTAACATGGAGAGAGTGGATTCTGGAAGACCATCTGGACATCTGAAAGCATAGAGCTTTATCCTTTTTCATTCTCCTCTTCCCATGTGAGAAAGAATAAATATGTTCCTGAAGCTTGGAAATATACATGGATCTGAGGTGTAGTCTTGAAATTTCTGTGCAGAAACACCCACAACAGCAAGCCTTAAAGGAATGGTTGTCTAGTGTACTTGGGAGGAAGATGGTATTTTGTTTTATTTGTGTTTGTTGGATCTCAGTGGTGTCTGACTTTTTGTGACCCCATGTACTGTAGGCCATCAGACTCCTCTGTCCGTGGGATTTTCCAGACAAGAATACTGGAGTAGGTTGCCATTTCCTTCTCCAGGAGCTCTTTCCAACCCAGGGATTGAACCCAGGTATCCCACATTGCAGACAGATTCTTTACTGACTGAGCTACCAGGGAAGGCCCTAATCCATGGCTGTGACCCTAATCCATCCCAGTTTTCCATGAGCCTCCAAAGTGTGACAAGGCGTCCAGTAGTTGCTATAGCTACATGGAAAGGATGGTGTAAGTAGTGGAAGAGGATAGGCCTTGGCACAGCTAGATGGGTGCTGGGCTCATCTCTTAAGAGTTAATTTAGAGAAGAATTGTGGTACCCAATCTGCCAGAGGAAATAAAGGAAAACTGCCCCATGAGGGTGTTTGTCTGAGTAAGAGAGTTTCACAGACAACATCATGTCACCCACATTTCTGCCCAATTAAGGGAAACATTTATTTTCTTCTCAAGCGCCTGTCAGCAAATAATCTAATATCTTCGCTTTGTTTTTCCATCAAACCAGGAGAAAGATTTCCTTATTGCTATAATAGGCGAGAAAATACAGAACCCAGAAGCAGGTAGCCAAAGTACACAAATGCCTAAAGAAGGAAAAGTTCAAGTAAAACTTTAGTGTCACCAAAAAGAAAAAAGCAATTCTCTGAGTGGTAATTAATTAATGGAAGAGATCTTGCCAGTTATTTATAGAAAATAAACTTCTGAGGAACTGTTGATAAAGGCTTAGTGCATAAGCAGAAAAGGATTGTCTGTAACTAATAATAAGGACTGAGACACAAGTAGCAACCCAGTGCAGCCAGAAAAGAATGGCCGGGACTCCCAGAGCGAGTTCAGAGAACTTGGGTAAAGCCAGAAGGAACATTAGGGCAGGTCCTAAGGTGGGCTGCGCTTTCCAGAGATGAACTTCACCAAAAGAGTATATGCCCCATGCTTCATTTACTACGACACTGACACCCCCTCCATCAGGTGGCAGGAAATCTGTCTCCTTCCCTTGGACCCAGGCAGGACTTCTGCCCGCCCTGCTCAATAGAATCCAGAGGCAGTATCGGAGAGGGCAATGGCACCCCACTCCAGTACTCTTGCCTGGAAAATCCCATGGACGGAGGAGCCTGGTAGGCTGCAGTCCATGGGATAGCTAAGAGTCAGACAGGACTGAGCGACTTCACTTTCACTTTTCACTTTCATGCATTGGAGAAGGAAATGGCAACCTGCTCCAGTGTTCTTGCCTGGAAAATCCCAGGGATGGTGGAGCCTGATGGGCTGCCATCTATGGGGTCGCACAGAGTCGGACACAACTGAAGCGACTTAGCAGCAGCGGCAAGGCTAGGGGACTCTCAAGTCTAGGTGATAAAAATGCTTTGTTTTTCCTTCCTGTTCTCTTGGGACACTTGCTCTGTAAACCAAGATAACTTGACATGAGGAAACCAAGAAGAAACCTCTGGAAAGGCCCACAAAAGGGAACCCAAACAGAGAGGAACTGAATCCCTGGGCCATCAGCCCTTCCCGAGCGCCAGCTGGTGGCCAGTATCAAAGCTCCAGCCACGTGAGGAAGTCATTCTGGGAGCAAACCATCTAATGTCCAGTCGAGCTGATGCCACATGGGACAGAGACAAGTCTTTACCACTGAGTTCTGCCCAAATTGGTTTTCCCTGATAGCTCAGTTGGTAAAGAATTCGCCTGCAGTGCTGGAGATCTGGGTTCAATCCCTGGGTTGGGAAGATCTCCTGGAGGAGAAGGGAAAGACTACCCACTCCAGGATTCTGGCCTGAAGAATTCCATGGACTGTATAGTCCATGAGGTCGCAAAGAGCCGGACATGACTGAATGACTTTCACTTTCTGCCCAATTTGCAGATTACGTACTAAATGGTGACTGTTTGTCAGAGGCGGTAGTGGGAGGGAGTCACGAAGTAATAGATAACCAGAACAGGACCAGGAAGGTATTATTTACCTAACCAGAGCTGACTTGAGTTTCTGCAGTTCCTTTGCAAGAGGGAATTGAAAGTTTTTGTTAGTACTCCATTTTGTATTATTGATGGTTCTCTATAATTTATTAACTCCTTAATAAAGTATGTATAGGTTTAGGTATTCTCAACAATTCTCTTGGCAGTCCTTATTCAATTTTGAATTAAAAGACCCTTGAAGTATGAATAGAATTTTAGTTCTGTATGTGAAATGTTTAACTTTAAATAAAAAAAGTGGTTATTGAGAACCTGTTGCCCCAAAGAGGGTAAAACCCACACAAAAAAATTGTTTTTACAAAAGTCTGATTTGCCTGGGCTACTTTTTGATTAGATGAGTACCATGCTATAAGGATCAGCGTGTGGGAAGAAAGACTACTGCCTGAAACCTTTTCCCCAAGGAAAGTATTTGTTTGTAAGAAGTAAAATCTGGGCCTCTATGTCACAATACAGATGATCCTTGAACAACATGAGCTTGAACTGTGTATGTCCACTTACCCATGAACTTTTTTTCGGTGAAGTACTACATACAGTACCACATGTTTTGAGGTTGGTTGAATGAATAGATACAGAACAGCAGGTATGAAGGACCAAATATAAAGTTATACAGGGGTTTTCGACTGCTCAGGTGGTCTGTGGCCCTAACTCCTGTGTTGTTCAAGGGCCAACTGTAGTTAGTTAAATATACATAGCACATGATTTATTCATTTAAAATACTTTAGCAGTTATTTGGAGAAGGCAATGGCACCCCACTCCAGTACTCTTGCCTGGAAAATCCCATGGGCGGGGGAGCCTGGTGGGCTACAGTCCATGGGGTTGCTAAGAGTTGGACATGACTGAGAGACTTCACTTTCACTTTTCACTTTCATGCATTGGAGAAGGAAATGGCAACCCACTCTGGTGTTCTTGTCTGGAGAATCCCAGGTACAGGGGAGTCTGGTGGGCTGCCGTCTCTGGGGTCGCACAGAGTCGGACACGACTGAAGCGACTTAGCAGCAGCAGCAGCAGCAACAAGACATTAAGATAATCAGCAAATGTCTCTGTTGAGCAATAGAGAAAAATGTGAAGTAGGTAAGGGGGATACCCTGCCAAAGTCTGCTGAGGATGGGCAGGAGAGCTTGCTAGTATAGTCAAAATGCTCAGGAAAACCCCTCTGATGCTGTAATATTTGAGCAGAGGTATTCGGGAATCAAGAGTGAATCAGGTAGCTACCTGGGAGGAAAATTCAGGTTAGAGGAGGAGCCAAGTGTAAACATTTTTGAGATGAGAACTCTCTTAGTGTGTTCAGAGGCTCAAAGACATTATCATGGCTGCAACGGAGCAGGCAAGGTGCTGAGTGGGAAGACGAGAAGTCTGGGGAATGGGAAGCAGACCGTGTAGAAATGTAGGGTATCATAAAGAACTTTAGTTTGTTTAAAAAATTGATTATCTATTTTATTTTAATTTTTGGATATCCTGGGTTTTCGTTACAGTGCATGGGCTTCTCTTGTTGCGGAACACTGGCTTATTTGCCCCATGGTATGGGAGATCATTGGAGAGGGCAATGGCACCCCACTCCAGTACTCTTGCCTGGAAAATCCCATGGACGGAGGAGCCTGGTAGGCTGCAGACCATGTGGTCACAACGAGTTGGACACGACTGAGCAACTTCACTTCCACTTTTCCCTTTCATGCATTGGAGAAGGAAATGGCAACCCACTCCAGTGTTCTTGCCTGGAGAATCTCAGGGACGGGGGAGCCTGGTGGGCCGCCGTCTATGGGGTTGCACAGAGTTGGACACAACTGAAGCAACTTAGCAGCATGGGAGATCATAGTTCCCTGACCAGGGATTGAACCCACATCCCTTGTACTGGAAGGCCGATTCTTAACCACTGAATCACCAGGAAAGTTCCAAAAGGGTTTTAACTTTTATTGAGTGATTATAGATATACATATATGTTATGAACTGAATGTTTATAGCCCCCGAAATGAATATGTTAAACTCCTGACCTCCAATATGATGACCTCCAATATAATGAAAGCTTTGGTAATTACGGTTAGATTAGGTCAAGGGAGTAGGGCCTTCATAATGGAATTTCTGTTCGTGTAAGAAGAGGAAGAAAGAGGGTCTTGCTCCTTTTGTACTCACACACCAAGGAGAGGCCATGTCACGACACAGTAAGAAGGTGGCATCTGTAAGCCAGGAAGACAGCCCTCACCAGAACCATATTCTGAGACCCCGCTCCAGAACTGTGATAGAATAAATCTCTGATGTGTACACACACCAGTCTGTGGTATGTCGTTCTGGAAACCTGGTCTAGAATAATACAGCTATAGGCATAGTGATATGCAATGTCAGTAGTTTTAATTCAACATTTAAATACAATTTTCTTTCAAAATATCCTATTTTTATTCTCTCAGGTCCACTTCTACTAGCTTTCTGGTAACAAAGGTGCTAATTACATACCTCATTGTCTGAAATTGTTTAATAATCAGTTTCAAGAGCAACTTTTCCAGTTGTATTTTTAATATTCTATTTTGTGAAATATGAGCAAAAACATGTCTTAGGAAATGTGTCCTTTCCCTAATTGGAATGTATTCTTTTAAATTTTTTTTGCAAACTCTGTCAAAAGTTAAAAGTCTTCTCTGATATGCATATTATGATTTTATTGGTAGAGATTTTATAGATTGCTTTGGCTTTAAGAGAAAAACATTGTTTTCTTGTTTGAATGGGAGATTTTTGCCCACTATATCATAATTCTTCTATCTATAGTTATTTGTTTGTTTGCTTATTGATTAATTATTTATCTTACTATCATATTTTCATTGATTAAAACAAGTGGGGTCTCTGACTGCTCTCTTTCAGGAGTTTAGTGATCTGATTCCATACATAAATGATTATAAACTGTTAGCAGCTCAGTCATGTCCAACTCTTTGCAACCCCATGGACTGTATCCCACCAGGCTCCTCTGGCCATGGAATTCTCCAGGCAAGAATACTAGAGTGGGTTGCCATTCTCTTCTCCAAGGGATCTTTCCAATCCAGGGATCAAGCCTAGGTCTCCTGCATTGCAGGTGGATTCTTTACCAGTCTGAGCCACTAGGGAAGCCCTACATGATTATAAGGCAGAGTTAAATTTTGCCTGACAACTCAGGCTCACATGAATGAGCTGCTTGTAGCTGCTCTTGCTACAATTAGTGTTCAACTAGTTTCTCCTGAGCTCTTTAGAAGTCCCATGCCACTTTTGTGATTCCTGGAGCACCCGTGTTCTCTATGCATGTCCTTGCTTTTTGCACAGGTACTCAGGCCCCGCACAATGGTAGGTCTTTTAAGGATATCAAGAATCACTTTCCTTCCTGACCCTCCTCGTACGTATCCTCATTTCCTTCATCATTTTCATGTGTCACTTCTTCCTTTCTTAGGGCTTCCTCCTCCCCCTCCCCCTCCCCCTTCCCTTCCTCTCCTCCTCCTCCCTCTCCCCTCCACCTCCTTCTCCTCTTCTTCCTCCCCCTCCTCCTCCTCCTGCTCCTTCTTGTCTTGTCTAGCATTTGTATTTGGGCTCCCTGGCTTAAGCATTTTCTAGATCTCTACAGGATTTCCACCAAATTTCCCCACAATGGGAGACATGTTTATCATTTCTTAGCTAAGACTGTTTTGAAGAAGGGAAATAATTGACTTCTTGGCATTTATCTCCAGTAAGCAAACACACAAGTAAGCAAACCAACAAACCCCAGGGCCTTCCTTCTCCCTGCCTTGAAGACTCATCTAGAGGCCTTGGGCCAGACATTGCAAGTGTAAAATCATGGCAGAAATGGTGCTTTGGAACTCAGCTCTTTACATCTTAACTATCATAGCACAAGCTATGTAAGAAATCTTTAATGTCTTCAAACTTAAAGAGAAGTGAGACTATGAATTATCATCTGGTCCCACAAAGAATTCTAAGAATGAGATAATTTGTCATTTGAGGGAAAAATGAACTTCCTTTATAAAGAACATGGCTCACCTTCTGCAGTACCCCCCACTGAGACATAAATGTGATATTTATGTTTTAGGGAAATCAAGGCCACAAAAATAAAGTGAATAGACAGTTTTGTTGAGATTCAAAAATACATCCCCCCCCCCCAACTTGTTTAGATTTCCCATTATTCTTTCATGGCTTTGGTTTTTATGCTTATGAGTCATCGTAAGAAAATTTCAAAACAGAGTTGACAAGATTTATGGAAATTTCATTCCATTATTTTTAAAAGAAACACTTTTATTGGAAGAAGGTAGGCATTCATCTGTCTCATATGTCATTGTCTCAGTTGCATTGGGCACCATAACAAAAATCTTCATCTAGTTGTTTGCAGAGAAACAAGTAATCCTGTTAAATTTATACTAGATAATTTTTAAGAGCTACATAATTCTGAACTCTGGAGTCAAAGAGTTCTGGCTTTACCCCCTGTTCCCTGTGCATCATTACATAACTTACTCTGCCTATTGAGCCTCAGTTTCCCCATCTGAAAAATAATACCAGTGCCCACCTCTTAGATTTCTTGTGGGAATTAAATGATGAAATTATACATAAAGCACATTTAACAGAACATCTGCACAGAGTAAATGTCCAGTAAATACTAATTGTATTGCTATGACTACTGTACATTTTCAATTTTGTGACTTCTGAATATCAATATATTGAGATAGTTTCCTCCATAACCAACTGGAAATCTGTGACAAGTGACCTAGCCTTCCTTATCCTTTACATATGTCCCTCCATAGGAGCTTTCTTTTACATATAGTGGGTCATAATATTGAACCCTCAATCAGATATTTTTAGATCAGCATTTTGTTGTTCAAATGGTAATATTCAATAACTGAAACTGAGCAGGACCCTGTGGGGCTCCTGGGCATGGAAGCCTATCTGTGTCCTCCGTTTCTTATTTGTAGGATATAGATTCCATTCAGCCTTTGTGGCCTTCCCTGAGTCCCAAAAGCAGGTTGAAACCGTTGCTAATCAGGAACAGGAGGGGCCGCAGAGACAAAGAAGCAGCAGCCAAGAAAGAATAGTACAGCCATGCCTGGGATGCTGGTTTTGCCCCAAGGGATACACATAACAATACGTTGATCTCTCCAGCAGAGCTGAAACCCCCAGCAAATGGGAGATGTTAACTCCTTGAAGCATTCTTCATTCCAGAGAAAAGGTCATGGCGTAACCTCAAGAACCACAGACACTCATCAGAAGACCACCTGAGGCCAGATAAAAGGAGTGTAGACCCTTGTTGTTGTTCAGTCACTAAGTCGGCTGGACTCTTTTGCGTGAACTGCAACCCATGAACTGCAGCACACCAGGGTTCCTCTTCCTTCACTGTCCTGGACTCAACCCGGTCCTTATCAGCAACACCGGCCTTGGACCATCGCTATAAAACTCCTCACTAAATCTCCCCCAGCTTGGGATGTGCAGGTTTTGAGCTGACGCACCTTCTGTGGCCCTCTTTGCCTGGCAAAGCTATAATGCTATTCTTCTCTAATTCACCCAAAACTCCGCTTCCAAGATTTGATTCAGCCCCAGTGCACAGAGGCTGTATTTCGGCATTGTAACTGAAGTTCTACAGTCTGAAGTCTAAATTAGAGAACAAACTTCCAGGTGCCACGTATCTGCTCCTTTTCTCTCATCATCACGCAACCGTATTCTCCATTATTACTGTTGATGATATCCAGAATCTATATTAAATTAAAACATAATGACAACGAGCAGTTATAACATACAATCAATCATGGAGTCACACAGTTTTGACCTTAGTAATTGCCACATAAAAATAATTTCCTTTTTAGTCTTGTCCTTTCTATCAAATAATTAAGAACTTCATACCTGTTAAATAATAATAGATTCCAGCTATTAGGACTCTGCTAGCTAAAAATCAATTACCTACATATTGTTTTCCTTATTCTTCAGGTAATAAAACTGAGACTTAGTTTAACTCTGTTTAAAATGTCTTGACCAAAATAATAATAATAATTTAAAAAACCCCAGCAAATAGTCAAAGGTGACTCCAGGATTAAACTCTTGGTCTGTCAAGCATGAAGGAAGTAGCCTCAACCATCTCAGATGACCACGTAGCATGCAAACCTGCTAAGGACGCATTTTCAGTCAGTCATTAGAGGAAAAGCTATTTCCCAAAATGAACAATACCAAACTGGTTTATATGGTATTGCTTTCCTTTCCCCATGCATAATTCATAGGATTGTTGACCCACAGGGGCTACACCTGTTACTCCACAGACAGACTATAAATTTTACAGTATAAATAATAGATTCTTGTGAATTTACACACCCTGCCAACTTTCCAACAACCTAGCTCAACCAGTTCCTGTGTTAGTTGACACAGGGCAGAATATTTACATGGCTGATTTCTAGAAGCGGTCATAAGCACTGTGTGGGAATAAAGGGTCATTGAGCTCCTTTAGTGGTTAAACTTTTTATTAAAAAAAAAAAAGTCATCTAGATGCATTCTTAACAACTAAACTTTAAATCACTGAGCTGCACTTAATCTATGAAGAAGCCACGGCAGGAAGTATTGATATATGTTCTGGTGACCGCAGATGTTGCTGGGGGTGTGTTTTGCACGTGTGTACAAAGCTCCAGAGCAAAGGCAGTTTATCTTCCAAAAATGACATTATACAGCTTTATAAAAATTTGGTCCTTAGCAGGAACTAAGACATCTTTTGTGCTTCATGTTTAGTATGTAGGTAGAGAAATTAATCATGAAGGATATAATGTATTTATTTATGAGTGACTATTTTGCTAAAATAGCTTGTGTTGCATCCAGGAATCACTGTCGTTTCTAAATTTTGTCAGGTTTTTCACTGTCTTTGGAGTAAGTTCAGTGGCTTATCTACACACACTCACACACACACAGACACACACACACACACCAGCATCCTTGATTAGGAGGTAGAGGCTAGTGGCTTGGCTCTTCTGCAGTAGAATTTCTTGGCTGATCATCTCAGGTCCTGGTCTTGGGTGTGCCATGCTTGGAATTCCTTCTCAGAGCAGTTCAATCTTCTTGACCTGGTGCTAGTTGGCATGACTTCTGAGGGAATGTGCCTTACTTGCTAAGACAACTAAAATGAGACCGTCCAAACCTGCTATTGTCAGTTACTGAAAATAGCATCAAGGTGAGACTTTATCTAGAACTCTGCAATTTTTACTTGATGTATCAAAATGACTTCACAGAACTGTGATAAACTTTTCTCTATTACTTCATTAAATAATACTCACATGCTATATTTGTATTTTAAAGATTTGTTCCTGAACTTTACATGAATGTATCTACTTACATCAGAAAAATGTCAATGGTCTTTCCCACTTAGACTTGCCAATAAAAAAGCCCCATCCAAAATCATCTCTTTCCATTACTTTCTATCTCAACTCCTTTTTTTTTGTTTGTTTCTTCATAGCAAATGCTCATCACTCTTTGTAATTACCTTCATTTGTTTATATCACCTCCACTGAGCATGGACTTTGCCTATTTTATTCACCAGTGGATTAAGAATTCTTAGTGGCACAGTAAAAGTTCTTGATAAATACTTGTTCAATGGATGAGTGATGGGATGAACCAAAAGTATCAACAGCTTAAGTAACCACCTTTCTTAGTTCTACAAACACTATTTGAGAAGGCAAATGTGAGGCAATCTCTAGAATATTTTAAAATATTTTAAATATTCAACCAAGCTGAGGATGGTTGCTTTAGGTTGAAGTACTGGGGAAAGGAAGTAAGAGAGTGTGTGTAAGTATGGAAATTATAATTGCTTCAATCTAGCCCACATATAGTAAATTCAAATTCCATACTGAGTTGGAGACTGATAGCCTTAATATCTTTAAAAAATCAGTTTTGCCATCTTTAGATCATACTCTAGAACAAGTGTGGGCAATAGCAAAATCCTTGATCCAGAAACTAGCCTCAAGGAAGTTGAATCCAGTCCTCTCATAGAAAACATTTTCAGGTTCCAAGCAGGTCTCAGTCATCTATATAAATACTAATGTTTGAATCAAAATGGTTTCTGCTGATTGCCAAGTCTATGTCATTGAATTCAGAGTCAATAATTAATTAAAAAAATGAAAATAAAAGCTACTGGACAAAGTGAACTACACTTATCTTCCTGTGGGCAAATGTGAACTTGCTTACCATGCAAGTAAATATCCATCTTACACGTACTTATGTGAAAGGACAATTGGGTTTGTTTCTGTTCTTCTTGTTGCTGCATTTTTGCAAACATAGATCTATAAGTAGATGAACTGATAGGTAGATACATAGATAATACATAGATCAGTAGAGACAAATACAAAATGCTTGAAAATTACAAATTTATAGCAATATCATTTATGCTAAAAACTAGGCACACTGATTTTCCAAGAATCTGAACATGGCTCAGTGACTTCTGACATATCCTTATGATTGAATATTATTGTAGAGGGAAACCCATTTCCCCCAATCTCCAAACTCCCACTCTCACCTCCACAAAAGACAACTCTCCATCATTTCTACCTTTTTGCTCCTAAGGAACCTCTGCTCTCCTCTCTGTGTATTATTCCTCAAGGATAAAGTATTTGCTAAACCTATTGGCAAAAGACTGATCTTAATTGTTCACATTTTCACTGGGGTAGAAGTACTTTACCTTACAAGTGGGGACACAGTTTGGGGCCTTTATTTCATTTTTCCCTCTTTCCTTGGGCTGCCTGCTTTGGGAAAATGAAAGTTAATGGAATTCTTACCTGGGTCTTTTCCCATGTAAAAGTATACCCAGTTTAGGATTTGGCATCTGTCTTTTAGAATATGTCTTAAAAACTGGTATGGTGAGTTCTCCTTGTTTATTTTTCCTTTGTAAGGCTGTTGATGTTTGTGGACTTCTATTTGCCAAATAACTTTTTAAATAGTTTTATTGAATTCCTCAATGATCTGAACAGATATTGAGTTTGCATTCAATTTGTAGAAGAATGTAGAAAGGATTGAATGATTAACTGAATTCACATGTCAACTGTCAGGTACAGAGTGAGTGCCTCTGACCTGAGAGCTCTCCATTGTTATTGTTCAGTCGTTCAGTTGCCCCTGACTCTTTGTGCCCCTATGGACTGTAGCCCACCAGGGTCCTCTGTCCATGGGGTTCTCCAGGCAAGAATACTGCAATGGGTTGCCATTCCCTTTTTCCAGGGGATCTTCTCAGCCCAGGAATTGAACCCATGTCTCCTACTTTGGCAGGTAGATTCTTTACCTGGAAAGCCTCCCAATAGAAAGTATTATCTTCTGTAAAATATACAGAACTTCTAGCCAGGACACTCAGATGTCTCTTCATTTGTCTTTTATTGAAGTATAAAGTTGCCCCCCTCCCCACCAAGAGAGTATTAAATAAGTGTAGTAAACTGGTAGAAATGTAGCAAGGCATGTTTTTTACGTTCCTCTTGGAATCCCTTTGTCTTTGGACATAAGGACACTTCTTTTCTCAGGTTTCAGGCGGTGGTAGCTCTCACATGGAGGATTTCTTGCCTGTTTTAAGGGAGAAGGGTGGAGTAAAGATGAAAGTGCTCTTTTGCTTCAGCTGTTTTGTCAAACTCCCGCAGCTTAAAAGTATTCTATATGCTAAGGTGTCATATTTTGGGTTAGCAGGTCTTGTACCTCATCACATACAAAAGAAAATTCTCAAAGGTTAACTAAATATAAGCCTGAAGAATTCTATAAGTCAGGGCACTTCCCTGGTGGTCCAGTGGCTAAGACTCTGTGCTCCCAATACAGGGGTCCTTGGTTCAAACACCGGTCAGGGAACTGTTAGGGGAAGCACACTGATTGAAACTGCCCACCCTGGCCAGGTACCATAGTAACCATTTGCACGAGTTGTTTTATGACAGGAGGTCCTGGTAAGGAACACAGAATTAATAAGCTCCACCAACCAGAAGAGTTTGGCAAAGGTCAAAAGGAGACACCACATTTCCGACCACCTCCCAGAATCCTCTCTCTGGCATCCATCTTGGCTGGACAAGGCGTGCACCACCAGGAAGGAGTCTGAGTCAGAATGATTGGCTAAGGACAACCTGCAAGCCATGCAGCAGAGCTGTTCTCCTGGGTTCCCTTACCCTCCTGCTCTCCACCTGGGTGCTCTTTCCTGATAAAATCTCTTGCTTTGTCAGCACATGTGTCTCCTGGGGCAATTCATTTCCAAGTGTTAGACAAGAACCCAGTTTCGAGCCCTGGAAGGGGTCCCCCTTCCTGCAACAGAACTAGATTCCGCATGCCACAACTAAAGATCCTCTAGGCTGCAACTAAGACCCACAGAAGAAAACAAATAAGTTCTTTTTTTAAAAAGGAATGGTACAGGTCAGTTCTGAAAGCTTTTTAAAATGAAGAGAAATATAGTAATCTCTGCAAATTTCTATTTTGTGGTTCATATCTAATGACTTAAAAAAATCATTTAGTTAGAGTTGTAGCAGTAGAAAATCAAATAAAAATGAAGTATTGGTAATGACAAAAATTTATTAGTATAATTTAATTGACCTGTAAAATGACTATTTCTAAGGAAAAGAAAGCAATCTATTTCAGACTAATCACAAAGAGTAAATCCCAATGTTTCATGCTTAATTGCTTACTTTAGGACCTAAATTTTATTATGGAAGAATCTTATAGAAAAGTTATTTGATGAGAGAGACATACAGAGAGAGACTTTCCTATTCACTATCTTTCCAAATATTACGTGATAGCTAAGGCTTGCCAATATAATTCTACTTAATCATTTTTATGAGAATTAAGTTGCCAAACTTTTCATCAAATTTCACCTAAAAATTAGAAAAATACAGACTTTGTGGTTGCATTTAATTTAATGTTATACAAAAAAAAAAACAAAAACAAACAAAGGTTATATAAAGACTGCATTCACACGTGCAAAGCAAATAGAAGAGATGGGACTGTTTTCCTGGTAGTCTGTGCTGACATCAAACTTAACCTTGTGATACCTGGAATGAAATGTATTATGACAGAAAGCAGTTAAGAAATTAGCCCTATTTCTCACTTCATTTAGAGTAAATACATATTTGATTTACACTTCAATGAAAATTGTTTTGGTCTTATGCTACATTAAAAAAAAAAAAAAAGCAACCCTACAGAAGTGAAAAGGTAAATGCGTGAAGAGTTAAGGAACCTCTTAATTATTATATGTAGAGAGCATTTGCTGGAAATCACTTATACATTTCTTCTTCCCTGTTGGCCCATTGGTGAGGCTCCTTGCTTCCACTGCAGGGTACATGAGTTCAATTCCTCATTAAAGTTCTGTGTGTCATGTCGTACAGTGCAGCCAATGGGGAAAAAAAGGGCCCAAATTTGGATCACAATTTATGTTGAGAAACATATTTCTGCAGCTAGATTATTTTTCTCTGTGATTTTAATCTAGGATAATCTGGCAGTTTGTGGTTTAAGAGATCTCTTTTGTTGAATAAATGGTGTTTTGCTAACTGGCTGCCTTTTTGAGGTAGGAAATGGAATTTTTAAATATGAATAACACCTTGGGAAGATAGCAACAGTCAAAACAGTGTAAAAGGGCTCAATCTAATTTTTATCTTCCTGTCATCCTGGGTGGGTTCCCCGAGAGACAATAATGAAGACTTGCAGAGGGAAAACTCTCCCAGGATGTTTTACTCTTACAATCTACAGTAAATTTTTTTTTTTTTTTTTTGACAGCTAAAGCTTAGGGCTCTGCCCCTCCTCTTCCCCTGAATCATGCAAAGAATGTATGAGCCTAAGAGGATAAAGCAGTACTGTTCTTAAAAAGATAATGAACACAGAGCCACAAAGGAAACCCAAGGTCGCAGATAATGGAAAATACACCATAGACACTTTCATTGCCTTTATGTTTTTAATGATGTCTTCATTGTCTTTCACTGAGTTTTTGTTTTGTTTTCTTTTTACAGTTGCTTATGTTTCCAGCTCTTTGCCACTTGCTTTTAGGCTGGCAGGAGCACTGGCATAAAATATCTTAATGGCCCCCTGCAGGGCTTCTGTAGTGAAGGGTCTGCTAATGTTTCTATTATGACCCTGGTCTCAGAGATCTTTATATCACAGTGATCTTAATTTGCATTAGACCTTGGGGAACATGTCACATAGGTCAGTCTTGGGAGCAATATTTTTTGATACATTTGAAAAAAATTATAGCTTAAACTCCTTAGCAGCTGTGTAGCGCTATAGCACTGAATCTAGTTCCAGTAGCATGTGCTGAGGTTTTACCTGAGTAATTTCCATAAAAGTTAATTGAAATTACCTGAATAAAGCCTCAGGTAATAATTTGAAAATACAGACTAACCTTGTAATTGCCTGATTCTCCTTTCACCCTCTTCTCTTGTGGATTAGCTGGAATGTCATCTTATAGATGAAGGTGGAAGGACAGAATAATTAAAAACAAATTGTACCTTAGTTTAATAAAGGATCCCAATATAAATACAAGACAAAACATTTGTTTTGAAATATCAAGGTGACCAAGGGTAGTGAAAATTAGAGATGTAAATGTCCCTAGGAAAAGAAACTGTCCCAGCATGGTAGTCTTACCCTGGATTTGGAATCCAAGGAAATTAGACACTACTTTGAAAAATGTTTGCAATCTATCTCCTTTTTGTAAAGTGTGATCTCAGTATTTCAAAAGTTTTATTTAAATATTGAACTATCAAGAAATGACTAGAGAAATATAAGAAAAAGATCCCAGTAATACTGAATATATGGTGGTGGTGGTTTAGTCACTAAGTCGTGTCCAACTCTTGTGACCCCATGGACTGTAGCCTGCCAGGTTCCTCTGTCCATGGGATTCTCCAGGCAAGAATACTGGAGTGGGTTGCCATTTCCTTCTCCAGGGGATATAGATTTTTAAAAATAAAATTTTTAAATAAATTTTAACAAATATTTTGCAATTATTGTAAATCTTAAAAAAATACTTTAAAAAAATCTTAAAAAAAATAGCATTTTAAATTTTAAAAATATTTGGCATTCAATTATTCTTTGAGTCTTCCCAGCAATCTTTTGAACCATGGAAAATAGTTCCATTTCCTTTCATTTTTTTAATTGCAGATAATTGCTCTACAATGCTGTGTTAGCTTCTGCTGTACAATGAAAAGGATCAGCTATATGTTTATATTTATTCCCCCACTCTTGAATTTCCTTTCCGCCACCCCCAACCCACCCCCAGATCACAGAGCACTGAACTAAGGAGCATCTTGTGCTTTATAAAAGCTTCCCACTAGCTATCTATTTTACATATGTATTATATATATCCCCTTCATGGATCACAGCCTTGTTGTGGTGAAGGGCCTTGCATAATTCAATGAAGCTACGAGCTATGCCATGCAGGGCCACACACGATGGACTGGTCATAGTGTAGAGTTCTGACAAAACACGGTCCACAGAAGGAAGAAATGGCAACCAACTCCAGTATTCTTGCCATGAGAAGCCCATGAACATTATGAAGGCAAAAAGATATGACACTGGTAGATGAGCCCCTCAGGTGAGAAGGTATACAATATGCTACTGGGGAAAAGCAGAGAGCAATTACTAATAGCTCCAGAGAGAATGAAGAGGCTGGGCCAAAGTGGAAACGACGCTCTGCTGTGGATATGTCTAGTGGTGAAGGTATAGTCCGATGCATAGGAACCTGGAATGTTAGATCCATTTATTGTTGTTCAGTCACTAAGTCATGTCTGACTCTTTGGGACCCCATGGACTGCAAATTGCCAGACTTCCCTGTCCTTCACTATCTCCCTGAGTTTGCTCAAACTCATGTCCATTGAATTGGTGATGCCATCCAACCATCTCATTCTCTGTCATCCCCTTCTCCTCCTGCCCTTAAAATTTCCCAGCATCAAATCTTTTCCAATGAGTTGGCTCTTTGCATTAGGTGGCCAAAGTATAGGCTCTTCAGCTTCAGCTTCAGCATCAGTCCTTCCAATGAATATTCAAGGTTGATTTCTTTTAAGACTGACTACTTTGATATCCTTAGGTCCATTAATCAAGGTGAATTGGATGGAGTCAAGCAGGAGATGGCAAGATTGAACATCAACATCCTAGGAATTAGTGAACTAAAATGGATGCTGCTGCTGCTAAGTCACTTCAGTCGTGTCCGACTCTGTGCAACCCCAGAGATGGCAGCCCACCAGGCTCCCCCGTCCCTCAGATTCTCCAGGCAAGAACACTGGAGTGGGTTGCCATTTCCTTCTCCACTAAAATGGATGAGAATGGGTATATTTAATTCAGATAACCTTTATATCTACCACTGTGGGCAAGAATCCCATAGAAGAAATGGAGTAGCCCTCATAGTCAACAAAAGATTCTGAAATGCAGTACTTGGGTGCAGCCTCAAAAATGACAGAATGATCTCAGTTTATTTCCAAGGAAAACCATTCAATACCACAGTAATCCAAGTCTCTGCCCCAACCACTAATGCCAAAGAAGCTGAAATTGAATGGTTCAATGAAGACCTACAACACCTCCTAGAACTAACCCAAAAAAAGATGTCCTTTTCATCATAGGGGATTGGAATGCAAAAGTAGAAAGTCAAGAGGTACCTGGAGTAACAGGCAAGCTTGGCCTTGGAGCACAGAATGAAGCAGGGCAAAGGCTAACAGTCTTGTCAAGAGAATATGCTGTTCTTTGCAAACACCCTCCTCCAGCAACACAAGAGATGACTCTACACATGGACATGACCACATGGTGAATACCAGAGTCAGATTTATTATATTCTTTCTGTATCCAAAGACAGAGAAGCTCTATACAGTCAGCAAAAATAAGACCTGGTGCAAATCATGAGCTCCTTATTGTAAAATTCAGGCTTAAATTGAACAAAGCAGGGAAAACCACTAGGCCATTCAGGTATGATCTAAATCAAATCCCTTATGATTATACACAGAGAAGGCAATGGCACCCCACTCAAGTACTCTTGCCTGGAAAATCCCATGGACGGAAGGGCCTGGTGGGCTGCAGTCCATGGGGTCACTAGGAGTTGGACACGACTGAGCGACTTCACTTTCACTTTTCACTTTCATGCATTGGAGAAGGAAATGGCAACCCACTCCAGTGTTCTTGCCTGGAGAATCCCAGGGACGGGGGAGCCTGGTGGGCTGCCGTCTATGGGGTTGCGCAGAGTCGGACACAACTGAAGTGACTTAGCAGCAGCAGCAGCATGATTATACAGAAGAGGTGAGGAATAGATTCAAGGGTTTAAATCTGGTAGACAGAGTGCCTGAAGAACTATGGACAGAGGTTCATAACATTGTACAGGAGGCAGTGACCAAAATCATCCCAAAGAAAAAGAAATGCAAGAAGGCAAAGTGGCTGTCTGTGGAGGCTTTACAAATAGATGAGGAAAGAAGAGAAGTGACAGGCAAGGGAAAAAGGGAAAGATATATCCAATTGAATACAGAGTTTCAGAGAACAACAAGGAAAGATAAGAAGACCTTCTTAAATAAACAATGCAAAGAAATAGAGGAAAACAATAGAATGAGAAAGACTAGCGATCTCTTCAAGAAAATTGGAGATACCAAGGGAACATTTCATGCAAGGATGGACAATAAAGGACAAAAGTGTTCAGGATGTAACAGAAACAGAAGAAATTAAGAAGAGGTGGCAAAAATACACAGAAGAATACAAAAAAGGTCATAATGACCCAGATAAACACAACAGTGTGGTCACTCACCTAGAACTGGAAATCGTAGAGTGTGAAGTCAAGTGGGCCTTAAGAAGCATTTCTATGAACAAAGCTAGTGGAAGTGACAAAATTCCAGCTGAGCTATTTCAAATCTTAAAAGATGATGCTGTGAAAGTGCTGCACTCAATATGCCAGCAAATTTGGAAAACTCAGCAGTGGCCACAAGACTGGAAAAGGTCAGTTTTCATTCCAATCCCAAAGAAAGGCAATGCCAAAGAATGTTCAAACTACCACACAGTTGCACTCATTTCACATGCTAACAAGGTTATGCTCAAAATCCTTTAAGCTATGTTTCACAGTGAACCAAGAATTTCCAGATGTCCATGCTGGGTTTAGAAAAGGCAAAGGAGCAAGAAATCAAATTGCCAACATCTGTTGTATTATAAAAAAGCAAGGGAATTCCAGAAAAACATCTACTTCTGCTTCATTGACTATGCAAAAACCTTTGACTGTGTGGATCACAACAAACTGGAAAATTCTCGAAGAAATCCGATTACTAGACCACCTGACTTGTTTCCTCTGAAACTTGTATGAAGGTAAAGAAGCAACAATTAGAACTGGACATAGAACAACAAACTGCTTCAAAATTGGGAAAGGAGTACACCAGAATATATATTTGTCACTGTATTTACTTAAATTATATGCAGAGCACATCATGTTAAATGCTGAGCTGAATGAATTACAAACCGGAATCAAGATTGCCAGGTGAAATATCATCAACCTCAGATGATACCACTCTAATGGCAGAGAGTGAAGAGGAACTACAGAGTCTCTTGATGAGGGTAAAAGAGGAGCATGAAAGAGCTGGTTGAAACTCAACATTCAAAAAACTGAGGTCATAGCATCTGGCAAATAGAAGGGGGAAAATTGGAGGGAGTAACAGATTTTATTTTCTTGGGCTCCAAAATCACTGTGAGTGGTGACTACAGCCATGAAGTTAAAAGATGCTTGATCCTTGGAAGGAAAGATATGATAAATTTAGGCAACATATTAAAAGGAGAGACATCACTTTGTTGACAAAGGTCTGTTTAGTCAAAGCAATGCTTTTTCCAGTAGTCGTGTACAGATATGAGAGCTAGGCCATGAGAAAGGCTGAGTGCTGAAGAATTGATGCTTTCAAATTGTGGTGCTGGAGAAAACTTTTGAGAGTCCCTTGGACTGCAAGGAGATCAAACCAGTCAACCCTAAAGGGAAGGACTGATATTGAAGCTGGAGCTCTAATACTTTGGCCACCTGCTGGAAAGAGCTGATTCATTGGAAATGACCCTCATGGTAGGAAGAACTGAAGGCAAAAGTGGGCAGCAGAGGATGAGATGGTTAGAGAGTATCACTGATTCAATGAATATGAATTTTAGCAAACTCTGGGAGATAGTGGAGGACAGAGGAGCCTAGCAGGCTGCAGTCCATGGGATCGTGAAGAGTTGGACAGGACTTAGCGACTGAACAGCAACAACAAAAGGTGTACATATGTCAATCTCAGTCTCCCGGTTCATCCCATCTTCCTCTCCCCTGCCCGTGCCCACTTGTCTGTTCTCTACATCTGTGTCTCTATTCCTGCCCAGCAGATAGGTTCATCGGTACCATTTCCACTTTCAAGATAAATAATTTAAAATGCTTGGCTGGCCGCAGGGCCTTCGAAGACGGACCTGGATTTGAATCTTGTTTTACAGTCCACTAGGTGAGAGTTTGGGGCAAGTTACTCAGTGTCTTAGTGCCTCTGTTTTGAACTTACAAGTGGGAAATGTAGAGTGATTTTTACAGGATTATCGTAGGGCATTAATGAGGTTTATGCTGTGCTTCACACAGTATTAGTACAGAGAAGGTACTTAAAATTCTCTTCTAGCTTGTTTCTTTGAGGATATGGGGTTTACTGAATAGAAAAGATAAAATTAAAATATGAGTGTTTTGACTTTTGACTTGAATTTGTTACACTTCATACCTTGCTCCCTACAATTCAAGATATTTCACCAAATATTCTCACATAATTTTACTTTCATTTATTCACTTGCTAATCAAAGCAGAAAGAATTGTAGTTGAGGAAGCATGATCTTAGAACAAAATATTATGTGAGTAGTAGAACAAAATGTGATCTCAGGAAAGGCAATTTCTTTCCTTCCAAATGAATTTGGAAAATATAAGGAAAATTTGAAAAATTAGTACTAGCTGCCAGAAGTCATGGGACAGAATTTGTAGAATCTACCCACAAAGTTTCACAGGAAACAATGATCTAGAATGTGAAAATTGAAGACTGAATTATCTTATATAGCAAATAACACACTGTAATCTTTCATTCTTGATATTGAAATCACTCTCTGGTGACTTCGTTATTTGACATTATTACTCTTTTAATACACAGAGCATCTAACAGGATGGGTTCTGAGGAAATGCTCAAATTATAGTGTCCGTATGCCTGAGATAATCTCTTTGTAGGTTTGTTATATGACACCATCCTAATGGCAGAAAGCAAAGAAGAACTGAAGAGCCTCTTGATGAAGATGAAAGAGGACAGTGAAAAAAGCTGGCTTAAAGCTCAAAATCCAAAAGTAAGATCATGGCATCCCATCCATCATTTCATGGCAAATAGATGGGGAGAAAATGGAAATAGTGACAAGTTTTATTTTCTTGGGCTTCAAAATCACCATAGACAGTGACTGCAGCCATGAAATTAAAAGACACATGATCCTTGGGGAAAAGGCTACAACAAATAGACAGCATACTAAAAAGGTGAGATATCACTTTGCCTACAAAAGTCCACATAGGCAAAGGTATGGTTTTTCCAGTAGTTTTCCAGTAGTATGGTTTTTCCAGTAGTTTTCCAGTAGTATGGTTTTTACAGATGGAGAAAACTGAGCGCCGAAGAATTGATGCTTTAGAACTGTGGTGCTCGAGAAGACTCTTGAGAGTCCCTTGGACAAGCAGGGAGATCCAACCAGTCAATCCTAAAGGAAATCAACCCTGAATATTTCATTGGAAAGATTGATGCCGAAGCTGAAACTCCAATACTTTTGGTTACCTGATGCAAAGAGCCAACTCATTAGAAAAGACCTTAATGCTGGGAAAGATTGGAGGTATCTTTCCTTTGAGGAGAAAGGGGCAACAGAGGATAAGATGGCTGGATGGCATCACTGACTCAATGGACGTGAGTTTGAGCAAGTTCTTGGAGATAATGAAGGACAGGGAAGCCTGGTGTGCTACAGTCCACAGGTCACAAAGAGTTAGACACTGCTGACGAACTGAACAACAACAAATCCTAGTATAATTATTAATAGCTCATCTTTCACTCTCAAAAATGATCTGTATTTGGATGATAAATTATGTGGTTACCTACAAGAGTAGGGAAGGCTTTTCCATAGTTCTTAACCCAATGCCAGGCATCAGAATCACTTCAATTACCTAAATTCTTTGCTCACTCCTTAACACAATTCAACCCCCGGAGGTTAGGGCTCTTTGTGAAAGAGAGTGTGAAACTAAGAATGAGTATCAGTTTGTGGAGGAGGGGGCAAGTGGTCTGTAGGAGCAGAAGGAGTAGAGCCACAGTGGGATTCATCCACTAAATCAAATCTAAGGCATGTGCCTTTTAAGCCATTTTTAGAAAGGAAAGATAAATAGCAGGAAGCAGAGCATCTGGATGCTAGAGATCAATTTCTAGTGTTGGACCCAGTTACATACTCAAAGCCCCAGATCTGGAGTGTCTATGCAGCACTTGTTCATTGGGCCCTTTGGTTATGATTCCAAAGAAGGTTTTCTGTTAGAATGTTCCTGAGATAACTTACCATATGCTGTGTCACTTCAATGTAATCAGTTTTTGGTCTTAAACTCTTGGATCGAATAGATTAACTCCTGCTTATACTAGTTGAATTGTTAGGTTGAACCATTTGAAATCATTGCTTTTTAACCATTTAGACTTAAAGCCTGGATTCTGTCTGGTTTAATCTAATATAGTCCTAATATGATAGGAAAAGGGAGACAAGGATCTTGATTTAGCCTGGTAATGACCCTGAAGTACAACAGAGTGACAGTGAGAGATAGGAGGAAACAGGGAGAATTCACTTAAATATTTTATTTATTTACTTGTTTATTTTTAATTGAAGTATAGTTGATTTACAATGCTTTGTCAGTTTTCAACAAACAGTACTGAGTGCCTGTGTCTTCTACATGTCGAGGAGTGGTGCCAGGTGTTTGGGGTCACACTGGGACTGAAATAAACATTTACTCTCCCCTCATGGTCTGTGAGGAACACAGGTATGTTCTGAGGTATGGTCTGTGGGGAGCCTAGGGCTTCCCAGGTGGCACTAGGGGTAAAGAACTTGCCTGCCAATGCAGGAGACATAAGCGATGAGGGTTCAATCCTTGGGTCAGGAAGATCCCTGGCGGAGGAAATGGCAGTCTCCCTTATTCCATTATTTCCACTCCAGTATTCTTGCCTGGAGAATCCCATGGACAGAGGAGCCTGGCGGGCTACAGTCCATGTGGTTGCAAAGAGTCAGATAAGATTTCTCTACTAAATCACCATCACCACCACCACAGGGAAGACTGTGTGATCTCTGCTTCTTGGATTTTTAGTCTGACGAAGGGGCTGAACCCGTCCATGGGATTCTCCAAGAATAACAAACTGAGTTCTAGTAACAAGTTCTATTTTGGCTCCTGGAAAACATTATAAATAGATCTTTATTTAGAGCAGCAATAGGGTAATTCTAAAGGGATTTCTCTCCTCCTGTACCACGCGCTCACAGAGGCCAGCAGAACCTGTGTGTCTTGTCTGCTAGTGTCAGTGGGCACCAGGCCAGGATGTGCCCCAAAGTGTGTTACTAGTGATTGATTGTGAGTTTAATTTACCTCCATGTGGAAAACAAGTCAATCTTAATTTTCATTATAATCTTGAATTAGCTTTCCATCTCCTTGAAGAAGAGAAAGATGATAAATGGAGCAAAAGAAGAGTAATGTGACAGGAAATAAGATAATCAGGTTTATAATTATTACAGTCTGGTCTAATAATTGCTAAGTGTTTATTAATAGTCCAGACAATTTCCTAGACAGGTAGGTACCCTTATTTATCCCATTTGACAGATGAGGAAACCGAGGCATGGAAAGCTTAAGTGATTTGCCTCAAGTCACAGTGCTAGTAAGTGGAAGAGTCAGGATTGGATTCAGGTAATCTAATCACAGAGGACACCACCCTTATGGCAGAAAGCGAAAAGGAACTAAAGAGCCTCTTGATGAAGGTGAAAGAGGAGAGTGAAAAAGTTGGCTTAAAACTCAACATTCAGAAAACAAAGATCATGGCATCTGGTCCCATCACTTCATGGGAAATAGATGGGGAAACAGTGGAAACAGTGTCAGACTTTATTTTTTGGGGCTCCAGAATCACTGCAGATGGTGACTGCAACCATGAAATTAAAGGACGCTTACTCCTTGGAAGAAAATGACCAACCTAGATAGCGTATTGAAAAGCAGAGACATTACTTTGCCAACAAAGGTCCGTCTAGTCAAGGCTATGGTTTTTCCAGTGGTCATGTATGGATGTGAGAGTTGGACTGTGAAGAAGGCTGAGTGCCGAAGAACTGATGCTTTTGAGCTGTGGTGTTGGAGAAGACTCTTGAGAGTCCCTTGGACTGCAAAGAGATCCAACCAGTCCATCCTAAAGGAGATCAGTCCTGGGTGTTCTTTGGAAGGAATGATGCTAAAGCTGAAACTCCAGTACTTTGGCCACCTGATGTGAAGAGTTGACTCATTGGAAAAGACTTTGATGCTGGGAGGGATTGGGGGCAGGAGGAGAAGGGGACGACAGAGGGTGAGGTGGCTGGATGATATCACTGACTCGATGGACGTGAGTCTGAGTGAACTCTGGGAGCTGGTGATGGACAGGGAGGCCTGGCGTGCTGCGATTCATGGGGTCGCAAAGAGTCAGACACGACTGTGTGACTGAACTGAACTGAATCACAGAGGGCTTCCCCTGTGGCTCAATGGTAAAAAATCTGCCTGTAATGCAAGAGATGCAGGTTTGATCTCTGGGTAGGGAAGATGCCCTGGAGGAGGGCATGGCAACCCACGCCAGTATTGTTGCCTGGAGAATCTCATGGACGGGAATCCTGATGGGCTACAGTCCATAAAGTCTCAAAGAGTCAGATGCCACTGAAGCGACTGAGCAGGCACACATGCAGTCTAATTACCGAACCTGCACTCAACCCAAGACTCAGATCCCTTTGGAATACTGTTATCAAACTAAGTTGTCAAAGTCACTAAGTTAAAGGGGGAAATTTTTAAAAGAATATTCACAAATTTTGCAAATGTGTATAATACTGAAAACAAAACAAAAATAGTCTAGGATTTGATGATAGCCACTCTGTTTAAATGCTTTATACTGGAGTTAATCAAGTGTAACACATTTAGTACTACAGTGAACTACATATCAGCTAGCACTTAATATGAGCACCGGAGGGTATTCATTCAACAAATATTGACCAGCAGCCCTGTACAAGGCTACGTGCTGGTGATGTGGGCGGGGCACACTATGGCAATCAAACCACCAACAGACCTGCGGGGCAGGGAGAGGTGAATGAATGGCTGCCTCATAACTGACCGACACAGACTGTGTGATGTGACTTGGGGAAAGGGCACAGTTGTTTGGATAGAGCTTGGGAGGCAACTGGCACCAAGAATGCAAGGCAACTGGAGGGGAACCAAGAGTAGCGTGGTTCAACTGGTGCATGAAGTGCATGAAACCGATGAAGGATTTACAAGCTACTGGCCCTGTGCGTGAAGGCCTTGAATACCAAGGTAAACAAAGAAGGTGTGTGTGCTTATGTGCATGTGTGTATATGAAAGAGAGAAAGAGAGACACCACCTTATATCCTATGCTTTATCCTTCCATTATCCAGTCTTCTATCTATTTATTGTGGTTTAGTTGCCAGGTCATGTCTGACTCTTGCAACACCATGGACTGTGGCCCACCAGGCTCCTCTGTCCATTGGATTTCCCAGGCAAGAATACTGGAGTGGGTCGCCATGGTGTGTGTGTAAAGACAAACACATCTGTTTGTGATAGAAAGTACAAAGAATTTGGCATGAGTTGGACCTCAGTATCGAACCAGGCTCCATCTCTATCTCTGAAATCTCAGGAAAATCATCTGATATCTCTGGATCTAGATGAGGACTGCATTCATTCCAACCTCAGTGCTTTGATCCATAAATATTAAATCAATATATATTATTTATCTAAGAGTATCAATATCATCCTTCAAGCAATGCAAAGCTACTGCAGATTTCTAGGTAAGGGAGAAGCATAGTTCATAGTATATCTTGGTTCTGATTTCTGTAAAGAACAGAATAGAGACTTGAATTTTTTTTACATAACAACTAAAGAATTCATCAGTAGCTAGTGATATGTATTATTTAGTGTTCTATTTCTATGCTGCTGCTCAAATTTGAGAAACACAGGCCACTCTCAGCTCACAGTCTATGCATTAGGGTTTAAGAAGATCTGGTCTGATCCATTCCTTCCCCTGGACACAGGGCCAGCTGGACTTCAGTGAGTTTCAGTGGATTGAGGGCTGGCTAAAAAATTTTGCCCTGTTACTCAGGCACTCTCTTCTACTTTTTTTTCCTGCTGTTTCTTATTAACAAAGATGCCCATAAAAACTGTGGAAAATGATGAGTGAAATACCCTCAGGCCACCTCGGTGGAGCCTTTTTGTTGTTGTTCCATGCACACTCACACACAAACACACACATATATTCAGGATGGATGGATGTTCACTATCTATCCTGAATAACACTCTCCAGAATATCTAAGGAAAAACACAGAGACAGTCTCATCATTAGGCATCGATTGCAGGTTAGGTGGTCAAAGGAGAAAAAAAGTGGCAGGGATGAAAAATTAGGACATATGAATATTATGGCAGAAGTAGAATTTTCTGTGATCCGGATATAATTTCCATACACTGAATGCCTACTTTTCTATTCCCTCCTTATATTTTTACTTCTAAGCATAGCTTGAAAGATTTACCTCAATGTATTTCTTTCAGAGCTTAATCCTCAGGAGATTTTTGGGAGAATATATTCCTTCTTTTTTTTTTTTATGGCTTTAAGTTCCTGGAATTTTTCCTTCAGAATTGAATTGAGTAAGCCACTTATCACTCCATGCTTTTAGCCTGTCCAAGTCAGTCTAAGCATTCTTTTGTGACTGCCCCTTCAACACTCCAACTATCCCTATGTCAGCAGACTTTATACTCTTAATGCATATGCCCTCTTTCAGGTCACTGATGTATAAAGTGAGCAAAACTCTATTCTAATATTTATCCCTGTGGCAGCAGTCCATTAGTTAGCCCTGACCAGTTACCACTCTCAATTACCTTCCATCTTAGTTATTCAAGCTCTCTCTTCCCTTCATTCAAATATCTCATTGCCTCACACCATAATTGCTGACCTTATGAGTCTGCTTTTCTGTAGTCTATTATATTAAGGAATGTCTTAAATTTTAGAGAAAGTATCTGTTCATTGCTCTTATTCTAAGACTTTATACCCCTTGTTCAAAACATTTTTATCAGTCTTATAATGCATTGCCTCTTTTAGCTAATCAACCGTATCTTTCCATTTTAATTTGCCAATTTTGTACATACTTTTAGTCTCTCCACTCTCATTTCCCTTTTATAAAAAAGTACTGATTTTTTATTTTATTGTATCTGATTTGCTATACATAAACTTTGTAATTTAAAACCTAAGCATATATTTTATATATTTTAAATATATATTGATTTCTTATTTCAAATGAAAATTAATTTTACATTAATGATACTTGTTTGAATTGGCTAACGGGTCATGGAAATTAAACTGCTTTCTGAGAATCAAAACTCATGTACCATATGAGTGCTTTTATCAGTGAGCTTTTGCCAAAAGTTAATGTATAATTTAACATTTTCAAACTGTTTGAATAGCTAAGAAACATTTTAAAAATTTTATTAGTGACAAGTTTGAAGTGTTAACTTAGTTTTAAAAGATTATACTTTACCAAGTGCCAAGTGACTGATCTAAGCCTAGAAATTGGTGGTCAATTTTTTTTTTTTTTTAATTTGAATACAGCAGACTGCTACCCACTATTGACATCTTGAGGGTCAAAATAACAGATCTATGCCACAAAACTTGGGGCTTACCAGGTGGCTTGGTGGCAAAGAATCCAATTACAGTGAAGGAAATGAGGATTTGATTCCTGGGTCAGGAATAGCCCTTGGAGAAGGAAATGGAAATCCATTCCAGTATTCCTCCTTGGAAAATCCTATGGATATAGGAGCCAGTCCACGGAGTTACAAAAGAGTCGGACATGACTTGGCGACTAAGCAACAACGTCACAAAACTTACTTTTGATGGTTAATTACAATTAATAAGAACTCTGCAAAGATTGCTTGTATGCATTATATAAGACGATGCTATCATTATCATGTAATTACCACAATGAATCAAATTGAATTTAACCACAATGATTCTAGTTGTAAAGAAATACAAATTGCAGCCATTGCTAGAAGACAAGTATATTTAAATTTCAGGTTAATAATCAGTGAATGTCTACTGCTAGAAACTCATAATATTATTGGCAGAGGGGTGAGTTTTTAAATTATGATTGGATTTAAAGAAAATAATCAGTATAAGTTAATTCATTTTCAGAGTACAATGTCATTTTAAAACTTTAGGATTAGATACCCAGAAAGCCTGAAACCTTGGGCTGCTGGGGATAGTGTGAAAATGGCCTTTCAGTCGCTCATCATGCAGGAGCCAGTAACATGCCATTGCTGTCAGTTGCTTACATCTCATGGATAGACTGGTCCACAATCAGGTTTTCCAATGTGGGTGAAAGGGCCTAGCAATGGATTTAAATGAAAAAACCAAGAAGAATCTTGAAGGACTAAATGGGATCCCATTCCTGATCAGAGAGGGTTATTACTCTAAAGACTTACATTCCAGGGAAATACGAATCCAGGTCAGGAGTGCTGCTAGTGCCCCTTGCACTGCAGGGCTAACTTCAGTGTGATGAGGTCTATGTATCCTTACAGACTGCTGCTGTTCAGTCACTCAGTCAGGCCTGACACTTTGCTTTCCCATGGACTGCAGGATGCCAGGCCTCTCTGTCCTTCACTATCTCCTGAAGTTTGCTCAAACTCATGGCCATTGAGTAGGTGATGCCATCCAACCATCTCATCCTCTGTTGCCCCCTTCTCCTCCTGCCCTCAATCTTTCCCAGCATTAGGGCCTTTTCCAATGATTCAGATCTTTGTATCAGCGGGCCAAACAATTGGAACTTCAACTTCAGCCTTAGTCCTTCCAATGAATATTCAGGGTTGATTTCCTTTAGGACTGACTGGTTTGATCTCCTTGATGTCCAAGGGACTCTCAACAGTCTTCTTCAGTGCCACAGTTTGAAAGCATCAATTCTTTGGTGCTCAGCCTTCTTTATGGTCCAACTCTCACATCCATACATGACTACTGGAAAAACCATACCTTCAACTATACAGACCTTTGTCAACAAAGTGATGTCTCTGCTCTTTAATATGCTGCCTAAGTTTGTCATAGCTTTTCTTCCAAGGATCAAGTGTCTTTTAATTTCATGGCTGCAATCACTACCCACAGTGATTTTAGAACCCAAGAAAATAAAATCTGTCACTGTTTTCATTTTTCCCCCATCTATTGGCCATGAAAATATGGGATCAGATGCTACAATCTTATTTTTTTTAATGTTGTGTTTTAAGTCAGCATTTTCATTCTCCTCTTTCACCTTCATCAAGAGGCTCTTTAGTTCCTTTTTGCTTTCTTCCATAAGGGTGGTGTCATTGCATATCTGAGTATATTGATATTTCTCCTGGTAGAAAGAGATGGGAATACCAGGCCACCTGACCTGCTTCTTGAGAAATCTGTATGCAGGTCAGGAAGCAACAGTTAGAACTGGACATGGAACAACAGACTGGTTCCAAATAGGAAAAGGAGTATGTCAAGGCTGTATATTGTCACCCTGCTTATTTAACTTATATGCAGAGTACATCATGAGAAACGCTGGGATGGATGAAGCACAAGCCGGAATCAAGATTGCCAAGAGAAATATCAATAACCTCAGATATGCAGATGACACCACCCTTATGGCAGAAAGCAAAGAAGAACCAAAGAGCCTCTTGATAAAAGTGAAAGAAGAGAGTGAAAAAGTTGGTCTAAAGCTCAACATTCAGAAAACTAAGATCATGGCATCTGGTCCCATCACTTCATGGCAAATAGATGGAGAAACAGTGGAAACAGTGGCTGACTTTATTTTGGGGGGCTTTTTGGGCTCCAAAATCACTGAAGATTGTGATTGCAGCTATGAAATTAAGACACTTGTTTCTTGGAAGAAAAGCTATGACCAACCTCAACTGCATATTAAAAAGCAGAGACATTACTTTGCCAACAAAGGTTCATCTAGTCAAGGCTATGGTTTTTCCAGTAGTCATGTATGGATGTGAGAGTTGGACTATAAAGAAAGCTGAGCACTGAAGAATTGATGCTTTTGAACTGTGGTGTTGGAGAAGACTCTTGAGAGTCCCTTGGACTGCAAGGAGATCCAACTGGTCCATCCTAAAGGAGATCAGTCCTGAGTATTCATTGGAAGGATTGATGTTGCAGCTGAAACTCCAATACTTTGGCCACCTAATGAGAAGAACTGACTTATTGGAAAAGACCCTGATGCTGGAAAAGATTGAAGGTGAGAGGAGAAGGGGACAACAGCGGATGAGATGGTTGGATGGCATCATTGACTCAATGGAGATGGGTTTGAGTCAACTCCAGGAGTTTGTGATGGACAGGGAGGCCTGGTGTGCTGTAGTCCATTGGGGTTGCAAAGAGTCAGACATGACTGAGCATCTGAGCTGAAATGACTGGGAATAAGTTATGTATTATTATCCGTTCCCACTGACTTTTTTCTGTCAATCACATTGCTACTTCCTTCAAGACAAACTTGCAAGTAGTTTTCCTCCTTTTCAGCAAAGGCATGGAGGCATGGGTATCTTTGGCATCATATTGAAACTAAAATTATTTGTGACCAGTGAAGACAACTAGCCATTCTCCATGCCACACCTTAGGGAACATGCTAATCTAAAGCTTCCTACATAGTCCACTTGTTCTTGAACAGTATCCTTAGTGAATTCTAGAGCTAAATAGATACTAAATGGCTAAACCTGAGTTGATGGCATATAATCTCTTTCCCTTCAATGGCTGCAAAAGTCTCTAGCTGCTGAATAATTCATTTGTGCTTGAAATCAGCCATTCTCCATCAGCTACACCCTATTTATTTACCATCCATACCTTTCCCTTCCTTTAGACACCATTCCTAAGAGAGAAGCTCATAAATATCACAACAATGGATGTTTAACAGTGGCTGATTCACCTTTTGATATAAATGTTAATCTATTATATGAATTTGTGTATTTTTGATGCTAGAGAATTTAATTTTTCACTCTAATGAAATTTTATACTATTCTAATACTCTGTAAATGTGGGATACAATTATAATTAGAATATCAATTGTAATAGAAATGATCTCACTGTAATACTGGCCTTTGTATTAAACAGAACTATGGAATCATAGGCGGTTTCCCTGGTAGCTCAGTAGTAAAGAATCTGCCTGCCAAGACAGGAGATGTGGGTTCGATCCCTGGGTCAGGAAGATCCCCTGATAAGGAAATGGCAATTCACTCCAATATTCTTGCCTGGGAAACCCCATGGACAGAGGAGCCTGGCAGGCTGTAGTCCATGGGGTCGCAAAGATTTGGGTATGACTTAGCAACCGAGCATGCACACACGGAATCATAGACCTTATATCATAGTGCCACTAGGACTAAAGATTTGTTTAAAATCTTTTCTTTTCATTCATTAACCAAATATTTATTAGTAAATATGAACTATGTGTTCAGGAACTGTTCTAGACACAAGGACACAACAAATGAGGTACCTGGCCCCATGGAGCTTAGAGTCTAGTGTGAGGGTGAGAGATGCAACAATAAATAGGCCATTTGATACTGTCATTCCATATTCAGAAGAAAATAAAGATAGGATGAAAGGAGAGAGATTCACTGGGGGCCATATCACTGGGGACATGACATTTAAGCAGAGATTTTAAGGATTAGAAACAGCCAGTTATGTGAATTTTCAGGCAAAGATATTTGTGGGTAAAGTCATAGCCAATGCAAAGACCTTGAGTTATGACATAGTCAAGGGGTTCTGAGGCATAGTCAAGGGGTTTCCAGTAATTGAGTTGATGGGGAATGCTTTAAACAAAGGGGAAATGCAGGTCATGAGGCAGACAGGGGGACAGGGGTTGAGTGTTGCAAGGTCTTCTAGGCTCTGCCAGGAGTTCAGATATTATTCTAAGAGGAAGCCACTGGAAAATTATACATATGAGAAAGGTCTGATCTTACTTATGCTTTCAAAAATATTATTCCACAGATATTATTTGTGACCATTCTCCAAAACTCTTAAGAGAGTTAAGACTCCCTATATTCAGGATAGTCTGAGATTCATTGAAATAGCAGATATAAGCTATATCTGTTTATAACTAAATACATATAAACTGTATTTCAGACATGTAATAAAATAAAGATTTATTTTTCCCTCAGAAAAAGTCACTGAAGTCAGGAATCTCTCTTTCATCCTCTAGCTGGGTGACTTAGAACATGCACTCCCCAAGCATGCCATGACAAGGAAAGAAAGAAGAGTGCAGGATCGTGTAATGCATATTGAAGGGCTAGACCTAGACATGGCTTATATTGCATCTGTAAACATCTTGTGGATGTGAACTAAGTCAGATGACACCAAAGGTCCAACAAGGGATGTTAGGAAATTTTGTCTTCTTGAGAGTCTGAGAAGAGAAAACAAATGTTTCTACCAAACTTCTTGAGCCATGGTAACTCTGACTTACTGCTTTCTAGAAGGATAAGAAGATGGTAGATTTTCTCCTCTTCTTTAGGAGTAATGAAGCAAGAACTCCAGGGTCTTGGCATCCACTAGTGACCAGGAACTTCTTTAATCTGGCATAGTTCTAACCCCACAGACCCACAGACTTAATTGATCTAGGCTCTTCAAAAAGTGATGGTAGTTCGCTGGCCATTCTGGACAAGACTTGACTTACTACTCTAAACTGGAATCACCTAGGTCAAAAACCTTCTCCAGGACCAGGACTCAGTATACATTTCATACAACTCAGAACTCACAGAATGAGTGCCTGACATGGCTGGAATAAGCTGTGAGCAACTGAATCTTTGCCATTTTTAAGTGGGAGGACTGATCTAGTAAGTACTACCGAGGGAAATCATTGCTCTAACTTTTCTTAGTAAATTTGACTTCACCATATTTTATTTACACCTCTCCTCTTTCTCTGTGAGAGTGGAAAATTTCTTATTTCAGGACCAAAAGGGAAAGTTATAATTATTTGACTCATGAGACCTTTGCTTCTAAGCCATATGAATACTGGGGATATGCAGAGTATTTATTAATTTTCCTTTTTTCGGCTAGTCCTTGTGATTAATTCTTTCAAATCCTTTTTAAACCTCACTACAAATGGATGAAGCTGAAACTATTAAAAGTTGGTGAAACTGAGCAGTAGAAAGAGTATGTCCTCTTTCTGGTAGTGTAGCTAATAAACAGTGAGCTGAATCCAAACTCATGACTTTCTAACTCCTAACCCCATGCTTGTAAAACAAGAGAAGGCTAAAATTGACCCTCTGCTTATTCTGAGTCATTAAGATACAAATGTTCAGTTTAAAAATTTCATGGCCATTTACTAATTTCCCTAATACGTAGAATTATAGAATCTATAGTTTGTTCTTTTATGAAATGCAAACATATATTGAACATATATTAACCTTTTTCACTGCTGCTGCTGCTGCTGTCTCTTCAGTCATGTCTGACTCTGTGCGACCCCATAGATGGCAGCCCATCAGGCTCCCCCGTCCCTGGGATTCTCCAGGCAAGAACACTGGAGTGGGTTGTCATTTCCTTCTCCAATGCATGAAAGTTAAAAGTGAAAGGAAAGTCGCTCAGTCATGTCCGACTCTTAGCAACCCCATGGACTGCAGCCTACCAGGCTCCTCCGTCCATGGGATTTTCCAGGCAAGAGTACTGGAGAACCTTTGCACTATATAGACATTAAAGATAGATGTTCTATAAAATTATAAGTTCTATGGAAGCATGAGGATATGCAGTTTCTCCAACAGTATCCCCTCCTCTAGATGGTCGCCACCCCGTTATCAGCCCTCCTAGGCTGTGTTTGTGTTTCAATCTCTCATATTGCTTTGGAAATAGTATGCTTTCAACACATATTTGTTAAATGAGTAAATTCATATTTCCATAAGTAGCTACATGGTTGAAAATATTTGTAGGAACAGCAAATATTGATATTTTTTGAAATTATAACATGATGTGTGCTTTTGTATTGAGAATAATTTTTGTTTTTATTTTCTTGTTACATATTAATATATAATGCATGACAATTATGTTACTGAATTGGTCAACCAGACCTGAACTGGGGTCCTAGCTTGGATGCCTTATTTTTCCAATCAGATTCAAGCTGTCAAGAGATACTGAGACTGGAACAGCACCAGCTTTATTCAATGGCCAAAGAATAAAATGGGAAACTAGTTTACAAAACAATTTCTCAAACAAATTCAGGCAGAGAGAGATATCAAATATATAGGAAGGTCAAGGTAAAAGGGGCTTCACCGGTGGCTCAGACAGTAGAGTCTGACTGCAGTCCAGGAGATCCAGGTTTGAGGCCTGGGTCAGGAAGATCCCCCAGAGAAGGAAATGACAACCTATTCCAGTATTCTTGCCTGGAGAATTCTATGGACAGAGGAGCCTGGCGGGCTACAGTCATGGAGTCGCAAAGAGTTGGATGAGACTGAGCGACTAACACTTTCACTTTCAAGGTAAACGGGAGGGAATTGAAAAAAGTGGGAGGAATATTCATGACTTATCTGAGAAAAGGCCTGTAGCTTGAACCCAGAACCCAATGCAACTTTCCTTTTCAATCCTTGCATCTTGCATTGGCTTTTCCAGCTGTTGTCATGGCAAATCAGCAACTGTCATGGGGTTGATGGGTGTGTCATTTAGCATGCTAATGTATTACAATGAGCATATTATGAGGCTAAAGATCTATTAGAGAATCCCTGGTGGCTCAGCAGTACAGAATCTACCTTCAGTGGAGGAGTCTTGGGTTCAATCCCTGGGTTGGGAGGATCCCCTGGAGGAGGAAATGGCAAACCACTCCAGTTTTATTGCCTGGGAAATCCTGTAGACAGAGAAGCTTGGCAGGCTACAGTCCATGGGGTAACAAGGGATCTACTGAAAGTCAAATCCTCTGCCATCTTGGGTCTCTTAGGTTTTAATCAGTTCTCATTTTCCTTTCTGCAGCTTCCTCTTGAAACTTGCACAAAAGCAACTGGTTTTCGTTTGAGGGAGAGGCAGGGGTGTGATTCTGGGGCAACAGCTTCGTTAGTAGCTAAAAAGAAAGAAAATACTGATATGTTTCATATAGAATATATACATATATATGTGTAAAATGGGCTTATGCTGGTGCACTATTCTTTAACTTTTTAAATTTTTCATTTGGTTACCTATCAGCTACTGTTCAACCAAGAAAACTTTCCCGGGCTTCCCAAGGGGCTCAGTGGTGAAGAGTCCACCTGCCAATGCAGGAGAGAAGGGTTCAATCCCCAGTCCAGGAAGATCCCACATGCTGTGGAGCAACTAAGACCGAGCACCACAACCACTGAGCTTGTGCTCTGGAGCCCAGGAGCTGCAACTTCCGAGCCCACGCGCCGGAACTACCAAAGTTCAAGTACCCAAGAGTCTGTGCTCTGGGATAGAAGCCACCGCAAAGAGAAGCCCATACGGCACAACGCGAGAGACACCCCTGCTCGCCACAACCAGAGAAAAGCCCATGCAGTGATGAAGAACCAGCACAGCCAACAATAAATAAATAACATTATTTTTACAGACTTTTTCATCCATGTTGACTACTGTATGACTACCCTGTAAACTTTTCATAGTCTTTTCTTGCTGCAGTTTGCTGGAGAGGAATATGTGACACTAGATCTCAACCACCCTGAGAAATAGCATAATAAGTTTTACTGCTGTGCCAGTAAAATATTCTTGCCTCAAAAATCAACAAGGCAGCTCAAAAGTGAGATTCTCTTTTCACAGTAATCCATACATAGTAGATTTATGCAAAATTTGTATTGGTAAATAGCCAAACAAAACAAGGTGCCTTCATTATGAATGCAGACAAAACTAAGAAAAATAATTAAGCAATCATTTAAAAACCCATAAACACAGCGCTCGTGCACACACACACACACTCACACACACACACACACACACACACACACACAGAACAGTCTCATTAACTGCAAACCATAAGAAATTAATTACAGATTCACTGCTAATGAACATATGGGCCAAGTGCTGACACTCAACTGGCTTCAGTTGTGAGCTCGGAGACAAAGCAGCGCTCACAGACGGAAGGTGGGGGCGCGTCAGGGAGCGGGGGCCAGGAAGCGAGGTTCCTTCTGAACTATGGAAAGCAGTTCCAAAATACTCAGACAGAAAAACGGGCTCCAAAATCCATCCCATCCTGAGTAGGAACAGACCTTCTCGCTCACAACCACCTGCCGTCTCTACCTCTAGAGAAGCTGAAAGGTCTGATGGGGAGAGGTTAGAGCAGAGGGGAGGGTCAGGGCAGAGAGGCACCAGCAGTAAAAGAGATGTAGGTATGCATGCTAAGTTGCTTCAGTCATATCAGACCCTTTGCCACACTATATACTGTGGCCCACCTGGCTCCTCTGTCCATGGGATTCTCCAGGCAAGAATACTGGAGTGGGTTGCCATTTCCTTCTCCAGGGGATCTTTCCGACCCAGGGATTGAACCCGCATCTCCTGCATTGGTAGGAGGGTTCTTTAACACTAACACCACCTGGGAAGCCCCCCAAAAGAGATACCTACTCCCCTAGAATAAATAAAAAGGAAATGAAGTGAAAAAGAAAAGACCATGTCTAAACAGTCATAAGTCAGAATCAGACAGCTATCTATTTCAACAGGTCATGTGTTAAACCAGAGAGTACATCACTCAGTGATTGCAGAGAAGTTAAGATGGTGACTCTGTGTCCTTTTCCATTTAAATATGCTGACGATTTGAAACACCATCCTTAAAGATGCAGATCATGAAGCCATTTGCCTTTTCATACACAGAGTTGCAATGTGGAGCTCAAAAGAAACCACAGTAACAGAATTTGCATGGCTTTATCATCAGGATTCTTACCTCACTGAAAACAGAAGTCGGCTATGTGGGACTTCGTCCCCATCAGCAGGATGTAAGAGCAAGTGGTACCACCTGGAGTTATAAAAGGGTGATTGCCACCTCATTCCTTGGGATGAACAAATTTCTCTATTTCTGTTCGTGTCCAGAGTCATCAGTTCATTATTCATCGCCTGTGATGTATGTATTATTCATGATTAAGTAGTTATCAATTCATGTTGGTGTTTCTTCCTGTTGAATCACTTTCTTATTCGTACTCATCTGTGTTTAGATCCATTGAAAATGTCTTAATTTGTCTATGAGACGGGAAAATCCTAAACATTTTGTGTCTTTGTGCATTGCCTATCTTCTTACTTATAAATAATTATTCTCCAGATGTTTTAACTTCCTTTGGAGTTAGGCCACTTAAATATTCTTCTTCTTAGTTCTAGGATCAAAACCATCAGTTTATGTGATCTCCAATTCTATACTGATGAAGATATCCAGTGTAATGTGGATACAAATGAATTCATTTAGTTTCTAGTTAGGAATTTTTCGTTCCTGTCTGTAGAAACTGTACCAACATTGAAAAACAAATCAATTATAAAGTTAGGCAATAATAATAGAGAATATAATTTATCAAAAAATTCTATCATTTTTGCCAGAATTTATTAATACCAAAAGCAAGCCTAGCAAACCATAATTTCAATAATGTAAAAAAAAATGTAATGATGTAAAATTGTAAGATTCAATAATGTAAATGGACAGTAAGACAGCATGATAAATTCCACACTACCCTTTAATGCACAGTTTGAACCTTTTGTTTATTTTTCTGGATGTACAAAAGAAATCCATCTCTAGCTAATGCACTTCCCCAGTAAATCTCCAGCCCATGAAAGAGTATAATTCTACACAGATAACTATTATACTAGATAGATACATTTTTTATAAATTGCAGTGACCAGTTCTGATTGAAAAGGTGTTTAACCATTACTTTGAGGACATTGAGAAATTGTAGTAAGTTGATGAAGGGCATAGTCTTTAAAGGTGAACTGCTTGAACCTGTTGATCCTTTCTGTGCTGCTGCTGCTAAGTCGCTTCAGTCGTGTCTGACTCTGTGCGACCCCACAGACGGCAGCCCACCAGGCTCCGCTGTCCCTGGGATTCTCCAGGCAAGAACACTGGAGTGGGTTGCCATTTTGATCCTTTCTGTAGTGGCTTTAACATCTGAAGAACTTGCTGAGGCCATCAGGGCCTGGTTTTGTTTCTAGGGACCAGACCATGCCAGGCCATGAGAGGGGTCCTGAAACCTCCAAGGTCACTAGTACAGACTGACTCTGACCCATCTAAGCATCACTTGTGTGTCTCTCCTCTTTGGAATTTCACATAGCAGCCTGACACTGGGGTCAACTTGCCCTTATTTTCTATGATAAACACTTGGAGAAACTGTGACAAATCTATTGCCTCTAATATTTTTTATTATTGGAGTCTTGTTGATTCTCTATGAATAATTTCCATTTGACTGTACTGTGTAGAGTTAATGCCTACTAGTAATATGTTAATAAAACTATAAATGCCTAGTGTAATATAGAATAACAATATTTTTTGTGAGCAATTTATATAGAAAAGTAAGTTGTTTTTTAAGTATTAGGTAAATTTCTTTTAGGAACTTAAAATGCTACGAGTTTTTTAAATATTCAATATTTTTAATTATAAGAAACATTTGTTACTAGGGCCAATTATTTCAGGTAATATTCTAATTGGAATATAGATTTTATTACCTCATATACCCCTAGATTGCCATGTTCTGTTGGAGAAAAAATTACACAATAAATGTTGTCTCTCTTAAGTGTTAAAAATAAAAATAATAAAGCTGAGCTGCTTGCATTCAAGTCCCAGCTTCTCCACTTGCCAACTATGTAACCGTGTCTGGTGCTGTGTGCTCTGACTCTTTATGACCCCATGGGCTGTAGCCCACCAGGCTCCTCTGTCCATGGGATTCTCCAGGCAAGAACACTGGAGTGGGTTGCCATGCCCTCCTCCAGGGGATCTTCCTAACCCAGGGATTGAACCCAGGTCTCCCACATTGCAGGCAGATTCTTTACCATCTGAGCCACCAGGGAAGTTCAACCGTGTCTTGGTTTCCTTTTATGTAGAATGGGGAATAAATATACCTGTATCTATGATGCTATATCTACATGTATGATAAAGAGGTATTTCAGATTTTTGAAAGCTCACTTTACGCTATTTGGCTTTTATGAAAGATGTACTTTAGTACCTGTTTTTGCTAAATGAAAGAAATCAGAATTGGACTTCAATTGGACTTTACCAAAAAAAGTCTTAAATCAAGAATACAGTTCTGTTTGTTTCATAAGGAATCTTGATAGGGGCAGCTGACATACCTTGGCATCACCGAGCTTCCTTTCGAGGAACTACACTCAGTGTCTCAGCATCAAGCTACTAAAACTTCTGAACAGTATCTGTGAGCAACTGCACTTTATCTTGATTGATTTTGTGTGTATGTCCGCAGAATGGGCCCTAAGATAGTTACCTCTTAGCTTTACACTGCTTAGGCTTAGGCAAGGTTTCATAGGAATGCTCTCCTTTTGGAGAGTGAAGGAAACCTGTATCTACAGATGTATCCATTTTGTGATACAAATATTCACGCATGTATTATACATACATGAATAGATATGTACATATACACATATATCATAGACATAAGACCATCAATACTGCTAAAGACATATATCTATGGTATATTAATCCCACTCCAGTACTTTTGCCTGGAAAATCCCATGGACGGAGGAACCTGGTAGGCTGCAGTCCATGGGGTCACTAGAGTCGGACACGACTGAGTGACTTCACTTTCACTTTTCACTTTCCTGCATTGGAGAAGGAAATAGCAACCCACTCCAGTGTTCTTGCCTGGAGAATCCCAGGGACGGGGGAGCCTGGTGGGCTGCCATCTATGGGGTCACACAGAGTCGGACACAACTGAAGCAACTTAGCAGCAGCAGCAGCATGATATATTATATATACATGGACAGATATGTACACATACACATATGTCATAGGCATATAAGACCATCAATACTGCAAAAGATTTCAATTACAATTTGGGAAAGCATTAAAAGTACTCTCATTTTATTTGCATATTCATTCACTCATCCATTCAACACCTATTCCTTTAGTGTCTCTTCAATGCCTTCATGATAAAGTTCAAGCTCATTAGTATTATCTACAAGTGTCTTCCTGAACTTATCTCTGCCTCTCTCTATAGCTATATTTTCTGCTACTCATTCACACATCTTCTATATTCCAATCACAAGTTTTACATGCACTATAATCTTGTCTCCTACTTGAAATTTGCTTTTTCTCTCCTTGCTACCAGGAATATCCTTTCCTGCCCTACTCAGGGAAACTCATTTATTCAGAGTAATTTGTCTTGACCCATCTGACCTTTCAGATTGTTAGAGACCCCTCATCTCACATAAATCTATACCATCAGCCATCCAATTGTATGATAGTTGCTTATCTTCTGATCTCCACTGGGAACTCCCTAACACCTCACCATCATAGTCGGTTTCTTACACAATGGCTGGCACATAGTAGCAATTCATGAAATGTCTTTTGAGTGAGTAAATGGCAGAACGAATAAATAAACCACCCCACAAACACTTGGTTCACATGTTGCAGAAATATTCAGGACTTTGTTAACCAAAATACTTTTATTTCTTCTTTTCTTCTAGAGAGTTCTGGAATGGCAGCTTAAAGAGACTATGAAAGCTTTCCTAAATTGAGATTCAATTTAGCAGCAAAACCACCTAAATTCCAACTAAATCTTGATCTTTAGGTGTATCTAAAGATCTACACGACAACAAAAAATACCAAAAACAGTCGGAGATAACCAAGTATTTTTCTTACACCTTTTGAGCACAACTTTTTGTTGTAAATAATGACACCTACACCTTTTGAAATCTCTTCAATTTACTCCAAGGGCAGTGTGTCTCAAGAAATTCACCTTTATTTTATCTGCCTGCATGAAACTTGACAGTTCTGAGAAATAAAAAAATCTCTTTATGCATACTTTCCCTCACTCATTTCTTTAAAATGGGAGGTTCCTGAAAGCACCAAACACTGACAACAGGTGTAGCTATTGAGACTGTCTCCTCTGTCCATTCATTGTGAAAACGGTGAATGATACAGTCAGGGTGCGTGTGGTGCAACGTTAACGGCTGCCTGCTCACTGTGCTGGAGCCTCTGCTGCTGCTGCTGCTAAGTCACTTCAGTTGTGTCCGACTCTGTGCGACCCCATAGACGACAGCCCACCAGGTGCCCCGTCCCTGGGATTCTCCAGGCAAGAACACTGGAGCAGGTTGCCATTTCCTTCTCCAATGCATGAAAGTGAAAAGTGAAAGTGAAGTCGCTCAGTCGTGTCTGACTCTTCGTGACCCCAGGGACTGCAGCCTACCAGGCTCCTCCGTCCATGGGATTTTCCAGGCAAGAGTACTGGAGTGGGGTGCCATTGGTCCTTCCAACTCCAGCTTTGAAAACATCCCAAGGCTCTTTCTATAAATAGAATACACCCAGCTTGCTTTCTTTGACAATTTTTCCAAAAATCTAACTTAAAAAATCGGGATTCTTCAAATAAAGGGTCATTGAGCATCACCAGCTTCTCAAAGCCTGATTCTATTGCAAATTACAAATAAAGCCAAGCACAATGAATGTGCTTGAGAAAGACGCTTTGTCATAAGTCAATAAATACATGAATCTTAGAATAAAAATTATAGCTTCATGCAGGAAATGGAAGATTTTATGCATGCATTCATATGTAATTTTATGTATAAGATATTTTATATGTATCTATTTAAAGCCAGATGACCAAATAGCATAAATAATGTATGGATTAAAATTCAATTTGACTTTAAGCAATTATGTAATGTTCTGAAATCTTCTGAGGCTGTAGGGAAGTTAAATTTCCATTAGCAAGGCTATTGTACAATATTGCATTGTTCATTAATTGTTGCTTGAAGACTGAGTATGAAGTAATGGAGTCTGTGGCACTTACATAATATTTTATATTTGCAAAGTGCTTTGCAATTGTGTGCCAGTTAAATGTTAACTGGCCTTATATCCATTATGAATGAGAATAAAAAAAATCCTATATGCAGAAGGACAGATTATTGGAACTTTAAAAATGAGACCAGAAACCTTTTCATTAACTACATATGTCCTGTAAATTATTGACCTGTCTACATCTTCCATTTTATGAAGAGTATTTGAAGTTGAAAGTTTAAAATACAACTAGTCATACCTCAATAATTTTCATTCAGATTTTGGAACAGAAACGGCACTAATTCCAACAGCCACATATTTCTCTCTAATCAATATCCATCCTAAATTGCCAATCTACCCTGGATTTTGGTGCATTTTGGCATTAATATTTCTTTTCTTCAACTCTCTACACTATAGAAAATCTTTAACAATTAAAAGAAATATAACAAATTTCTCCTATTTTATTGATCTTTGTATTTTTTATGTCAAAGTCTTTCAGGATCCTGCTTATTATTTAAATGAGCTCATCCTTCAATAGGACTAACCAATATTTTTAAAAATATATCTTCTACCTTCATATCATATCTTATAAAAATAGAATCTCTTCACAAATTGCATTATTTATTCTTATTAAAGACAATGTTTCTTAAAATCTTAGAATGATTTTTTAATTAGGTTTAATTTTGCTTTAAATGAAATCAGTAAAGTGAAATGAAAGTGATGAAGGTCACTTAGTCCTGTCTGACTCATTGTGACCCCATGGACTATAGAGTCCATGGAATTCTCCAGGCCAGAATACTGGAGTGGGTAGCCATTCCCTTCTCCAGGGTATCTTCCCAACCCAGGTATAGGGCATCCCAAATTTACCAAGTGGAAGAAACGCTTTAAGAACCGACATAAATCACACCTTGAAACTTCCTAACTCAAAGTAGTTATTTGTTGATAAATAATTGTAAATAGAATCTATGCTGAGCAACTATATGCCAATAAAAATTAATTTAAAAAAATCTATCCTGGTATCTGCTTAAAAAATAGTGATTATAAAATGCACATACAGTTTAACTATATAGTAATGTTCCTGATTCTTTAGTCAAACAAACCAGGACGTTCACATCCCTCATCTGAGTCAGGAGGATTGAATAGGATGCACTGGGATAGTTCAAGGACCTGAAATGGGGGTGGGGGTGATGTGGCTGAGAAATTGAAGGCAAGATAAGGGGGAGGTTGCTGCAGAACCACTACAGTGAAACAGCACACAGCGGAGAAGTAGCCGAGGAGAGGGCCGAAGCACTGCAGCAAAAGCAGGCAACGGAGGAAAGACGCGAGCTCAATCTGAGACATTTCAGAATCGGGAAGAGGTGTCTGAGTGGGTTTATGGATCGGAGAAGGAAATGGGAACCCACTCCAGTGTTCTTGCCTGGAGAATCCCAGGGACGGGGGAGCCTGGTGGGCTGCCATCTATGGGGTCGCACAGAATCGGACATGACTGAAGTGACTTAGCAGCAACAGCAGAACTAGACTTTGAGGGAGTGACACGGTGTGGCTGAGGCAGCGCATATGGATTTTGCAGCCATCTGGACAGTCATTTCTGTGGGGCTGATTTTAAACAGAGATTTGCATTTGCAGACTCAAGATGCAAATTCTGCATATTTCTTTCTGCATCCTTTACTAAGCTTAGGTAAAGATAATCTATCAACTATATTATATGATTGTATTTCTAATAGAGAAAGATTGAAAGAAAGAAAATCATCAAGTATAGAAGAGCTGTTTTCATTAATCTTTAACTGTCATCACCTGTTATATATGTAACTTAAACTTTTCCACATAAAATGTCTCAAATACAATCATTTTTAGGTGTCAAACCCCTCTCTCTGGGGCGGGGGTGGGGGGAAGGAATTTAGGGTTGAGGTTAGCCTCAGAGTCCAGAGTATCCTGGCTCTGGAAGAGTGAGTTTTAAAATTTCTTCTTTTTTCTCATTGAGCCCTATCTATAAGACTTCATCTGGTACCTCAGATGATAAAGAATCTGCCTGCCATGAAGGTGCCTGGGTTTGATCCCTGGGTCAGGAAGATTCCCTAGAGATGGGAATGTGAACCCATTCCAATATTCTTGCCTGGAAAATTCCATGGACAGAGGAGCCTGGCTGGCTACAGTTCATAGAGTCACAAAGAGTCAGACACAACTGAGCAGCTAACACCTTAACTTTCCTAAAAAATAAGGTTTTTTTGGATTGTGTGCCTGCTCAGCTGTGCCCAACTTTTTGCAACCCCCTGGGCTGTATAGCCTGCCAAGGCTTCTCTGTCCATGGAATTTTCAAGGCAAGAATACTGGGTTGGGTTGACATTTCCTCTTCCAGGGGATCATCCCTACCCGGGGATCATCCCTACCCAGGGATCAAACCCACATCTCTTGTATCACCTGCATTGGCAGGCAGATTCCTTACCAACTGCACCACCTGGAAAGCCCTGAGGTTATTTTAACTACCCATCTAAACCCACTTAAGGAGAAGTGTTGTTTTGTTTTTATTATTAGTTTTCTCTCTCTCTGTTCAAAGGGCTCTGTCTTGGGCTCACTTCCTAGAGCTTCTTACATTTTTTTAGACTTGGGGTAAAGAAGAAATACAAAAATAAAAAGTTAAAACTCAAAACATGATCTACATTTTTGTGACCGTAAGACCATAAAACTCTTCCTAATTAGACAAAATCGTTGTTTCTTTTCAACTTCTACTTTTTAACCTTTGCAGCCATATCGAGGTACCCCTGATGGTTCAGTGGTAAAGAATCTTCCTGCCTGCCAATGCAGGAGACCTGGGTTCATTTCTCCAGTCCAGAAGATCCCCTAGAGAAGGGAATAGCTACCTTCTCCAGTATTCTTGCCTGAGAAATCCCACAGACAGAGGGGCTTGGTGGGCTACAGTCCATGGGGTCACAGTCTGACACAGCTTAGTGACTAAACACCACACCAGCCACATCTAACTATTGCTCATTCGCCCTGGATAGTTCATCCTCAGCCAACTGTGACACATATTTGATTTCAGGTATAAGATAGCTCTCTGAATATTAATATTTATCCATTTTCCTAAAGTGTTTTACGTGTTTAAATTACATTTAAACAGAGCCTTACATTTTAAATATAAAACTCAAGAGAAAAAGAAGTTCAACACAGGTAATAAATAAGGTATGCTGAATGTCCATTGGTAGTATATATATTTTTCTAAGTAAAATACTTAGAAATGAGAGTTTCAAAGTAAATAACTTGATTCTTTTCTGTTAGCAGACAAGTGAAAAGGTTTCAACTTAATTTGTAGGGATGAACTCTAATGAGAAATGCTAGTCTTAAAATCTGAGAAAACAAAAGTAGTCACTGATACATTTGGGGCAGCCTGACATATAAGAAATGAATAAATTCACATAAAATTAAAAGATTCCTTAAAATTAGATAAAATTGTATTTGAACATGAAAGAGATCCATTGAGGCTATATTCCAAGTCATAGTAAACAGCCAAATATACATGCATTTTTCACTATAAAATAACTAGTCTCTCTTTGAATGTATTTAGAAAGAAAGTTTATTGGCAGATTTACTAGCAGGCTTGTGATATATTTGTCTCACCACTTGGAAGATGTTGCTTCCAACCTACAAAGTAATGTTTCTTATTTTTCTAGGATGTGGGAAGTTTCAATATCTGTCTTATAGTTTGTATTTCCAGGTGTGTTCTGTGTTCCATATATGATCTGTGGAGTCAGGATAAAAATGTAACACTTGATGTGTGAGCAAGAACTTTTGTATTTCATGCAAGTTATTTATATAATTCACTGAGTCTAAAACAGATACGATACATTGCCAATTGAAATCTTTACATAAGAAAGAAAATATGTGCAATGTGTAAGATAGTGCTTGAAAGCTGTTCCATCTGACACATTTCCACGGCTTCATCAATCAATTGTGGAGTCTTTGGTGCAAGAGCTGTTTTACACTTTCTCAATGAGTACACAGCAATACATAAGGCTTAATATCTTTTTTCTTCTTATAGTTCTCTCATTAAACCAGTTTATTTGAAAACATTTTTTTCCACAGTGAATATGTGAGAGCAGCAACACAGTAATGTTTTCCTCTTTATCCCAAGAATCTACTTAATATCCCAAACATTCATATGCAATCATTTGTGAGCCAAAGCAAGTGGCTGATTTAACAGAGGTATTTACCAAAGGTTCTACTGGAGAACAAAAAGCCTGGAGGCTGAACCTAACAACCTCTGCCACCGAGCAGAAGTGTCCCCCATGGATGGTGAAGAGCCCTCAGCTGGGACAGTTCTCCAGTAAGCAATGTTCCCACCCCATCCAGCATTTAACACAAATCATTAACTTCAGGGGAAATCAACTGGTGCTGGAGCAGGAGGCTAGGGTTGGGATGAACAGAAAGCCCTGAACAGAAAGGCACATGGCAACTGTTTCATCAGTGAAAAGGGGCCTGTAAATAGCCAGAAGTACCAAGGCCAACCATTTCATTTGGCCATGTTTTCCTTGGCCACTACTATTAATTACAATCCTTTCCTCTGTACTCTGCTGTTAGATTCCAGTGGGATGGACTGGATGGAACACAAATAGGGTTGCCAGGCTTAGTAAGTAAAAGTGCAGGGTGCTCGGGTAAATTTGAATCTCAAATATACAATGTATGTATTTTTTCCATGAATTTTAAGAAACAAAAATAGACTATTTATTATTTGTTGTGTATCGGAAATACAAATTTAATTGGCCATTCTGTATTTGATGAGGCAACCTTAGATCTGGGGAGAAATTATGGAAGGAAACAAGCATATGGAAAAGAAGGGAAGAGGGGATGCAGGAAAGCCCAGGTCATATTAGAAGAGCCTCTCAATCCTAATCCTCTGGGGTCCTCTCTCTGTCTCTACTAGAGGCCCATGCTGAGTTTTCCTTGTGAGTTCTTTTCTACTCTCAGAAACTTGAAAGTCTGCTTTGAGATAAGAGCCACAAATATATTTTACTACATTTATTTTCCTGGCTACTTCTTTGTGAGCCTCTGCAAACCTCCTCCTGAGGACCACACATTTGAATTCTTCATTTGACTCTTGGAGGCATACAGTCTGTCTCCTAAAAACCTAGAAATAATTGGAGCCAATGAGAATGGAAGCCTCTAAAGCACCTTGGGATCCATGATTTCACGTTCCCAAATGCTTTTATAAAAAATCTCAAGGAAATTTTACCTCTCCTCCTAAACCAACACCTCAATTCAACTTCTTACCTAGAACTTGCTTGTCACCATCATGGACAATAAACACGTTTGGGACAACTCACTCAGGGCGGATGCCATGTATGAGGCAGGACCTTGTGATTCCATGACATTTTAAAACTGGTGGAGGGCAGCCAAACTATAAAACTGGAAACCTTCAATCATAGTGGCTGATAAGATGATGGTGCTAAAAAGAAGAAGAAAATGTCTGTCATTTCAGCTCTACAGGGATCAAGCCATGAGCCATTGCAGTGCACCCTAAGAGGAATTTAGGACAGAGAAAAATAGGAAACATTCTGCATTTTGAATATTCTGGTCCCTAGATAATTAAGTTGCATAACTAAGGGAAATTTTCAATGACTCTGAGTTCTTACATCTTTCCCTACATAGAAAAGCACCCAAATCATTAACTTAAGGTAGCTATTCTTTGTGATCTGCTGTAATCTTTGGATGCTCAACTACATGTTTTTTTCCTAGCAAAAAAAAAAAAATTATGTATACATATATATCCTGGTTCTCCCTTCTTCAGAGCAGTTTCTCAGAGCTGTCTGAAGGCTGTTCCCATCTATATTCCTCCCTGGATAAAATTTCACTCCCACCTTTTAAGTGTGCATTTTCCTTTCAGCCAGTAGAGCACTCAGGAATTTTAGTCCAATCCCTAATCCGAGTTTGATTTGTACTGTATTCTCCATGTGTCTGTTTTACTGTCTATCATTACTATGTGATGCAGCATGATACCCAGGGGTATCTGAGGTGGAATCCATGGTCATTTGGATCTGCACCTTCCAGAGGGTTGAACCTCTGGAAGCTAGAGGGTTAAGGAGAAGCACTTCACCATTCCTTCAATGAACTCATGCCTTGGCTCTCCCCATGCATATAGAATGAAGCTCACACAGAGAATGAGCGCATGATGCTGTGATCTCATCCTGTAGAGGGACATTACTTTGCTGGCTCCCACACTGGAAGCAATTTGAATTTCTCAGCAGCCATGCATCACCCATTTTGACAGAATTTGCAGGTTTATTCTTTATTCCAAGCCTAATGGATGAAATGAAACTTGGTGAGCTCCCAGAATTGGACAACCTTCAGGATGCTGAGACAGACCAAATGAAAGAAGAAAGTCCTTGTTTGCGTTCTCCAAAACACAGCACTCCCAGAACCTGCGGTGGGATCCTATTGTTTCAGTGAAAACCCAAGACACTTGTAAACCAGCAAGTGGTCTCGATAATGACAAAAGTTCTGAGAGTCCAGAAACTTTGGTTCAGCCTTCTTGTTCTTCTGGCCAAAGAAGATGGCATTTAAAGGACAAACAATACCTGATCCTCACCATCTAGCAAAATGACTTGCACATGCAAAGCAGATTCTCAATACAGTTGGCTCATGCCTGACTATCTCCAAGGGAAAAGGTGCATTATAAATTCAGTTCAAATTGTTAGGGTTAGGTTTCTTTGTTTTGACATTTGTTTTCTACTTGTTTAACTTAAAAATCATCTCAATTTTCTTTGATTAAGATTGTATTTAGGATTGATTGCCCTAAATCTAGTCCTGTTGTTCTTGTTTCTTTAGAATAACATCGAATAACGGTTTTTAATGAATGGATCTTCAGATGCATCTATTCTATTAAATGTACAATTTCAGGTTCTTTTTTTTTCTAAACCTGCCTGAAATATATGAATTTCTTATGTAAAGTTATAAGCATATTCTATTTCTTAGCAGGCCATAAATAGGATGAAAACATCTCGTATATGTTTTATGCATTATAATTCTGACATTGCTTCTGATAATGATCGATGTGTGAAAATAGATAAAAGTCTTTGACCTAGATAAAACAACTTTTTAAAGGCTGAGTTAGATTTTTAGATCAGAGTCTGTCTTTTGCTTCCTCAAATAAAAATCATATTCAATAGGAAATCTCATAAACATCTGAATGGGGTGAAGACATTGTTTCTCTTAACTGAACTTTGCTTTCTTTACTTATTAGTTAATCTCAACAAGGATGGAGGGCAGGACCGGCGTGGAATTGATGTGTATCGATGTATTATGAAGCATTACAGCTGAGCTCTATGGCCCCTGGGTTGAGGTCAAGTGAAGGTGGAAGAGATGACTTCATTCAGGTTCCTGCCAGGAGCTTGATATCCGATGTTGACTGCTGACAACAAGCCAAGTGAATTCACTAGCATTTGGACACTGTACAATAAGTTTGGTGCCTCATGCGGCTGCCTAATTGCTCTATACACTCCAGATTAATGTACTTATGAAAGCTAAGGAGTCATCAGGAGGATTCAAATTTTACTACAAAGGAAAAGAAGTGCTTAGTTTTATTCACAGACAACCTTGTTGACCTGACTCAGGTGTATGTCTGAATACTAACAAATATAATGGACCCATGCACTTTATGTGAAGATTAACTTTAGAGTTAAAGTTCCTTTAGATAAAATGATCAGTTCTGTCCACATAATTTGCTTGTTTATTTGCATGTTGCCCACCCCCTCCCATATTTGAATAAAAGGTCCCTAAGCACAGGAATGGTTGTTTTGTTTACAGCTGTGTGTATTCCCCATATGTAGAAGAGTCCAAGGCTCATAAGGGGCACTTAATAAATATTTACTAAATGAATTATAAATGATGGAAATAAAAAACATTAAACTCAGGTTCCTGGGGACCACTAGGTAGAAAAAGGTTAAAAATAAACTGTGAAGGGTTACAGAATGGTATCACCTGTAGGTGGGATATCACCCTCAGAAAAGATCTGATATAAATATGTCAAAATGCTCAACTCTAAAAAAAAAAACAACAATTTTTAAAAAACCAAAACAGAAAAAAGCCTTCAACCACAGTTAAACAGTTGTGGGATATGATATAATAAATATTTTTCACAACTTGTTAGAGTGCACACCATGCAATTAAAAATTATAAATGACTTTGATTCACATAGAGAAAAATATGAAATTGTTTTCCTTCTTGGAAGGAAAAAAAAGGCAAAAGCCTTTTAGGTTAGTTCTTTTAAAGCTAACTCTTTGCTGTCATATCAACTAAGTCTATGTCTCATTTTAATCAGAAATGGTCCTAAGAACCACTTTTTGTTACTGCTGCTTAATTCATATCACATTGAAAGCTATAAAAGACAGTTTCAGATTATACAATGCACATAGGCAAAGCTTTATTATATAATGATATATTTGACTAATTTATTCAAGCCCATCCTGATTTTAGAGAGAGTCCAAATTATTTAGATGAGAACGCTTTATTGATTAAATTGGCCAAACAATTCTAATTCTTTATTTTATTTAGCTTCTTTTTATAGACTACATCCTTTGCAGACTATAGAAAGTGTCCTGACACACTTTCTATATCTTATTCACTGACAAAAATGTATTTTCTGTCTCTTGTACTATAAATTAAAAATTCAAAAGTTGAACTTCCATTGATTTTTCTGAATACATAAATGGCAATGCCAAGCAAATGCTAAATAGACAAAATATCAACCCTTAATCTCATATGTTGACACTGACACCTTTAGAGCTAAGTTATTTCATTGGCAACTATTTGGCAGGTGGAGATTTTTGTTGTTGTTGTTCTCTATCCTAGACTCAACATGCTTCAAGCTACCACTGAATCCATGGCCTCTACAGGAAGTAGTATAACAGAGCAATGAGCATCCAAAAGCATTTTTTAGTTTTTATTTTATAATGGAGTATAGTTCAGATGGTAAAGAACCTGCCTTCGAGGCAGGAGACACGGGTTTGATCCCTGGGTCAGAAATATACCCTAGAGAAGGGAATGGCAACCCACTCCCATAGGAGACTTCGGGCTACAGTCCATGGGGTCACAAAGAGTTGGACATGAGTGAGCACACGTACACACAAGCACACATAGCTGATTTATAATTTTGTGTTAGTTGCAAGTCTACAGCAAAGTTTTTAGTTATACATAAACATTCTTTTTCAGATTATTTTCCCATATAAGTTGTTACAGAGTACTGAGGAGTGTTCTTGAAGAGATTTCACAGTGTAAGAATCTAGGACATTTTATAACCCATTTCTAAAATCTTTTCCCTAAAATTCCCTTACACCATAAACAAGGGTCTGTTGGTCTTTTCTCCATTCACTTATTAATCCACTTATTACAGATAATTATGTGGGCATTGTCCTTGGACAGAAACATACTTCTCTCTACATAAAGTCATAAGGCAAGTCTAAATATAACTCTTTGGAGCTCTGAGGGTTCTGTTTTCCTCCAGTGGGATGATAAGTGAGGAGAAAGAGGTCTCCCAAAAATCATACAGAAAAAGAGTACAAAGATTCTCAGAACGCTGTCCAACTCAGATGTTATTTGAAATACCTAGGGAATTTATAAAAGAAAAAAAAAATCCTATCTAAGGCTTTTCTCTAATGGTTTTGGATAAAACTATTCTTCCCCAAACAGGCTTGGTGTGCTTTCTCATTCCATGCCTTTGTCCTAAAGTGTCCTCTTTCTAGACTGCCTTTGTATCCTCTGCCTGATGGAATGAGGTCCCTCATTGTCCAAGGCTCAATGCAAAAGGGACCAAACTCTCTCCAAAGCTTTCTCTAATCCTTCTGATTTGAGCCATTTCTCCCTCCTCTGAGTTTCCTCGGCATCTTTATTTGGCAATCTAATGACCTTTAAACATTTCCAACATATTTAACAGCTTTCTATGTACTTTAGACAATAAACATTTGGAACACTGTGGGTATTATCTACTTGTATACTCCACCTTAGCCAGATGAATGTTTTGTATGCAATAGGCTGTCAATACATGCATGGTGAATACAAACTGAGTAGGATCACTCTCTTTTCCAAGGAAGGAAGAGCTAAAAAATCACAGTTTAGCAGACTATCTTTTTTCATATCTAGCCAGTCTGTCTCCTTTACAAAGTAAAAGTCTGGAGAGTCAGCCTATCTATAACTGAAAAAAAAAAAAAAAAGAAATTGAGAAAAAAAACCTGATAATGGCAGCTATAAACCAGCTGTTATGCCTTTTAAGCTCCAGAAATTCAACACAGTCTGACTTCCCAGGAATCTCAGAGCTGTTGAATGTGTGATTCCACAATATAATTCTGAACATCAGCATTGAGGCTGGTTAGTTAACTGATCATTCAGACTCTACTTCTCTTCATATTCTGTTTGGCTGTTAGCTAAGAAACAGCAACAAAAAAGCTGAAACTAAAGCTCTGGCCAAAGAAAATAAAGGAAAGGGGCATTCAAAGATGAGATTATCACTTGAAAGTATTTGTATCTTTCAATTGTAAAGCCATATGACAAATATCCCAATCAGATTTTTCCCTTAAGTAATCTGAATTTACCTAAAAGTTCTTATTTTCTTGTTTCTCTAGTAATCTTTATCTGAACCTGGTATAATTTTTTTGTCTAATATACCTCACTAGCCATTACATGGGCTTTCCAGGGTGGAGCGAGTGGTAAAGAACTCGTCCGCCAGTTTAGGAGGCATAAGAGATGCTGGTTTGATCCCTAGATTGGGAAGATCCCCTGCAGGAGGGCATGGCAACCCAGTCCAGTATTCTTACCTGGAGAATCCCATGGACAGAGGAGCCTGGCACGCTATGGTCCACAGGGTCGCACAGAGTCCGACATGACTGAAGTGACTTAGCATGCACTGCAGGCAGCCATTACATATTACGCTAGATAATGTGTTTTAAGAGAAAGTTCCTTCTTTCTTATGGGTTAATAGTCATATCCAGGTCACAATGAGTTAATGTTAAAGCTCAGCTTTGGAATCCAGGTTTTCTGCTTCCTAATTTAGAGTTTTCTGTAAGTGAAAGTGTTAACCACTCGTCATGTCCAACTCTTTGTGACCCCGTGAACTGTAGCCCACCAGGCTCCTCTGTCCATGGAGTTTTCCAGGCAATGATACTGGAGTGGGTTGCCATGCCATACATTTTAAAAATCCAGGTACCATTAAATATCAAGCTTCCTTTGTAAAACCTGATTCCATTAACAAATAATTCAACCCAAATGGAATTTTTCCAGAAAACATCTATCAGCCAAAGTAAGAGATGGAATAATAAGACAAATGTAATAAAATTTAAAATAAAGCTAAGGAAAACAGCTTGGCAATTCATCAAAAGGTTAAAAATAGAGTTACCATATGACAATTCTAAGTTAAGTGTAACTCAGTCTTGTCTGACTCTTTGCTACCCCATGAACTGTAGCCTGTCAGGCCCCTCTTTCCATGGAATTCTCCAGGCAAGAATACTGGAGTGGCTACACCTAAAGCAACTAGAAAAGGAAGAAATGAAGAACCCCAGGGTTAGTAGAAGGAAAGAAATCTTAAAAATTAGGGCAGAAATAAATGCAAAAGGAACAAAAGAGACCATAGCAAAAACCAACAAAGCCAAAAGCTGGTTCTTTGAAAGGATAAATAAAATTGACAAACCATTAGCCAGACTCATCAAGAAACAAAGGGAGAAAAATCAAATCAATAAAATTAGAAATGAAAATGGAGAGATCACAACAGACAGCACAGAAATACAAAGGATCATAAGAGACTACTATCAACAATTATATGCCAATAAAATGGACAACGTGGAAGAAATGGACAAATTCTTAGAAAAGTACAACTTTCCAAAACTGGACCAGGAAGAAGTATAAAATCTTAACAGACCCATCACAAGCACGGAAATTGAAACAGTAATCAGAACTCTTCCAGCAAACAAAAGCGCAGATCCAGACAGCTTCACAGCTGAATTCTACCAAAAATTTAGAGAAGAGCTAACACCGATCCTACTCAAACTCTTCCAGAAAATTGCAGAGGAAAGTAAATTTCCAAACTCATTCTATGAGGCCACCATCACCCTAATACCAAAACCTGACAAAGATCCCACAAAAAAAGAAAACTACAGGCCAATATCACTGATGAACATAGATGCAAAAATCCTTAACAAAATTCTAGCAATCAGAATCCAACAACACATTAAAAAGATGATACACCATGACCAAGTGGGCTTTATCCCAGGGATGCAAGGATTCTTCAATATCCGCAAATCAATCAATGTAATACACCACATTAACAAATTGAAAAATAAAAACCACATGATTATCTCAATAGATGCAGAGAAAGCCTTTGACAAAATTCAACATCCATTTATGATCAAAACTCTCCAGAAAGCAGGAATAGAAGGAACATACCGCAACATAATAAAAGCTATATATGACAAACCCACGGCAAACATTATTCTCAATGGTGAAAAATTGAAAGCATTTCCTCTAAAGTCAGGAACAAGACAAGGGTGCCCACTTTCACCATTACTATTCAACATAGTTTTGGGAGTTTTGGCCACAGCAATCAGAGCAGAAAAAGAAATAAAAGGAATCCAAATTGGAAAAGAAGTAAAACTCTCACTGTTTGCAGATGACATGATCCTCTACATAGAAAACCCTAAAGACTCCACCAGAAAATTACTAGAACTAATCAATGATTATAGTAAAGTTGCAGGATATAAAATCAACACACAGAAATCCCTTGCATTCCTGTACACTAATAGTGAGAAAACAGAAAGAGAAATTAAGGAAACAATTCCATTCACCATTGCAATGGAAAGAATAAAATACTTAGGAATATATCTACCTAAAGAAACTAAAGACCTATATATAGAAAACTATAAAACACTGGTGAAAGAAATCAAAGAGGACACTAATAGATGGAGAAATATACCATGTTCATGGATCAGAAGAATCAATATAGTGAAAATGAGTATACTACCCAAAGCAATTTATAGATTCAATGCAATCCCTATCAAGCTACCAACGGTATTCTTCACAGAGCTAGAACAAATAATTTCACAATTTGTATGGAAATACAAAAAACCTCGAATAGCCAAAGCGATCTTGAGAAAGAAGAATGGAACTGGAGGAATCAACCTACCTGACCTCAGGCTCTACAACAAAGCCACAGTTATCAAGACAGTATGGTACTGGCACAAAGACAGAAATATGGATCAATGGAACAAAATAGAGAGCCCAGAGATAAATCCACGCACATATGGACACCTTATCTTTGACAAAGGAGGCAAGAATATACAATGGATTAAAGACAATCTCTTTAACAAGTGGTGCTGGGAAAACTGGTCAATCACTTGTAAAAGAATGAAACTAGAACACTTTCTAACACCATACACAAAAATAAACTCAAAATGGATTAAAGATCTAAACCTAAGACCAGAAACTATAAAACTCCTAGAGGAGAACATAGGCAAAACACTCTCTGACATACATCACAGCAGGATCCTCTATGACCCACCTCACAGAATATTGGAAATAAAAGCAAAAATAAACAAATGGATCTAATTAAAATTAAAAGCTTCTGTGCAGCAAAGGAAAATATAAGCAAGGTGAAAAGACAGCCTTCAGAATGGGAGAAAATAATAGCAAATGAAGCAACTGACAAACAACTAATCGCAAAAATATACAAGCAACTCCTACAGCTCAATTCCAGAAAAATAAATGACCCAATCAAAAAATGGGCCAAAGAACTAAATAGACATTTCTCCAAAGAAGACATACAAATGGCTAACAAACACATGAAAAGATGCTCAACATCACTCATTATCAGAGAAATGCAAATCAAAACCACTATGAGGTACCATTTCACATCAGTCAGAATGGCTGTGATCCAAAAGTCTACAAGCAATAAATGCTGGAGAGGGTGTGGAGAAAAGGGAACCCTCTTACACTGTTGGTGGGAATGCAAACTAGTACAGCCACTATGGAGAACAGTGTGGAGATTCCTTAAAAAACTGGAAATAGAACTGCCTTATGATCCAGCAATCCCACTGCTGGGCATACACACTGAGGAAACCAGAATTGAAAGAGACACATGTACCCCAATGTTCATCACAGCACTGTTTATAATAGCCAGGACATGGAAGCAACCTAGATGTCCATCAACAGATGAATGGATAAGAAAGCAGTGGTACATATACACAATGGAGTATTACACAGCCATTAAAAAGAATACATTTGAATCAGTTCTAATGAGGTGGATGAAACTGGAGCCTATTATACAGAGTGAAATAAGCCAGAAAGAAAAACACCAATACAGTATACTAACGCATATATATGGAATTTAGAAAGATGATAATAATAACCCTGTATACGAGACAGCAAAATAGACACTGATGTATAGAACAGTCTTTTGGACTCTGTGGGAGAGGGAGAGGGTGGGATGATTTGGGAGAATGGCATTGAAATACGTATAATATCATATATGGAGCGAGTCGCCAGTCCAGGTTCAATGCACGATACTGGATGCTTGGGGCTGGTGCACTGGGATGACCCAGAGGGATGGTATGGGGAGGGAGGAGGGAGGAGGGTTCAGGATGGGGAACACATGTATACCTGTGGCAGATTCATTTCGATGTTTGGCAAAACCAATACAATATTGTAAAGTTTAAAAATAAAAAAAAATAATAAAAAAAAAAGAATACTGGAGTGAGTAGCCATTCCCTTCTCCTGGGGATCTTCCCAACCCAGGGATTGATCGGTTAGCTCTTTCATTGCAGGTGGATCCTTTGCCATCTAAACAACCAGGGATACTCACAATATATTTGAAAGAGAATAAAACATATTTTCACACAAAAATTTGCACACAAATGTTCATTGCAGCATTATTTAAATAGCAAAAAAGTGGGAATAACTCAATATTCATCAACTGATAGATACATAGAGTACAGTATATCCATATACCTGGATACTGCTGCTGCTGCTGCTAAGTCTCTTCAGTCGTGTCTGACTCTGTGTGACCCCATGGACTGCAGCCCACCAGGCTTCTCCGTCCATGGGATTCTCCAGGCAAGAACACTGGAGTACTATTCAGCTATAAAAAGGAATGAAATATTGATACCTGTCCTGGCATGGATAAATCTTGGAAACTATCAAGAAGTCCCTCACTGAAGATCAATGTTGTATGGTTCCAATTACATGATGTATCCAGAATTCTACAAATTTAGAAAGCAGTTAGTGCCTGCATGTGGCTGGTGGGGGTGGCATAAACAAGTTCCAGGGAAATATGGAGTGACTGCTAATAGGGATGCATTTCTTTTGGGAGTGTCAAAAATGTTCAAAAATTGATTGTGGTGAAGGTTGTCCAACTCCATGAATACATTAAAAGCCCTTAAATCACACCCTTTAAATAGGTGAATTGTATGGTATATAAATTCTTTATCAATAAAGCTATTATATATGTACATAAATATATATTATATACCTATAAAAGATAAGTCTTAGGGGCTTAAAACCCAACTGATTCATTTATCATTACTATTTTTTCATTCATGTATATTATATTCACGTCCCTAGACTAGCCTTTCCCAACATTGCTACCTCTCTATTTTTCTGTCAGTGTCTAGACTGACAACATCTTCATAGCACTCCTTAATTTTCCTTCAGGGCACAATTCACATTTTTAGGTAGTCTTTGTTTTCAAGTCTATTTATATTTAATTAGAGGATAATTGGTTTACAGTATTGCATTAGTTTCTGCCATAAATGAACTGGAATCGGCCATAGGTGTACATACATCCCCTCCCTCTTGAAACCTCCCTCCCGCCTCCCACCTCATCCCACTCTAGTTGGTCCAGAGCACCGAGTCTGAGCTCCTTGATTCATACAGCACATTCCCACTGGCTGTCTATTTTGCATATGGTAATGTATAGGTTTCCATGCTACTCTTTCCTTTGCTCCCACCCTCTCCTTTTCCCACTGTGTCCACAAGTCCCTTCTCTATGTCTGTGTCTCCATTGCTGCCTGGCAAATAGCTTTATCAGTAACATCTTTCTAGATTCCATATATATGTGTTCATATACAGTATTTATTTTTCTCTTCTGACTTACTTCACTCTGTATAGTAGACTCTAGGTTCATCCACCTCATTAGAACTGACTCAAATGTGTTCATTTTATGGCTGAGTAATATTCCATTGTATATACGTACCACAACTTCTTCATCCATGCATCTGTCAATGTCCTAGCTATTATAAATAGCGCTGTAACCAACATTGGGGTACATGATCATTTTCAGTTATGGTTTATTCAAGTTATATGCTCAGTATGCTCAACATTGCTCATTATTAGAGAAATGCAAATCAAAACTACAATGAAGTATTACCTCACACCAGTCAGAATGGCCACTGTCAAAAATCCTACAAATAAATGCTGGAGAGAGTGTGTAGAAAAGGAAATTCTCTCATACTGTTGGTAGGAATGTAAATTGATATAGCCACTATGGAGAACAGTATGGAGATTCCTTGAAAAACTAGGAATAAAACTACCATGTATGTGTCTCATCGTTCAGTCCTGTCTGACTCCTTGTGACCCCATGGACTGTAGCCTGCCAGGCTCCTCTGTCCATGGACTTCTCCAGGCAAGAATACTGGAGTGGATAGCCATTCCTTTTTCCAGGGAGTCTTCCCAACCCAGGAATCGAACCTGGGTCTCCTACACTGCAGGTAGATTCTTTACCATATGAGACATCAGGGAAGCAAAAAACTACATTGTGACCCAACAACCATGCAGTCTTTATGACTAAGGCATAACCTCTGTTTGGGTTATAGATGGTTTTCAGGAGGGCCATGATGTTCCTGATGTTACATGCAAAGTTTCTTTGTGTCCATATACGTTTTCTGGGAGACTGTCTATAGCTGTTATCATAATATTTTAAGGCAGCCCATAAGCCTCCGAATGACCATTATTAGCCTTTGATCATAAAGCCCCCAGATGCTAGTGAAATTTAAAACAGGGACTGTTCACTTTTTCATTGTCTCCATCTAACCCAACATCAACTCCTATTGATAATAATCCTTAAATATTAACTGAATGTGCCCTCATGTCTCTAATTCCATTTCTATTGCTTTGGATATTGTATTTGGAATTTACTACCTGTACCAATATAATAGCAGACAAACTACTCTTCCCACCACCAGCAGAGAGCTACTTACAATCTTACTCAGCAAATTAGTCATTTGCAGATGTTATGCAAATAACCCTGGGTTGACTATCATATGCATATCTGCAATTATTAGTTTTACGTTCTTCCTTTTCAGTTAGTACAGGCAAAAGAAGCAATCAGATTCCTATGAACAAAGACCATGGTTAATCATCTGTATACCCATGTCTGGAATATTTTAGATGTTAAATAGCTTTTGTTTAATTGTATAAAACTAACTCTAAAATATCAAGTATGTGTTTGCATAAGGGAGAGATTTAATAATGTAGAACAAATACATAGCATATTTCTCTATGCTATGTATTCATGTGTATTCTATGTGTTCATTATTTAGGCTTTCTTCAAAGCTCTCCTGGGGGCGGGGGAAAGGCAAAAGCCTTGAAAACAGCAGGAGTTTACTTCTACATATGTTGCTTTAAGAAACTGATGTGTCTTAAAACCCAAACCAATTCTCTTAGCACAAAACAACCCCAACTACACACAGTGCAGAGTAGATGAAATTTAATGTAGTGCTGGAAGAAGCTACCCTGAAATTGCCATCTTGTTCCTTGGAGATTTATAAATTATTTTAGTATTTTATGTAAATGTATAGTATCTTGAATGTTAAAAGTAGTTTTAACAAGAATTTTTCCACTATGTAGAATTAGCCCATTGAGTTTATTCCATTTTGCTTTTTCTTTAAAATCTTTAACATATATTTAGTTATGACCTAATAAAGACCTTGTACAACAGAACCATGGACGCTCGGTAGCTGGTCTACTGTGGTAGCACAAGCAGCACGAAGGGCTTATTTTGTTTTTGCTTCAGGTTTCGCATTGACTAATTTTCAGAGGTGTTTAGTTCAGATAGCTAGATTTACTGTGTATCCTTTGGTACATAATACATTTTCAAACCAGGAGGTAAATGCTTAGATTTGAAAAAGTCCAACATATTATTTTAACTGAATATGGGAATAAAAAGACATTTTATATCTTTAAAGAGGAAACCAGTGCTAGATGATCAGTGTCCAGTCACTTTGCATTATATAAATATTACACACAATAAACCATGGTGCAACTACAACTTCCCAAACCACGTTTTACAAAATGAATCCCGAGCCATCCATCATCCCTGGAAGTGTGTTCAGCCTATTTTCCAGATGGAACTTTCCTTCCTGACACCTGGTACTTTCCATCCAACCTTTCACTAGCTATTGGTTTTGGGCAAATTTTTGAGGCCTGATTACATTATCTGTGAAGAGCTTAATGTCTTGTATCAAATCATGGAGGCTGAAGTAGATCAAGAATTGAGGCTCTTTGAGGTGTCAGGGTTTAGAAATCCAGAATTTATTCAACATTCTCAGCTTTAGTACAATAAAGCAGATTTCACTAAGATAAAAAATAAAATGGAAAAATCAGTGGAAGGAGCTGGTGAACACTGGGAACTGAACATCTTCAAAACAAAATCTAAAGTCTGTCCCGTTCCCTCCAATGCAACTGCCATTGATTTAGTTGTCTAAAGTTTCTGGGGGAAAATATCGTTAAACTCTGGTTGACATCCCCCTAAATGATTACCTGGCTTCTCAGCTTGTTTCTGGTAATCACTTGGATGTATTCCACTTTTCTGCCATTTTTGCCACTTGATACTCACACAGATCTCTAAATAACTCCTAAGTTTCTCAAAGATAATATTCTCTCTTAGAGACCATCCCAGGGGAACTCCCACTACTCTCTACCTGCCATCATCATCAACACACACTTTATGAAAATTCAACAACTTTCACTGTCTTTTGTCAAGGCTTGGAGGAGGAGGAAGACAACTTCTTTTCTCATTTCAAGGACTGTAACCCCTGCTTAGTTATGAACCTATTTTGGTCTGCCTCCTTTAAATATATGCCTTTCTATGGATAAAGATGATGTGGTATATATGTATATATCAGATCAGATCAGATCAGATCAGTCACTCAGTCATGTCCGACTCTTTGTGGCCCTATGAATCGCAGCACGCCAGGCCTCCCCGTCCATCACCAACTCCCGGAGTTCACTGAAACTCACGTCCATCGAGTCAGTGATGCCATCCAGCCATCTCATCCTCTGTCGTCCCCTTCTCCTCCTGCCCCCAATCCCTCCCAGCATCAGAGTCTTTTCCAATGAGTCAACTCTTCGCATGAGGTGGCCAAAGTACTGGAGTTTCAGCTTTAGCATCATTCCTTCCAAAGAAATCCCTGGGCTGATCTCCTTCAGAATGGACTGGCTGGATCTCCTTGCAGTCCAAGGGACTCTCAAGAGTCTTCTCCAACACCACAGTTCAAAAGCATCAATTCTTTGGTGCTCAGTCTTCTTCACAGTCCAACTCTCACATCCATACATGACCACTGGAAAAACCATAGCCTTGACTAGACAAACCTTTGTTGACAAAGGAATGTCTCTGCTTTTGAACATGCTATCTAGGTTGGTCATAACTTTCCTTCCAAGGAGTAAGCGTCTTTTAATTTCATGGCTGCAGTCACCATCTGTAGTGATTTTGGAGCCCAGAAAAATAAAGTCTGACAGTGTTTCCACTGTTTCCCCATCTATTTCCAATGAAGTGATGGGACCGGATGCCATGATCTTCGTTTTCTGAATGTTGAGCTTTAAGCCAACTTTTTCACTCTCCACTTTCACTTTTATCAAGAGGCTTTTGAGTTCCTCTTCACTTTCTGCCATAAGGGTGGTTTCATCTGCATATCTGAGGTTATTGATATTTCTCCTGGCAATCTTGATTCCAGCTTGTGCTTCTTCCAGTCCAGCGTTTCTCATGATGTACTCTGCATATACACATACATAATGTAATACTACTCAACCATGAAAAAGAATGAAATAATTCCATATGTAGCAACATGGATGGACTTAGAGATTATCATACTATATGAAGTCAGTCAAAGACAAATACCAAATAATATCACTTATACGTGGAATCTAAAATAGAACACAAATGACTTATCTACAAAACAGAAACAGTGCTGTGTGTGCTAAGTCACTTCAGTTGTGTCCGACTCTTTGTGACCCTATGGACTGTAGCCCACCAGGCTCCTCTGTCCATGGGATTTTTAAGGCAAGGATACTGGAGTGGATTGCCATGCCTTCCTCCAGGGGACCTCCCCAACCCAAGGATCAAACCTGTATCTCCTATGTCTCCTGCATTTTTAGGCAGGTTCTTGACTCACAGGCATAAAGAACAGATTTGTGGTTGCCAAGGGGGAGGGAGGGGGAGGGAGTTATGAATTGAGAATTTCGAGTTAGCAGATGCAAAATATTATATATAGGATGGACAAGTCCTACTGTATAGCACAGGGAACCATATTCAATATCTTATTATAACCCAAAATGGAAAAGAAAAAATATATACTTTTCTAAGTATTCCCTTTCTTTTATCTATGTATGTATTAATATTATTCCTTGCATTCTATAAATATGGTCGGATCTCTTATATCTTAAAAAAGCAAATCAAAAGCCCCTTCAAACTTAACTCCCCTTTTAGTTACTATTGGGGTTTCCTGGTGACTCAGATGGTGAAGAATCTACCTGCCATTCAGGAGACCCTGGTTTGATCCCTGAGTCAGAAAGATTCCCTGGAGAAGGGAATGCCTACTCACTCCAATATTCCTGCCTAGAGAATCCCATGGACAGGGGAGCCTGGTGGGCTACAGTCCATGGTGGTGGTGGTTTACTTGCTAAATCGTATCTGACTCTTGCAACCCTGTGGACTGTAGCCCACCAGGCTCCTCCGCGCATGGGATTCTCCAGGCAAGAATACTGGAATGGGTTGCCATTTCCTTCTCCAAGGGATCTTCCTGACTGAGGGACTGAACCTGGGCCTCCTGCATTGCAGGCAGATTCTTTACTAACAGTACATGGGGTCAAAAAAAGTAGGACAAGACTGAGCAATGAACACTTTCGCTTTCTAGTAACTTACTATTCTAGTAACTAGTATTCACTTAGTTACTCATCCTCTCTCAGGAGGCTCCTGGGAGGAAGGGTCTATGTAGTGTTCTCTCTGCTTTATTTTGCACTATGTTCACGACTTCTAAAATTTGACCATAAGCAATTTGGGTAAGGTCACCAAGAGTCTTGTGTCTTAAAGTCTAGTGGAAATTATCTGTGTTTAATTAACCTCCACTTGTTCTAGGATATTCTTCTTTCTCAGGATTCCAGGATATTTCACAGTCCTGGCTTTCTTCCTTTATTTCAACCTCTCATTTTAAACCCTGTTGTTTGTTTCTGTCCCTCCCTCTGCTATTTGTGTAGCAAAGGAATCAAACCAGTCAATCCTAAAAGAAGTGAACCTTCTTTTGGAGGATGCTGAAGTTCAAATACTTTGACCACCTGATGTAAAGGGCTGACTCATTGGAAAAGACACTGATGCTGGGAAAGATTGAATGCAGGAGGGGAAGCAGGCAACAGAAGATGAGATGGTTGGATGGTATAAACAACTCCATGGACGTGAATTTGAGCAAACTCCCTGGGAGATAGTGAAGGAAAGGGGAGCCTGGCATGCTGTAATCCATGGGATCACAAAGAGTTAGACATGACTTAGTGACTGAATGACAAAAAACAACCAGACCAGGACCTTGGCTTTTTCTCTCCTCATTTCAGATGTGATTCCTTTGGGATGATATTCTTTCCATAGTTGACTTGAACAAACCTCAATCAGTATTGCATAGATAGTTTCAAGTCAACACGTACAAAATTAGATGAATCCTTTCTAACCCTATTAAGAGGGAGAATGTTCAGAATAAATGAAAAGGTCTTTTGTGTACTCCATGCTTTAAAAAGTAACGAGTTGCCAGTCCAGGTTCGATGCACGATACTGGATGCTTGGGGCTGGTGCACTGGGACGACCCAGAGGGATGGAATGGGGAGGGAGGAGGGAGGAGGGTTCAGGATGGGGAACACATGTATACCTGTGGCGGATTCATTTCGATATTTGGCAAAACTAATACAATTATGTAAAGTTTAAAAATAAAATAAAATTAAAAAAAAAGTAACATAGCTAAACAATTTTGAAAACTTGGAAAGGATTTACAAATGAAAGAGCTAAAAATGGCTGCTTTCAGAAATTTGAGTATACCTAAGCTGATATTGAGAGAAACTGTGTCATTGTCCTTCAGTGGGACAATCTTAAAACCACTGTTTCCAGAACACTAGATGGGTGAATCTTTTAGGTTTGATTCAAGGTTGAAATTCTTGGACTCACAAAAATGGGGAGAAAATATTTTATGTAGTATGGAGCACTGAGGGCTTCCCTGGTGGCTTAGACAGTAAAGAATCTGCCTGCCAGGCAAGAGACCCTGGTTTGATCCCTGGGTAGGGAAGATCCTCTGCAGGAGGAAACAGCAACCCGCTCCAGTGTTCTTGCTTGGGAACTCCCATGGAAAAGGGAGTCTGGTGGGTTACTGTCCATGGGGTTGCAAAGAGTTGGATGTGACTGAGTGACTAACATGTGTGTGCATTTGAACACACAGACACACATATGGAGCTGTTGAATTTTCAACCCAGGATCCTGGGAAAGATACCATTCCTAGGTACAACATACTAGATTCTTGTAGCTGGAATAGAAATAAAGAGGGAGGCACTTGGGTCTCTGGCTCTAGCTTGAAAAAATGCTTTAAATATTACGATCATATATTATCAATGAAAAACAAATATATTTATTTGCAACTTCAAATAACATTAAATGAATACTTCAGATCTTTTATTTAACAAATTGGGCATGGATTTCAATGGTTTGAGAAATACCTATCTTTTCTAATATGTAGACACATTTTCAAAAAGGAATCTCATTGTTAAACCAATTTTTATTGCTATACCAAAAGATAGGGAATTTTTGAAAATTGGTTTAACCTAAGATTATTTATTTAAAAAGAGAAATATAAGTATTTTAATTATTCAATGAAGCAGCATCAATTCCTATTAGAATTTGAGACTGGAAAACAATCTCATATAGAAATGACTTCCATAATATTATTTGTTAAAACAAAATTCCTTCTTAAAGGGATCTTAACAAGAGACTTGGAGAAGGCAATGGCACCCCACTCTAGTACTCTTGCCTGGCAAATCCCATGGACAGAAGAGCTTGGAAGGCTGCAGTCCATGGGGTCGCTGAGGGTAGGACACGACTGAGCGACTTCACTTCCACTTTTCACTTTCATGCATTGGAGAAGAAAATGGCAACCCACTCCAGTGTTCTTGCCTGGAGAATCCCAGGGACAGGGGAGCCTGGTGGGCTTCCGTCTATGGGGTCGCACAGAGTCGGACACGACTGAAGTGACTTAGCAGCAGCAGCAGCAACAAGAGACTTTCAGGTTCACATGGAACCTGAAAAATCTGTTATAATCCCTGACCTAGAATATTCATGGAGTTCTCATGATGTCATTTTTCAGGAAGCTCTGTAATTGTATCTAATCTTATGTTTTCATACCTGATGTCCACAGGCGATAGCATATTTTAATATTTACAGGATTGCTGTGATTTAAAGTGTTTTACTTTTAAGCAGCTCTAACGTGACCTTAATTTAGATAATTTTTAAAGCAACTACAATAAAGGCATTCCAACAAGACATTTTGGTGAGCAGGTAAAGAAGAAGGTTAAAGTAGAGAACACAAGTGCAGGCAAGTATAAGCATATATGGAAAATATTTATAAAGTATTTTTAATTGGGTTAAGAATTTATAGTGGACAGCAGTGTAACTCAGATCCTAATTGTTACAATATTATTTCCCAAGATGACTCAATCTGCATGTTTGTTCTTAAAGGTATTGTGCTTGAATTTAATTTTTTTGGCATTGAACCTGCTTTCTTGAAAGCTTCCTTAATCAGCAGGACTTCAAAATAGAATTAATTCTCAATTATCTGTACCAATAAAGAGAATAAGAATAGAAAACAAAAATTATACCAGCAAAAGTAAGTAGCATTATATAAAAAGGAGTTAGTAACTCAAAATGGATTACAGTGAACCTAAATGCAAGAGCTAAAACCATAAAACTTCAAGAAAGAAACATAGGTGTAAATCTTCATGACTTTGAATTAGGCAATGATTTTGTAAATATGATGCCAAAAGAACAAGAAACAAAAGTAAATATAGATTAACTGGACTTTAATCAAAATAAAAAATTTATGCATCTATCAAGAAGGTGAAAAGACAACTGATAAAATGGGAGAAAACCTTTGCAAATCATTCATCTGACAAGAAATTAAGTACTTGGAATATAAAAAGTACTTGGCATATATAAAGAATTCTTATGATTCAATTACAAACAATCAACTGAAAAATAGGTCAAGTATTTGAATAAACATTTCTCTAAAGATGAAATACAAATAGCCAATAAGTACATGAGAATATGTTTAGCATTGTTAGTTATTAGGGCAATGCAAATCAAAACCATAATGGGATACCACTTAACACTTGCTATGATAGCTGCATATTTTTTACAAAGGAAAATAGCAAGCATTGGTGAGGATGTGGAGAAATTGGAAATCTCATACATTGCTGGTGGGATTATAAAATGGTGCAGCTACAGTGGAAAACAGTTTGACAATTTCTCCAAGAGTTAAGTGTAAATTTACCAGATGACCTAGTAATTCCACTCCCAGATCTATACCCAAGAGAACCAAAAACATATGTACATGTAAAAACTTGTACACAAATATTCACAGCGGTATTATTTAGGGTAGCCAAAATGTGGAGACAATCCAAATGTCCATCAAATGATGAGTGGATAAACAGAGTGTGTTATAGCCATATGATGGAATATGATTCACCCATAAAAGGAATGAAGCTCTGATACATGCTCCAATATAGATGAATCTTGAAAACATTATGCTAATGAAAGAAGCCAGTCACGAAAGGCCACATATGGTATATTTCCATTTATAGGAACTGTCCAGAATTGGCAAATCCACAGAGAAACAAATTAGCTTAGAGACTGCCAAGGGATAGTGGGGTATGGGGGAGTGGAATATGTGTGGGGTTTTTTGGGGGTGGTGATGAAAATATTCTGGAATTGGATCGTGGTGGTGGTTGTGAAACATTGTGAATATACTAACAGTCATTTCATGCCTTAAAAAGGTTAAACTGGTGAATTTAGGTTATGTGTTTTATAATCAATAAAATTTTTTTAAAGTGATTAGGATGTTGTCTTGATTCATCTTTATGAAGGCAAGAAGAAACACACCTTTAAATGGTCATTACTTTGTAATTAGTACTCTGAAATTCCTAGTTAGGCCTCTGATAAAATGATTGATTTAAGACTTTGCCCTCCAGCAATAGAGGTGTAGGTTTGATCTCTGGTCAGAGGGCTAAGATCCCACATGCCTCATAGCCAAAAGAAAAAAAAAAAAAAACCAAACATAAAGCAGAAATGATATTGTAAAAAAAAAAAAAAATTGAATGAAGACATTAAAAATGGTCCACATAAAAAAAATCTTTTTAAAAAGTCATTGTTGATAGATCATAGTATCTTCAAGTCATAAGGACTATTTTTTAGTCAAGAGTTCCATCAGGAAAATAGACACATTTTAGATATTAGAAGTAGAGAAGGCATTAATATAAAGAACTTTATGAGCTTAAAAAAATGAAATATTGAAAAGACTAGGGTGGGGATACAGGAAAGCCATAACTGTGTCTCTAGAATGCCACTGGTTTCTATTGAATCAGGACTTCCCTGGCGGCTCAGACAGTAAAAGACTCCGCCGGCAATGCAGGAGGCCTAGGTTCGATCCCTGGGTTGAGAAGATCCCCTGGAGAAAGGAATGGCAACCTGCTCCAGTATTCTTACCTGGAGAATCCCATGGGCAGAATAGCCTGGTGGGCTACAGTCCATGGGGTCGCAAAGAATTAGGCATGACTGAGTGACTTTCACTTTCTATTGAATCAGGGAGTTACCTGGGACACCCAGGTCAGGAACTGTGGCAAATTTCAACCACATGTCTCAGTTTTCTGGAGTCTTTGGGCAGGCAATGTCTGGGGGCTGCTACAAACCTCCTGGTTCCCATGGCCCAAGCTTCTGCCCAGAGCTGAGCATCTTTCTTTAGCAGAACGTAAACTGCAACTAGAATCCTGGTGGCAAGAGAATCTGAGAGATATAGTTTACAACTTACAAGTCTTGTAAATAGAGAGAAGAAGAAAGAAGTAGGGTTATATTGCAATCTCCAAAAAAAAAAAAAAAAAAATCTAGTACATTTTCCTAGAGTTAACTGTAGTTAAAATATTTAAATCCTCACAAATGTGATTACTGAATTGTCAAATATTAACCTCAATCAATATGGATGCTAATTTCTCACAGAGCTATGGAATTGATATAACCATTTAAGTCCATTTGGGAGCAAGTTTTCCTTTCACCAGTTCTTATTCTTCTAAAGGAAATACCATTTTCCCCATAGCAGTGGACCAACAAGTTATCAAGAAGGTAGATGTTTATAGAAGACAAAAACTGAAATGAAAGCTAGATTTCTTTAGATCATTTCAAGCTTACTATGCTGCTGGGGTCTTTATTTTTGCTCTGTTGTTTTGTCTTGATGATGATTGTTCTCAGTCTAAATTTCTGGAACAGCCTGACTAATCTGAATTATGTAGGAACCTGATATCTGAAAGAAAAACAAATATATATGGAAAAGATAGGGTTTGAGTCAATATTCAAATATAAAAATTGTTAGATGAATTCCCTAAAATGAATTTTGGTTTGGAAAGAGTCACTTCCAGAATGGCTTAAGAGTTACTATTTTTATGATTTTCTTGAAATATATGATAAATGAAATCAATTTACAATGTATTAAATTAAAAACTAAAAAATCAATCTCTTCACAACAGATATTGGAAGGCAGAATTATACTATTAATGGATTTTAGACAAAATTGGGACTGATTCTTTTAAGTTACAAACTGTAAAGATAATAATTTCTGCATGGGTTCTCTTGACAATATAACCTAGTTATAGTTGCAGTATTTCCCTTATGTTTGGAATAGAATGTTTCCAAATTATTTTGGACAAACTTTTAAAGCATGAGTTGGTTCCAATTTACTTAGGCCATAAATAATAGAATCAAGAAAACTTATCTGCTTTGAACCATGGATCCTTAAATCAGCATGAGTGCTAGCTAATATTTAGAATTTTATTTTAGTCTCTTTGAAGAACCTAGGATAATATTTTGGCTTTTTTCCTCTACAGAATGACCTCACTGCTGGCTCATGAAGTAGGTGAAATAATGCTAATAATTCATTGAAGCTATTTTAATATAAATTTATTTGAATTGGAAAACATTTCAGGTAGATGAATTTCTTGTCACTAAACATGTAAGAGAAGTTTTGTGACACAGAGTAATGTTACTAATGTAGTATTTGTTTTTATCTTATACTCTCAAGACTTGCTACCACAGAGTAAATTAAAAAAAAAAAGATCAAAAGAAAAGAACAATTTTAAAAAATATATCATGTGAAAGTTACCTCAAAATGGATCATTAATTAATTAGAACATTTCACAAATAAGTACCCACCTTGAAAATAAAAGCATTTTAAAGTCTATGTCAAAGTTGAAAACTTAGATAGCTAATTATTTATATAATTAAAGAGTGTCTAAAGACTGTCATAGGAGTTTCTACACGGCAAGGATTTGAAACATTTGTTCACTATATTCCAATACTAGTCTAGGATGTTCAATAAGAAATGTGCTAACCAATTGTAAAGTATAGATATTGTTAGTGGGTGCAGTGTCAATGAAAATATATCACTCGAGATCAAAATGATGTTTCTTGTAAAAATTTAAATTTCTAGAAAATTATATGCCAGCCTTCCAACAAATGGTAATCTTGCCTACTTTTACTTTACATTTAACATAACATTTCTTTCTAAAGCATAGACTCTGTCTTATTAAGGATTATGGATTATTATATCTTTGGATAATTATGTACTATTTTCTCTTCTATGGCATTTATTACTTCTTTATGTAGTCTTTATTATGGGGAGAAACAGATTAGTGCACAAGCAAAGACACATATAACAAGTGTGAAAAAGAAGGAGAACTTCTGTATCCTCTTTCAACATGAATGCATCACCAAGATTTATCATAAGTACCAATTCTTTTCAAAGTTCTCGCTCAGAAGCTCAGAAGCTCCTTGAGGATTGTGTGAGACTCTGCCCTGCTGGTAAGGAATTTTTTCCAGGAATATTCTTATCTTTTGTCAACCCCTACTGTTAAAAGGAAACAATTTTAAAATTCAAAGGCTTGAGAATTTAGTCAAACTCATTCCTGACAATTTTGAAACTGTCATTAAATTTGACTACCTAGCTAGCACACAAACAAAAATAATGTGACAAGACAGGAATAGACAATGGAATTATTAAACATCAATCTGTCTTTTAGAAGATGGCTTGGAAATTATGTTTTGTCAGGTATTAGAGCTAAATGAAATAAATCTTTTTCTACTTGAAATTGTCACTACTCCCCCTGCATACCTCACAGGACTTTGATGAGACTCAGTCATGAACCAGACTCAAAATTGAGAAAAATAGCATGACTCTTTATTTAGAAATAAATGTAAAGAGAATGGGGGTCACAGAAATATTAGGGAGAAGTTTTAAAGAAAGAATTCAACAGTGTTGGTAGCTGCTGAGATGCCAAAGAAAGAAAGAGCAAGCTGAAGATTCCCTTTTGCTTTGGTGACGTGAGGACTGCTGATGACGAGGGAAAGAGTGGTTTCCATTTTAGCTGAGGATTAATGGAAACCAGATTATTAAATGAAAGAGTAAGGAAGCGATGAAGAGGTGGAGAAAGCAAAAATCAAAAATGGTTTGTGAATGCTTGACACATGAGAGGAAGACAGATAGGAACATAATTACAGTCCCTAATTCCTTTGACTTTTCTCCATTGAGAGCTGGGATCTACATCCCATCCCTATAACTGTTCATTCTAAGAATGCTTGACAAAAAAAAATATGCTGTGCCAGTTTCTGGAACTGAGCACAATTCTGTGAGAAAACCACAGCCATCCTGTCAGGTGGTATAGTGAGAGGTGATCTCTGTACTGAGCGCTGCCCAAGTGGCAGATTTGTGAACAAGATAAATGACTACAGTTCAAGCCATTAAGTTTGGGGATGGTTTGTTATGCAGTGATACATAGCAGGTGTTTGTGCTGGAAGCAAAATGCTGCAGTAACAAAGGCCCCTGCTCCCCCTAAACCATTGAGTTTAGAATTGGATGGTTATCAGAAGCTGGGAGGACATTGAGAAGCTTGTCTGGAGAAGCCTAGAAAATTCAAGAAGATCAAAAAGTAGTGGTTTCTTAAAGGTTAGTTGTAATATGGAATCTAGAACTATACTGATAACTTTTGTACTCCATAACTTTAAAATTTACTGATTTGGGAACTTTCCTGGTGGCCTATTGGTTAGAATCCATCTTCCAGTACAGGGAACGCAGGTTCAATCCCTGGTTGGGGAACTAAGACCTCATATGCTGTAGGGCAACCAAGCTCACGCAGCACGATTACTGAGCCTGCACGTATCACAGCTAGTGAGGCTACGTGCCACGGCTACGGAGTTGCTGCACTCTGAAGCCTGTACACCACAGCTGCAGAGGAATGCATGAACCACAAGAAAGAGGACAAGTGCTGCAACGAAGACCCTATGCAGCCAAGTAAATAAATAAATGTTTTAAAATATAAAATTTACTTATCTTTAAAAAAAGAAGTCAAGGAAAATGCTAAGCAAACCTCAAGGGATAAGGAGAATATTAGTGGAAGTCTTAAAGGCTTCATATACTGTTGGTAATGCTTTAAAATAAGTAAAATATTGAAAACTAGAAGAAAAAGGACCCTTTTATAGTGGCAGAAATTTGCTGTCACTTGTAGAAATGTGTAAATAGGAACATACTCGCTGTATTTAATTACATACTAGCTTAGGGGATTTTCTAGTGTTGAAAGTCCAGCCTGGCCTCCTCACATTATTTTTCATAAAATTAAGGAGGAGAAAGATGAGCTAAAAAGGGAACTGCTAGATTTTGGAGAAAATTTGGAGGAAATATAAATGATTCAGGATATGCTAGTCTCAGAAATAAAAGTGTCTTATTCTCAGGGTCATTAGATGACAAAATATTCTCAAGTTAAAATATGGCTTCCACAAAAAGGTCAGATCCTTGAAGAGCCTCTAAACCCCTTCCCTAAGATATTATGAAGATTTAGGACAATGCCTTATAGAAACTTTCCAACAGACAAAAGACTTTCTAAAAATGTTAAAGGCATGCTTCACAGACCCTCCCTATTGAACAATAAGGCCTCTAAGAATATTTAAGATATGGCTCATCAGTAGTGCATGATAGAGCAGGGTTTATCTCAAATACATTTTGGGTTGAATTTTTTTTCTGGTGGAGTGAACTGCAATAACATTTATAGAAAATCTGGAATGCAAAGTCAAGTGGGCCTTAGGAAGCATCACTATGAACAAAGCTAGTGGAGGTGATGGAATTCCAGTTGAGCTATTCCAAATCCTGAAAGATGATGCTGTGAAAGTGCTGCACTCAATATGCCAGCAAACTTAGAAAACTCAGCAGTGGCCACAGGACTGGAAAATGTCAGTTTTCATTCCAATCCCACAGAAAGGCAATGCCAAAGAATGTTCAAACTACTGCACAATTGCACTCATTTCATACGCTAATAAAGTTATGCTCAGAATTCTCCAAGCCAGGCTTCAACAGTACATGAACCATGAACTTCCAGATGTTCAAGCTGGTTGGAGTATTATTCAGCCATTAAAAATAATACATTTGAATCAGTTCTAATGAGGTGGATGAAACTGGAGCCTATTATACAGAGTGAAGTAAGCCAGAAAGAAAAACACCAATACAGTATACTAACGCATATATATGGAATTTAGAAAGATGGTAACAATAACCCTGTGTATGAGACAGCAAAAGAGACACTGATGTATAGAACAGTCTTATGGACTCTGTGAGAGAGGGAGAGGGTGGGAAGATTTGGGAGAATGGCATTGAAACATGTAAAATATCATGTATGAAACGAGTTGCCAGTCCAGGTTCGATGTGTGATACTGGATGCTTGGGGCTGGTGCACTGGGACGACCCAGAGGGATGGAATGGGGAGGGAGGAAGGTGGAGGGTTCAGGATGGGGAACACATGTATACCTGTGGCGGATCCATTTTGATATTTGGCAAAACTAATACAGTTATGTAAAGTTTAAAAATAAAATAAAATTAAAAAAAAAAAAAAGAAAAGGCAGAGGAACCAGAGTTCAAATTGCCAACATCTGTAATATCATCAAAAAAGCAAGAGAGTTCCAGAAAAACATCTATTTCTGCTTTATTGACTATGCCAAAGCCTTTGACTGTGTGCATCACAATAAACTGTGGAAAATTCTGAAAGAGATGGGAATACCAGACCACCTGACCTGCCTCTTGAGAAATCTGTATGCAAGTCAGGAAGCAACAGTTAGAACTGGACATGGAACAACAGACTGGTTCCAAATAGGAAAAGGAGTACGTCAAGGCTGTATATTGTCACCCTGCTTATTTAACTTATATGCAGAGTACATCATGCGAAATGCCGGGCTGGAAGAAGCACAAGCTGGAATCAAGATTGCTGGGAGAAATATCAATAACCTCAGATATACAGATGACACCACCCTTACGGTAGAAAGCAAGGAAGAACTAAAAAACCTCTTTTTTTTTATTTTATTTTATTTAACTTTACAATATTGTATTGGTTTTGCCATATATCAAAATGAATCTGCCACAGAACATGGAAGCAACCTAGATGTCTATCAGCAGATGAATGGATAAGAAAGCTGTGGTACATATACACAATGGAGTATTACTCAGCCGTTAAAAAGAATACATTTGAATCAGTTCTAATGAGGTGGATGAAACTGGAGCCTATTATACAGAGTGAAGTAAGCCAGAAAGAAAAAAAACACTAAAGAGCCTCTTGATGAAAGTGAAAGAGGAGAGTGAAAACATTGGCTTAAAACTCAACATTCTGAAAACTAAGATCATGGCATCTGGTCCCATCTCTTCATGGCAAATAAATGGGGGAAACAATGGAAACAGTGACAGACTTTATTTTTTTGGGCTCCAAAATCACTGCAAGATGGTGATTGCAGCCATGAAATTAAGACACTTGCTCCTTGAAAAAAAAGTTATGTATCTAGCGCTCCTTGGAAAGAAAGCTATGACAAACCTAGGCAGTCTGTTAAAAAGCAGAGACATTACTTTGCCAACAAAGGTCCATCTAGTCAAAGCTATAGTTTTTCCAGTAGTCATGTATGGATGTGAGAGTTGGACTATAAAGAAAGCTGAGGACCAAAGAATTGATGCTTTTGAACTGTGGTGTTGGAGAAGACTCTTGAGAGTCCCTTGGACTTCAGGGAGATCAAACCAGTCAATCCTAAAGGACATAGACCTGAATATTCATTGAAAGGATTGATGCTGAAGCTGAAACTCCAATACTTTGGCCGCTTGGTGTGAAGAACTGACTCATTTGAAAAGACCCTGATGCTGGGGAAGATTGAAGGTGGGAGGAGAAGGGGACGACAGAGGATGAGATGGTTGGATGGCACCACCAACTCAGTGCACTTGAGCTTAAGTAAACTCTGGGAGTTGTGGATGGATTGGGAGGCCTGGCATGCTGCAGTCCATGGGATCACAAAGAGTCGGACACAAGTGAGCGACTGAACTGAACTGAACACACATTTAAGGGTAATGGTTCTGGAAGAAGTGCTATTATTAAAAGTGATAGAGGTAGTACAAAATAAAAAGAAGAATGGAGAACCTCAACCTATGCCTTCTTATGGGCAAGAAGCAGCTGAGGAAACAATTCAGTTGCAAACTCTATGAAAAGAGAAGAATGATTCAATATCGGGACAAAGAGCTAGGAGGATAGAGCTAGGTGCAACAAGGAATCATTCCCAGGATTGGGAGAAGGACTGACTCTAATCCGGGACCTGGCTTACTTCATTCTGTGTAACACTTTCATCGTATATTAACCCATACATGTGGAATCTATGAAAACAGTATGAAAGGGTTAGTCACTCAGTTGTATCTGACTCTGCAATCCCATGGACTGTAGCCCACCAGACTCCTCTCTCAATGGGATTCTCCAGGCACCACCGACTCAATGGACATGAGTTTGGGTAAACTCTGAAAGTTGATGATGGACAAGGAAGCCTGGCATGCTGCAGTCCGTGGGGTCGTAAAGATTTGGGCACAACTGAGCAACTGATCTGATTTATTTACTTAGCATATATGTGCTATATCTTTGTTTAATCATTCTCATTGTTTCATGTGTGCATCTCTTAAAGAGATTACAGCAGAATTTTTCTATAAATTAATATTATCTGGATTATATAGATAAATTTATTTCTGTATGATTATTGTAGTTATTAATATGTTTTATACTATTTACTAAAAAATAGTTCACATTTTTATGAACTATTATGAACTAGTAATAGTTTTATAAACTATTAAGAAATAATTCATTTCAATATTTCATAACCAGTTGTTACCTGGTATCATTTTTCAGTCACTCAGTCATGTCCAGCTCTTTGCGACCCCATGGACTGCACCACGCCAGGCTTCCCTGTCCAGACTCCTCCCGGAGTCCACTCAAATTCATGTCCGTTGAGTTGGTCATGCCTCCAACTATCTCATCCTCTTTTGTTAACCTGGTATAGTTGTGCCAAAATTTATTTATTCTACTATTTATGGACTTTCAGGTGGTTTCCTGTTTTTACAGTTTCAAGCTAGTATACGGTTCTTATACATGTTTTCTTGATGCGTGCTTTTGGGAGTACAGACACTAGGTGATGGAATAGGTGCACGTTTAATTTTACAAAATTAGCCTCATATTTTTGTGAAATGGCACCAAATTATGTTTCTATTAAATAGCATGTTAGAGTCAATGCTTCTTCTCCTCCTCCTTACCAATGTCAGACTTTTTTAATTTTGATATTGCAAAAGGGTTTGATAAAATTTTAAAAAACACTATTGTGGTTTTTAATGTAGAATTCTTGGCTACTAAGGAGACAGAGCAACTTCTGGACCATTCTGGTTTCCCCTCAAGGAAAATGTCTTTTAACAGTCTTTTAACATCTTTTATTCATTTATTTTCCTATCTGTATGTTGTCTTTTTATTGATTCATGGGAATTCTTCATATTATATATATATATATATATTATATATATATATATAATATATATATAGACAATTTGTTATTAGTTATATAGGTTTACTATCTTCTAGTTTTTCTTTTTATTTGATTTTTAAATTTTTAAAAAACAATTATTTTTAACTGGAGGATAATTGCTTTATAATACTGTGTTGGTTTCTGCTATACATCAACGTGAATCAGCCATAGGTGTGCATATGTGCCCCCTCTCTCTTGAATCTCCCTCCCACCTGCCTCGCCATCCCACTCCCTAGGCTGTCACAGATCACTGGATTTGAGGTGCCTGCATCACAGAGCAAATTCCCACTAGTGGTCCACTGCACGTATGATGATGTGTATGCGTATGTTTCCATGCTACTCTTTCACGTCGTACCACACTCTCCTTCCCAGTCTGTGTCCACAGGCCTGTTCTCAATGTTTGCTCTTGAAACAGATTCATTAGTACCATCTTTTTAGATTCTACATATATGTGTTAATATACAATATATGCTTTTCTATTTCTGACTTATTTCTCTCTGTATAATAGGCTGATGTACATCCGTTCATCAGAACTGACTCAAATGCCTTCCTTTTAGAGCTGAGTAATAGTCCATTGTATATATGTACCACAGTTTCTTAATCCATTCATTGGTGAGTGGACATCTAGGTTGCTTCCATGTCCCAGATATTGTAAATAGTGTTGAAGTGAACATTGGAGTTCATGTGTCTCTTTAAATTATGGTTTCCTCAGGGTATATGCCCAGTAGAGGGACTGTTGGGTCATGGAATTTTGGGCCATGCTACACAGCATGCAGGATCTCAGTTCCCCAACCAGGGATCAAACCCTGGAAGCACAGAGACTAAAACACTGGACTACTAGGGAATTCCCTTCCAAGTTTATTCTCATATAGTGTCTTATAATGATTATAGTGTCTTATAATGATCTAAGGTACTTACATTAATGTATTTTAGTGTTTCTTTTAGTATCTTTTGCATTTTGTTTAAGAAATCTTATATCACTATAAAAATATAAAGAACACTTCTCTATTTTAAGAACTTATATAAATTGGTTTATATAATGGCCTTCATGCTCTCAGAATTTATTTTTGTATAGTGTAATATAAGAATGAAAATTCATGTTTCCAATGAGCATAATTAATGTTTTATTACCATTTATTTAGTATTCCAAATCTTCCACATGGTTACTCAATTCATCCTTTCATTGAAAAATCTTTATGTCAACTTTATTACAAATTAAATTTTCACAGGTGCATGAATGTCATCTTGGATTTTATTTTGCTTCGTTGCTTAGTTGACTAACTGTGTACTAATATCAAACTGTCTTAATAACATAACTCTATGAAATCTTCTTATTTCATAGAGAAAGCCTTATCCCCAATTCTACCTTGTTAAAAAATGCCTTGGTTATTATTGGCCCATTGTCCTTCATTGTATGTTTTGGAAATGTCTTATACAGATTATGTAAAATAATCTTGTTGAAAATTTTTTTGAAAGCTTAATTAATATATAGAAACTTTTGGTAGAATTTATATATTTCTATGTATATGAATGCCCTATCTTTCGATCTCTTGTCTTTTAATAATATAATATTCTCTACAAAAAGCTTACCCTTTTTTGTGTACTACTTTTAAAGTATTGCATGTATTTATTGATAATGTAAATGTTACCTTTCTTATTTATGAAATTTCAACTTCAGAATAACATAAATACATAAAATTCACAATCATGTACATAAAACAATGAATTATGGAATTGAGGACACATACATTTAACTAACAAACAGATATGAAAATTGAACATTATCAAAACCACAGAAAATTAATTCAAGATGCATCTCAAAACTTTCCCATTGTAGAAGTACCACTATCCTCTCTAATTCATACATGTATATACTTGGTTTTTTAAATTTTAATTCGATAAAATCATATATGTCTAGTTTCTTTAGCTCCACATTATATTTGTGAGATCCATCAACATCAAAATGTAACATTAGCTGGTTTATTTTCATTGCCATTTGGTATTACCTTGTAGTGATGTTCCACCACTTAATTTACTATTCTAACACTGATGTGTCATTTTTGGCTATTAGTAACAGTATGGTTATGAACTTTTTGGTATCATATCAGATCAGTCACTCAGTCGTGTCCAACTCTTTGCGACCCCATGAATCGCAGCATGCCAGGCCTCCCTGTCCATCACCAACTCCCGGAGTTCACTCAGACTCACATCCATCCAGTCAGTGATGCCATCCAGCCATCTCATCCTCTGTCGTCCCCTTCTCCTCCTGCCCCCAATCCCTCCCAGCATCAGAGTCTTTTCCAATGAGTCAACTCTTCGCATGAGGTGGCCAAAGTACTGGAGTTTCAGCTTTAGCATCATTCCTTCCAAAGAAATCCCTGGGCTGATCTCCTTCAGAATGGACTGGCTGGATCTCCTTGCAGTCCAAGGGACTCTCAAGAGTCTTCTCCAACACCACAGTTCAAAAGCATCAATTCTTCAGTGCTCAGCCTTCTTCACAGTCCAACTCTCACATCCATACATGACCACTGGAAAAACCATAGCCTTGACTAGACGAACCTTTGTTGGCAAAGTAATGTCTCTGCTTTTGAATATGCTATCTAGGTTCATTGTAAACATATATTTACATTTCTAATTAGTATATACCTGTTAGATCTATTCTACCCCATTTAAAAACTAGTAAGTTAGCCTATGACTCTTTACTGGATGCTGCTGCTGCTAAGTCACCTCAGTCATGTCCAACTCTGTGTGACCCCATAGACGGCAGCCCACCAGGTTCCTCTGTCCCTAGGATTCTCCAGGCAAGAACACTGGAGTGGGTTGCCATTTCCTTCTCCAATGCATGAAAGTGAAAAGTGAAAGTGAAGTCTTTCAGTCGTATCTGACTCTTAGCGACCCCATGGACTGCAGCCCGCCAGGCTTCTCCATCCATGGGATTTTCCAGGCAAGAGTACTGGAGTGGGGTGCCATTGCCTTCGCTAGCAGAAAAAAAATAACTGAATCAGAGGCAAATAGTTTATTTCTCATGACACAGCAAGCAACATGCATATTACTAAGTCTGTGTCACTTTTCCTTCCTCTCCAGCAACACTAGTCCCCAAATCTCATGGGAATGAGGCAGAAGCCCAAGCTGGATGCCTGTACACATGAGTGCATGTTAAGTAGCAGTGGTAATAGCAAGCATATTTTTCTTCTAGATCAAGTAGCAAGCTTTCAAAACTTTATCATTAAATGCCGTGTCTGCTCTATGTTATTACCATTTCTAATATTATTATTGTTAGAAAGTGAAAGTGAAGTTGCTCAGTCACATCCAACTCTTTGGGACCCCATGGACTGTAGCCTATCAGGCTCCTCTGTCCATGGGATTTTCCTGGCAAGAGTACTGGAGTGTGTTGCCATTTCCTTCTACAGGGAATCTTGCTGACCCAGGGAGTGAACCCAGGTCTCCTGCATTGCAGGCAGACACTTTACTGTCTGAGCCACCAGGGAAGCCACCATTATTATTATTGTTGTTGTTGAAACATAATTTAAATATGATATAGATGTTCTCACAAATGTACACAGACTTCAGTAAGTCCCTGTGGTAGACACAATTCCAAGGTCGCCCCCAAGTTTTCCATTCTCTAGGACACACACCTTCTATTATTCCCTCCCCCTGAGACAGAGTGAGTCCTATGAATATATTAGGATATCACTCCCTTGATTATGTTATATTTCTATAGCCAAGAGATTTCACAGATTTAATTAATGTCCCTTACCAGCTTGCTCCCATCATAAAGGAGATTATCCTGAGACAACTTTAACTAGTCAGATAACCATAAAGAAAGAAGCAGCAGCAGTAGACACTCTTGTTCTGGTCCATAAAAAGGTAATTAGTCATATTGTGAACTGCCTTTTGAGGGAGTCGTGAAGCTAGAACTTGAGGCTGACCCTGAGATATTAATGATGATCCCTGGCTGAAAGTCCATGAGACACAGGAACCTTAGTTCTATGGGTGCAAAGAACTGAACTCTTTGAACATCCAAGAAACTTAGAAAAGGGATTGGGACTTCAGATGAGGTGTCAGCTCCAGCTAACTAACATCTTGACTGCAGCCTCCTGTGACCCAGAGTAGAGCACCCGTGATGCCAAGCCCACACATCTGACTTACAGAAACTGTGAGATAATAAACGGATGTTGTTTAAGCCACAAACTTTATCATAACTTGGTATGCAGCACTAGACAACTACTACATTCCCTTCTGCTGTTTTTCCAGGTAATTTTCATATCCTAGAAGGTGTTCTGACTTAAATCACTATATCTTAGTCATCTTTTCTAGAATTTCATAAAATTGCTATGTATGTATAGTGTGTGTGTGTATATATATATATATATATATATATAATATTATGTGTCTTTTTGCTTCATATTTTAGTGTATATCAGTCGTTTGTTCTTTTTACTGCTAAATATTTTATTATGTGAATACACTGCAATTTGATGATTTATTCACCTAATTTTGATGTTTGGGTTGTTTTCAGCTTGGGGATAATATGAATAAAGCTGCTATTTTGTACATTCTTGCCCATAAATCTGGATATATGCTTCATTTCTCTGAACTAATTGCCTACTGTAAAATTGTTGAGTCATAAGGCAGGTGGATGTGTATATGATATCTCCAAATTGTTTTCCAGAGGATTGTATTATTTTTCACTCCCGCCAGCAAAGTACAATCATGCCAGTTCCTCTACATCTTGCCAACACTTATCATTGCCAGTCTTTTTAATAGACTCTAGAGTAAGGCTACCAGAATTTGACCCCTGGTGTCAAACACTTAGTGTATGACTTTGAACAGATTATTTTCTGTACCTCAGTCTTCTTTTTTGTTGTTATTTTCAATCAGAGGATAATTGCTTTACACTGCTGCATTAGTTTCTGCCATGAATGAACTGGAATCAGCCATAGGTATACATACATCCCCTCCCTCTTAAGTCTCCCTCCCACCCTCTTCCCCATCCCATCCCTCTAGATTGTCACAGAGCACTGGATTTGAGCTCCCTCCTGTAGCAAGCTCCCACTGGCTAACTGTTTTACATAAGGTGATGTATATGTTTCCATGCTGTTCTCTCAGCTCCTCCCACCCTTTCCTTCCTCCACTGTGTCCACAAGTGTGTTCCCCAAGTCTGTGTCTCCACCACTGCCCTGCAGATAAGTTCATCAGTATAATGTTTCTAGATTCCATATACAGGCATTAATAAACAGCTTTTGTTTTTCTCTTTCTGACATGCTTCAGTCGTATAATCGGCTCTAGGTTCATCCACCTCACATTAGAACTGATTCAAATGTGTTCCTTTTAATGGCTGAGTAATATTCCATTGTGTATATGTACCACAACTTCCTTATCCATTCATCTGTTGTGGACATCTAGGTTGCTTCCATGTCCTAGCTGTTGTAAATAGTACTGCAATGAACATTGGGGTACATGTGTCTTTTTCAATTATGGTTTACTTAGGGTATATGCCCAGTAGTGGGATTGTTGGATCATATGATATTAGATGTTAAGCTCTAGGTTTCATCCCTAGTTTTTATAACAAATCGTACTATCCTCCATAGTGGCTGTATCAATTTACATTCCCACCAATAAGGCAAGAGGATTCCCTTTTCTCCACATCCTCTCCAGTATTTATTGTTTGTAGATTTTTTTGATGATGGCCTTTCTGACTGGTATGAGTAACACCTCATTGTAGTTTTGATTTACATTCATTTAATAATAAGTGATGTTGATCATCTTTTCTTGTGTTTATTAGCCATCGGTATGTCTTCTTTGAAGGTCTTCTGTCCATTTTTTGATTGGATGTTTGATTGGTTGTTTTTTCTGATATTGACCTGCATGAACTGCCTGTATATTTTGGAGATTAATCCTTTGCCAGTTGTTCCATTTGCTGTCATTTTCTCCATTCTGAGGGAGAATGTCTTTTCAACCTTGTTTATAGTTTTCTTTGCTGTGCAAAAGCTTTTAAGTATAACCAGGTCCCATTTGTTTATTTTTGGTTTTATTTCCCTTACTTTAGGAGGTGGGTCATAGAGGACTGTGATTTGTGTCCAAGAGGGTTCTGCCTATGTTTTCCTCTAAGAGTTTAATAGTTTCTGGTCTGACATTTAAATCATTAATCCCTTTTGAGTTTGTCTTTGTGTATGATGTTAAGAAGCATTCTAATTTCATTCTTTTACACAAAGCTGTCTGGTTTTCCCAAACTGGGAATGTTAGTATCTGTCCAGGAACACCTGATCCCCTTGGGTTTTGCCTGTGGCTCAGTGGTAAAGAATCTGCCTGGGAGACCCAGGTTCAATCCCTGGGTGAGGAAGATTCCATGGAGAAGGGAATGGCAAACCATTCCATATTCTTTCCTGGAGAATTCCATGGACAGATGAGCCTAGTAAGCTACAGTCACAAAGAATTAGACGTGACTGAATGACTAACACACACACACACACACACACACACACGCTCACTCACACTCACTCACACAGTAGTAAAGAATCCACTGTAATGCAGAAGACACAGGAGACACAGGTTCAGTCTCTGGGTCAGGAAGATCCCCTGGAGGAGGGCATGCAACCCACACCAGTATTTTTGCCTGGAGAATCCCGTGAATAGAAGAGCCTGGCATGCTACAGCCTATAGGGTTGCAAAGAGTTCAACAGTAGTGAAGCAAATGAGCATGCACTGATCCACAAAGTTGTTTTAATGAATAAAAGAGTTTATATATGAGACATCCTGAGGATCATGCTTGACATCTAATATCATATAAATTAAAATTATTGTTATTTATAATTTTTCACTTGTGTTCATAATGAAGATTGTTCTATAATTTTCCTTTCTTGTAGTCACCTTTTAAAAGCTTTGTGGACAATAAATTAGTAATAACATTATGTTCTTACTTTTTCTATTCTCTAGCAAATTTTATAAAATATTAGAGCTATCTAAATTTTATTTGGTAAAGCTCAGCCATAGAGTTGCGTGAGAACTGTGTTTCATTTTGAGAAGAATTTTAACTCCTAATTCTATTTAATTGTCATGAGAAAATTCTAAGTTTCCATTTCTGTTGGTATAAGATTGTTGAATTATATTTTTTCCAGAAATCTATCAATTGTATCTAATTACTCATATTCATTTGTTAATTTTTTCAATTGTCTTTTAAATTTTCATTGCATCTATAAGTATGAACTCAATTGTTTCCTAATATTTCTTGCTTTTCTTTTTAAAATTTTTTGGTCTTGCCATCATTTTGTCTGTTCTTTCAAACTCAGCTGTTAACTGTGTTGATCTGCCCCACTGTATCTTTATTTTCCCTGCCATTCATTTATGCTTTTATCATTTGTTTTTTCTATTCTTAGCAGGAATAGGAAGTTCTTTTCTTTCTTAGCTTCTTTAATTTGATGTTTGATTCTTTAATTCTCAGCCCTTCTTTTAAATGTGTCAGCATTTAAATCTAAATTAACATTCCCTCTATGCACACTTGGAGAAGGAAATGGCAATCCACGTCAGGATTCTTGCCTGGAGAATTCCATGGATGGAGGAACTATGGGGTTGCAAAGAGTTGGACACAACTGAGTGATTAACACACGTGCACACCGGGTCCCCCTTGCAGCTCAGCTGGCAAAGAATCCACCGTAAAACAGGAGACCCTGGTGTGATTCCTGGGTCAGGAAGATCTGATGGGGAAGGGATAGGCTACCCACTCCAGTATTTTGGAGTTTCCCTAATGGCTCAACCAGTAAAGAATCTGCCTGCAATGCAGAAGACCTGGGCTCAATCCCTGGGTTGGGAAGATCCCCTGGAGAAGGGAATGGCTATCACCCCAGTATTCTGGCCTGAAGATTTCCATGGACTGTATAGTTCATGGGGTCACAAAGAGTTGGACATGACTGATCGACTTTCACTTCACCATGCACACTATTAGCTGCACACCAAAAGGTTTGGTATGAATTGTTTTCATTAAAATTTAATGCTAAATATTGACCAATTTCCACTATTGTTTATTTTTTAATATGTGGCACATACATATGTTTTTCTAAATTCCAATATGACATCTTTTTTGTTATTGAATTTTATCAAATGATTTTCTGCATTTTTGAGAATATATGATAAAAAGAAAATAGTATTATGTATCTCTATTTTGACAATAAGGTGAATTTTATAGTTGCTTATCACATGGTGGAACATTTATTGAAACAGATTTTTTACCTAGGTTATGGTTAAGTTTCCAAAGTATGTTTCCTACATATGTTGAAAAAGTATATTTTTATTTCTGGAATATAGTATTTTGTATTTTATATATGTATTGATTGATTTTGCTGATCAAACTTTTCAAAATCATGATCCTAGTGATTTTTTCCTGTCTGCCTGATCTATTCATTATTGAACATTAATTCTTTTTTTCACTTGTGAACATGTGAGTGTTAGTCTCTCAGCCATTTCCAACTCTTTGTGACCCCATGGATTGCAGCCTCTGTCCATGGAATTCTTACCTGTGGTCAATTATAATTGGAATTCAGAAATAAACAATTATTATGGAAATTGTAGCTTTGTAAAATTGAAATTCTTATTTGTAATTTTTTTAACCTGTTTTGCCATGAAATTAAAAGACGTTTACTCCTTGGAAGAAAAGTTATGACCAACCTAGATAGCATATTGAAAAGCAGAGACATTACTTTGCCAGCAAAGGTCCATCTAGTTAAGGCTATGGTTTTTCCAGTGGTCATGTATGGATGTGAGAGTTGGACTGTCAAGAAAGCTGAGTGCTGACGAATTGATGCTTTTGAACTGTGGTGTTGGAGAAGACTCTTGAGACGGCAAGGAGATCCAACCAGTCCATTCTGAAGGAGATAAGCCCTGGGTGTTCTCTGGAAGGAATGATGCTAAAGCTGAAACTCCAGTACTTTGGCCACCTCATGAGAAGAGTTGACTCATTGGAAAAGACTCTGATGCTGGGAGGGATTGGGGGCAAGAGGAGAAGGGGACGACAGAGGATGAGATGGCTGGATGGCATCACCAACTCGATGGACGTGAGTTTGAGTGAACTCTGGGAGTCGGTGATAGACAGGGAGACCTGGCGTGCTGCAATTCATGGGGTCGCAAAGAGTCGGACACAACTGAGCGACTGAACTGAACTGAACTGAGACTATATCACTAGTCTCATACAATTATATCTTTCTGGTATTGAACTTATCAATATATGGTGATCTTTTTTGTCATTTGTAATCTTTTTATACTTGTTTCTTTTTTCTGTTACTTATAAAACTACATTAGCTTCTTTTGGTTAGTATTTATCTCTTGTACCTTTTTTATATTTCATCTTCAACAATTGCATATTTCTAATTTATAGGAGCTCTTAACTAAAAAGTCTGATAGTCTTTGTCCTTAAAAGTTAAGAATGTAGTCCATTTATGTTATTGTTAATACTTTTCAATGTGTTTATTTCTACCCTGTTATTTTGTGCTTTTCATTTTGTTTTTCTATAACTGAGGAAGATTTTATTTGAATAATATAATTTTCCTCCTCTTGCTAGTATCATTTATAGACAATAAATAAATCTTTCTAGGCTACTTTTTGAATAACTTCTAACTTCTCACTCAATTTTTTAATTCCCTTTTTAACTGAGTTTAATATATAACTTAACCTATCCATTAAGTTTAAAATTATAATTGCTGCTTTTGTGAATAGAAGCTCTTTCTGATTGTTTTCCAAACTTCCTCAAAAAGTTTCATATGCCCTTTTTCTTTGTTTATATACTTAATCTCTTTTATTATTTCAAATTTATTAATGATATTTAATTTTTTTCTGTCTTGCAATTTAAAATTATCATGGATAATTTTAATGATTGTTTGTTTTCATGACTTTTAAATGTGAACTTGGGTTCCTTGAAACATTTTGTTTATAGAATTCTTTGAAGCCTAGTCTGAGGTACATTTTCTAGAGAAGAATCGAGTGTTTCTGCTTAGTCCTAGGAGCACCACTAATTTGGATTCACTTTGCATGAGTTGGCATGAATTTGTGCTATAGACTCACAGGATAGGAGTATTGTGTTGTGATATCTCCCAAGGAGAATTTTTCATGTTCTTCTGATAATATAATCAATAGAATGATTCTTGTATCCACTTCCGCTAGGCAACCTAACACTGCCCACATAACCTTTGGAACTGAGGTTTCTGTAAGGCAGTTGTATTAGACTCCGTATTAGCGTGCAGCCATAGGCCACATGTTGAGTTTCTCCCATATGCCATAGCCAATGGAATTAAAACTCAAGGTCACCAGGGTTTGGCAAGCATCATCAGAGTGGCTTAGGCACTGGCTTACCTCCCAGAGTTCCATCTTTCACTTCATTTTTTGACCTCTTTTGATTCCAACCTTTTTTGTTTTTCCTACCTCTGTTGTGTACTAAAATTTTATATTTAAAAAAGTTTTAATTTTGCCCAGGTTATTAGTAACCTGGTTATTCTGCAGTATTTTTTTTTTTCAGAGTATCCAGTCTACTTCACTAGTAGAAATAGAAAATAGCTATATCTTTTAAAATATGTATAGAATCTGCCCCTTTCCCCTGTCCCACCTGCAGTATCTTAAGTTCAGCCCTCAGCTGGGTTCTTACCTAGGTCTTAGCATCACTTTCCTTCACAGTGTGGTACTGTCAAATTTTTATGGAGTATTTTTGGGGCTTGGTATAAGATCCAAATTCCTTGGCGAAAACAGAGAAGGAATGATAAATAAGATACGACTTAAACTGAAGAGTGTGCTCTTAGCAAACAGAGCCAGTTAAAAATTGGGTTAATCAATAGTGTATCTTGCAGGATATAAGTCCACAGAGTTAGTTCACTTTACTTTTTAGTATAAAATCATAGATGTCTACTTTGCAATGAAGAAAATAATCAGAGTTCCCAAGTTCATCACTTGTATTTCAAAGCACATAAAATTATTGGCTTAATCTAAAAAGCTCTTTGACAGCAAGTTTCAAGTACTTAAGAATGCATGGAGCTTCTTGGCCATGAACAGAATGAACAGAAAGATGGATATATGCCTCAATATGGAAGTCTTCCAGCATGAATAATTCTATTGCAGATGGATAATGATATGTTGTCTCTCTTTGTTGTTATTGAGCATTAGAATGTTATTAATACTTTGTTTCTTTTTCTGTTACCTACAAAGTAGAGATGGAGGGAGAACCAGGTTCTTTTCAAAATGAATTCACAGCTTATTTTTATTACAGTCTAAGATACTGTGATTTTTAAATCATGTGATCAGTTCCTCCACTCAGTTAATTGAATACTAATTTTAAAGCTTAAAATCTTTAATGACAAGGGAGTTCAAGGAAATATTGAATCAGATAATGCTCTATTTTATTTTTGATTCTCCTGTGCAGTATACAAGGTACACATTCTGTTTCTCATACACACACACACACACACTTTATCAGTAATCCAGTGAAAAAGTTCCTGGCACTTTAAGTTCTTGGACAGAAGGGGGAAGTTTTGTTGATAATATATCAATACATCTAATATATTGGCAAAATGTCATTTAGTAAAAATCTTTAGATAGTGAAAAGCAAATTTCATGAAGAATATTACCATGGTTATAAACAGAATAAGAAACACAGCTGTTCAAGTAACAGTGTTGCTGTAGATGTTTCAGAGAAACAATATGCAATCAATAATTCCTTGCCAAAGACCTGAAATGGAAAGCACACACTTAGCTACGTAAGCACTAGACTTGGGTGGGATGAGAACTATTTTCAGTGTAAGGGGTTTGCTGAGATGGATAACTGACTTCATAAAACTTAATCCTTTTGGCCTACATGTCTTCATACCTTTTGCCTGTTCTTCCCTTGTAACTGATGTACAGTTAAAACTGGGCCACTCTGTCTCAAGATATCAGGGTCTTGCTGATTTCATTGTCTTCCTAATAATCATTCCCTGCATCACAGTGATCAAATGCAACAGAAACTTTACAATTCTGTTCACTGCAGCCCAGCACTGGCCAATAGAAACATAGGACAAGCCAAAAGGGTAACATGAATTTTTTCTACCATATTTATAACAAAGGAGAAGAAACAGAGGAAATATTTTAATAATCTATTTTATTTAATCCAATGTCCAAAATAGTATCATTTCAAATACAATCAAATTTAAAATTATTAATCAGATAGTACACATTCTTTTTTTTCAAACTAAGCCTCCAAAATCCTTTATGTATTCTAGACTTCCTGCACATTTTAATTTGGACTAGTCACATTTCAATATTCAGTATCCAAATGTGACTAGTGGCTACTGCATTGACAGCATGTGTGAGCTCAGTCACTTCAGTCGTTCCAGCTCTTTGCAACCCCATGGACTGTAGCCTACCAGGCTCCTCTGTCCACAGAATTCTCCAGACAAGAATACTAGAGTGGGTTGCCATGTCCTCCTCCAGCGGATCTTCTCAACCCAGGGATAAAACCTGCATCTCCTGCATTGCAGGCAGATTCTTTATCGCTGAGCTGCCCGTACAGTAATAGACAAAATTTTTTTAAGAAGCACAAGAAACAGGTTTTATGAGCATGAACTCATCCACCTCAGTGATAATGGAAGTTTGAGAATACACTTAACTCTCATTTTTAATTCCCTAAGATTGAAATACGCATCTGTTTATTTAACAAATATTTTTTCTTTGTTGACTGCATTTTATGATGGACTTAGTGGCAATTGTAAATCATCCCCACTCCTGGGGATCTTACATTATCATAAGAAGGGACTGACAAACAATTATTGAATATATATTTTGTGCCCAAAACTCCTCTAAGTGTTCTTTATTTAGTATCTCTGGCATGTTATCAGGAAGGTACTAACTATCATTCTTTCCAGTTTACAGATGAGGAAATTATAGTCATTTAGCTCCTTGCAATAAATAATGTCCTGTTCTCCATAGTATTGAAATTCCCCAAATGAAGTAACTGATTCCCACCTAAAGAGTACTAGGGCATTTGTGTTCAACCTTGGCAGCACATTGGAACCAACTGGTAAGCTTCTTAAAATTACCAAAGCCTGAGAACCTCCCTCAGAAATTCTGATTTAGTTGGTTTGAGCTTCAAAAGAAAAAAAAAGACCCAAGTGATTCTAATATGCTGCCCAGGTTATTTAGGGAAATTCAAGGAGATTTAATCCCATGGTCATGGGAAATTGCTGCCAGTGACCAATAATAGTGGTCCCTTTCTAATTTTTGCTCAGCACAGTATAATTAAGCTTTGGCTTTGTCATTGATACCAAGTTTCAAAGCTTTTACCCAAGTTCCTTTTGTTAATAGCATCTTCTGCTCACTTAAGAGACAACAAATATTTAGCTCTTGCTAAACTTTCTATTGAGTCTGGAGTCCTTCTCTAAACCGCTGCCCCAAGGCAGGACTAAGTTTGCATTTCTAACAATACCCAAAAGTCTCTGATGGTGTTTATCCAGGAGCTATACTTGGAGAACTACTGCTCTATGGAATGCTGAACTAGATTCTGCAAATTGCTTGTAACTGAATCTGTCTCTTCCCACAAACAGCATGGTACTTGCCTCTCTCTAGTGAATATGCCCACTAATTTCCAATATCTGCTGTTCTACTCTGTCTTATGTGCTTTGCATTTCTGTATCTAGCTCTGGGATGAGATATACTTATACCCTTACAAGTATGATATAGTCTCAGCTTTGATCAATGATGCCTTTGTAGATTTCCAGACAAACCTCATTCATCTATAAGTGCTGCCTGTGAATCATGTTCAAATCTGAACTTACTATACCAGAAATTTTGTAATCCTTCACAGAGAACTCAAGGTATGATGCTACATATTTAGGATGGCATATGATTATAACAACAGAAAACAAACAAGCAGAAATAATTTAACAAGGGGAGACTGTATCGAAATTAAAAAAAGAAAATATGAATTGAGACCTGCTTAGGTCATGTTTATATATACTGCTACAGATTATTATTACGGTACAATATGTATGTTTCATGAAGTATCTGCTTTAAGTAAATCGAGATCATTAAGTCTTCTTAGGATTAACCAGTTTTTATTTTTTCTTAACTTGGTCCCCTCTTATCGTTATAGGTGGCTTTTGATGCTCTATGCTTGATAGTCTCAGTTTGGTCTCTCCCTCTCTATTTTGTGGCCAGCTCATTTAGCAATCACTGCAACCCTTTGATTGTTCATCTTCCTCTATAATATATATGATAGATATTAACTAAATACCTGAATTTTCAGCTTTCCTTCCCAACAGAGGTGGCATAATTCTGTGAAATAATCCTGATCAGGGAGGTAGAAGCACAAGCCCCTAAGAAGGGCTTTCTTTCTCAAACAGAAATGCAGAACTTCACAAGAAGAAGACTTTCACCCTTTATTCTTTTGCCTTTGTCTATCCTCCTTCTTCCTGCTGGGACAAAAACACAATGTCTCATAGGTTCAATAGCCATCTTGCAACCAAAAAGAAATAGGAAGTTAGAAGGAGCCCAGGTCTTTGATAAGAACTTTGAACAATCACACCAGCCCTGAAATGCCTAACACTGAACTTTCTGTTACATGAAAATGATAGTCTGCTATTTTATTCGTCCCATTGCTCATCAAGTTTTTATAACAGTTTTTATAAATTTATAAAAATTGATAAATTTTATAAATTCAAACATGTGTGATACATATATTGAACTCAACATACCCTTTAAATTGTTAAACCCAACATACCCTTTAAATTGTTAAACCATTTCTTTAAACAACACCTTGTTGTTACTGAGTCCAAGATTCCTCTGCTCATTGCAGGACAGACCAATGAATCAGAGAACAGGGTGTTGAGGCAAGGAATATTTTGTTGGGAAAGCTGGCTGACTGAGAAGATGCAGAATAATGTCTCAAAATAACCATCTTATCGGGATCTACATGCCAGATTCTTTTATTGAACAAAGACAGGGCAGAGGTGAGGAAGTAAAGCAAAAAGCCCATTACTCTTGCAAATATGTCCTAGAACGGCAAGCCTTAGGGAGGAGATATGTTAAATTCTTCCTTCCTATAGCCATCCACAGGTGATCAGTGCACATGTGCATGCTAAGTCACTTCAGTCATGTCCAACTCTGTGCAACCCTAAGGACTGTAGCCCACCAGGATCCTCTGTCCATGGAATTTTCCAGGAAAGAATGCTAGAGTGGGTGCCCATGCCCTCCTCCAGGGGATCTTCCCAGCCCAGGAGTCGAACCTGCATCTCTTATGTCTCCTGCATTGGCAGGCCAGTTCTTGACCACTAGCACCCCCTGGGAAGCCCAAAGAGACGCATGGAACCACATAAACTTGCTGGCTAAGTTATTGTTAACCAAAAAGAACTTAATGTACTAGGGAGGAAAGTGCTGCCTCCAACAGTTTAAACCCTTTTAGTCTCTCTAATAGCAGGTTGTATAGGGTTTTAGGTTGAGATTAGTTGCTCATAAAGTTGTCAAGATAAAGAACCTTTGCCCAAAGTCGGTTTCTCAGCTGCTTTATGATTAGCAATACAACAGCTGGAGAACCACATCCTGTGGTCTCCTACCTGCTAAACAGCTTCACAACACCAGATTTTTACATCAAATGAAAAGGGCTATTAAAATGGATTTTAGTTTCTGGTGACTGAGGCTTTTGCAGTCTGACATGCAGAGCAACTCTGAAATATCTGATGACTTATTCTTATTATAATTTTGGTATGGTATGTTAGCATTCTGAGCTTGAAAACACAAATTTTAGCATTCATAGCATCCCTTTCTTAACAAAGAGAAATGCATTTCTTCTAAAAGGAAAAAAGTATTACAAAATTACCTAGACACAAATATATTTCAAGTGGTTATCCAGGCCCTATACAAAAACATTCCAATGGAAGCAAATCATTCTTGGTAGCATTCTTTGCATTTTTAATTCCTTGCATTATTCCTGCAACTTCAATGGTTTCATTATTAAGTCAAAATGAAGGTCTTGGCAGCAATGTCTTTTGAATGGTGAACAAAACAGGTTAATTAGAAGCATTCTAATTTTTCTTATGTTACAAATTGTCTTGAGTAAAAGAAATGGATTAGAAGTCTCATAAGGCAAGAAGAAAAATGACATTGTATGCTTTCTGTTGAATAAGCTACTCTAAGAAAAAATATTGTTTATGGAAAGTCTGTAACAATAGTGGGATTTTTTTCTTTTAAAGAAGATTGGCCCCTTGCCATCTTTTTCACTAAGCATCTATTCCCTGTGGTGACCACACCATCAACATTTTATGTAATAATCTATTCTCTCTTCTTTTTCCCTATAGTCGTGAACTCCTTTCTTCTAGTCCTTCTTGCCCTGCATTTGGACAGAAAGAGGATCTTTTTGTGATCACAGTGATCTATGGTTGCCTTTCAATTATCATCGCAGGCATTTTCCATTTCCCAGATTCCCTGGGGCACCCTGAGCCAGCTTCTCCCACTGTGCAGCACGCTCCCAGGATAAATTCCCTGCCATCAGTTGCTGTGTGGGCTGGAAATGCAAACTAATTTTAACCTTAGCTTCACCAAACCATTATTAGAATCTTTAAACCAGAGAAAATAAATCCTACAGTATAGGCAAAAGGCAAGCAAGAATGGTATTTGGAGAAAATCTGGGGCTATTAGGCAAGAGGGTTTATTGTAATCTCTGATTCTCTCCATGAATACCAATCCTTGAGAGCAGAGTCTATAGATTTGCATATTTATTATTCTCAAGCACATGTCAGACAGACAATATTTATCTGGGTCAGTGAGCTCAGTTGGTGTGGAGCTAATAAGGCCAAAAGCATGGACTCTTTCCCCTTAGAAACCAGGAAAATGGACTCAGAGAAAAACCAACCTACTCTACATTCACGAGTTGTATCTCTAAACCTGGCCAGACGTCCTGTGAGTGCATGCTGTGGGTAACAAGCAGCATGGGTGAGGAAAAATGTGCTGACTCGGAATGAATCCAAAGTAAGCATTCTAGAGTTGACTCAAAGTTGAGGTCCTTCACGAAGCAAAGCCGGATGGTGACCAATTAGGAGGATCGGAACTCATATGCTAGACGAAATAGGCATATAGAGGCAGGTCACTGATCCTTTTTATAGCAAACTCTTTGGAAGATAGTGTTATCTCTGCTGATGTGCACATGGTTTGTTCTAAGGTACTGATCCTACGTTTTTGCTGGCTTCCACTATTTTCAGTGTTCACCTTTTTCATGTGACTCTGCCTCTTGGCCACTTAGGAAGACACTGTGCAGAAGTGTCATCTATTTTGGAGTCAAAGACCTGACATCACTTCCATCATTTGCATCACTTACTTCTTGCATAGTGCAAAGATACTTGCACTCTCTAAATAGTTCCCTCATATGCAAGAGAGCTGTTGGGAGGATTCAGAAAGATAAGGTATGTAAAGCTATTAACTTGGTGCCTGGGACATAGCAAACTCTCCACTAATGATGATGGGTGTTATTAGTATATCAGCGGATGGCATTTGAACAATGAGTGGCATAGTATCAGGTTTATGATAAGAAATAACTAAAAATTAGCTCCCATCCTTCTTCCCCAGTTTCTGTTGTCTTTCTGCAGGTATCTCCATTTCTCCATTGTGTTGCATTTCTTTTATCTTTGTGGGGCAATCTCTCTCCCTGCCCAGAGCTTTCCTGCTCCACGAGTTCACAGAAGAGGTACTTAAGGGTCCTGCTGCAACTGTCTCAGGAGTGCTGCATCCTGCATCTCTTCATCTCTGCAATGATTGTCCACCTTAGAGCAGCCATCTTTCTATTTAATATTCTGTAAGGCTTACTCATGGGGCTTCCCTGGTGGCTTAGATGGCAAAGCGTCTGCCTGCAACGCAGAAGACCCAGGTTCGATCCCTGGGTTGGGAAGATCCCCTGGAAAAGGAAATGGCAACCCACCCCAGTACTCTTGCCTGGAAAATCCTATGGACAGAGGAGCCTGGTCGGCTACAGTCCATGGGGTCCCAAAGAGTCAGACATGACCGAGTGACTTCACTTCTTCACTTTAAGGCTTACTCATGGCAAGATTTCTTGATGCATCCAAAAAATGTATCTAAGTGATGTTATTTAGGAAGCCAGGTATGGTGTGTTGGGAAGGTATAGGCCACTTCATTTACAGAACGTTAAAAATTTGCCTCTCTATAGACCATTTCTTTGCCCAAAAGCTGGAGTCTATTTGGATGGTGCAAAACTAATTGTGGTTTAGCATATTGAAATTTGCCATTTGATATTGGAACACATTCTTATATAAATGTGGTAAGGTTATACATCATTTTAATGCACATTTCTCGGTTTATGTTATTTTGGTTAATGACATTACTTGCTGTATATTTTATATTTATTTTAGGCTGTGGAAATGATGTTAGATAAAAAGCAAATTCAAGCGATTTTCTTAGTTGAGTTCATAATGGGTTGTAAAGCAGTGGAGACAACTTGCAACATCAACAATGCATTTGGCTCAGGAACTGCTAACTGCTAAATGTAGAGTGCAGTGGTGGTTTGAGAAGTTTTGCAAAGGAGGTAAGAGCCTTGAAGATGAGGAGTGTAGGGGCCGGCCATCGGAAGTTGACAAAGACCAATTGAGAGGATCATCTAAGCTGGATCCTCTTACAACTACATGAGAAGTTGCTGAAGGACTCAGTGTTGACCATTCAATGGTCATTCAACATTTGAAGAAAATTGAAAAGATGGAAAAGCTTGATAAGTGGGTACCTCAGGAGCTAACCAAAAATCAAAAAATCATCATTTGGAAGTCATCTTCTCTTATTCTGCACAACAACAGCAATCAATTTCTCAGTCAGATTGTCATGTGGAACAAACAGTGGGTTTTATATAAATGGCAATGATCAGCTCAATGGTTGGGCTGAGAAAAGCTCCAAAGCATGTCCCAGAGCCAAACCTGTACCGAAGAAAGGTCATGATCATTATTTGGTGGTCTGCGGCCTGTCTGATCTGCTACAGCTTTTTGAATCCCTATGAAATCATCACACCTGAGAAGTATGCTCAACAAATCAATGAGAAGCACCAAAAATTGCAATGCCTGAAACCAGCATTGGTTAACAGATTGGACCCAATTCTTCTCCATGACAAGGTCTGACTTCACTTTGCACAGCCAGTGCTTCAAAAGTTGACCAAATTGGGCCACTAAGTTTTGCCTCATCCATCATATTCACCTGACCTCTTGCCAGTCACTTGCCACTTCTTCAAGCATCTCAACAACATTTTGCAGGGAAAATGCTTCCACAAACAGCAGGAGACAAAAAATGCTTTCCAAAAGTTTGATTCCCAAATCATAAACAAAAATAAGTTTGTTTATCAAACTTATTTCTCATTGGCAAAAATGTGTTGATCATAAAGTTTCCTATTTTGATTAATAAAGATGTGCTTGAGCCTACTTAAAATGATTTAAAATTCACAGTCCAAAATGGCAATTACGTTTGCACCAACCTAATATATTGGCATCATGTTCAACTTACTTGAATTAAGCTTTTTTTCCCCTCCTCTCAATGATACAGAGAGTGAACTTAATGAAAATAAAGTGGTAGGCATGAAAGAAATTTATAATAAACCTTAACTCTAGCCTTACATGCTATGATTCTCAAAATTTAACTTTTGTGTAGGGACTCTAATGTTGTTCCTATATTTCAGTGATTAAAGTGGTAGAAGTAACTGCATTTAATTTTGTCATGTACATCTGAGCAAGTGCTTTAGTCTACCTTATTGCTTACATTGATACTGTGATATAGAGGGTGCCAGAGATCACTTCAACTCTGCCATGATAAGCAGATTCCTTCTTAATATTCAAGAAAGTGCATCTGCGGGAGAAAAAATTCCATCAGAGCAACCCATGATTCAGGGAATTTTGCCTGGGTTTTTTTGCTCACCGCCATCTGGCTCTCAGGTCAGAGCTACCCTCCCTCTCTTTTTACCCCTTTTTCATAATGGGTCATGGTCAGATTTGATGTCTTCTATTATTCAAGTATGATCTCAGTTTGTCCTCGATTGTGACTTATCTACACTTTCTGGACTTTGATGGCCTATGCATAACCTTGTAGATACATTTGACCTACATTTCTGTTTTGTGTTAGTTTTGAAAACTAATGGCAGGAGTCACAAAGAGAAAGATACTGGATGCAAGGATCTCTGTAGAGGCCCAGTCAGATAAACAAAGACCAATAAATTACATTCTTCTAAAGCAGAATCCCTGCCGATGTACATGTGTATTTCTTTGAACTCAATTTTGAATATATTATCTAGTTGGGTCTAAAACAGATTATTCCTCCTTCATTTCTTCATAATGTGATCCTCCAATGCAAGAACAACTCTTGAGGATTTTTTTTTCTCAAATACCTTCCAAAGAATCCTCCTGAAAACAGAAGGAGGAACCTTGGGAGACGAGTGTCTTTAGTGTGGGCTGGGAGGCTGATGGTTTGTCTGTGACTTAGGAAGCCATGCTTCAGTGTTTTCTCAGTACTCTATGCAAAGGGCAGAAGACATATGGCCAAGTTAACTCATTCTTTAAACTAACACATATTAAGCACTTACAGATAAACACTCAAAACATGAAAATGAAGAAGACGTGGTCCCTGTCCCCATCTCATTGGGAAAGATAGACATATAACTTAAATCCTAAAACAAAAAGGTTTATTTATGGATAATGGGCATGATTATAATGCTTCATTGCCTTATAGGCAATAGATGTGCTTTTCAATACCATTGAAATATTGTAACTGGGGAGTAGAGTTAGCAACACAAGTCTCCTATAGCTTCACCATATTTTCTATCCATATCTATTTCTCCAGCTCCCTTTCGGTTTTTAATTTCCTGTCCTTCCCCAAGATCTCAGGCAGTTTCCTCCAGTGCCCCTTTGATAAACTGCAGGGCAGTGTTATAAGTTTTGGTCCATCTGCTAGCCCCCAGATCACTGACTAAATGTACCAAGATTTAAAATCTCTTGGCAAAGCTGTTGGTTGAATCTCCAATAAAATTATGCACTGAAATGTGCTTGAATTGAAGACAAGAATGGAATGTTTTTGTCTGTGTTTATTCTTTTTAAAAATTTGCTTACTTTTTATTGAAGTACAGTTGATTTAAGCATGGTGTTAGTTTCAGTAGTATAAGGGTGTACAAAATATATATATATATATATATATATGTATTCCTTTTCAGATTTGTATATATTATTACAAAATATTAAGTTGAGTTCCTTGTGCTATATAGTAGGTTATTGTTGGTTATCTATTTTATATACAATAGTGAGCATATGTTACTCCCAAACTCTTAATTTATCCTTCCCCCTACTTCCCTTTCCCCTTTGGTAATCATAAGTTTGTTTTCTATTGACATTTTTTATTGATAAACTCCCTTGAATCAAGGACTCAAACTTTAAAACCAAATATGCCTAAAAGGAGGGTCATTTATAGTGTATTTATTACTTCAAATTGCTTTCACTTTTTTTCTTTCAAAAACCCATGACCCAGAGTATTATGTATATTCTTTAAAAGGGTATATTTTAACCCAATTTCAGAATGTAAAGAATTTCAATTAGTCAAACTCAACTCATGAATATTCATAAAGCTTTACATGTCTTTCCTCCCATATACTACCAGGAACCCACAATTCATTTTCTCTTCCCTTTCTCTTTACAAAAATGAACCTATGAACAGTAATTACAATGAACTGAAATGACAGAGCTGACATTTAGGTGCTCATACTTAGGTTTGAAAGTAACCAGATTATTGAGATGGATAGAAGTGATTGTGTCACTTTCTTTTGTTCTAGTGGGCACCATTCCACTGGCAATCATATGTTACCATAGGGAGGTTAAGAAGTCCCTAAAGTTTAAAATAGAATCAAGTAGAAGCCTTACAGAGGACCATCAGTTTTCAAAATCATAGACTGAGGGCACTCCAATTTGTGTTGTTTCTGTATAAGCTGGGAACTATTCTTTGCCCATAAACCAACTAAATGTGTTTGTATGTCTACATATTTTTCCTTTTACTCTGTTTTGTTGCAATTATATCTGTATTTGCATCTATGTTTTTACTTTTCCTTTAGCCTTTAGAAGATATTGATTCTTGCTAAGGTGCTATAATGTAAGGAGTACTTCTAAATCTAATGTGTTCATTCTGTGTACCAGAATCCTAAGAGAAATTTTCAGCTGTCTCATTATTTAAGCACTGATTTATAAAAATAATAGAATGAATCTTTACTAAATATTAAATCACTGAGAAATAACTGTGGAAGGGCTTCCTGCATGGCTCAGCAGGTAAAAAATCCACCTGCAATGCAGGAGACACAGGAGAGGCTGGTTTGATCCCTGGGTCGGGAAGATCTCCTGCAGAAGAGAATGGCTACCCACTCCAGTATTCTTGTCTAAAAAATCCCATGGACAGAGGAGCCTGGAGGGTTACAGTCCATAGGATCACAATCCCAAAGAGTCAGACATGACTGAGCAATTAAGCACTTACCTTGTTTAGGTTAAATTACAAATAAAGCCTGGTTCTAATTTCAGCATCCAGTCGGATCCTTCCTTAAACTGGCTACATTCTTAAAAAATTTGACTGAAGGATTGACTTTAGTTTCCGTAAGTTTATACCCTCTTCTTTTTCTGGCACTGCTTTGCTCCCTCATTAAAACATAAGTTCTATGAGCCGGGGCTTCTATTTTGCTTACTTCTGGACTTCCCATTCCTGGATGGAGTTATATGTTATTATCATGTTCTGTCTATCTATTTTATATGATGGTAGTAACTCTGAACTTTTCTGTTCAATCATCACAGGTTGGCTTTTTCTTTTTTCTATTTTAGCTTTTTCTTTTTTTTAACATGGACCATTTTTTTAAGTCTTTATTGAATTTTGTTACAATATTGTTTTTGCTTTTATGTTTTTGTGTTTTGGCTGCAAGGCCTGTGGGATCCTAGTGCCCCCACCAGAGCTCAAACCCTCACCTCCTGCATGGGAAGGTGGAGTTCTAAACCACTCAGCCATCAGGGAAGTCCTATGTGTTCGCTTTTATGTAGCCCACAAATAAATATGTATATATAAATTAAATATATGTAAACATACATAAACCTAGCATTTCATCTTTTCTCTTTTTTTTTACTAATATTCCATCATTGTGTTTATTCTAACTTTAGGAAGGAATTTTGTTTTGTATAGTAGATAACATTTTGACTTAAAAATAATTCCCATAACTTAGCAGAAGATAGCATGGGGCAAGATAATTAACCTCTCTAAGCTTAAATTTCCTTACTTGTAAATTTTTTTAATTAGCTGATTACCTTTTATTGAAGTATAGTTGATTTACAAAGTAGTACTAGTTTCAAATATACAGCAAAGTGATTCAGTGATACATATATATCTATGCTTTTCAGATTTTTTTTCCCTTCAGTTCAATTCAGTTCAGTCGCTCAGTCGTGTCAGACTCTTTGTGACCCCTTGAATCGCAGCACGCCAGGCCGCCCTACCTATCACCAACTCCTGGAGTTCACTCAGAATCACGTCCATCGAGTCAGTGATGCCATGCAGCCATCTCATCCTCTGTCGTCCCCTTCTCCTCCTGCCCCCAATCCCTCCCAGCATCAGAGTCTTTTCCAATGAGTCAACTCTTCGCATGAGGTGGCCAAAGTACTGGAGTTTCAGCTTTAGCATCATTCCTTCAAACAAAAACCCAGGGCTGATCTCCTTTAGAATGGACTGGTTGGATCTCCTTACAGTCCAAGGGACTCTCAAGAGTCTTCTCCAACACCACAGTTCAAAAGCATCAATTCTTCGGTGCCAGCCTTCTTCACAGTCCAACTCTCACATCCATACATGACCACAGGAAAAACCATAGCCTTGACTAGACGGACCTTTTATGGCAAAGTAACGTCTCTGCTTTTGAATATTCTATCTAGGTTGGTTATAACTTTCCTTCCAAGGAGTAAGCGTCTTTTAATTTCATAGCTGCAGTCACCATCTGCAGTGATTTGGGAGCCCAGAAAAATAAAGTCTGACACTGTTTCCACTGTTTCCCCATCTATTTGCCATGAAGTAATGGGACCAGATGCCATGATCTTCGTTTTCTGAATGTTGAGCTTTAAGCCAACTTTTTCACTCCCCTCTTTAACTTTCATCAAGAGGCTCTTTAGTTCTTCTTCACTTTCTGCCATAAGGGTGGTGTCATCTGCATATCTGAGGTTATTGATATTTCTCCCGGCAATCTTGATTCCTGCTTGTGCTTCTTCCAGTCCAGCGTTTCTCATAATGTACTCTGCATAGAAGTTAGATAAGCAGGGTGACAATATACAGCCTTGACATACTCCTTTTCCTATTTGGAACCAGTCTAGGTTATTAAATTATAATGTCTATCTCACAAGTTCTGAGATTTAAAAATGATAATATACATGAAGTATATAGTACAATGTATGGCCTCTCGTATGTGAAGAAAGCTGAGCACCAAAAAATTGTTGTTTTTGAACTGTGGTGTTGGAGAAGACTCTTGAGAGTCCCTTGGACTGCAAGGAGATCCAACCAGTCCATTCTAAACGAGATCAGCCCTGGGTGTTCTTTGGAAGGAATGATGCTAAAGCTGTAAAACTCCAGTACTTTGGCCACCTCACGCAGAGTTGACTCATTGGAAAAGACTCTGATGCTGGGAGGGATTGGGGGCAGGAGGAGAAGGGGACGACAGAGGATGAGATGGCTGGATAGCATCACTGACTCGATGGACTTGAGTCTGAGTGAACTCCGGGAGTTGGTGATGGACAGGGAGGCCTGGCATGCTGTGATTCATGGGGTCCCAAAGAGTCTGACACGACTGAGTGATTGAACTGAACTGAAATGATATGCTCAATAAATATTATCAAAATAATGGAGATTATCTTATTCTCTCTTTGAGACTGAGGTGCATGGAACAAGACAATTACAAGGTTATGGAATTGCTTGGTGGCAAGTGGAGAATGCCTGGCCAAGTTACTGACTGTGAGATCATGTATGAATGACAAAGCCTAATCAGCCACAGTGTAACTGAATTGCTTGTTTTGGCTTTATTTAACAATCAGTTCTGCACAATTAGTTACTATCAATCTAGTCAAAATTAATGGAGCTCCTTCTAGTGAAAGACTATTATGCAGGCTACACCTTTGTTATTTAAAATTCTGTAGTGTAGTTTAATGTAATTTCTAAATCAAAGTGCCTTCCCCCAAATCCAAAGTAAATTTATTGGTTTAAAAATAATTGATTGTATCAAAGCAAGCAATGTGTCACTGCATGTCAATACCCTGGTTTCACCGAGTTTTGGGTTTTAAGCATTAATTAAGTGTGACTTAATTCTAAGTTATTTTCTCATGACTACATGGGCATATGGGAAACAGTTCTAGAATTATCTTTTTCCCACCCAGTTGCTTCGAAGTTTCAAAACACATTGGTGTCAAGTCTACAATTCTCTGAAAAGTCAATGAAAAAAGAATGCTGGAAATCCTCAGTTCCTTGCTCTATGCACTATGAAGTTGTGTCCCACAAGTTCACTAGGTTCTAGGGAGAAGACCTGGATTCAGAATCCATATCTCCTATGTTACTAGGGGCTGGAGCTCATCCGTGGTCCCTTCCGACAGGCATGCCTTTTCAGATTCCCACGGTCTGCCCTGTCCCTACTTCTGCCATTCTGGTGAGCTTCTTTGCCCCTGAGACACTAGATTTGGAGATTCTACATACTTACAAAGAGTGGGACAAAGTGACCTTACACAGGAGATGAAGTGCAATTTATTCAAACAGTGAGCTGTTGAGTGAAGAAAAAGGGACATCCACCAAGACAAGGTGGATGATACAGCAGGTAGGCATCTAGATGGAGGAGGAGTGTGGGAGAAATGAACCAAGGACTGTGGTGAGTTTAAGAGAAGCGCCAATGCTAATAGCAGTCATAGGTTTGAGAGATTGACCCATAGCCGGTGCATGAGCATGGCGCGGCGCCTGTGACGGTGCAGGAGTGCGGCTGACAGGAGCTACCCCACGCCCGAGGTTAGGGGTGGTGGCCCGAGAGGAGCTACCCCGCACCGCAGGTAAGGAGCAGTGGCTGTGCTTTGCTGGAGCAGCCATGAAGAGAGACCCCGCTTCCAAGGTAAGTGAAACCCAAGTAAGACGGTAGGCACTGAGAGAGGAGATCAGAGGGCAGATGTACTGAAATACAATCACAGACAACTAGCCAATCTAATCACGTGGAAAACAGCCTTGTCTAACTTAATGAAACTAAGCCATGCCATATGCGGCCACACAAGACGGACGGGTTATGGTGGAGAGGTCTGACAGAATGTGGTCCACTGGAGAAGGGAATGGCAAACCACTTCAGTATTCATGCCTTGAGAACCCCATGAACAGTATGAAAAGGCAAAAAGATAGGACACTGAAAGATGAACTCCCCAGGTTGGTAGGTGCCCAATATGCTACTGGAGATCAGTGGAGAAATAACTTCAGAAAGAATGAAGGGATGGAGCCAAAGCAAAAACAACACCCAGTTGTGACTGGGACTGGTGATAGAAGCAAAATTCGATGCTGTAAAGAGCAATAGTGCATAGGAACCTGGAATGTTAGGTCCATGAATCAAGGCAAATTGGAAGTGGTCAAACAGGAGATGACAAGAGTGAACACTGACATTCTAGGAATCAGTGAACTAAGATGGACTGGAATGGGTGAATTTAACTCAGATGACCATCATCTCTACTACTGTGGGCAGGAATTCCTTAGAAGAAATGGAGTAGCCAACATAGTCAACAAAAGAGTCCGAAATGCAGTACTTGGATGCAATCTCAAAAACGACAGAATGATCTCTGTTCGTTTCCAAGACAAACCATTCAATATCACAGTAATCCAAGTCTATGACCCGACCAGTAATGCTGAAGAAGCTAAAGTTGAACAGTTCTATGAAGACCTACAAGACCTTCTAGAACTAACACCCCAAAAAGATGCCCTTTTCATTGTAGGGGACTGGAAAGCAAAAGAGGAAGTCAAGAAACACCTGGAGTAACAGGAAAATTTGGCCTTGGAGTATGGAATGAAGCAGGGCAAAGGCTAATAGAGTTCTGCCAAGAAAATACACTGGTCATAGCAAACACCCTCTTCCAACAACACAAGAGAAGACTCTACACATGGGCATCACCAGATGGTTGACACCAAAATCAGATTGACTATATTCTTTGCAGCCAAAGATGAAGAAGCTCTATACAGTCAGCAAAAACAAGACTGGGAGTTGACTGTACCTCAGATCATGAATTCCTTTATGCCAAATTCAGACTGAAATTGAAGAAAGTGGAGAAAACCACTAGACCATTCAGATCAGATCAGATCAGTTGCTCAGTCGTGTCCGACTCTTTGCGACCCCATGAATCGCAGTTCACCAGGCCTCCTAATCTATCACCAACTCCTGGAGTTCACTCAGACTCACGTTCGTTGAGTCGGTGATGCCATCCAGCCATCTCATCCTCCGTCGTCACCTTTTCCTCCTGCCCTCAATCCCTCCCAACATCAGAGTCTTTTCCAAGGAGTCAACTCTTCGCATGAGGTGGCCAAAGTACTGGAGTTTCAGCTTTAGCATCATTCCTTCAAACAAAAACCCAGGGCTGATCTCCTTTAGAATGGACTGGTTGGATCTCCTTACAGTCCAAGGGACTCTCAAGAGTCTTCTCCAACACCACAGTTCAAAAGCATCAATTCTTCGGCACTCAGCTTTCTTCACAGTCCAACTCTCACATCCATACATGACCACTGGAAAAACCATAGCCTTGACTAGACAGACCGTTGTTGGCAAAGTAATGTCTCTGCTTTTCAATATGCTATCTAGGTTGGTCATAACTTTCCTTCCAAGGAGTAAGCGTCTTTTAATTTCATGACTGCAGTCACCATCTGCAGTGATTTTGGAGCCTCCCAAAATAAAGTCTGATACTATTTCCACTGTTTGCCCATCTATTTCCCATGAAGTGATGGGACCAGATGCCATGATCTTCATTTTCTGAATGTTGAGCTTTAAGCCAACTTTTTCACTCTCCTCTTTCTCTCTCATCAAGAGGATTTTTAGTTCCTCTTCACTTTATGCCATAAGGATGGTGTCATCTGCAGACCATTCAGGTATGACCTAAATCAAATGCCTTATGACTATACAGTGGAAATGAGAAATAAATTTAAGGGACTAGATCTGATAGAGTGCCTGATGAACTATGGATGGAGGTTCATGACATTGTACAGGAGACAGGAATCAAGATCATCTCCAAGAAAAAGAAATGCAAAAAAGCAAAATGGCTGTCTGAGGAGGCCTTTCAAATAGCTGAGAAAAGAAGCGAAGTGAAAAACAAAGGAGAAAAGGAAAGATATAAACATCTGAATGCAGAGTTCCAAAGAATAGCAAGGAGAGATAAGAAAGCCTTCCTCAGTGATCAATGCAAAGAAATAGAGGAAAACAACAGAATGGGAAAGACTAGAGATCTCTTCAAGAAAATTAGAGATACCAAGGGAACATTTCATGCAAAGATGGGCTCAATAAAGGACAGAAATTATAGGGACCTAACAGAAGTAGAAGATATTAAGAGAGGTGGCAAGAATACACAGAAGAACTGTACAAAAAGATCTTCACAACCCAGATAATTACCATGGTGTGATCACTCACCTAGAGCCAGACATCCTGGAATGTGAAGTCAAGTGGGCCTTAGGAAGCATCACTACGAACAAAGCTAGTGGAGGTGATGGAATTAAAGTTGAGCTAGTTCAAATCCTGAAAGACAATGCTGTGAAAGTGCTGCACTCAATATGCCAGAAAATTTGGAAAACTCAGCAGTGGCCACAGGACTGGAAAAGGTCAGTTTTCATTCCAAACCCAAAGAAAGGCAATGCTAAAGAATGCTCAAACTACCTCACAATTGCACTCATCTCACATGCTAGTAAAGTAATGCTTAAAATTCTCTAAGCCAGGCTTCAGCAATATGTGAACCGTGAACTTCCAGATGTTCAAGCTGGTTTTAGAAAAGGCAGTGAAACCAGAGATCAAATTGCCAACATCCGCTGGATCATAGAAAAAACAAGAGAGTTCCAGAAAAACATCTATTTCTGCTTTATTGACTATGCCAAAGCCTTTGACTGTGTGGATCACAATAAACTGTGGAAAGTTCTGAAAGAGATGGGAATACCAGACCACCTGACCTGCCTCTTGAGAAACCTATATACAGGTCAGGAAGCAACAGTTAGAACTGGACATGGAACAACAGACTGGTTCCAAATAGGAAAAGGAGTACTTCAAGGCTGTATATTGTCACCCTGCTTATTTAACTTTTTTGCAGAGTACATCATGAGAAATGCTGGGCTGGAAGAAGCACAAGCTGGAATCAAGATTTCCGGGAGAAATATCAATAACCTCAGATATGCAGCTGACACCACCCTTATGGCAGAAAGTGAAGAGGAACTCAAAAGCCTCTTGATGAAAGTGAAAGAGGAGAGTGAAAAAGTTGGCTTAAAGCTCAACATTCAGAAAACGAAGATCATGGCATCTGGTCCCATCACTTCACAGCAAATAGATGGGGAAGCAGTGGTAACTGTGGCTGACTTTATTTTTCTGGCTCCAAAATCACTGTAGATGGTGACTGCAGCTATGAAATTAAAAGACGCTTACTCCTTGGAAGGAAAGTATGACCAACCTAGACAGCATATTAAAAAGCAGAGACATTACTTTGCCAACAATGGTCCATCTAGTCAAAGCTATGGTTTTTCCAGTGGTCATGTATGGATGTGAGAGTTGGACTATAGAGAAAGCTGAGTGCTGAAGAATTGATGCTTTTGAACTGTGGTGTTTGAGAAAACTCTTGAGTCCCTTGAACTGCAAGGAGATCCAATCAGTCCATCCTAAATGAGATAGTCCTGGGTGTTCATTGATAGGACTGATTTTGAAGCTGAAACTCCAATACCTTGGCCACCTGATGCAAAGAGCTGACTCATTGGAAAAGACCCTAATGCTGGGAAAGATTGAAGGCAGGAGGAGAAGGGGACAACAGAGGATGAGATGGTTGGATGGCATTACAGACTTAATGGACATGGGTTTGGGTGGACTCCGGGAGTTGGTGATGGACAGGAAGGCCTGGTGTGCTGCATTTCATGGGGTCGCAAAGAGTCGGACACGACTGAGCAACTTAACTGAACTGCTATTGTTTCTACATAAATCATGCCTTTACCTTTTTTTAAGGGTGAAATGCATTAACTGAAGTAGACCAACACCTTATTTTTTCTACCTGTTGCTTATATCTAATGCATCCCTATGTCTTATTTTTATCATTTACTTTTGCAATGTTGCTATCAGTTTATTAGTAGCTTTATTTGGCAAATATCTGTGTGCAATTACTGTATGTGGAGCACCACTCTATGAATTTTACAAATGGTAAAAGTTATTCTCAACCAAAGACAACATGTGGAAATAATTTCAATTGTCTTAATTTGAGAGGGGATAGCTTCCTAGGTGGCTCATTGGTAAAAAGTCCACCTGAGATGCTGGTTCAATCCCTGGGTTGGGAAGATCCCCTGGAGGAGGGCATGGCAACCCACTCCAGTATTCTTGCCTGGGGAACCCAATGGACAGAGTAGCCTGGTGGGCTATAGTACATGGGATTGCAGAAGAGTTGGACACGACTTAGTGACTAAACAACAACAATTATCACATCATTTAGTGGGTAAAAGACAGAGATGATGCTAAATATTCTGCAATGCACAGGACTGCCCCTCTCCCTGAACTAAAAATTAATCTAGCCAAAAATATCAATAGCTTGAGTTTTAAAAACTCCTCTATTAATTCCTTAACCTTTATAATAACCCTATAGAGTAGGTACCATTCTTATCTTCATTTTACAGATAAGGAACATTAAACACAGAGAGGTTCATGAAATAGCTCAAGGTCACACAGCTGATGAGTGGCAAGGTTGATGTGTAAGACTAAGAGGTCTGTGTCTAAAATCCATGCTCTACCAACATACCAGGCTACCTCTGGGTTGCATGAAAAGTATTTTTACTCTTTTGAAATCTCACCAAGAAAGGCCATATTTCATCTCGTCCCATTTCCTGACCTCAAGACCACAGAGCTTAGACAATACTAGCTTTGTTCCTGTTACCCATACCTTCAATGGATGTCTTGTTATTGCACTGGAGTGGATATGTCAGATACAGAGAAGTTTCCCCTCCCCTAAACTGGACTCAGGTCACAGAGCATCCTTAACCCTTCAAAAGTGAAGTGAAAAAGTGTTAGTCGCTCAGTCACGTCCAACTCTTTGCAGCCTATGGACTGTAGCCCGCCAGCCTCCTCTGTCCATGGGATTCTCCAGGCAAAATACTGCCGTGGGTAGCCATTCTCTTCTCCAAGGGATTTTTCTGAGCCAGGGATCAAACCCAGGTCTTCTGCGTTGCAGGCAGATTCTTTACCATTTGCCACCAGGGATGGCTCTAACCCTGTTCAGGGATAGTCTGTCTTGTGGCTTCTTTATCCTCTTCTTCATGACTTCAAGCCTTTTGACTATTTTAGAGCTAATTTATGTAGGCTTCAGAAGGTAGGTAATGGATAATGAAATTCTAATGAATCTATTTTGTGACAAGTGAGCATCACTGAAGAAGGTGTGAATACACAGTTTGGAAAATTATAACTAAAATTAAAATCAGCTCACTACCTGTACATTCTTTATAATAAGACTTCTTAGGCCCTTATATTTATTTTGATACTTATTAAGTATAAATGTGGTATTTAATAATTGGATGCAAAAATGGATGTGAAATTGCATGATAAATGCACCCTTACCTGAAAAAATAAAGCAGAACCAGGTACTCATATTATCTCTTTGCTGTATTGTGTGTATATTCACCAATGAAACACAGGATTTCTAAGCAATATGTGAATCCTAACACACAAAAGATCTGAAGGAAAATATATCAAAGTGTATGTTTCTAAAAAGCTCCTCTTAAGTTTGTAAAACACTTGGCATCCATCAAACAAAGCGTGGGTGGACAGTCTTGCTGTCAGTAAGTCAGAAATACTGGGTAATAATTAGAGTTCTGATTTTCCTCAATGATGTTGGTTCAGTATATATGTTAGGAAATCATGATACTTGAACTGCCTGGATCTTCAGAAGCCATGTCACAGCTGGCCTGTGCCCTGGAATCACCCAATGTGACATGCTGATACTGAATAAAACTCTCTTTTCTTTAAACATCTCATTTCTGTGCAAATGTCATTACCAACCCGGGCTGTGTACATGGATGCTGAAGGAACAGGGGAATACACAGGGGAGCAGAAAAGAGAAGCAAGGCAGAAAACCAGTGAAGGGAAATTGGTCAAGGCTTGAGTCCTCCAGCATCAAAGAAAAAGGGAAGCAGTCAAGAAGGAAAAGAAGTAGGATAGAAGAAAAATTAGGTGAGTGCCCACCAGGTTCCTCTGTCCATGGGATTTTCCAGGCAAGAATACTGGCGTGGGTTGCCATTTCCTACTCCTGGGGATCTTCCCAACCCAGGGATCGAACTCATGTCTCTTGCACCTCTTACCTTGCAGGAGGGCTATTTACCGCTGTGCCACAATCCCCCTCAAAGTTTTTGGTCCTTTTTTTTTAATCACCTCTCTCTCTCATCTCTTCCAGTCTAATGTTATCAGCATATAAACAAACTATATTACTTCCAAAGTAAACTACAAAATAAAACAAGCAAACCTCACTTCTCCCCAGGGATCCCACTAGCTCTTGCCCATACATTTGCTCCCCTTTAACCCAAAAGCCCTTCAAAGAGGTGTCTGCACTCAGTTTGCCTTTCCTTCCTCATTGTCCTACATCTGTTTACCCCAATACAGAGTTTATCTGCAAGATTCCAGAGAAATAACTCTTCTTAACTTTTCATCCTCCTCTGACAGGAGGAGCAGGGGCTAACATTAGATTTGGGATGTCATAGAATGAGAGATTTTAATTTCTTGGGCTCCAAAAACAATGCAGATGGTGACTGCAGCCATGAAATTAAAAGACACTTGTTCCTTGGAAGAAAAGCTATGACAATCCTAGACAGCATATTAAAAAGCAGAGACATCACTTTGCCAACAAAGATCTGTATAGTCAATGCTACTGTTTTTCCAATAGTCAGGTATGGATGGATGTGAGAGTTGGACCATAAAAAAGGCTGAGCACTGAAAAATCGATGCTTTTGAACTGTGGTGCTGGAGAAGACTCTTGAGAGCCCCTTGGCCTGCAAGGAGATCCAACCAGTCTATCCTAAAGGAGATCAGTCCTGGGTGTTCATTGGAAGGACTGATGCTGAAGCTGAAACTCCAATACTTTGGCCACCTCTTGCGAAGAGTTGACTCATTGGAAAAGACCCTGATGCTGGGAGGGATTGGGGGCAGGAGGAGAAGGGGACGACGGAGGATGAGATGGCTGGATGGCATCACCGACTTGATGGACATGAGTTTGGGTGAACTCTGGGAGTTGGTGATGGACAGGGAGGCCTGGCATGCTGTGATTCATGGGGTCGCAAGGAGTCGGACATAACTGAGCGACTGAACTGAACTTAACTGAACTTTTCACCAAATATAATTGTCATTTACCTTACATCATTTTGAGTGCACGTCTCCATACATTAAGTAGAAGTGGCCTATGGAATTCATCATATGACTGTGAAAATGTGTAGATAGGAGACTCAAAGCCAAAGTCAAACATCTTAGAACATGGCCCCTGAAACCCAGTGAGGGATTCTGTGTAGTAGAGGTTCTCATTGCTGAATTTATTAGGGAATTTTTTAAAAGTCCTTTTTAAAATAGAAATATTAATAAACAACTCACTAAACTCATTTTTTAAATTTTCAGTTTACTTTTTGGAAGTGACCATCATTGCTGGTTCCCAGGCAACATCAAAGTGGGTTAAAGATAGTGTCAAATGAGAGAGGCTTTGAGGTCCTAGCATTGGATCTATTCTAGTGTACTTGGAAAGAATGAAGATGCAGTTCTATGCTGAGGGGTCTTGAGCCACTATGGGGTCCCAGCCACACAGAAGAACAATCCGGTGTGTTGTGTCTGGGCCATAATGAGCTGAATAGGATTTATAAATGAAAGCACCAGAAACAAAACAATAAAAGTGATGGTTTGTAGATGAACACGGAGAGAAAAGCAGAAGTGATACCGTAGCAAGAATACCTTGGTAGAATCATGTGAGCTGGTTTAGCTTCTAGCTGTCTGACTGCAGTTACACTCTGAGCCTCTGTGCTCCGACCTCTACACTGGGAGTAACAGCATTTTGCCCACTCCCCATCTGCCCGCAGTGCTTCACAGACGCAGCAGTGAGCTGCCTCCCACCACGGGGATCACTCCTACGGGGGTGAAACATAGTGGTTAAGAGTCGAAACTCTAGATGTCCACCACCCCCATGCATGGCATCCGTCTAGGCACTCAGTGCCTTGTCCACTTGCCTTTCTCATCTATAGCATGAGGAAAACAACAGCAACTGCCTCTCAGGATTTGAGGACCAAATGAATTCTTTTTTTTTTTAATTAATTTTCATTGCAGTATAGTTGCTGGACAATGTTGTGTTAGTTTCTGCTGTACAGCAAAATGAATCAGCTGTACACGTACATACATCCCCTCCCTTTTGGACTTCCTTCCCATTCATGTCACCAGCGTGCATAAAGTAGAGTTCCTTTTGGTATACAGTATGTTCTCATTAGTTTTCCATTTTATACATAATATCAATAGTAATCACATCAATAGTAATCAATAGTAATCACATCAATCAATAATATTGATGTATTTTATCCATAATATATCAGTGTATATGTGTCAACCTCAGTCTCTGGATTCCTTCCATGCCTCCCCTTATCCTCTTGGTAATCCTTAAAAATGGTTACTTTGGCGCCTGGCACACAGTGAGTGCTCGCTGTTGACTCCAGTGTCCCTCCTGCCCTTCCACTGACAATGGGGAAGAAGACACATTGGCCTCATATTTGCCTCTGTTTGAGGTGGAGTTATCATCCATACAGGCAACGCCACATATATGTTCCAGGCATCAAGCAGCAGAATAAAGGGGAAAAGCTTTATAAGTTCTTTACAAATACAAGGCATTGTTATTATTTGAATTCAGCACACCCCCAAGGACGAAAAACAACTTTAATGATGTACATTCAACTAAATAATGCAGAATTTAATTAGTTTAAACTGTGGGATTTGGTATGAAAGACTTTTTAGGTGGGTTGTAGCATTGCTTTTAGAAAATAATTAGTCCATTTTAGGGTATGAAACGAGTTTCTAATGCTTTCAAGAATGAATGTACCGCTTGAAGAGCCCTTCATAAGACTGGCTGGCACTAGGGCAAAAAGAACTCCCTGTTATACAGACAAATATTCACCCTCCCCATAAACTACCCTGGGCCAGTCATTGAGCGAATCTGTCTTGTTATTAATTTCCATTTTACTTTTTAATAAGTTTAAAACTTTCAACGTTTTATCATGTGAAGTGTTTGAGTGTTGTCCATGTACTTTTCGTATAAAGTTTAAGTTATCTAGACTGGCACAAGAAACTATTTTTTTAAATGTAAATTTGATTCAAACATTGGTGCACTCTAGGTCCATTATGGACTTGACAGCTGAACTCTTGAATCTCTTGACAATTTAAATATTAATGTAGACTTTCAATAGCATCACAGGTGTTTTACCCAATACAATCAAAAGGGAAATTGATGCCCTTCAAGAAGCTGGCATTTGATAATGTGGGCTTTCTGAAGGGCCCGACAGAGGTGCTCTCACGGGAAAGAGACATGCAAAATATTTGCCATAACTTTTTGTCTGCCACAGAACTTCTTCTCCACTTCTAGAAAAGGTGAGTCTAATTTTATAGAAGTTCCTAGGCACCCGGCTGCTCCTAGATGTAGGCAATTTGGAGATTCATGGGTAAAGCTTGAATTAAGCAGCATTTTTCTTTGAAATAAAATCTTTAGCACTTCAAGAATGATCCCCTTTCAGAAAATTATGGCCCCCAGGTTTCATCCCGTCATCATGAAAAGTAATCTTGGAAGGGAGTTGTTAAATCAATGTTACGTTTTTGATAGATATTAAATGACCAGATACTCTTCAAAGTGAAATACATTATAAAACACAAATGTAAGCTAATTGTTGTCCATCTTTAAAATCAAGTCACACTGACATATATACACTACCATGTATATATTGACAAATGTACACTAGCTTAAAACAGATAGCTAGTAGGAGGCTACTGTATAACACAGGGAGCTCATCTCGGTGCTCTGTGATGGCCTAGAGGAGTGGGGTCTGGGGCAGTGGGCGGGAGACTCAAGAGGGAAGGGATGTATGTATACTTAGAGCTGATTCACGTTGTTGTACAGCAGAAACCAACACAACACTGTAAAGCAATTATCCTCCACTTAAAAATCAATTTAAAAAAAACAGAATGCACATATATGTATAACTAAATCACTGTGCTGCATAGCAGAAGTTAACATATTGCAAATTAATTATACTTAAACGTAAAAAATAAAATCACAAGCATTAAGTAACATTCATTAAAATTTATATTCTCCATTTTTTAATGAGGGATAAGTAGTGATAGGGTAAACCCCAAGAATTTGCATAGACAATTAAATGGATAAAACGTGAAACAGGACAGTGATAAAGAATCAATTTAGAGTAGAAAAGCCAGGAATTATCTAGTAATATCAAGTCTGCCATAGCTTATCTTTATACAAAATGATGGATCAAGAAAGTTTTTCAAGAGAAAGTTTTAAGAATAAATTTGCAGTGTCATGCTTTGGAGTTAGTTGCATCTGGGATTGAATTCTGCTTCTAGTACTTACTGATGCAATGAACAAATAACTAAACAAACACTCTGTGTTTTCCCTGGAGAAGGTGTATGTCTGCATTTTAGAATTTAGAGGGAAGAATGCAATAATATATTTATGAAAAGCATCTGGTTAATAGAAAATACATATAGTACATACTTATATGAGAATTTGTGCATTTCGTGTGTATAAATGTGTATTTCTGTGGATGTGAGAATATGTGCTTTTCTCCCTACATATGTAGAAATTGAGACCCTAACTCAAGAATTTACTTTCCAAGGAACACATACATCTCAATGGCTTAATAAGATTTAAATCTAAGACAAATATTTTAATGTTCCTTCTATTTAATGTGATCCTCATAATTCTCAATTCTGAAAACAATCAAGTTGTTCTAATTGATTAATTCTGTATCTGATTAAGTACTATAGTGAAAACATATATATATATATATAAACATATATGTGTGTGTGTGTGTGCTTTCCTAGTAGCTCAGCTGGTAAAGAAATCGCCTACAATACAGGAGAGCCCAGTTCGATTCCTGGGTTGGGAAGACACCCTGGAGAAGGGCATGTTAACCCACTCCAGTATTCTTGGGCTTCCTTGGTGGCTCAGCTGGTAAAGAATCTGCCTGCAATGTGGGAGACCTGGGTTCAATCCCTGGGTTGGGAAGATCCCCTGGAGGAGGGCATGGCAACCCATTTAAGTATTCTTGCCTGGAGAATCCCCATGGACAGAGGAGCCTGATGGGCTACATTGCATGAGGTCGCAAAGAATCAGACATGATTGAGTGACGAAACACAGCAAAGTATATATATAATTGATCTTTCTTAACTATGTGTGTGTGTGTGTGTGTTAGCATTCAAGTGAAATAAACCACAAACGAGCAAGATAGGAAACTGAGGAAGTATTCAAGACGCTAAAACTGGAAGAAAAGCAATTAACTTGGGTAGCAGGTTAAACATAAGCCCAACAGACAACCTGCTGGGTCTTTATTTAGTATTGGTGAGTGGGAGAGAAATGCCTACGCCATTCAGAGTATAAGCCAAACCTTGTAATAGACATCAAAATATTAGCATATCCAAAACTTTATTCATCAAAGTTTTACTTCCATTTCACCCATTTTTGCTAAGCTTACATGTTTTTCTAGGCAGTAATAATAATCATTAATAATACTTCTTCCTGAAATTCTTCAAACCTTGGAAGAATTTATGAGAATTCCCTTATAAATTGGTAAAAATGCAAAAGGTAACAGTGTCACTAATATTAACACATGCACACACACTTTCTTTTCTTGTGCACAGGAGAGATATAAATAATTATAAGCTGCAGTCTTTGATTTTAAGATGTTTATAATGCAGTTTGGGAAAAGGTTGTTTAGAATTAGGTTACTTTCTGAATGACAGAAAACTCAAAATATAGCAGTATAAACAAGGGTATGTGTTTCCTAGCACCGCAGCACAAAATTACCACACACTTCATGACTTAAAAGAAAACACAATTTTATTCTCTCTCAGTTCTGGAGGCCAGAGGTCCAAAATCAAGGTGTTGCCAGGGCCATGCTCCCTCTAGAGGCTCTAACAGAGATTTATTTCCTACTTCCAGCTTCTGGTGGCTTCCAGCCTTCCTTGCAACTGGATCATTCCAATTTCTGCCCCTGTCTTCAACGCCCCTTGGCTTCTGTGTGTCTGAGCCTTCGCTTCCTCTGTGTGTCTCTCCTCTGTGTCTGCAATGGAAACACTTACAATTGAATTCAGGGCCCACCCGGGTCATTCAAGATGATCTCATCTTCTGATCCTTAACCTACATATATTTACGAAGACTATGTCTCCCAATAAGCTTCCATTCACAGGTCACATGGGTTAGGATGTGGACATGAGGGCCATAATTCAAGCCACTACAACTGGATTGAAGTTCATTTGTCTCATAAAATCTAGACAGAGTCAAAGGCAGATAGGATTCTCCACCATGTGTCTGGAACCCAGGCTCCTGATATTTGCTTTCCCTGCTCGAAGTAGCTGCCTTTCTGAAGACCACCTTATAATCCAAGAGAGTGGTTCACGCCACCACGTCTACTGTTGATCCAGTAGAAGGAGAAGTAGGGTTCATGAAAGAGTTTTCCTAGTGAATTGCTGAACTGCTGCCCCTGGTGACCTTATTTTATAAGAACTCTATATTTTAGTACTTGATAAATTAAACTAGCTTTTCTGAAACATATGCATATTAAAGGATATTGAATCTTGTACAGCAGCATTTCATAGAGTCCCAAAGAAGGGGGATCTCTGCAGCTTAGGTGGTCCACAAAGAGTTGACTCCTGATCATTATAAGGATTGGTGAGATTCATCAGTGTGGGAAAAATGCACTTCCAGATGACTTCAAGACTCAATTGATCTGTCTTAACCATAACATTAAACCACTTGGAGTTTTATAAGTACTTGTTACCTGTAACTACATGGACTGCTTATTAGGGACAAAAATATACCATTGTTAGAAGAATCCAAGACTACCTCTTAGGTTCCGCAATGCTAATGGAGTTTAGATGGGAAAGAAGAACCAGAAAAGACCTAAGATTTACCTAAGAAACAGGGCACAATCCACGGAACAACAGCAGCAAACAATGAAAGATTTGAAAGGTAAGAAAGATGTGACAGGGTCAAATTTTGAGGCGGACAGAAAAGAATCTGGGGCAGCTGTTTTTAGTTTTTAAAAATGCTGTCCACCTCCTGTTGGCACCGCATTTGCTGCCGCTTAAAGAGAATTCAGAAGAGACATAATATTATCGAAGGCTTTGGAGGAGCACTGTAAACAGCAAGCCTTAAAGCAGGCATGGGGGAAATAGTTGCACCTCTAAGGTGAAAACAACAACAAAACTCAACAAACACTATGTAGTACAGATCTCCATTATAATCACTCAAGATTATCCTGGTTGTAGATCATTACTTCTACTAGAGGCAGACACCCTTGAGAAGCTGGGCACTGATCTAGCTACAGAAATATTCACTCCCCTAAAGTCACAGGAAGATGGATAAGACACACATACAGCATTAGATATCGGTTGTTTACATGTTATTATCAATAGCCTACTTATATTGTTTTAAAAATATCGTGCACATTTGCAAGTAACCATCAGGAGTACTTTTCCATAAATTACTGTACCCTGTGCTGAAAGGAGCACAGGCCAACTCCTTACTGGAGACAGAGGCACTACGTGTTTACTTGCTACACAGCGCCATCTGGTGGCAAATACTACAAATTTCAGACACAGGGTCCCTGGGTTCCATAGAGACTCCCAAGCTCCTAAGTATTCACCCAATGGAGAATGAGTAAGTATACTATCTTTAGGAACACTTGTCAAAGTTGAAGATCAAGTTCTTTGTTTATTATTCTTATTGATATTCCTAATATCCATAGTTAATAGTTTCCCAACAAAAATGAACTGCTTTATGTACAAACTGATTCTGAATAGTAACAGTTCTCAATGGATGTAACACTGTCATTTACAAAGTTTGATTCTAAAGAGGGGTATGGATACTATGCCTTCCTCCAAATATAAAATGAAGCTCATGCAGTTAATAGAAATCGCTCAAGTTCAAAAGTTGGGAAAAATAACGGTGCTGCTTAAATTCCAATAAAGACTCTTATTAATCTACGTGTTGTCTTCACAATGATCCTGTTTCTTTCTGCTTAAAATGAAGTGAAGCAGTTTCAGCTGAAGCTAGATTGAAACTTTAGCTTTAGCAGGAAATGGTCTTTTGAATTAGGAGGTACTTGGTGGCTTTCCTGGTGGCTCAGCTGATAAAGAATCTTCCTGCAGTGTAGAAGACCTGGGTTTGATTCCTGGGTCAGGAAGATCCCCTGGAGAAGGAAATGGCAGCCCACTCCAGTATTCTTGCCTGGAGAATTCCATGGACAGAGGCGCCTGGCAGGCTACAGTCCATAGGATCGCAAAGAGTTGGACACAGCTGAGTAACGAACTCTTTCACTTTCTTATAAAACCATAGTTTCTCCTGTAGAATCTAGAGGAAGGCTTGGAAACCTTGGTGGCAATGGCAGTGCATTCCTAAAGTCTGGCAATTTTTTTTCTTGTTTTCTCCCCAGAACTTGTATTTACTTGTATACAATACCATCTCTGTTTTGCTCTGCTGCCCTATCTTAAGATTCACTCTTTATAATTTTTCATCAAAGGCACCACCTACTTCTCCATAGACCTTCAGGTAACCCTTCACTGCTTCCCAGTAGATGCATTTCTTTCAGAGTTAATCAAAGGATGATATTTAAGGTGGCATCTCTCCCTGGGCATCTAGATGACTTATGCCATTCATATCAATGAGACCTTTTCAACCCTAATATCTATTCCAGTGAGCTATGGAGCACAGCCTTGAAATTTAATTATGCGGATGTTTCAGAGGCTGATGGACAGCATTCAGCATCTTGCTTTAACATCATTAGACAGTCCCAAGTTTCAGCGCTATAAAAGATTGAAGACCAGTCTACTGCATGTCCTACCTGGATTATGATCTGTAGGTATAAGCTTACATTTCTCAGACCCTGTCAGAAGGTTTTTTATCTTATGGCTGTGATATTCCACCTTGTGAAAAGCTATTCAAATTTAATGCTATTTTTTAAGAAGCCTATTTAAGTCTTTGGATTTCATCCCGATTCTGGCAGTAAGTATTTTGGTCATTGCTATACAGTTGCTTACATTCTTAGGCTTGGGCAAGGAGTTCTGGAACCATTCCAGGAGGAAAACTGAGACTTATTAATGTTGCATTAGTCTAAAATAACCTCTTGGGGAAAATGGTAAATACGCATTTTTATAAAGTCTAATTTTTATTGGTTCATCGAAATAATTTAAAAATTTATTTTAGAATGTATCTCAAAATGCAGAATGTTTTCTTTCCCACAGTTATCAGACCACTGAAAACTTCAAATTTCCTTTTTCCTTTAAGCCATTTATCTTCAGCAGCAGTAAAGATTGTGGAATTAGAACTTAGGTAGCAATTTTGGGATGATATATTAGCCCTTCTTCAGCTATGTTTGCTTTAGAGAGCTGATTAATATAAATGTCAGTTTATTTGTAAACTAGGAGTATGTAACACAGAAAAGAAGACGGAGGAAATAACAGATAATGCCATTTCCAGAGCTTCCTTTTAGGTCCTACATGAACCTTAGCTGGGCCAATAAACACTAGAAGTAATGTTGCCTAAAATGACAGAAAACACAGGCGTCCATCTCTTTTCAAGGTTAAGAATTTGCTAATAAGCAAGAGCTCAGCATATAAATACAGTTTACAAGGAATTTTAAATTGATCAGTAAAACCTATGTATCTTCAACTGTTATATCAAAAAGGAGCCTGTGGTGTTGATCAAGCCCAGTAATCACTCTTTAATATCACTGGGGGAGACGGCAGCATGATGAAAAGGATAAGGACAGTATAAATCAACTGGAGAAATTCTGAGCCAAAGACCTTCATTTTTAAAAGGCAGAGATTAAAATCACCAAGCTAATAAGATCTGCTCAGGGACCTAGAAATGTCAGCCAAAAATATGGAAAATGTATCCCCCAAGAGTAAGCTTGACTCAGGTCGGTTTATAAATAATAGTTATCTGCTGAAAATGCATCATTAAGCTTGCTGTTTAACTTAAAAGTTGTATTTTGTTATAATTCTATATACGGAATATCTTATTCATATGTTAATGTTCACATTTTAATGGACAGGAAAAGAAATAAACATAACAAATTGATTTTGCATGAGTCTCCTAGCTGTTCCCTGACATCTGGCATTCATTTCTCTGCTCTCAATAATGTTGCTTTGCAAACATCTTCCCTGACCCAAGACCCTCAAAAGGTCCTCTTTGTCAATAGGTTACCACCTTCTTACTAAGATATTGATACTACCTAAGATAATATCAGTTCCTAAGATATCAATATTATCTATTGGCTGGGCTGCTGTTGCTGCTAAGTCGCTTCAGTTATGTCTGACTCTGTGCGACCCCATACGGCAGCCCACCAAGCTCCCCCGTCCCTGGGATTCTCCAGGCAAGAACACTGGAGTGGGTTGTCATTTCCTTCTCCAATGCATGAAAGTGATAAGTGAAAGTGAAGTCACTCAGTCGTCTCCGACTCTTCGCGACCCCATGGACTGCAGCCTACCAGGCTTCTCCGCCTATGGGATTTTCCAGGCAAGAGTACTGGAGTGGGTTGTCATTGGCTGGGCACTCATTCCCAACAGATTTGAGGTTAGTATCAGTAATGTTTCTTTCTCCAGGGCCTAGTGCTATTCCTGACAAAAAAAGCAAGTGCTCAGTACAAAGCACTGATCTTTATTTAATTCTGACGACCCAGAGGGATGGAATGGGGAGGGAGGAGGGAGGAGGGTTCAGGATGGGGAACAAATGTATACCTGTGGCGGATTCATTTTGATATTTGGCAAAACTAATACAGTTATGTAAAGTTTAAAAATAAAATAAAATTAAAAAAAAAAACAAAAAACATCTCAGCATAGACATATCTTGAACCCAGATGGTCAGCTGACATCCCCAACCACTGAAAATCCCCTCCTCTGTGCTTTGGCTTCTACTCTATCCTCTTCTAGGAGGTTCTGATCCTTCTCTACCTTTCCCTTTTCTTTTTTTAAATAAAATACAGCCTGTGAGACGTTGTTTTCCAGAAAATACAAACTTTTCTCTTCTTTCCCTCCCTTCCTAGGGCATTTGCTGTTTTCCCCAATTCTCCTAGTTCTTATTAGGACATTATTGTGTGTCTTTAGTTACATTTTTAATTCACAATCAAAATTCCTAATCAAGGTAATGTTTTTTGAAGAACAGGAGTCATATATGGATCTTGTCACATAGCAGTTACCCAGAGCACTGTGTTAAGGCACCCAGGCATTCAGTAAATGTGAGTTTAAAGAACGCTGGTTCAAAGTTAGTCTAATGATATGATAGTGTAATAAAAATAAAGCCCAGCGCCGACAACACAAGTGTAAACTATGAAGAGAGTCAGTGATAAGTGAAAGTTCAGGCTGAAACAGGTGACGCACCAGAATTTGGAACAATTAATTTTTAAAGATGATTTGAACCATTAAGGCAAAAAGGTTGTATACAACTCCTACTCATCATTCAAGAGGCAGGGGAAAGTGCCACTTTCTCTAGGAAAATTTTCCTTACCCAATCCCCTTCCCTCCCTAGTCAGTCTTGAAGCAATGACTTTCTGAGATAAATACCCAAAACATAGTATTTATTTCTCAAGCCTTTTTTTTTTTTTCTCAACCACACTTGGGTACTTATCATCTCCACTTTGGGACTGAACAGAGTATATATTGTCTTTTTCTAAACCATAAAGTATATGAGGAAAGGAGATTAAGTTTATTTTTGAATCACTCCCAACAGTTAGAGCATGGCTTATCTACAGAAATGCCTCAGTGTACGTATGCATGCCTATGTGAGTGAATAAGGATCCATGTCATGAATATAGGGGCATTCTAGTTAAAATTCTGTATCTGGAGATTAACAAGAAGCACACTTATATTTTATTTGTAACACTTTCTTTTATATATACCTATCATTTTTTAAAATATAATATAATTGCTTCACAATGTTGTGTTAGTTTCTGCTGTGCAATGAAGTGAATCAGCCATATGTATGCATATATCCCTTCTTCTTGAGCCTACCTCCCCCCCATCCAATTCCACCTCTTTAGGTCATCGCAGAGCACTGAGCTGAGCTCCCTTCTGTAGCAGCTTCCCACTAGCTATCTATTTTACACATGGTAGAGAGCACATTTTTTAATTATAACATTTCTAAAATCAGAATACCTCTTACATTATGTTGATTACTTCTTGCATTGGGTTACTTCTGGACTGTGCTGGGGAAAAAGCAGTTATTCATCAATAGCACATCTTAGAACAAAGAGCATCTTTGAATCGAAAAACTAGTATACAGGCCCAAACTTCTAAATTCAGGCTAGAAGGTCACATGTGTCCATGAGAGAGCACATGGTTAAATGTGAGAAAAAGGCATTGCCATCCCCCCAGAGAAGTATAGAGTTTTTCTCCATGCTTGCCTTCCTGAAGTGAAACTAACATTTGCTTTCACTAGATGATATTCTGATCTCTGAAAAACTCCAAGCGACTGTTTAAAGAGCGCTAGCCACCTGTTCCCTGTGCTTCCTGCATTTTTTGTTCTCAGATGTGGATCTGTTAGCCTCCCAGTGCCCTAGCGTCACTGGATTCATGTCCATCTTTAGGCGTAGTTGCACTCTTTAATAAGCCCTGCCATTCCTCTCTGTTTTCATTCATCCTTTGCCTGAAGCTTCTCATTCACAAAAGGACTAGTTACTTCAGATGCATATAAAATCATGGGTCCACCACCAAACAACAGTTGGCCAGCTTGAAAATTACATCCTTGGGTACAAAGAGGTGCAGGAAAGGACAAGACATGCATACGACTAAGTGTACCTAGAATTCTGCTTCTAGAAACACATGTCTGGTACTAGATGTGCTGACAGTGTGAGGTTGCTCAGGCAGGAGGCTGAGCTGCCCGCTCCGCAGGGCAGAAAATCATCAAGAATACAGAACCCTTTCTGATTCCCTGTTGCCTGCTTTGAGATTATCCTTAAGGCTGATAAAAGTGAATAGACATCACACACTGCATTAATTTCGGATAATGGCTGGGGCAGCCACTTAAGTATATATGTTCAGTAAATCTCTGATAGAACAAGAAGACATTATTATTTCTTAGGAATATATGTGGAAAATGCTGTTTATTTTTCCTTTTTCACAGCCAAGCAGTCCAACCCCTGCATGTGTGTGTTCATGCATCTGAGTAGGGATGAGTAGGCAAATGATCAAGAGCATGTATTCAGTGGAATTGTATTTTGAAACGTAATCATTGCTATGAAAGACTGTAATTGTCTCTACGAGCCTAAAGAGTTAAGTTTTTTTCCTAGCATCATTTCATTTTACATCCCAAAGAATCAGATTACTCCCAGAAAAATGCCACTTAAACAGGAAAAATAAAAGGAGGCAAGAAAGGGATTGACAAAAAGCAGGCTTTGAATGCATAATGAATGCTTTGCAGCTCATTGATAGACAACCCTTAAAACAAAGCATTGTTGTGTGAAATGTTCTAGAGAAAAGAACTCAAGAATTTATCAAATGAGTTATTAGAAAAGAATTTTTTTTAAATCTGCCAGAAAAGTACCAGGCCATTATTGCATCTTATAAATTATTTATTATTCTTAGATATGCCATAAAGTCCAACACAAATAAAGGAAAAATGCTGACAAGACAGAAATATCATTGTGAATATAGAGATAGCTGCCTGAAACCTTGCAAAAAAGTTCTAAGAATTTTTGCACCCTGCCTACCACATTTTCACCACTTAGATATTTTGCTTTTCTGTATTTGAGGGTGTCAGCAGTTTTTTTCCAACCAGACCACCTATTCCCATCTTTCTTTACATGACTAAGCTAACAGACCATAAACCCTTTGCTCTGTATGCGTGTGTGAGAGAGAGACAGCAAGAGAGAAAGAAAATTAACCATGAAAAATTAAGTAAAATATGATGGTGAAGAGAAATCCAATTTTAAAAGCATCTATTCATATGATCACCTAGTTTATATGCATCTCTGCAAGATTCTTCTGGGGACTGCCTTAGCTATTTTGGAGTCTTACTTAATAAAACAGCCAAGTTTATTAAAAAAGACCCTGGTCTTTCATTCTTATGAAGCAGGCTAATGAAATATCATAGAAATGGTTTCATTTTAACACTAAGAAGATATTGCATATCTGACTGTAAAATATTTTTCTTCTTATTCACTTTTAAGAGTCTTATGAGAATGACTGGTTTAAAGTAAAAGCAGCAATTTCAAAGTTGCCTAGTCACACAAAGACACACCATCACTCACCTTTTTTGCTCTTTGCCCATTACTTATTTCAGAATCTGGAAGCACATATTTATCTCTCATGGCTTTTCCAGTGAATCACAGGATCCTCCAAGGCACTTCACCAAATGTTTTACAGATCACCAGGTTCTAAAAATATTTGTTGATTTGAACAAGTATGTGTGTGGAGTGAGGTGCATGGAATCTTTCATCTCCCACCTGCTGGGTGCTTAGGAAATTCTAGAACACTGAGGGTCACATGACTTTGTCTGACCTTCTTTACCATGGCAGGTGTTTGGGAGGTCACAGCTCTATTCTTTTGTATCAGCTCTATTATTTTGTATCTGAGAACCCCACTAAATGATTTGGGTTTTTTCTACTTAACTCCTTGTCATAAGCATAACACATCTAAGAAGACAACTTGCCTACTGTTAACTTCCAGCCAAATGGCTCAATATTTTCTTACTTTTGTGTTCTTAATCTTATATCTCAATTAAATGCACTTTTTAAATTTTTATTTTTAAATGGAGGATAATTACTTTACAATTCTGTGATGGTTTCTGCCATACAGTAACATGAATTGGCCATAAGTATACATATGTTCCCTCCCCCTCGAACTCCACTCTCACCTCCCTCCCCACCCCACCCCTCTAGGTTGTTACAGAGTTCCAGCTTTGGGTTGCCACACTGCTTACAATAGCCAGGACATGGAAGCAGTCTAGATGTCCATAAACAGATGAATGGATAAGGAGGTTGTGGTACATATACAATACACAATGGAATACTACTCAGCTATAAAAAGGAACATATTTGAGTCTGTTCTGATGAGGTGGATGAACCTAAATGCACTTTTAACCCTGACATATTTTTCAGAAACATTCCTCTGTACTTTGTAAAGGATTGCTCTGGAAATATTCAGATGATACCAACTAAACTATAGATGGTCTAACACAAAAACATAGAAAAGTTGAAATATTGTGGTAAGAACTGTCATAATAATTAAGCAATAGTGAAGGAATATCAAAGAACACTGAAATTGTCTGTGAGAGATGTTGAAAGAAAGGGAATTGTTTCAATTTTATACTCTTCTTCTTACCACATCCAAGATCTTATAAAAACTAGATTGGTCACTGATTGAGCCTGAAGCTCTCTATGACTTTAACATGAAAATGGAGTGGAAACATGGCTGGTGCTAAGGAGGTCTTCCCACTAAGAGACTGGAAGACTCCATATATTTCTTTTCTCAGCTACAGCTTATGACATTGTAAAGTAAGGATGTTGGACTAGTTTATGTAGCTTCTCTACCATTCCTACCATACTCCATGTACTCAGTCTTGGATTCCTGCTTTCTCCAGGACCCAATAACAATCACTTCACAAGGACTCCTGATATTATCTATCCTCATATTCTGGCCAGTCTCTTGGTTCAAACCCTCTCCAATGCAAAGGTTACTTAAACATTTTTCCTACTTTTATGTTTAATGACTAATTCATCCTGTACATTTGGTCTCTTCTAATTATGATTAAATTTCATCTGCTCCAGCTCCAGCAACTTCAAAGATGCCCCATGATCACAGAAGACAGTTCACCCATCTGAGTTCATGTCCCTCTTTAGTCGGAGTCTCATCTGTTTTTCATCTGTTCTTTACTGAGAAGTTAGTTATTAGCAGACTTCCTATCTCTTCTTTCTAATTTGTATGTCCAAACACTTCTCATGTCTTGATTTTAAACATAACACTTGTTAATGCAAGGTTAGGCCCCTTTTCTTTCCTTAGATCACTCTACTGCACAGTGAGCTGTGTGTGTGTGTGTGTGTGTGTGTGTGTGTGTGTGTTAGTCACTCAGTCATGTCTGACCCTTTGCGACCCTATGGACTGTAGCCTGCCAGGCTCCTCTGTCTATGGGATTCTCCAGGCAAGTGTACTGGAGTGGGTTGCTATGTCCTTCTCCAGGGCATCTTGTCACTGGCAGATTCTTTACCATTTGAGCTACTTGCAAAGCCCCACTGCACAGAGAGCTCCTTCCTTCTAAATCTCTATGGCACTACTGTTTACACTCTTTTCTTCCTTGCCATTTGTTGCTTCAATATCAATAATGTCATCTCCCAGCTAAAAGGTTGTTACAAAAGTAATTGCGGTCATAGACCATGAATTTTAAATCCTTATAACTAGTCTCCAACACAGCTTTTTAATCAAAATAGGAACCTTTACAATCAACACAATTTTGGTGATGAGAAACAAGTTTGTGTGTTCCTGTAGTGTAAAAACTCTGGGCCTTTGGATCTGATGAACTCTTGGAAAGCATTTTCTGCCTCCTGCTGGTTTTGGAAGTGCTTTCCCTGCAAAAAGTTGTAAAGATGCTTGGCAGTCAGGTGAATATGGTGGATGAGGCAAAACTTCTTAGCCGGATTTATTCAACTTTTGAAGCATGGGTTGTGCAATGTGCAGTCAAGCATTGTTGTGAAGAATTGGGCCCTTTCTGTTGACCAATGCCAGGGGCAGACATTGCAGGTTTCAGTTCATGTCATTGATTTGCTGAGCATACTTCTCAGATGTCATGGTTTCACTAGGATTCAGAAAGCTGTAGTGTATCAGACAGGCAGCAGATGACCAAACAGTGACATGACATTTTTTTTGGTGCAAGTTTGGCTTTGGGAAGTGCTTTGGAGCTTCTTCTCAGTCCACACACTGAACTGGTTGTCCCTGGTTGTTGTATAAAATCCACTTTTCATCACACATCAAAATTCAATTGGGAAATGGATCATTTTTGTTGCACAGAATAAGAGAAGATGACACTTCAAAATGATTTTTTTTTTTAATTTTTCAGTCAGCTCATGAGGCACCCACATATTGAGCTTCTTTGCCTTTCCAATGCTGAATGACTGTGGAATGGTTGGCATTGAGTACTATGCAATTTCTTATGTAGTTGTAAAAGGATCAGCTTTGATGATCCTCTCAACTGGTCTTCATCAACTTCCAATGGCTGGCTACTACACTTCAACTTGAAGTTTTCATCTCCTTTGCAAAACTTCTTGATTCACCACTGCACTGTATGTTTGTTAGCAGTTCCTGGGCCAAATGCATTGTTGATATTGTGAGTTGTCTTTGCTGCTTTAAGGCCCATTGGCTGTATATTGTCACCCTGAAATCCCATGGACAGAGGAGCCTGGTGTGCTGCAGTCCTTGGGGTCGTGAAGAGTCGGACACGACTGAGTGGCTTCACTTTCACTTTTCACTTTCATGCACTGGAGAAGGAAATGGCAACCCACTCCAGTTTTCTTGCCTGGAGAATCCCAGGGACAGTGGAGCGTGGTGGGCTGCTGTCTATGGGGTCACACAGAGTCGGACACGACTGAAGCAACTTAGCAGCAGCAGCTTATTTAACGTATATGCAGAATACATCATGAGAAATGCTGGGCTGGAGGAAGCACAAGCTGGAATCAAGATTGCTGGGAGAAATATCAATAACCTCAGATATGCAGATGACACCACCCTTATGGCAGAAAGAGAAGAAGAACTAAAGAGCCTCTTGATGAAAGTGAAAGAAGAGAGTGAAAAAGTTGAATTAAAGCTCAATATTCAGAAAACTAAGATCATGGCATCTGGTCCCATCACTTCATGGCAAATAGATGGGGAAATAGTGGAAACAGTGTCAGACTTTATTTTTGGGGGCTCCAAAATCACTGTAGATGGTGATTGCAGCCATGAAATTAAGAGACGCTTACACCTTGGAAGGAAAGTTATGACCAACCTCAGTTCAGTTCAGTTCAGTCACTTAGTCGTGTCTGACTCCGCCAGGCCTCCCTGTCCATCACCAACTCCCGGAGTTCACTCAAACTCATGTCCATCGTGTCGGTGATGCCATCCAGCCATCTCATTCTCTGTCGTCCCCTTCTCCTCCTGCCCCCAGTCCCTCCCAGCATCAGGGTCTTTTCCAATGAGTCAACTCTTCACAAGAGGTGGCCAAAGTATTGGAGTTAGCAACAGTCCTTCCAATTACCAATCTAGACAGCACATTAAAAAACAGAGACATTATTTTATTAACAAAGGTCCGTCTAGTCAAGGCTATGGTTTTTCCAGTAGTCAGGTATGGATGTGAGAGTTGGACTATAAAGAAAGCTGAGCACAGAAGAATTGATGCTTTTGAACTGTGGTGTTGGAGAAGACTCTTGAGAGTCCCTTGGACTGCAAGGAGATCCAACCAGTCCATCCTAAAGGAGATCAGTCCAGGGTGTTCATTGGAAGGACTGATGTTGAACCTGAAACTCCAATACTTTGGCCACTTGATATGAAGAGCTGACTCATTTGAAAAGACCCTGATGTTGGGATTGAAGGCAGGAGAAGTGGATGAGAGAGGATGAGATGGTTAGATGGCATCACTGACTCAATGGACATGAGTTTGGGTAAACTCCAGGAGTTGGTGATGGACAGGAAGGCCTGGCATGCTGCAGTTCATGGGGTTGCAAAGAGTCGGACACGACTGAGCTACTGAACTGAAATGAGCTTGAATTTTTAAAAATCGCTCAAATTTGTGTTTTGTCTAACATCATTTCTATAGCCTAAAATAAATATAAGATAAACAGCAAGCAATGTCATTAACAAAAAGTGTAAATTGAGATTAAAATGATGTATAACATAAGCACATTTATTTAAGAATGTATTCCAGAGAGAACAAGATGGTGGAGGAGGAGGTGGACGTGGAGTGCCTCTCTCTCCACGGATACATCAGGAACACACCTTCAGACACAGAAGTGCATGCGGAACACCAGCTGAGAGCAGACAGGAGTACCTGACCAGTGGGAAGGAATATATAGAACCACTCAAAACTCAGTAGGATGGATGAACTAAGGGGAAAAACAGGAGTGTTAGTAGGACTGGACCTGCCCTTGATGGGTGGGGGAACTGAAGCAGGGGTCCAATCCCCACAGTGGGGCAACTGTCTGAGTCAGAGGAGAAACATTTAAGGTTGAGAGTGAAACAGCTGACCTGTGGCAGCCTACATGGAATGAGAATCAGACAGTCCTTGCCACTGCCATGCATAACCTGGAGAGGGACACAGGTCCCCTAGAAGGTGCAGCAGCTGGGAGCTGGAGTTTAGGGATTACGAAGCAATCCCAGGGTGAGGGCTGCTGTTGAATGCAGAGAGATGGATTGAGGGGATGCGAGGGAGGAGATTGTGGTGGGAAATGCTGGTGGAGGAAAACCAGGCAGTCATGGAGGCAAGGTCATGCTGCTGAGTCACGCTAGGGGGTGGAGCCACCACCATAGCCTCTCTCCCCCCACACGCCAGCTCGGGCAGCTGAGCAACAGAGAGGCCGGTCCATCAAATGCCTGAGGCGCTGAGCTACAGAGCAGGACCCCACCCAGGGTGCCCCTTTCAGTGACGGACACGCCAATCTACAGAGTAGGACCCCAGCCAGGGGGCCCCTCTATGTGCCTGATGTTCTGAACAATAGAGAAGGACCCCAGGGAAGGGAGTCCTCTAAGTGCCTGAACCAGAAGAGCTACAGAGAAAGACTGGCCAAAGAGGCCTTCTGGTCGCCAGCTACAAGAGGCTTGAAAAAAGACTCTGCTAGGGACATAACTCCTGAGGCGGAGGTAGTCTGTGTCCATGCACCCTTGGTGCCACCGGGGTCCCCCCAAGCCAACCAGCTGCACCACCTTCACGCTCAACTCTCACTGGGGCAGAGCTGCCACAGGCAAAAAGTCTTGCATCTATGCATGCAGGGTCGCTTCGGTCGTGTCAGACTTTGTGATCCTATACACTCTGGCCTGCCAGGCTTCTCTGTCAGGGAAGGGGTTTCTCCAAGCAAGAATATTGGAGCATATTGGCCAATACTGGTTTCCATACCCTTCTAGAGCACTATATTTCCTGCTGCCCTAGCTGCCAACTCCCCTGAGTACCTGGTGCTGCCAGAACCCCTGTAACCCAAGCAGCTGCACCACCTCCATACCTGGCCTTCACAGGGGCAAACCCAAGTCCTCCACGGCAGTCTCAGGAGCAAACCCCAGTGGACAACCCACAGGTAGAGGTGGAAATAAAACCACAATTGAAACCCAGGGGCAGTGTGGCTAAGGAAGAAGACCCAAAACCTTCCCACCAGCTGTACAAGCTGCAGATTAAATCCACACAATCAACTAGGCAAACTCTGTCTATGGACTGTACAGAAAGCCATTGAGAGCTCCCACAAAAGAAAATGCACTAGTTTTGATAGCTGTGGACATGGGAGGCAAGAACACACAGGAACAGGACCAACTTAAAATCTGAGCTGCCCCCACAGCAGGTCCAAAGATCAGCACAGTGTTGGAGGGCATCCTAGGGAGGTGAGGTGGACCAGGACTCCCAGCGAGGGAAAGGACTCTCACAGCAGTGACTCAAGGAAAATATTTATTATTCTTATTTTTTTACTTGTTCTGTAGATTCTTTTGGATGTTCTTTTCTCTTTTTCCCTTTCCTCTGCCCCTGTTGTAGTCGTTGATTTCATTGGCACTAAGAAATCCAATTAAGCTTTTGAGCTTTTTTTTTCTTTTCTCAGTCACATCTCTTATTGTTGTTATAAACCTCTGCCTCTATGCTGGGCTTTTGCAGTTCTTCAGAGTTTTGGGTTTGTTTGTTTGTTTGTTTGTTTGTTTCCTTTTTCCAATTTTCTTTTCTCATTTTTATAATATTAAGTTTTAATTTTTTTAACCTATTATATTTTTATACATTTATTCCTTTGTTTGCCTTTCCTACTGTTCTTTCCCCCTTGCAGTTAATCTTTAATGTATACAAATCTTCTTCATCTACCTCTGTTTAACTTTGCATATCCATTCTTTCTTTCCTTTCTTCTTAACATATTTGTTAGATTTATTTTCATTGCTTTATTCCCACCTTTGCATCTTGCTCTAGTTTTGTTTTCCAGTTTGTGCTTTAGTTAATTTTGTTTTTAACTGGTAAATATAATTTTTGACTTCCTTTGTTCACCAGGTGAATCTACTGTACTTTATTTTTGTTGGGCTGTTTTGACTTTGCTCATGGATGTATATTCATGTGTGTATATTCCATTATTTTAATTATTATTTGCCTGATTTTGTAACTGCCATTTGCCTAGGGTTCATCTTTGGTTTCTCATTTTTTGATATTTGTTTTAATCTCACTTGATGCCATAACAAACCACTTGTGGAGCCTTTGTTCCTGACCAGAGATCAAGCCCTGAGCCTTTGGAGTCACAGCATTGACTCCAAGACCCTAGACTACGAGAGAACTAACCCTGCTGCTGCTGCTGCTGCTGCTGCTAAATCACTTCAGTCGTGTCTGACTCTTAGCAACCCCATGGACTGCAGCCTACCAGGTGCCTCCATCCATGGAATTTTCCAGCCAAGAGTGCTGGAGTGGGTTGCCATTGCCTTCTCCGAACTAACCTTAGGGAGTACCAAATAGTGAGAACTCACACAAATGAAACCACTTGGATGCAAGAAACTGCATCACCCAACCACCAGTATCACCCTGTGCAGGATGCCTCATCTAAACAACAAAAAAAACAAAAATACAAATCCAATCATCAGCAGACAGGATTACCATCTCACTCAGCCTTGCCCATCAGAGCAAAAACAAACAAAGAAAAATTCAGCACAAATATCACCCTACATGATGCTTATACAAACCACTGGACCAAGCTTAGGAGTGCAGAAACCAAAGGAAGAAGTAATTCAACCTTCTTCAAGGAAAGAATCCAACTTTCCTTGAAACGTGGGAAAAGGAGACCTCAAACACAATAAGTTAAAAAAAATAATGAAAAGGCAGAGAAATGCTACACAAATGAAGGAACAAACTAGAAACACAGAGGTCAAATAAATGAAGAGGAAACAGGCAAACAACCTGAAAAAAGAATTCAGAATAATGATAGTAAAGATGATCAAAAACCTTGAAAACAAAATGGAGAAAATGCAAGAATCAATTAACAAAGACCTAGAAGAATTAAAGACTAAGCATACATAGACAAACAACACAATTACTGAGATTAAAAATATTCTAGAAGGAACCAATAGCAGAATATCTGAAGCAGAAGAACAAATCAGTGAGCTGGAAGATAAAGTGGTGGAAATAACTTCTGAACAGCAGTATAAAGTAAAAAGAATGAAAAGAACTGAGGACAGTCTCAAACACCTCTGGGACCATATCAAATGCACCAACATTCAAATTATAGGGGTCCCAGAAGAAGGAAAAAAAAAAGGGTATGAGAAAGTTTTTGAAGAGATTATAGTTGAAAATTTCCCCAACATGGAAAAGGAAATAATCAATCAAGTCCAAGGGGCACAAAGAATCCCATACAAAATAAACCCAAGTAAAAACAGGCCAAAACACATACTAATCAAACTAACAAAGCCTAAACACAAAGAACATTAAAAGCAACAAGGGTGAAGTAAAAAATAGCATACAAGGGAAATCCCATATGATTAACAGATGATCTTTCAGCAGAAACTCTGCAGGCCAGAAGGGAATGGCAGGAAAAATTCAAAGTACTGAAAGGGAAAAATCCACAATCAAGATTACTGTACCTGGCAAAGATCTCATTCAAAGTTGATGGAGAAATAAAAAGCTTTTCAGACAAGCAAAAGTTAAGAAAATTCAGTACCACCAAATCAGCTTTACAACAAATATTAAAGGGACTTATATAGTCAAGAAATACAAGAGAAGAAAAAAGATCTACAAAACAACCCCAAACAATTTAAAAAATGGCAATAGAAACATATATATCAATAATTACTTTAAATGTAAATGGATTAAATGTTCCAACCAAAAGACACAGACTGGCTGAATGGATACAAAAGCAATACCCATATATGTGCTGTCTACAAGAAACCCACTTCAGACCTGAAGACACATATAGACTGAAAGTGAGAGGATGGAAAAATATATTCCATGCAAATGATAAGTAAAAGAAAGCTGGAGTAGCAGTCCTCATATCAGACAAAATAGACCTTAAAGAATATTACAAGCGGTAAGGAAGGACACTACCATGATGATCAAGGGATAAATACAGAGGAAGATACAACAATTGTAAATATCTATGCACCCAACACAGGAGAACCTCAGTACATAAGACAAACACTGCTGCTGCTGCTGCTGCTAAGTCACTCCAGTCGTGTCCGACTCTGTGTGACCCCGTAGACAGCAGCCCACCAGGCTCCCCCGTTCCTGGGATTTTCCAGGCAAGAACACTGGAGTGGGTTGCCATGTCCTTCTCCAGTGCATGAAAGTGAAAAGTGAAAGTGAAGTCGCTCAGTCGTGTCCGACTCTTCGCGACCCCATGGACTGCAGCCCACCAGGCTCCTCCGTCCATGGGATTTTCCAGGCAAGAGTACTGGAGTGGGTCGCCAGTGCCTTCTCCAAGACAAACACTAACAGACATAAGGAGAAATTGACAGTAACACAATAATAGTAGGAGACTTTAACACCCCACTCACACCAATGGACAAATCATCAAAACAGAAAATTAATAATGAAACACAAGTCTTAAATGATATATTAGATGAGATGGATCTCACTGATATCTTCAGGACATGCTACCCATATGTAGAAGAATACACATTCTTTCAAGTGCACATGGAACATTCTTGAGGATAGACCACATCTTGGGCCACAAATCAAACCTCAGTATATTTAAGAAAATTGAAAGCATATCAAGCATCTTCTCTGACTACAATGCTATGAGACTAAATATCAATTACAAGAAAAACCTGCAAGAAACAAATACATGGAGATTAAACAATATTTTTCTAAATAACCAACAATTGACTGAAATCAGAAGGGAAATAAAAAAATTTCTAGAAACAAATGACAATTAAAACACGACAACTCAAAACCTATGGGATGCATCAAAACCTGCAAACCCCAAAATTAGTAGAAGGAAAGAAATCATAAAGATCACGGCAGAAATAGATGAAAAAGAAATGAAAGAAACAGTAGGAAAGATTAATAAAACTAAAAGCTGATTCTTTGAAAAGATAAACAAAATTGACAAACCTTTAGCCAGACTCATCAAGAAAAAAAGAGAAAAGAATCAAATCAACAAAATTAGAAATGAAAAAGGAGAGGTTACAGCAGACAACGCAGAAATGAAAAGGATTATAAGAGACTATTACAAACAACTATATGGCAATAAAATGGATAATCTGGAAGAAATGGACAGATTCTTGGAAAAATTCAATCTTCCAAGACTGAACCAGGAAGAAATAGAAATTATGAACAACCCAATTACAAGCACTGAAATTGAAGCTGTGATCAAAAATCTCCCCCCAAAACACAAAAGCCCAGGACCAGATGGCTTCACAGGAGAATTCTATCAAACATATAGAGAAGAGCTAATACCTATCCTTTGAAAACACTTTCAAAAAAATTGCAAAGGAGAGAATGCTTCCAAACTCATTCTATGAGGCCACCATCACCCTGACACCAAAATCAGACATAGACAGCATAGAAAAAGCAACCTATGGCCAATATCACTGATGAACATAGATGCAAAAATCCTTGACAAAACTTTAGCAAACAGAATTCAGCAACACACCAAAAAGCTCATACACCATGATCAAGTTGGGTTTATTCCAGGGGTGTAAGGATTCTTCAATATATACAAATCAATCAATGTGATACACCTTATTAACAAATTGAAAGATAAAAACCACATGATAATCTCAATAGATGCAGAAAAAGCCTTTGACAAAATTCAGCTCCCATTTATGATAAAAACTCCTAAAAAAATAGGCATTGAAGGAACCTACCTCAACATAGTAAAGGCCATATATGATAAGCCTACATAAAACATTATTTTCAATGGTGAAAAACTGAAAGCATTCCCTCTAAGATCAGGAATAAGACAAGGGTGTCCATTTTCACCACTAGTATTCATAGCTCTGGAATTCTAATGCAATCCTAACACAGATTCAATGCAATCCCTATCAAATTACCAATGGCATTTTTCACAGAACTAGAACAAAAAATTCACAATTCATATGGAAACACAAAAGACCCCAAATAGCCAAAACAATCTTGAGAAAGAAGAATGGGGCTGGAGGAATCAACCTTCCTGACTTCAGATTATACTACAAAGCTACAGTCATCAAGACAGTATGGTACTGGCACAAAGACAGAAATATAGACCAACAGAACAAGATGGAAAGCCCAGAAATAAACCCATGAACTTATGGGTACCTTATTTTTGACAAAGGAGGCAAGAATATACAATGGGGCAGACAGGCTCTTCAATAAATGGTGCTGGGAAAACTGGACAGCTACATGTAAAAGAATTAAATTAGAACACCTCCTAACACCATACACAAAAATAAACTGAAAATGGGTTAAAGACCTAAATGTAAGACCAGAAACTATAAAACCCTTAGAGGAAAACATAGGCAGAACACTTGATGACATAAATCAAAGCAAGATCCTCTATACCCATCTCCTAGGGTAACAGAAATAAAAACAAAAGTAAACAAGTGGGACCTGATTAAACTTAAAAGCTTTTGCAGAGCAAATGAAACTATAAGCAAGGTGAAAAGACAACCCTCAGAATGGGAGAAAATAATAGCAAATGCAACAAGTGACAAAGGATTAATTTCCAAAATATACAAGCAGCTCATACAACTCAATATCAGAAAAACAAACAATCCAATCAAAAAGTGGGAAAATGGCCTAAGCAGACATTTTTCCAAAGAAGACATACAGATGGCTAACAAACACATGAAAAGATGCTCAACATCACTCATTATTAGAGAAATGCAAATCAAAACTACAATGAGATATCATCTCACACCAGTCAGAATGGCCTTCATCAAAAAGTCTATGAACAATAAATGCTGGAGAGGGTATGGAGAAAAGGGAATGCTCTTGCACTGTTGGTGGGAATGTAAATTGATACAGCTAATATGGAAGACAGTATGGAGATTCCTTAAAAAACTAGAAATAAAGCCACCATATGACCTGGCATCCCACTCCTAGGCATATACCCTGAGGAAACCAAAATTGAAAGAGACACATGTATCCCATTGTTCAATGCAGCTCTATTTACAAGAGCTAGAACATGGAAGCAGCTAGATGCCTATCGACAGATGAATGGATAAAGAAGCTGTGGTACATATACACAAGGGACTATTGCTCAGCCATAAAAAGGAATGCATTTGAGTCTGTTCTAATAAGATGGATGAACATAGAACCTATTATACAGAGTGAAGTGAGTCAGAAAGAGAAAGATAGATATCGTATTCTAATGCATATATATGGAATCTAGAAAAATGGTACTGAAGTATTTATTTACAGGGAAACAATGAAGAAACAGACATAGAGAATGGACTTATGTACATGGGGAGGGGAGGAGAAGGTGAGATGTATGGAAAGAGTAACATGGAGACTTACACTACCATATGTAAAATAGATAGCCAATGGGAATTTGCTGTATGGCTCAAGAAACTCAAACAGGGGCTCTGTATCAACCTAGAGGGTGGGATGGGGAGGGAGATGGGAGGGAGTTTCAAAAGGGAGGGGATATATGTGTATCTATGGCTGATTCATGTTGAGGTTTAACAGAAAACAGCAAAACTCTGTAAAGCAATTATCCTTGAATAAAAAAAATAAATTAAAAAAGAATGTATTCCAATATCAAACAGCAAACTTCAAAAATACAAAACTGCAATATTTGCACTAACCTAATAGCATCCATGTGGTTTTGGGCTAATGTCATAGCCTCCCAGGTCTTCAGTTGTCCTATCTGTTAAACAGGACAACAGATAGGTGTCTACCCAGGTGAGTTTGGGTCCCACAGATAATGTGTACAAAATACTTTGCACAGTGTTCAGTTCCTAATGGTGATAACCATTATCACCTAGAAAATATGTATATTGTCCTTTTTTTGTTATAAGAAGTTTAATGTTTTTAAAAATTTAATTTTATTGAGGTATAGTTGATTTCCAGTGTTGCATTAATATCTGGTATGCAGCCAAAGTGATTCAGTTACATATAACTATCTATCTATATTCTTTTTAATATTCTTTTCCATTATGGTTTATCACAGGATATTGAATACTGTTCTCTGTTCTATATAGTAGGACCTTTTTGTCTACCTGTTCTATATAAAATAGTTTGCATCTACTAATCCCAAACCCTTAATCCAACCTTCCCCATTCCCCTTTCCCTTGGCAACCACAAGTCTGTTCTCTGTCTGGGAGCCGGTTTCTGCTTCATAGATAAGTTCATTTGTGGCTTCCCTGGTGGCTTAGATGGTAAAGCGTCTGCCTGCAATGCGGGAGACCCGGGTTTGATCCCTGGGTCGGGAAGATCCCCTGGAGAAGGAAATGGCAATCCACTCCAGCACTCATGCCTGGAAACTTCCATGGATGGAAGAGCCTGATAGGCTACAGTCCATGGGGGAGCAAAGAATCGGACACGACTGAGCGACTTCACTTCACTTTTAGATTCCACATATAAGCAATATCATATGGTATTTGTTTTTCTCTTTCTGACTTACTTCACTTAATATCTCTATGTCCATCCATGTTGCTGCAAATGGCTTTATTTCATTCTTTTTTATGGCTGAGATGTATTCCATTGTATATACACCATATCTTTATCCATTCATCTGTTCATGAATATTTACATTGTTTCCATGTCTTGGTTATTGTGAATAATACTGCTATGAATATAAGGGGTGTGTGGTTAAGAAATTTACTCTAAACCACAACAGGATACAATACAAGGAAAAATAAAAGTAACCTATATCTGGGTAGAATGCTTGTGTATACAAACATATGACTACTCTTCCATTCAAGAAGAAAATGACCAAAAGTACAAAAAATGGAGAGTATGAGGCACCTGTTGCAAAAAAAAAAAAAAAAAAAAAAGACTTGAGAAAGATATCGTACTCATTGAATTTTCAAGATTTGATAGAAATAACAGCAAGAAAATCTTATTGGCAAAAGATGCTCAGAGGTATATGGCAAGTAATTTCCCCATGTAATAGAGGTGGCCTCATGGGATCCAAGAAGAATAGCTCAGGGATATAACCCATCAGCTTAATAACTGAATAGCCCATTAGCACCATCTATTTTGGAGAGCGGAGGATTAGAAGTCAAGGTGAGCTATAGGGCAAAAGGCATTTCTTCTGGCAGATGTGGATTGAAGACATTTGGACACTAAGGGGGAATGCCCAGGGCTATGGGCATTTATACACAGCAGGAGGACTGGGATGGGCTTTTCCTTGAAGCAGCAGGTCTTTTGTTGAAGAAGCAGTTGATGAGCCATGAGCAGCCTCTCCCTGACCACACTGGTGCCATCAACCACGATGAAAAGATAGTATCAATAAGATTATCATTGGAAAACAGAAATAGAGACATAGACATAGAGGACAAGCATAGGGACACTAAGTGGGGAAGAGTGAGGCGGAATGAACTGGGAGACTGAGATTGACATATACACACTATTGATGCTACGTATAAAAATAGATAACTAATCTGAATCAACTGTATAGCACCAGGAACTCTATTCAGTTAGGCAATGGCAGCCCACTTGCCTGGAAAATCCCATGGACGGAGGAGCCTGGTGGGCTGCAGTCCATGGGGTCGCGAAGAGTCAGACACGACTGAGCGACTTCACTTTCACTTTCATGCATTGGAGAAGGAAATGGCAACCCACTCCAGTGTTCTTGCCTGGAGAATCCCAGGGACAGGGGAGCCTGGTGGGCTGCTGTCTATGGGGTCACACAGAGCCGGACACGACTGAAGTGACTTAGCAGCAGCTAAGTGACTTAAATGGGAAGAAAATACAAAAAAGAGGGGATATATGTATCCATATAGCTGATTCACTCTGCTGTACAGAAGAAACTAACACAACATTGTAAAGCAACTATACTCCAATAAAAATTAATTTAGAAACAAAGATAATGCTGAGACCGCACTCCTCTTTAGGAGACTGTCTATTACTTATACAAGAAAACATAGAAAGGAAATGACCAATGAGTCACGATTTAAACTCAACTGTTTGGCTAACAAATGCTAAAATAATAGATTTAAAAAATAGGAA